>NW_028270151.1:49484695-50111968 GCF_037043375.1 Chiloscyllium plagiosum | reverse complement strand
AGAGGAAATACCTATTAGGTTGTTCACCTTTTAAATCCTGATGAAGGGCTTATGCCTGAAACGTCGATTCTCCTGTTCCTTGGATGCTGCCTGACCAGCTGTGCTTTTCCAGCACCACACTTTTTGACGCTGATCTCCTGTCCTCACTTTCTCCTGTTCACCTTTTGAACAAAAACCTCTGAATGGAACATAGCATTTTGTTTTAAAGGGTTCTGAAAACTCTCAGCTGATCACAATGAGAAAATGCATTGTAAAAGTAGATTTACCACTAGGCGATATAATGGATCAACCATCCATTTTACACTCCAATTAATTTTCCTCTCCTTATGCACTCTTTATACTATTGCTAATCCATCCCTTCATCTCACGGCTGTGATTTGTATAAGCACCGTGTGTAGATGGTGCAATGTGCATAAAGAGAAAGCCTATATCATTGGTGAGGGAAGGAAAGCGGCAGCCAATATGAAAAGAAATGTGCTGGGAATGGGTGCACGTCGAATATTTCTTTGGATTTTACATTTCTTATTAGACCCATGCAGTAAAACAGATGCTGGCTTCAATCGCCAGCCTCCACCTATTCTGCTGCTCTCACAGCAGGTCTTTATCCTTGTTGCTGGATCCTCAGCCTCAGTTTGGCAGTGGGTCAGGGAGATCTCTGCAGACCCTGTCAGGGGGTAGGGGGATGTTTCACTTGATCAGCCCGGTGCCTACCTCTGCCATCCTACCCCCTGTTTTCAGTAGTTCATGTGCAGAAGCCTCCTGCATTCTGTAGTGGCCAGCTGATGTTTGGGGCTATGCCCACTCATGCCTGGGGCCACTTTTACATTATAGGTGATCTCACAGGAACCTCAAACTGTGGCAGACAGCAACAGGGGAAGACACTGGCATGAATCTAGTATGTCTGTCAAGATGGTGTACCTGAGAAACTTTGGGGTCAATGTCTATTTTGTTTTTGCACCACATTTAAAAAACAAATGTGGAAGGTTTACAAGCACAAATTTAGAAACCAACTGTGTGAAATATTTGTATTCACTATTCATTATTTTTAAAAAAATCAACCTATTCAGAAATGCTATTACACATATATGGAACAGTTGGGACTTAACTCAGAATTCCTGGCTGAGAGGTAGGGACGCTCACTGCCACAACAACCCCACATACAATTTCTCATTGGACCATTGTCAGCTGTGCCTCCATGAAGCTGCATAGGCCCTAGTGTCGTGAATTCCTTCTCCATCAACATTTTGAACCATGCTGTTGTCGTCTCCTTTGTGGCTTAGAGTTGATAGAGTTTTTCCTGTAAAATTTCCATCACAAAGGACTCAAAGCCCTCCGCTTCTTTCTTTCCCGCCGTACCGACCAGTACCCTTCCACTGACACCCTCCTTCGACTGACTGAATTGGTCCTCACCCTGAACAACTTCTCTTTCCAATCCTCCCACTTCCTCCAAACGAAAGGAGTAGCCATGGGCACCCGCATGGGCTCCAGCTATGCCTGCCTCTTCGTAGGATATGTGGAACAATCCATCTTCTGCAACTACACTGGCCCCACCCCCCACCTTTTCCTCCGCTACATCGATGACTGTATTGGCGCCGCCTCGTGCTCCCATGAG
Organism: Chiloscyllium plagiosum; assembly: GCF_037043375.1. NCBI lineage: Eukaryota > Metazoa > Chordata > Chondrichthyes > Orectolobiformes > Hemiscylliidae > Chiloscyllium > Chiloscyllium plagiosum. The sequence goes on along the minus strand of NW_028270151.1, from coordinate 50,110,356 downwards.
GAGGTTGAACAGTTCATCCACTTCACCAACACCTTCCACCCTGACCTCAAATTCACCTGGACAGTCTCAGATTCCTCCCTCCCCTTCCTCGACCTTTCTATTTCTATCTCAGGCGACCGAATCAACACGGACATCTACTACAAACCGACCAACTCCCACAGCTACCTGGACTACACCTCCTCCCATCCTGCCCCCTGTAAAAACGCCATCCCATTCTCCCAATTCCTTCGACTCCGCCGCATCTGTTCCCAGGAGGACCAGTTCCAAAAACGCACAACCCAGATGGCCTCCTTCTTCAAGGACCGCAATTTCCCCCCCGACGTGGTCGACGATGCCCTCCACCGCATCTCTTCCACTTCCCGCTCCTCCGCCCTTGAGCCCCGCCCTTCCAACCGCCACCAGGACAGAACCCCACTGGTCCTCACCTACCACCCCACCAATCTCTATGTACAGCGCATCATCCGCCGTCATTTCCGCCACCTCCAAACGGACCCCACCACCAAGGATATATTTCCCTCCCCTCCCCTATCAGCATTCTGTAAAGACCACTCCCTCCGTGACTCCCTCGTCAGATCCACACCCCCCACCAACCCAACCTCCACTCCCGGCACCTTCCCCTGCAACCGCAGGAGGTGCAAGACTTGCGCCCACACCTCCCCCCTCACCTCCCTCCAAGGCCCCAAAGGAAACTTCCATATCCGCCACAGATTCACCTGCACCTCCACACACATCATCTATTGCATCCTCTGCACCCGATGTGGCCTCCTCTATATTGGGGAGACAGGCCGGCTACTTGCGGAGCGTTTCAGAGAACACCTCTGGGACACCCAGACCAACCAACCCAACCACCCTGTAGCTCAACATTTCAATTCCCCCTCCCACTCCACCAAGGATATGCAGGTCTTTGGACTCCTCCATCGCCAGACCACAACAAAACGACGGTTGGAGGAAGAGCACCTCATCTTCCGCCTAGGAACCCTCCAACCACTGGATTTCACCAGTTTCCTCATTTCCCCTCCCCCCACCTTGTCTCAGTCAAATCCATCGAATTCAGCACCGCCTTCCTAACCTGCAATCTTCTTCCCGACCTCTCCGCCCCCACCCCAGTCTGACCTATCACCCTCACCTTGACCTCTTTCCACCTATCACATTTCCGACGCCCCTCCCCCAAGTCCCTCCTCCCTACCTTTTATCTTAGCCTGCTGGACAAATTTTCCTCATTCCTGAAGAAGGGCTTATGCCCGAAACGTCGATTCTCCTGTTCCCTGGATGCTGCCTGACCTGCTGCGCTTTTCCAGCAACCCATTTTCAGCTCTTTTCCTGTAAAATGTCTAGTAATTTGTTGTGTGATGTTTTGCTGTGATAAAGGCACTCTATATGTAGATTGTTGTTGAGGTTGAGAAAAGCTAATCACAGCTCATAATATTCTGATTCACCTCTTAAAATGTAGGTTTGTTTTGTTCTTGTAGTTTTTGAAAGGAAAATCTGGAGGTGCGTAGTTTCTACTTGAGTATTATCCGTCCCTCTCACAAAACAATATTTGTGGATATGTTTAAAGTTTTAAATAAGATGTATGCTGCAGAATTGGAATTATATTCACGATAATAAAATGATGTTTCTACTGAAGCTTACAAACTGAGGAACAGGAAATCTAAAAGCCTCTCCTTTGCAAAGGTTATTCTTCCACTCTGGCTTTCTTTATGACTTTTATCAAACAGTGATCATAACACAATCAAGTTCAGTGTAACATTAGAAAGTGAAAAGCATGAATCAGCCACTGGTGTTTTAGAGTTAGGTAAGGTCAGCTTTAACAAGATGGAACAGAGACTATCCACAGTCAACTGGGAAAATCTGCTCATGAGAGAACAACTGAAGAACAGCGTTTAAGAACAACATGATGAACATGTTTAAATAAACATTTACCACAATACAAAACTATGCCTCTGAGAAAGAAAAGCTCCACTTCACAGAAAAATGGACCATGGGCAACTAGAGGGATAAAGGACAGCATAAAACTAAAAGGGAAGGCTGATAAAAATGTTAATTTAAATTCCTGCTGTAAAGGACAGATACAAAGACCTGCAAAGAGCCACAAAGCTGCTTACTGGAGCTTCTAAAAAAGATAACAAAAGGAAACTTGCCAGGGACATCAAAACCAAGAAGAAGAAATTTTATATTTATCTAAAGGGAAAGCGTATGGTCAAGACCAATGTTGGCTCATCAAAGACTGGAAGTGGGGATGCTGTTAAACCCTATTGGGAAATGGCAGATATGTTGAAGAATTACTTTGCCTCAGTATTTATAGTAGGTAATAAGGATAACTTGCCTTAAGTCCTGAGGAAATTAATAATGAGGGACTGAATAAAATTAACATAAATAAAATGGTAATGAGAAAATTAGTGGAATTAGAGTGACAAACCCATAGGACCTGACAGTTTTCATCCAAGTGTTTTGAAGGAAATAGGGGAGCATCTGGCAGACACACATTGCAGAGTTCCTTAGATACGGGAGTCATCCCTCCAGTTTGGAAAATTGCACGCCATTTTGCTTTTTAGGAAAGTACAGACTAATTCAGGGAAATAGTTAGCAATTATAATTAAGGATGACTTACCGAAAATGTTCAGTTAATCATGGAGAATGACATGGATTCATAATGGGTAGGTGATGCCTGACAAATCTCATTGAATTTTTTAAAATGTGACTTACTGTAGTGGACAGGGGAATGTCTATGAATATTGTAAATGTGGAAATCCAGAGCCATTTGATAAAGTCCCACATAAGAAGCTGTTAACCGAAGGTAGAAGCCCACAGAATTGAAGGCAAATTACTGACATGACTGAGAAATGAATTGAGTGCCAGGTGACAAAACGGAGGGATAATGGTTAGGTACTTAATTTGGTGTGACTAATGGAATCCTCACCAGGATCTCTGTTAGGGCCACAATTATTCACGTGATTTATTCACAACTTGGATAAAGGCAATAGAAGGTCATACATTGCCCAAATTTCCTAATGACACAAAGTTAAGTGGCATTGTAGACAGTGGAAATAGGATAAATTACAAAGAAATATTGCCAAACAAAGTGAATGGGCAAAACTGTGGCAGATGGAGTTCAATGTAAGCAAATGTGAGGCTATCCATTTGGGACTGATGAGGATAGATCAGAATACTTGCTCGATGGTATGTAGTTAAAGTCAGTGTATGTCCAGAGACAGTTGGGGTTCATTTGCATATATCTTCAAAAGGTTATGAGTATGTGCAGAAAATAATTACAAAAGCTAATGGGATGCTGGCCTTTGATTCCAGAGAACTCGAATACAAGGATTCAGAAGTTATGCAAAACCCTGGTTAGACCACACTTGAAGTACTGTGAGCAGATTTGGGCATCACACCTTAGGAAGAATATATTGGCCTTGGTGGGATTTCAGTTCAGGTTTGCAGGAATAATACATGGACTTGAAAGGTTATCTTATGAGGAGAGATTGCCCAAATTTGCCCTATTTTCTCTAGAATGTAGAAAGTTAACATATGATCTGGTCAAAGTCTTCAAGATATGAATTGGAAAAGATGGGTAGATAAAGATAAGCTATTTCCACTGGTTGGGGATTCTAGAACGAGGGAGCGTAGTCTGAGAATTGGGGCCAAACTGACCAGGAGAGATGTTTGGAAGCACTTGTACACACAAAGGATGGCAGATGTTTGGAGCACTCTTCCATAAATGACAATAAAAGTTGTTACTTTTAAATATGGGATTTTTTTTTCTTAAGCAAAGGTCTTAAGGGATATGGTCCAAAGGCTGGTGTATGGAGTTAGGCCACAAATCAGCCATGACCTCATTGAATGGTGAACAGGCTCAAGAGGCTGAAATGCCTACTCCTCTTTCTCTGTTCTTACTACCATGAGCATCAACCATCTTGATTTCAGCAATATTTTTTAAAAAGGACAAAGATTGAACAGAAACTGCCACTGTTAGACTATCTTGTGGCTTAGTTTTTAATGCACAACATAAAAAAGTCAAAAATAAAATATAAACCAACACAACCAAAAGTCAGAAATAAAATATATATGTCAAGGAAAACCTTTGAATAACACAAGCTGGGAAATATGAAATATAAATAATGTAAAGGTATAAATAATCAAAATACTGAAGAAAATATATTGTAAATATTGAAACAGCACATTAAAAGGCGCACAGATTTAATGTAGCACCAGGTGTCAGTTTACGGATGCTTCTTTCCTATTTCATACATTTGTTGACTGCCTCATGTTTGGGGCATTTCAGAGTGGTATTGAGAAGAGATGGATTACTTCCCCTAAGAAAGCATCAAGCTACAACTCAGAATAAGTCTGGATACATTGACCCAAATTATCTGGTCAGCATTGTACCTCTCTTCCTGACATTTACCAGACAAAAGCGTAACCACCTGCATACCCCCCCCCCCCCACCTCAAATTTTTCTGATTGCTCTTTTAATGGAGGATTCTTCAACATTCTTCAGCAAGGAATCTACACAGAAGCTACACACCCTATTTCAGAAACTAACAGCCATTTTTTGGTAAATGTCTCAGAACTTGGTGTGCTGGTACAGTGAAAGTGCATCTCTGAGTGGATAGCATGAGTCAGCGGTCCATTGCTATGCTGCTTTCCACTACTGCCATGATGAATATGCTACACACATGCTTAAACTTCTACCCCTTTTTCACGATCCACTCTTTTTTTTGTTTCTGGCAAACACCCCTGTAAAACTTGCATGGTCTCCACTATCACAAGGGCAGCCCCATAGTCAACTCCTCCTCCACCTCCAAGATCACTTCAAGAATGCATTGGCAAGGCTGCCTCATGCAGCCTGCAGGAGCTCAAACACTGACACCTCAGTGGGTATCTTATCTAGATTGGAGTTGGGAGCATTTGCTGGTGAGCACATCACTGGCACATCTCCACAGCTGACTCAGGAAGAAATACCCAATGTCACTAGTACTCAGAACTGCCCAAGACAGGAGAGGACTCCATGATGTCAATAATTAGCATTTATTAAAATGCACAAGCAGACCCAGGAGCAGCTGGCAGGTTTGTCAGGGGCACTGGGAAAACTGTCTGTAAGGCTGGAGGACTCCACCACCATTTTTACCATGTTACCTTAAGCATGCAAATGACTGGCTACCTCCATGGACAGATTGGCAGCTGCCATAGACAGCCAGGTCCAGCACACTCATTGTCTATTGGATATACACACGGACCAGCACTCCATTCCACATCACTGTAGCCACTGGTGCACAGAACCAACCACAAGGGGACAGGGGGACAGATTCCCCTCGCAGCTATGGCTCAAAAGCTGAGACACAATATAGTTCTTGACCTCATTCTAGGTGCTTCTCCCTCGCATTGTGACAGGGTGGTTCCATTAAAGGAGGAAACATATACAGGGCTCCCAGAAATCTCTTGTGGGGACACTCCAGAAGTGACTGGGCCTTACAGCTCTCCATGCCTGCCACCCTCGGCCTCGGGGGAACTCAACCAAGGATGGTAAACCTGGGCAGGACCTATTCAGCAAGTCGTCACCCTCATAAAAACCTATGGGGTTGCCCAACCAAAACTCCTAAGGTGACAGAATCCATTCTATGGCAGGATCTCTCCACTGAGTCTGCAGAATTCTGCACTACAGCAAAATGTAACAGGATAGAAATGAAAAAGACCAATTTTAGAGCACTGAGGTGGTGCAAGTGACACTTCATTATAAATACATTTTGACCTTTGTAAATATATATTTACGTTTCATTAGCATGTCAGCAAATGCCATTCTAGCTGCAACTACAAGAAGTAAGGTACAGACTTGCCATCCTTTGTGTTACACAGTGTTTTATGGTCCAAGGTGTAAAATGAGCAGCTCCTGCATCATGTGCAGGTTATGGGACCTTGGAAGGTAATTACTATTTTGATGATTCTTTCCAGGCTCCAAACAATTGCTTTTACTTCACAGCCATTAGTATGATTGGTTTCTGATGCTGCAGGATGTGGTCTAAGTGCTTGGGGCCTGGATTTGAACTACACAGTGTTCGTCAATGCATAATATTCACATACCGCCTTTTGAGATCACAGCTATTTTTTACCTTTCCTGTGTCAGCATGTGTTTCATGCTGTTGCCCTTTCAAGGGCTTCACATTGCATGAAAATGGAGCCCATCCCTCACAGAATGAAACACTTACTCCACCCACGCTGGTTACGGTGGCAGCCATTTTCCGTTCCATTACACTCTTGTTATATGGATGGCACTGGTAGGAAACAGTGTTCGCACATTATCGTGTGAGTCACAAACCGAGCCTCTCAGCCTAGCTGAGCTTCCAAATCTCCATATTCTTCTTCTGAAATACCTGCCCCATCAATCCCATTGGCTTTGATCTTCACCATGTTCCCACCCAACCCATTTATTTAACTGCTCATCTTCCCAGTTTACCCTGAACCCAGATATACTTTGTCTTCGCTGCCAGACAGAGTAATGCACTGTCCCCCATATCAAAGCCAAGGCAGTGCTAGATGTCAGTGATCTCCTGCTCCTGTATTACTCCTTGTTCTCCCATGCTGTATCATCTCACCCCTTCTATATGTCCAGTTGCTCTGTCCTTCACTATTATTATGCTCTCTGCATTCCCCTGATTTCCTCTGCCACAGCAGCAGCCCTGATAAAGATCCTTGACTTTCACTGAGGGGGCCTGAGCAGAACAAGGCAAGGCAAGGCAGAAGTACTGCGAGCCTTTAAGCCCTGGCTGAGGGGGTGAAGCAGAGAATAGTAAAGTGAGGCAAGGCAGAGTTGCTAGAAGCATTCAAGGAAGCACAAAGTGTGTAAGTGCTAAAAGAGCAAGTGAGGAGCTCTGAAATACAGCCTGGTCCAAACTAGGAGTAAGTTCCTACCCTGTGTGCCAAGTATCCTGGCAGTGTCATTACATTGGCTAGGTGCCCATGCACTCCAAAGAACAGTATTGTAGTGTAGATGATATTGTAAGTGATTTAGAGATTTGCCATGAGGGTGCAATGAGACTGGCAATGTATATGATGCCAATCTTGGTGCAGGAGGTTGCTACCCATGGAGAAGGTCCTGAGTTGTTGATGGTTACTGTCCAAGATGAAGGCTTGGAGGAGCAAGCAGCAAGCTGGAGTCGCCAGGTATCCACTCTGATTTTTTTGTTTTCAGAATTGTCAGCATCTAGTTTTTATCCAGTGAGTGGGAGAATAGGAAACTACATACTAAAGAGGAGAGATAATGTAGTAATGATATGTCAATGCATGCAAATAAATGCAAATAGGCATCTTGCCTCTCACTAGCGAGTTTCTTATCTCACCATTCAACACATGTTTGGAGACTTTGGCATTTTCTTCTCGATGTCAAGCATCTAATTTCTGCTGATATCAACTGAGTCACCAATGCCCACATCACTCTGGGTGGGAAGATTCCACCCATGGTCTTAATCAGCCTAATATTTCAGGTGGGTAGATCAGATCTCTCTGCAGTCTACAGCTTTAACTGAGTCACAGACTCTGCAGGTTGCAGTGGAACTGGGGAATTGTCCATCAGCAGTTTAAACCTACAAGGAGTTCCATCTTGTTTCTTTGGGGATATGACCAGCTGCTGACAGTCAGGAGACCAGAAGATTTCAGCTGTTGTTATAATTTGGCTCTGTTGACTCTTTATTTTCAATGTACCATAAGACAATTATTTCCTTTTGTGGACCTATATCCAATATGTGCAGATTATTTGATTTGGTTAATTATTGTCAAGTACTGAGATGCAGTGAAATGTATTGTTTTGCATGTATCTAGGCAAATCATACCTTTCATAAGTACGTTATGGTAATAGAACAGAACGCAGAATATAGTGTTACAGCTACAGAGAAGATGCAGGGAAAGATTAACTCTAATATGAGAAGTCAGCTCATTAACCTGATAATAGTGGGGAAGAAGCTGCTCTTAGGTCTGTTGGTACGTGTTTTCAAACTTTTATATCTTCTGCCCAATGGAAGAGGGTGGAAGAGAGTGTAAGCAGGGTGGGAGGGTTTGTTGATTATATTCAGAAATTGCTGGAAAAGCTCAGCATGTCTGGTAGCATCTGTGGAGAGAAATCAGAATTACCATTTGGGTCCAGTGATACTTTAGAACTGGACCCAAAATGTTAATTCTGATTTCTGTCCACAGATGCTGCAAAATATACTGAGCATTTCTAGCAATTTCGGTTTTTGTTTCTCATTTTCAGCATCTATAGCTCTTTGATTATGTTGGCTGCTTTCCTGAGGCACTGGGAAATATAGATAGAGTCAGTAGAAGGAAGGCTGGGCTGAATTCACAACTCTGTAACTTCCTGTGGTCTTCGGCAGAGCAGTTGCCCTGCCACACTGTGATGCTTTCTGTAGTGCGTCTATAAAAATTGGTAAGAGTATTTGAACATGCCAAACTCCCTCAGCTTTCTGAGAAAGTAGAGGGGATTAGTGTGCTTGCTTGACCAAAGCGTTGATGTGGATGGACCAGAACAGATTGTTGGTGAAATTTACTCCTAAGAACTGGAAGCTCTCTGCCATCTCCAGTTCCACACCATGAATACAGACAGGGATGTGTCCTCCACTCTGCTTCTTGAAGTCAATGACCAGCTCCTTTGTTTTGCTGAGGTAGGGATTGTTGTCTTTATACCAAATCATTGAGCTGTCTATCTCTTTCTTATCCTCTGTCTTGTCACTGTTTATGATTTGACCCACTATGGTGGTGTCATCAGCAAATTTGTTCATGGAGTTAGAGTTGAATTTAGACACACAGTCATGAGTGTATAAGGAGTATAGTAAGGGGCTGAGTATACAACCATAGAGTTATAGAAATGTACAGCACGGAAACAAACCCTTCGGTCCAACTCGTCCACGTCGATCAGATATCATAAATAAATCTAGTCCCACTGGCCATCATTTGGCCTATATCCCTCCTACATCATATACCCATCCAGATACCTTTTAAATATTGTAATTATACCAGTCTCCACCACTTCCTCTGGCAGCTCATTCCATACACGCACCACCCTCTGCATGAAAAGGTTGTCCCTTAGATCCCTTTTAAATTTTTCCCTTCTCACCCTAAACTATGCCCTCTAGTTTTGGACTCCCCCATCCCTTGGAAAAGACTTTGTCTGTTTATTCTATCTATGCCCCTCATGGTTTTCTAACGGACCCACCACCAAAGTTATATTTTCCTCACTTCCCCTATCTGCGTTCCAGAGAGACCATTCCCTCTGCGACTTCCTCGTCAGATCCACTCTCCCCACCAGCCCACACCCCACTCCTGGCACCTTTCTCTGCCACGCAGGAAGTGCAAAACCTGTGCCCATACCACTCCCCTCACCTCTGTTCAAGGCCCCAAGGGATCCTTCCAAATCTGTCAGAAATTTACCTGTACCTCTATCAATGTCATCTACTGCATCCATTGCACCCAGTGTGGTCTCCTCTACATTGGGGAGATAGGACATCTTGTTTCAGAGAACATCTCTGGGACACTCTCACCTACCAGCCCCACGGCCCCATGGCTGAACACTTCAAATCCCACTCTCACTCCGTCAAGGACATGTAGGTCCTGGGCCGTCTCATAGAACATAGAACATATAGAACATAGAAGAATACAGCGCAGTACAGGCCCTTCGGCCCTCGATGTTGCGCCGATCCAAGCCCACCTAACCTACACTAGCCCACTATCCTCCATATGCCTATCCAATGCCCGCTTAAATGCCCATAATGAGGGAGAGTCCACCACTGCTACTGGCAGGGCATTCCATGAACTCGCGACTCGCTGAGTAAAGAACCTACCCCTAACATCTGTCTTATACCAACCCCCCCTTAATTTAAAGCTATGCCCCCTTGTAATAGCTGACTCCATACGTGGAAAAAGATTCTCACTGTCGACCCTATCTAAACCCCTAATCATTTTGTACACCTCTATCAAGTCACCCCTAAACCTTCTTTTCTCCAATGAAAACAACCCCAAGTGCCTCAGCCTTTCCTCATACGATCTTCCTACCATACCAGGCAACATCCTGGTAAACCTCCTCTGCACCTGTTCCAGTGCCTCCACATCCTTCCTATAGTATGGCGACCAAAACTGCACACAATACTCCAGATGCGGCCGCACCAGAGTCTTATACAACTGCAACAGTCTCCATCACCAAACTGTTACCACCTAACGACTGGAGGAAGAACACCTCATATTTCGCCTTGAGACTCTGCAGCCACGCAGGATAAATGTGGATTTCAACAGCTTCCTCATTTCCCCACCCCCCACATTATCCCAGTCCCGAGCTGCCAACTTGGCACCCATCCTCTGGACCTGTCCATCACTTCTCCCCTCTGACCTATCGCCATATGTTCATGTTCATGCACCTCATGTTCATGCACCTATTGCTTTCTCAGCTACCAACCCCAACACCCTCCCATTTATCTCTTAGCTCCAGCCCACAAGCTTCATTCCTGATGAAGGGCTTATGCCCAATCGTTTATTGTCCTGCTCCTCGGATGCTGCCTGACCTACAATGCTTTCCCAGCAACCCACTCTCGACTCTGATCTCCAGCATTAGCAGTGCTTACTTTATCTTATGTTCACATCCAACTCATTTATATAAATGACAAAAAGCAGTGGACCTAGCAGCGATCCTTGTGGCACACTGCTGGTCACAGGCCTCCAGTCTAAAAAGCAACCCTCCACTATCACCCTCTGTCTTCTACTATTCAGCCAGTTCTGGATCCAAAAAGCTAGTTCTACCTCTATTCTGTGTGATCTAACCTTGCTAAGCAGTCTATCAGCCTTGGAGACACCAGTGTTGAGGATTATTGTGGAGGAGATGTTTTGCTGCCTATCCTTACTGGTTACAGTCTGTGTGTCAGTAAGTCAAGGATCCAGTCGTGTAAAGGGGAGCAGAATTCCCTTTCACCAGAATTAAAGATGAGTTTGGTTGGTATTATAGTGTTGAAGGCAGAGCTGAAGTAACTAAATAGGAGTCTGATGTAGGTGTCCTTAATCCAGATGTTCCAGGGATGAGTGTAGAGCTCTTGATGTATTACTGTGTGTCCTTTTCACACTGAATGTTGCATGGCTTCCCAATATTCATTCCTACCTGTGAGAAAATGGGATGAAGTCTGGCTCAAATTACACATTACAAATATTTTGCATTTCACAGAAGTAATAGAACATATCGAGAATCTAGTACTGCAAGCATATGCAAAGCCAACAGTGGGTGAAGTATTTCCAGGAAATATAACAAATAAAAATCTTGTAGAGGGCAAAGTTTTGTGACAGTCAATCTACAAGATTTCCCGATCAGACTGAGACATGTGGATGAGGCAGGTTCTCCAGCCTTCCGCAGAGCTTTTACACATTGCCTTGAGACACACGTGAAGTTAAAGTTAAGTTGTTTCAGATGACTTGCTGTATATATATTTCTTCCGAAAAGGCTTCTGGATATTGAATTGCAAAATCAGATCAGAAAGACAGCATTTCAAGACACTCTCACGCAATGTCAAGGAAAACTGGATGTCTGTTTTTTTGCTTTACTTATGTAGTTATAAAACAAATAACTGAATATCTGTTCAGAAGAAACCTGAGACTGGATTTTCCAGTGACCAGATAATTGTTTCAGAAGTGTCGAGGGGATTGCACATGGGAACCCGGCAGAATCCCTGTTGTAGCAGACTCCAAAGGATTTGCCTGGGAATTTGAGTATTCTGCGAGGCAGTTTGCCTACATTTTGAACCCTCCATTTAAGTTGGAGAATTCAGAGGGATCCACTGCAGGTTATGTAAGTTGTTCCTCAGGAAAAGTTAGTCTATTAAATATCCATTGTAACTCCCGAGTAAATATTCAACTGATTCCCAATTTAACCCTCATAATCCCAATCGCACCCCCACCATACTTATTAAACCCCGGACACCCTGACCCAATACCACCTCGGTGCTTTTGAACCAACACTTCCATGCTCTGAACCCAACCCAACCCTCCCTTACCACACTAGACCTGACACTCGTCCTCCATCTCAAGGACCCAATACAACCCTTCTACCCCTGGGACCTGACATCCTCCCAGGATGAATAACCCACCCCTCCCCCTCACCTCTCACTGCTAGACACAATCCCCCTTTCCCACCTCCAGACTTGACATTTCCTCCCCCCCACCTTCCATCTGATCCCCTTCCCCACTCTGGAGCCACCATCCCTCCCCATATTCTGGATGTAAAAACCTCCCCCACACACCTTGGGACCCAACCCACACCTTGGGACCCAACTCCACTCTCCATTCCCATCCCTCCCACTCCCATCACCAAACCCAATACCTCTCCTCCAGTCCAAACCCTCCCCCACCTCTCCTCCCTTCGTCCCAACACTGCACCAGACCATTCCCACTCCAGAGCCGACAGCCAGGCCTCGCTGTTGGGCCCAATATCAGCTGACACACAGAATGTCTGTAAATCTGACTTTTTAAAGAGCGGAGTACGGCAGCTGATCATTGTGAACAAGGAAATGTGTTTTACATGGTCCCGACTATACTATACCATGAGAGACCTGTCAGAATGGAAGGACCACTCCGCCTTTTTAAAGGTGCCCTGAATGGGATCTGTTGTCAGAAATACAGAATTCTTTCTTGGCATAAATGGGAGCAGAATTACAATCTGCGTGAGATTGTCACTTCTTGTTAAATCCAGCCCGTAATTTCAATGGTTCAACAATTGGAAACCTTTAATAGATCAGTTATTTTATCTCCTTTGCATGTATCAGCCGAACATGACTATTTCATTCTGATTATAATTTACAATGTTTGCATAATTATTGATACAAATGGTTGTTAATGTCATTAGTTAGAATTCCAAACTCATTGAAGCTTTAGTCCAGATATCCCCAAATGTATGAAGTAGGTATAACAAGATGCAGTGTCTTAGTTCAATTTAAATTAATAGTGCACCATATCAAGATCTAAAATTTTACAGGGAAAATAGATAATGTATGTATCTGATATTTGAAGCCAAATGGAGCTTTGCTTCTGTCATAAGCTGTACAGAAGCATTCAGAGATGGAAGGATACATGAAAAATGAGAGATCAACTGACTTGCAAGAATAATGCATATGTATAATAAACAAGTTTAAATCTGCATCAACACTCATGTTCCAGATGAATGTGCCTCAGCTAGAAAATCATTCAGGATTTTGATCTTTGGTTGATATTTAATTATTCTCTGAAATGCTTGGAAGTGGACTGTGGGTGAGCACAGGTCATGTTTTGCAATAATGTGCTCACTGCCATATGGCTCACTGATAACATAGAACATAAATGGCAAACAAGAATTGGATCCATGTATTCAGGTATAGGAGATAAAATGTCCAGTACCTGGCGGAGACATGCAATTGTCCTTGTCATTTTGCCGAGAAAGTGAGGTCTGCAGATGCTGGAGATCAGAGCTGGAAATGTGTTGCTGGAAAAGCGCAGCAGGTCAGGCAGCATCCAGGGAACAGGAGAATCGACGTTTCGGGCATAAGCCCTTCTTCAGGAATGAAGAAGGGCTTATGCCCGAAACGTCGGTTCTCCTGTTCCCTGGATGCTGCCTGACCTGCTGCGCTTTTCCAGCAACACATTTCCAGCTCTTGTCATTTTGCCCCCATGCTGTCACTGATGCTACATGTTTGATATCATGTCCTTTTTTTATTCATCCCAGAGACCAAAGGGGACTCCTACTGGAGCACTTCTTTCTTCTGGGTTCCTCTATAATGTGTCCAACAAAGTGGAGCAGTTCAGCACTTATTCTAATGCAAAGTCAGCAGTGACACAACATCAGAACTCCAACAGATTTATTTGAAATCACAAGCTTTCGGACTGCTGAAGGCCTTCACCTGACAAAGGAGCAGCACTCTGAAAGCTTGTGATTTCAAGTAAACCTATTGGATTATAATCTGGTGTCGTGTGACTTCTGATTTTGTCAACCCCAGTCCAACATTTGCACCTCCACATCGTATTCTAATGAAGATTACCATATTGAATACAGTGACAGACCCAGGAGCAATGTTTTCCAGATACCTTAGGCAACTAATGATCTCCTGAGGTAAAAGAGGAAACACGGTGACTCTAGCTGCTGACTTGGAAGAGTGTCAAGAATATCGACCCAAACAGTTGCTGCCAGGATTACACAGTTGTTCCTGTCCAGTTGCTGTCAAGAGTTGGAATATATATTATTGACATTAATTTCACTGCAGCAAACAACAGAGTGAAGCAAAAAGCATAATTTGATGGCAAAAATTCACCTTAAATCCTTAATCTGTAATGGGACAACAATTTCAATGAGGTTTCATGTGAGTGCTACCTCCTTACGTTAGACACAGTATGTGTTACGGCTGTTTTGGTGCAGCCACACTTGGAATATTGTGTACAGTTCTGGTCGCCCCATTACAGGAAGGATGTGGAAGCATTGGAAAAGGTGCAGAGGAGATTGTTGCCTGGTCTGGAGGGAAGGTCTTATGAGGAAAGGCTGAGAGACGTGGGTCTCTTCTCATTGGAAAGAAGAAGGCTAAGGGGGGATTTGATAGAGACGTACAAGATGATCAGAGGATTAGATAGGGTAGACAGGGAAAGACTTTTTCCTAGGATGATGACGTCAGCTTGTACGAGAGGGCATAACTACAAATTGAGGGGTGGTAGATTTAAGCTGAAAATGTGTTGCTGGAAAAGCGCAGCAGGTCAGGCAGCATCCAAGGAACAGGAGAATCAACGTTTCGGGCATAAGCCCTTCTTCCTGAAGAAGGCCTTATGCCCAAAACGTTGATTCTCCTGTTCCTTGGATGCTGCCTGACCTGCTGCGCTTTTCCAGCAACACATTTTCAGCTCTGATCTCCAGCATCTGCAGTCCTCACTTTCTCCTCCGGGTGGTAGATTTAAGACAGATGTCAGAGGTAGGTTCTTTACTCAGAGAGTGGTAAGGGTGTGGAATGCCCTACCTGCTAATGTAGTCAACTCAGCCACATTAAGGAAATTTAAACAATCCTTAGATAAGCAAATGGATGATTTTGGGGATAGTGTAGGGGGACAAGCTGAGAATAGTTCACAGGTCGGTGCAACATCGAGGGCCGAAGGGCCTGTTCTGCGCTGTATAGTTCTATGTTCTAGTCAGGAATTCCTACCCAGCCCTGATAGCTAACCGAGTGGATAATGGGACTCAATTCCAGGTACTTTGCCTCATGTTCTATGTTGGATAATACATCTTTTTGTTAAATTTTGTTCCGCATCCTGCTTTTTTTTTAAACTGAGTTTCCTCAACTAAATATGGTAATTATTCTTTACAGAATTATTCTTTTCTGCTTATATATAAGAAGCACGTTCTAGTTAAGGACTATGCAGGCCTTTAAATGGAACTTGACCTTTAAAGTTTGTGAGAAGATTTGTAGCGCGGGTGCTCGTTGTTGTGGTTGTGTTCGCCGAGTTGGGAATTTGTGTTGCAGACGTTTCATCCCCTGTCTAGGTGACATCCTCAGTACTTGGGAGCCTCCTGTGAAGCGCTTCTGTGATGTTTCCTCTGGCATTTATAGTGATTTGTATCTGCCGCTTCCAGTTGTCAGTTCCAGCTGTCCGCTGCAGTGGTCGGTATATTGGGTCCAGGCCGATGTGCTTATTGATTGAATCTGTGGATGAGTGCCATGCCTCTAGGAATTCCCTGGCTGTTCTCTGTTTGGCTTGTCCTATAACAATAGTGTTGTCCCAGGAACTGACAGCCGGAAGCGGCAGAGACAAACCA
Organism: Chiloscyllium plagiosum; assembly: GCF_037043375.1. Taxonomy (NCBI): domain Eukaryota; kingdom Metazoa; phylum Chordata; class Chondrichthyes; order Orectolobiformes; family Hemiscylliidae; genus Chiloscyllium; species Chiloscyllium plagiosum. The sequence continues at coordinate 50,094,575 of NW_028270151.1, read as the reverse complement.
CTATAAATGCCGGAGGAAACATCACAGAAGCGCTTCACAGGGGCAAAACATCTGCAACACAAATTCCCAGCTTGGCGAACACAACCACAACAACTTGAACTTTGTTGTTAGTCTGTGTGAAGCCACCTTGTTTATTTTCATGCTAACAGCTGATGTTGAGACTGAGTCTGTATGTGTAAGAAATACACCCCTTTTTGTTTGAGCAGGTGGACTAGGTGAAAACAGTGGTGTAGTCCACCTTTAGCACCACATGCCATCTTAGTAAAGAGTTGCAATACAACTGTTCATTTAGAGAATTGTTAAGCACATGCCAACCTTTTCTATCACTTTTTGGCATTCATTTAAAAACTGCAGAGCCTCTCAGTGGTCAGCATTTGACCTAGACATTTTTGCATAATAGACAAGCTATTTCGAAGCAAGCTAATGATTCAGATGTTTTCGTACACTATTTAAAATTAGATCATCTTTTATCATTCAATTGCTGCAGAAAATTTGAAGAGGATTTTTAAAACAAGTTGACAGGCTTTCTGAGGCACATTATCAATAAATACTAATATCCCACTAGCGAATACCCACTGGGAACTTTACCTCAAAACAGCAAGTGCTGAACTGGTTCACCTTATTGGAAAACTTCCAGGCATGACCAGAAGAAAGGAGTGCTCTAACACCAAGGTATTGCCAGGGGTCCCCTTTTGGTCTCCATGCAAGTGACTTCAAGAGGACAAAATGCCAAGGAGGACTCCATGTCTCCTTTGGATACAGGACTTCCTCCCTTCTCTAATCTCCTCACTAATACCTCCAGTGTTGTGTCTAAAAACATGTGCAACCTCCCAGTCCATCACTGACTCATCCAAAAATGTACTACCATGTGTCAGTCAGTGCATTTCACACCTTCTGTGAAACTGAGTAGAACCCACACAATTTACTTTATTTAACAAAAGTTGTGTCTCACACATGTTGACTGCTAAAAGTGTCAGTGTCTCTGTAGTATGTAACGTGCAAATTGTGGTAATCAGCAATTAGGAGTAAACTTTATGCGAATACCAGACTTTTTCAAAAAGCACATCCTGTCAGCACTGTATTCATTTAATGTCTGCATCTCATCTTTTCACCAAATAACTGCCAATCTTGAAAGGTTCGGAAAAGATTTACAAGGATGTTGTCAAGGTTGGAGGATTTGAGCCAAAGGAAGAGGTTGAATAGGCTGGGGCTGTTTTCCCTGGACCATCTGAGGCTGAGGGATGACCTCATAGAGGTTCATAAAATCATGAGGGGCATGGATAGGATGAATCGATAGACAAGGTCTTTTCCCTGAGGTGGGAGAACGAGAGGGCATAGGTTTTGAGTCATAGAGATGTACAACACGGAAACAGACCCTTCGATCCAACTTATCCATGCTGACCAGATACCCCAACCCAATCTAAGGCCACCTGTCAGCACCTGGCCCATTATTCCTCCAAACCCTTCCTATTCAAATACTCATTCAGATGCCTTTTAAATGTTGCAATTGTAGTAGCCTCCACCACTTCCTCTGGCAGCTCATTCCATACATGTACCACCCTCTGCATGAAAAAGTTGCCCCTTAGGTCTCTTTTATATGTTTTTCCTCTCACCCTAAACCTATGCCCTCTAGTTCTGGACTCTCCCACCCTAGGAAAAAGACTTTGCCTATTTACCCTATCCATGCCTCTCATGATTTTGTAAACCTCTCCAAGGTCACCCCTCAGCCTCCAACGCTCCAGGGAAAACAGCCCCAGCCTGTTCCAGAGTATACCCGAACAGGTCCTGGGGATTTATCACTTTTTTATGCATTTCAAGACATCCAGCACTTCCTCCTCTGTAATATGGACATTTTTCAAGATGTCGCCATCTATTTCCCATCTATTTTAGGGTGAGAGGGGAAAGATATAAAAGCAACCCATGAAGCGCCTTGTTTCATGCAGAGGGTGGTGCGCATAAGGAATGAGCTGCCAGAGGAAGTGGTAGAGGCTGGCACAGTTGCAACATTTAAAAGGCATCTGGATGGGTATATGAATAGGAAGGGTTTGGATGGATATAAACCATATGCTGGCAGGTGGGACTAGATTGGGTTGGGATATCTGTTCGGCATGGACAAGTTGGACTGAATGATCTGTTTCCATGCTGTACATCTCTATGACTCTAGAACACTATTTACTTTGTTTTAGAACTTGTAACAAAAAGAGATTGATGTGTAAGATTCCTTGCATTCCCTATGTTTCCATATGCTCTTGGCTTTATTCCCGATCTCTGACTTCTCACTCTCAAAACATTTTAGCTCCTAAGATTTGTCACAAAAGACAATGTCTCTGTCTCTGATATACCAAAAAATAAACGTGAGGAACTCAGCGCTTCCCATTTTTGCAGGAGCAGATCTAAGATTAGACCATAGTTTGTATATGTGTGTTTCCCAGAGGCAGCAAGCCATTTCAATGGAACTTTGGAGCCCCTAGCACAGAGTGTGGAAATTAGACCAGATCAAAAGGGAATCTGTTCTCAGTGCATTTATTTTGGATATACTAGGTAACCCTTTGGAGAGCTGAGGTGCTGCTATGGATTTGGTTTGAGGATGCCTTGGGTGGAAATTTATGAATCCTTTGGGGGTGTGAACCAGGTACCCTTTGATGCTGTTGACTGTGTCAAAGATTGTGTATAACAAGTTTATAAACCTATTGGAAACCTCCAATTTGTTGAAAAATGTCAAGACTTGTGAAGACGGAGATTTGCAGTGTGGTGGCTCAGAGGTTATCACTGCTGCCTCACAGCACCAGGGGACCCGGGTTTGATTCCAGCCTCAAGTGACTGTGTGGAGTTTGCACGTTCTCCCGTGTCTGCGTAGATTTTCTCCAGGTGCTCTGGTTTACTCCCACAGTCCAAAGATATACAGGTTTGGTGGATTAGCCAGGCTAAATTGCCCATAGTGTCCAGAAATGTTTAGATTAGGTGGATTAAGCATGGGAAATGCAGTGTTACAGGGATAGGGTAGAGGGGTGATTCTGGGCATAGACTGTTCAGCGGGTCATATTGGACTCAGGCTGAATGGCCTGCTTCCACAATGTAGGGATTCTATGATAAGTGACAACCTGTCAATAATTATTAAAATGTAATAAGTGTAGAATGCTATAAAGAAACTATAATTAAAACTATCTCCGTTCTCCTGTGTGCATGGGTATTTGTACATAGTCAGTTAGTTGGTAGGTGATGGGGGGAAAATGTGTTTGGTGGAATTAGGGACTGAGTTAGATTGGGTGAGGCATGGGGAGTGTATGCACGGCAGGGTAGAAGAGAAAGCAGGGGAGAGAGCTGAAGGAAATTCCAATATTTCTCTCCTTTGATCTGGTCATGGGTCATATTTCTTGGAAGTAAATCTTTCCTTGGGAGAGGTAATGTGCTGTCTTTTGTGGAGGTAAGTCAGCCTTTGGGTTTGTGAAAAGGCATACTAGTTCATAAAAGGTGCATAAATTCATTGCAACTGGCAAAGTAATTAAAGTGTCGAACAACATGTGGAGTTACAGAATAGTGTTAGCTGTTTGAGTGCTTGCTTCTATAAAGGCATTGTTGGATTTCAGCTACATAATTGATATCCCAAGCTATCATTTTCAAACCTGGAATACCTTTTATGGATAATTCCAGCCACTTTGGGGTGGCATGGTGGCTCAGTGGTTAGCACCGCTGCGTCACAGCACCAGGGAACTGGGCTCGGTTCCAACCTCAGGCAACTGTCGGTCTGTGTGGAGTTTGCACATTCTCCCCGTGTCTGTGTGGGTTTCCTCCTGGTGCTCAGTTTTCGCCCACTGTCCAAAGATGTACAGGTTCGGTGGATTAGCCAAGCTAAATTGCCTGAGTGTCCAGAAATGTTTAGATTAGGTGGATTAGGCATGGGGAATGCAGTGTTACAGGGATAGGGTAGAGGGGTGAGTCTGGGCATAGACTGTTCAGCGGGTCAGTATGGACTCGATGGGCTGAATGGCCTGCTTCCACACTGTAGGGATTCAATGTAATTTAAGCTCCAGTGAAACATTTAGTTTTCTTAGTTAAAATGATGCACACCATACTTCATCCTTTGACTTAATTTTAAAAGGATTTTTTTTCTCAGTTTTATTTATGCATACTTCTGGCATAGTAGTTTATCACAATTTATCATGGGCCTTGGAAAGAACTAAATTTAAAAAAAAATTAGCAGTGCCAACTTGGGCATTCAGCACTAAACAAACTGCAGGAGAAAACCCAGCCGCCTGAGTGGTACGTCATCTTCACAAGATTATCATTTCAAAACAGATTTTATTTTTCTTACAAATTATATATATTCTTAACTCTTTCTTGGGGTCTAAAGTTGGAGACCCTTGTTCCCATCCTGCAGTGGCAGTGCCCACTTCTGCCCTTGTAATCAGCTACCTCTGGGAAGATCCCCCACACGCTGAGTGCAGGAACAAAGTCAAGACCCAGAAATAGCACCATCCCACTGAATGACTTTTGACAAGATACGGTTTCACCCGTAGAGGCAACTGGAGAGCTTCGGGGTTTTGACTTAACACTAATATTTTAACTGCCTCCTGACTATAACGTGATGGTAAGACTTCCTAAGATAAGTCAAAATCTTCCCTTAGTGGATACAGGAAGAATAATTGTAGGCTTCAGAAAGTTCTTAATGTCACTAAAACGACAGGGTGAGTGGGGAGGTTTTGAATTAGTGGAAGAGCGATTGCTTCTGTTATCAGGATGGGAGGGCATAATGAACTTGGATCAGCAGTGTCAGAGACCTTTCTTGAGCAGCTTAAAGCAGCGCTGACATTTCCTGCACCTGCCAAGGAAAAGCTGTTGCCTTTTCTTAGAGAAACCCTTCATCATTCCACTCATTGTGATAATCAAGGTGGACATTTTGCTCAAGGGATGCTAAGTGCCATTCCAATCCTCATTGCAGCTTTGGACACTGACTTGCATGTATTCAGTAGGTTTCTGCCTGGGTAAAAACAATGACTGCAGATGCTGGAAACCAGATTCTGGATTAGTGGTGCTGGAAAAGCGCAGCAGTTCAGGCAGCATCCAAGGAACAGTAAAATCGACGTTTCGGGCAAAAGCCCTTCATCAGGAAAAAGGGCTGATGAAGGGCTTTTGCCCGAAACGTCGATTTTACTACTCCTCGGTTTCTGCCTGGACCCAGCTGAGGCACCGAATATAAAAGCTCATACACACTGAAGCTAATGCTGGGGGCAGTTTTGCATTCACATCTTTGAAGAAAGCTTTAGGCAGTAGAGAAGGTACAGCACAGATACATAAGGATAAATTAATCGATTACGATGAAAAATGCAGGAAACCAAAGATCTGTGGATGTTGGAATTCGAAAACAAAAACAGATATTGCTGGAAAATCACAATAGGTCTGGCAGCATCTGTGGAGAGAAAGCAGAGTTAATGTTTTTGTGTCCAGTGACCCTTGCACAGAACTGATTTTAGAAGGAAAAGGTTGATACATATGTTGAAGATATTGTAAACGGGAGATGGAAAAAAAGTTAGGCAGACAAAGCAATGGGGAGAGATCAACCTGGAAGAGTAAGTAGCTGCTGCTGGGGACCATTAGGAGCTAACATTGGGTTGTTTGTGGCAACAGTCCAAGTGATGACAAGATCTGGTGTGAGTGTGTTAGTGTCAGTACAAGGGAGACGGTGCTCAAGCCCTGGTCAGACCACATTTGGACCCATATCTCAGGAAGAGTGTACTTTCCCTGGGGCGTGTTCAGAGGAGCTTCACAAGAATAGCCCCAGGAATGAAAAGCTTAACATATGAGGAACGTTTGAGGACTCTGGGTCTATACCCGATGAAATTTAGAAGGATGGGGGGTATCTAATTGAAACTTACAAAATGCTGTATGGCATGGATAGAGTAAATGTTGGGAAAATGTTTGTATCAGTAGGAGAGAGTAGCACCCGAAAGCGCAGCCTTAGAGTAAAAGAAGCACCTTTTAGAACGGAGATAAGGAGAAACGTCTTCAACCAGAAAGTGGAGAATCTATGGAATTCATTGCCACAGAAAGCTATGGAGGCCAGGTCATTGAGTGTATTCAAGGCTGAGATAGATAGGATCTTGATTGTCAAGGGGATCAAGGATTACAGGACAAAAGCGAAGAATAGGGTTGAGAAATGTATCAGCCATTTTAGAACAGTGGAGCAGACTCAATGGGCTGAATGGTCTAACTTCTGCTCCTGTGTCTTATGGCCTTATCATTATTGAACTCAATATTGAATCCAGAAAGCTGCAGGATCTTTAAGCAGAAAATGAGATCTGTCCTTCCAGCTTGAGCTCAGTTTCACTCACTTTCCAACATGACCATCCTTGGCTTCCTCCATTGCTACAACGAACCAAACCACAAATTGGAGGAACAACACTTTATCCTCCTCCTGGGCAGCCTACAGCCTGGAGGACTCAACATTGAGTTCTCCAATTTCAAATAACCACCCTTCCCTTCCCCCAATTCCCTTCCAGCCCCTTCCCCTCCCTTCCGCTCCTCTCAGCCACCTACCAGATTCATTCCCCCTATTGACCAACCAGGTCGTACCCTCTGCCTGCCTTCACTTATCCCTACTTCACCTATCCCTACTTCACCAACCCGCTCCTGCCACCCTCTTTATCTGCAGCATCCCCTACACCTACCCCCAGTCCTGAAGTAGGATTACACCCAAAACGTTGACTTCTCCACCTCCAGATGCTGCCTGGCTTGCTGTGTTCTTCCAGCCTCCTGCTTGTCTCACTGGAGCACTGCAGCAAGACTGAGACAGAAATGTTGGCCAGAGAACTGTGGTGTGTTGAAGTTACAGGCAATTGGAAGCAGTCACCCAGTCTGAGTTTCATCTCCCCAATGTAGAGTAGACCACACGATGAGCAGCAAATGCAGTGGACGACTTTGAGTGTGGTTGCATGGGAAAGTAGTGTGGGGAGTGGAGAAGGAGCGTTCCAAGATGTGCTGGAAGGAATGGCCTCTGTGAAAGGCAGACCAGGCAATGGAGGGGAATGTGTGACTGATGATGATATCCCGTTGGAAGTCTTGGAAATGGCAACTAACAATCCTCCCACAGTCCAAAGATGTGCAGGTTAGGTGAATTGACCATGCTAAATTGCCAATACTAAATTGCCCATAGTGTTCAGGTATGTGTAAGTAAGGTGCATTAGTCAGAGAAAATGGGTCGGTGTGGACCTGTTGGGCCAAATGGCCTGTTTCTACACTGTAGGAATTCTATTCTATTCTAATATAAGGGATGTAGGGACATTAAGAGGGAAATCAGGAGGGCAAAAAGGGGATATGAGATAAGGATGAGGATAATCCAAAGAGATTCTACAAGTACATTAAGAGCAATGAGAGTAGGGCCCCTTAAAGATCAATGCAGTCCTCTAAGTGGAGTCACAGAGATGTACAGCATGGGAACAGTCCCTTTGGTCCAACTCATCCGTGCCGACCAGATATCCCAACCTAATCTAGTCCAATTTGCCAGCAGTTGGCCCATATCCCTCTAAATCCTTCCTATTCATATATCCATCCAGCTGCCTTATAAATGTTGTAATACTACCAGCCTCCAACATTTCCTCTGGCAGCTCATTCCATACACGCACTACCCTCTGCATAAAAGGTTTGTCCCTTAGGTCCCTTTTATATCTTTCCTCTCTAATCCTAAACCTATGCCCTCTAGTTATAGACTCCCTCACCCCAGGGAAAAGAGCTTGTCTATTTATCCTATCCACGCCCCTCATGATTTTATAAATCTCTACAGCAAAGGAGACAGGAGCGATACTAAATGAATATTTCACATCAGTATTTACTGTGGAGAAGGAAATGGAGGCTAGGGAACTCAGGGAAAAAAGTATTGATGTCTTAAACAGTCCACATTACAGAAGAGACGATGTTGAAGATCTTAAAAAACGTAAAGATGGATATATCTCCAGGACCTGATGAAGTGTATCCCAGGATAGCGTGGGAAGTTAGGGAAGAAACTGCAGGGCCCTTTGCAGAGATATTTGTATCAACTACAGCCATGGATGAGGTCCTGGACAACTGAAGGGTGGGTATTGTTGAGCCTTTATTTCAGAAAGGCTGTCAGGAAAACCCTGGAAGCTACAGACCTGTGAGTTTGTCACTGGTGGGTGAGTTGTTCAAGGGGTTCTGAGAGATAGGATTTCAATGCATTTGGAGAAGCAAGGACTGATTAGGGATAGTCAGCGTGGCTTTATGCATTGAAAATCATGTCTCACAAAATTGGTTGAGTTTTTTGAAGACATAACCAAAACGATTGAGGGCAGAACAGTAGACGTTGTGTACATAGACTATAGTAAAGCCTTTGACAAGGTTCCGCACGGTCAACTAATTAATAAATTTAGATCACATGCGATTCAGGGAGAATTGGATGCAAAATTGGCTTGATGGTAGGAGACAGAAGGTGATGGTGGATGGTTGTTTTTTTAGACTGGAGGCCTGTGACCAGCAGTGTTCCACTGAAGTTGGGTCACTGCTGAATCCACTTTTGTTTGTCATTTATGTAAATGACTTGGGTAATAGTTTAGGAGGAGTGATTAGTAAGTTTCCAGATTATACCGAATTCATGGTATAGTCAACAGTGAAGAATTTATCTAAGATTACAAAAGGATCTTGATCAGCTGGGCCAATGGATTGAGGGGTGGCGGATGGAGTTTATCTTGGATAAATGTAAGGTATTGCATTCTGGGAAAACAAACAATAGTTAATGGTAGGGCCCTGGGTAGTCTTGGTGAGCAGAGAAATCTAAGGATTCAGGTTTCATTGTTCTTTGAAAGTTCCATCACAGACAGAGTGATGAAGAAGGTGTTTAGCATGCTTGCCTTCATTGTTCAAACCACTGAGTATAGGAGCCAGAATGTCATGTTGAGGTTGTACAGGACGTTGGTGAGGCCACTTTTGTACAGTTCTCGTCGTCTTCCTATGGGGAGGATGCTACTAAATTGGAGAGGGTTCAGAAAAGATTTACTTGGATGTTGCCCGGGAATGGAGTGTTTGAGTTATAAGGAGAGGCTGGATAGGCTGGGACCTGTTTTCCCTGGAGCGTAGGAGGTTGGGGGTGACCTTTTAGAGGTTTACTAAATCATGAGGGGTGATGACAACGTGAATTGCAAAGGTCTTTTCCCTAGGGTGAGAAAAGTGGTGGGCATATTATTCAGGTGAGAGGAGAAAGATCTAAAAGGGTCCTGAGGGGCAACTTTTTCTCACAGAGGATGTTTCGTGTGTGGAATGAACTGCCAGAGGAAGTGGTAAATGTAGGTACAGCTACAACATTTAAAAGATGATTGGAGAAGTACATGAAAAAGAAAGGTTTAGAGGGATTTGGGCCAAACGCAGGCAAGTGCGACTCGTTTTGTTTGGGAAACTTAGTCAGAATGGACAATTTGGACTTAAGTATCATGGATAGGGTAAATAGGCAGTCTTTTCCTTGGGGTCGGGGAGTACAGAACTAGAGGGCATAGGTTTAGGGTGAGAGGAGATATAAAAGAGACCAATGGGGCAACTTTTTCACACAGAGGGTGGTACATGTATGGAATGAGCTGCCAGAGGAAGTGGTGGAGGCTGGTACACTTGCAACATTTAAAAGGCATTTGGATGGGTATATGAATAGGAAGAGTTTGGAGGGATATGGGCTGGGTGCTGGCAAATGGGACTAGATTAGGTTGGGATATCTGGTCGGCATGGACGGGTTGTACATCTCTATGACTATGACTCTACTGTGCTGTGACTCCGTAACCATGGTGATGAGGAATCCTCAGTTGGGGAAGAAAGTGGACATTTTAGAAGCCACCATGCAGAAGCTGGCATCGTTCAGACAGATGCAGTAGAGACATAGAAACTGGGAGAATGGAACGGCGTCTTTACAGGAAGCAGGATGTGAGGGTGTATAGTCAAGGTAACTCTGGGAGTCGGTTGGTTTGTAGTGGATATTGGTGGTGAAGAGTCAGAGAGGGACACAGGTGAAGGTGAGGGCAGGGTGGAAATTGGAAGTGAAATTGATAAACTTTTCCAATTCCGGATGAGAAAGGGAAGCAGCACTAATGATGTCATCGATGTACCAGAGAAACTGGGTGGGGGCCCAAGTAAGGTTGGAACAAGGAATGTTCCAACAGACAGGCCTAAGTGGGGCTCATGTGGGTACGTTTGACCTGAAGAAACTGAGGGGAGTTAAGAGAGAAGTTGTTTAGAGTGAGGACAAGCTTGGCCAGGCGGAGTAGAGTGGTGGACGATGGGGACTGTTCAGACCCTTTTTCCAGGAAGACGTGGAGAGCCCTGAGACTGTCCTGGTGGGGGATGGATTTGTAAAGGGATCGTGCATCCATGAAAAAGAGGAGGTGGTTGTAGTGCGCAGAGTGGAAACTGACGTGAGGGGTCAGAAGAATCATGGATGTAAGTAGGAGGTGATTGAACAAAGGGAGTGGGAAAAAAGAATAGAGATAGGGAGAGGTGAGTTCTGTGGGGCAAGAGTAGGCAGAAACAATGGGTCTATCTGTACAGTCCTGTGTTTGGATTTTGGGAGGGAGATAGAAGCGGGTTGTGCAGGGTTGGGAAACTATGGGCTTGGTGGCAGTGGAGTGTGATATTACTGATCATTGTGGACAAAATAGTCTGATGTTCAATGGTGGGGTCATGGTCGAGGGGGAGATAGGAGAAGGTATCTGAGAGTTGGTGCTCAGCCCCTCAGTATGCCAGACAACAACATCATAGTCAGGATTGGATTGGAGAGTCAGATCAGAGGGAGATAGGTTTGAAATGGTAAGCGGTGGGGTGGGTGAGCAGAGAAATTGAGACAACCGATGTCACATCTGCAGTTCTCAATGAGTGGGTCGAGTGCAGGTAAAAGGCCAGCAGGAGAGCTCCAGCCGGAGGAAGTGTATTGGAGGTAGATAAAGGCATCAATGGGACGTGGAGAGGATCTTTGTCCAACAAAATAGAAAATTGAAAATATTTGAGATGTCTTTGCCTCTGGGAAGATTTAATAATGATATTAGAAATTATAAAGACAAGGCAGACAGTACAAATTTCCACTCATTGCAAAGTATAGAAATTAGGAAAAATATTATAGGTAAAAATATTATATCAGAGGGAATAAAGCTGTTTTCCATAAGGGTCTTGCAGCTGTAGAAGCTTCCCAGAGTTAGTTATTAAAGTAGATCCCATATCAGTATTTAGGAACAGTACAAAAATGGTTTAACTAAACAGGATCAAAGACACATGGTGACAGCTGGGGACATGGGATTAAGACTACTGCTCACATGGAGGATAAATAGCAGGCTGGCTGAGCCAAATGGCCTGTTTCTAAATTATAGTTTCTTAGTACTTAGACTGATTTATTGAATAATAGCAGATGACTAAATAGTCACAAGACTAGAAAAAAGTTTCACAGCATGGAAGTAACAAATAACAAAAGCCCTTCTTCTGCATTAATGTGTAAAATAATATGAATTTTGAAACACAGCTAGTTAGTTATTGTCATGTATTTTCATATAATCTGTGTATCTAACCCTAATGGCTTCAAAGGGATTGCTGTTTTGATACAATTGAAACTTAGAAGGGAACAAGAGGTTCTTTGGTGCTCTGAAATTTGTCTGCAGGTCCCAGTTAACTAGTTCAGCACCAATACACATGCCCACGGGGTTAACATTGCTCAGAGTAAAAGTCGAAATTCCAGAAAGATGGGTTGAGCATTTTAACCACATCCCCAACTGGCATTAATTCACCAATAAATAAGCAATCAACAGATTGCCACAGGTTGTCATCAACTGTTCACTCGCTGACCCTCCACATTGCTAAAATCAACAACACAGTCAAGCTCCTGTCCAGTGCTGAAACCCCAGGAGGTCATGTTATCCCAAATGAGATCTGAAAGGCGGAAGGTGAATGCCTCGCAAGAAACTCACTGAACTCTTTCAGGTTATGAGAGAAGCAGAGAACAGTCCTGTAAGAACACAAAGAAACCTTGACTGTCCTCTTGTGGAAGTGGAAAGGAACCTGTCAATTTTGAGAGAATCATAGAGGAATCTCTCGCTCTAGTCATGGGCAAAGCCTTTTCCAGAATCCTTCTGAACCACATAGTACAACATCTTGACAGGATCTGCTGCCTGAGAGTCAGTGAAGCTTTCAAAAGGGCTGAGGAACTATTTATTTGATGTGTGCTGTTAGTTAATTGTGGGAGAAATGGGAAGAAGGGAACAAAGGCCTCTACACTATGTTTGTTGACGTGACTAAGGCCTTTGACATCAGTTGCGATGACCTTTGGAAGTAAAGAATCTTGGGGCTGCCTTGAAAAAAGTATTCACAACAGTTTGACAGTTTCATAAGGGCATGCTCATGTGTCCTAGATAATGGTGACTCTTCTGATCCACTCTCTGTTACAATAGCTTTAAACAGGACTGCATGCTGGCACCAAATCTCTTTAACTTATTTTTCTCTGTCATGCTTTCCGATGCCCTCCATGCTGATGAACATGGCATCAAAATAAAATATTGTGTGGAAGGGAGACTGCTTTATCTGCGATGACTCTATGCAAAGAACAAAGTCTCCAATGACAGACTTTGATTCTCCTGTTTGCTCATGAGAGTGCATTGGTGTCAATGGAGAGCTAGCCATGCAAAGCAGCATGGAATTGTTTTCCAATACATGTGACAACTTCAGTCTTAAAATAAATTCTTGCCAAATAGAAGAGTAGTATTACCCACTGCACGCTGTACATACAAGCCATGATCATGTGAAGAAGCTCACTAATTTTCATTTAAGCTTTTTTTGGAAACTAATGAAGATCAGATATCAGGATATAATAGCAAACATTGAACGGCTCATCTAAGCTGTTGTGCCAAACACCCACACATGACACTGAGACAGTCACAACTGAGTTGGGCTGGTCAGATAACTGGAATGTCTAATCCTGTGATTCACTGACCAAAACAAATCTGCTGTGGAGAGTTTGAGTCCTGAGTGCGCTCTCATAGCTGTCAAAGAAAGCACAACAAAGACACTTCAAAGGCTTCACTGAGAAGTTTTGATGTTGACTTCAATTCCTTATAGAAACTCATCCAAGATCACTGCATTAGGTATAAGAAATAAAATAAAAACAGTGTAGCCTCCATCAAAGCGAAGTACCCCTCGGAGCCAGAAAGAAAGCACAAAGAGAAAAAGTCTTGAGCTAGCAACTCAGCCAAAACTCAATTCACTGCAGTATCCTGTTCTGTTTGCAGCAGAACCTTTCAGGTACAGATTGATATTAACAGTCATGTACCAGAATTGTATAAACCAGCTCAGAGCATCATTGTGGTCATCTTCACCTCCAAGGATGAGCAAGAGGAACAATGGAAATTTAACATGTGTTTTTCAAAATTTAAAAAGAGCAGCCAATAAATTACAAAGCATGAATTGAGTTGTTTCCTGTCAGGAATCAAATTGTTCTGTCCTACCTAAATCCTACTGCAAACATTCATTGATGCCCATTAATGGGTGTATTTCACCAACAATGGACCAGACAAATATAAGTTGATGTGCAATTTGTGTAAGTAAATTCCACAATTACTATATTTTGACTTTGTGTTTGGTTTTATTGCTGGTAAATTTCTTTAATATACTTTACATTCATCAGCAAGAGAGTAGTAACTAATGTAGCTATGAACTACTGAGGTGGAAGGTGGTATTCCTGATGAAGGGCTTTTGCCTGAAACGTCAATTTTCTTGCTCCTCGGATGCTGCCTGACCTGCTGTGCTTTTCCAGCACCACTCTAATCTTGACTCTGCTCTCCAGCATCTGTTCTCCTCACTTTAGCCTACTGAGGTGAAGGTGCCTACACTTGTCAGCAAGACAATACTTGAGTCTGTAAGGTATGAAAATGAAAGTCAAAGGGAATTGAGGGGCAACTGTCCATTGGTTGAATATTTAGGACACAAAGATGGTTTTAGGTTTTAGGTCCAATCATTTCAGTTCCACAGCCGCATTGCAGGAGTTTCAGCCAAACTGTTGACAAATCCCCTCCACACCAAACCTTGCAATACCTCCAACCCCCAGCCCATTTCCAAACCTCACCAACATTTCTGTGAGTTGAGTCTGCTAATTGTCCCATCTCTATTGGTCTTGGCTGCACTACAGGTAGTTAGTTCTTCTGTAACATGTGTTTTGTCAGCGCGAATCAGCAAAACACGATTGATGAATCATTCACGTGGTTTACATAATGCAAACTTTCTGCTGAACAGATATAGTAGGTATTCCATAGCACGATCTTTTACAGTGTGTTTTCTGTAGCAGTTTCCCATAATGCAATTTTCTATAGCATGAAGTTGCAGGGGAACAAAGTGGTCGCGTTTAGGCAGAATGACCCGTATACCTATTGTTCCCCACCAGGACTGAATCAATGATGGGCAAGTGAGGTTTGAGTGAGGACTCATCGTTAAGGAGGTGGTTAAAATCCTCACCTGCTGCATTAAATCAGGTCAATTATTAAAGGGAGGAACAATAAAACTCTCTCTCTATCAGCTATCTCATAATGAGCTCTGTACTCATAATAATAAGTGCCATAGCATCCTGCTACATTACTGAAACTAAATTGGTAACACTATAGCAACTGCTGATATTTCTAAAAAGTTGCTCATTCCTGTTAGTTGCCACAGTAATGCATTTACTGCAGTTGTTTCTACGAATGATCTCTGTGGTGTCAGAAGCAAGGCTGGAATCAGAAAGAAGTGATGACAATTGACTTATAGTGACTGTGGTCATCACTCAAATCACAAATCCACAGTTTACCAGAGGGAATATGGACAATTAGTTGTGCTGTGCTAATTGTCACATTTGTCTTTAAAAAGAACCAACTGGATTCATTTGCTAATGACAATAATGTTTGGTGCTGTAGACCCGACACTGGAGCAGGAGACAGACAGATGATTAAAGCATGAGCTTGTCGCATCCTCCTTTAATTAGCTTTCTATCTAACATTTCAGTGCAGAGCTTGGGTATTTGTGCAGTGAGGCTGTGACGGTTTTATTTGGCTGTGTTGGATGTCAGTAATCTCAACAATTATGTTGATGTATTTTCTATGTGGTAGATCTTAAGGAGGGAAACTCTCTCTTCATGAATTTTCCAAAAAGTAGTTCTTTTCTTGCTCACTTATACCTATCATAAATATTTATTCATTATACAATTCCATCTGTTGGGTTAAGGTTTAACTCTTGCCCTGTATAACAAACAGAATTGTATCCAGACAAGATGATTTGTGCTTCAAGAAGTAAGTACAAATTATTTGTATGTCTTTATCTGATTTGTATTTCTCTGTTATCACAATGGGTATTTATTGTGAGTAAACATGCAGGGTCAATTTCTAAGGAGTGCCAATCGCACACAGATTGCCACACCTCTCTTTTTATTCATGAAAGGAAGGATGCTCCACATTTATGACACGAGACTCTGAGCAAGTTTGTTCTGACAGCTCCCACATAGTGCAGAACAAGTAGCTGAAGACAATCAACCCTTCCTTTTTCATTGCAATTAGTTACGGCATTTTGTAATTTATAGGTCCAACATTTCATGGAGTTATGAAAAGATAGTGTGTGAGGTTAGTATAAAATGACAGTGCCAAGTAGGTAGGATTATATTAGCAGATGAGTGGAGTAGTAGCTGGATAAGGTGCCAAGGTACTCTGGAGGAGGTGCAGTTAGTCAGGGGTTAGACTAGATTTTTAATAGTCTGACTCTCCTGAGTCACTATTTACTTAACTAAAGCAGAACCCTCCAAATTCTCCAATTTAAGTGGATACTTTTGAAGGGTTACACGTGTAAGGAAATTACCCAGTGGAATCTTCAATTTCTGTTACGTCATGGATTCCGTGGTGTTCCCAATGTGCAACTATCATGGAAGTTGCAGAAACAACTCTCTAGCTATTGGAAAGTCTGGCCATAAGTTATAAATAAATCTGGTGATATTAAGAACTAAATTGTAAATGCAAATATTATTGCATATTGTCTCTAAATAAGCCTTCAAATGTTGCTGACAAGAAAACTTAATTACACTGAAATATTAGAATTTATAATAATAATAAGAGGTAGTATTTGACACTTTCTTGTTTGTATTTCACAATTTTGTTTCTTGAAGGTTGCTTATTCCTTAAAGGGGTGGCATGATTGGTAGGAACATTGTTATTGGAACACTTTCCTCCTCTGTTGCATTAAAAGTGCTGCTTTGTTAGAATGTTTCATTGACTAAGTTAAAATGAATCAAAAGATAATTGTTCGTCAGATATTAGGAAGTTACAAATCAAAAAGCAGCCATTGCAGCAAAGTCATATTCACAAGCCAGTAAGTAGCACGCACTCAACAAAATCACTCAATTGTTTTGTTAGTTTCTATGAGCAGGGTATGTTGTAATTTCACAGATGAAATTTCATGTGTATGATAATTAAAAATAATTTAAAAACATTGTAGTATTGCAATTCCATCACGGAAGGTTGGACAGAATTATGCAACTTGAAATTTTCTCAAAATGAGATTTTTTGAAACTGGAAAATCAAACCACATTCCTTCTATCTTTGATCAGATTTTTGAAGTGAGAGTAAATCAGTATTATGGGTGCAATGAAAATACTAATCCTAATTTACACCTTCAGTAAGATGTGTAATATTCTTTACCTTAGTCAGTGATATATGATATTCCTGCAATATATTTCCTGCAATTCAATCATAAGAAACTGATGTCATATATAGGTAATAGTCAAATAGCAGCTTCAGAAACAACACTGTGGCATTACTCATGAATAATCCCAGAGGGGTCTTGTTAGTGTATATAATCTAAAACAGTCATTTGGAACTAAAGAGCAAATGGGAAAATTGGCAATGAGATTTAGAAAAGCATCAGTTCTCAGTAGGATGCTCCAGATTGTAATTATAGGGGATCAACTTATTTAGCAGACAGACAAATGAACAATTAATTAACACCATGGGGTTTAAAGAGATATAGAATTTGGTCAAAATTATAAAAGGATCTAAAACAATTTCTCCCAATAAAAATACTGGCACTGAATCAAAGAGTATTCGGAGCTAACCTAGTGTTTGAAATATGCAGATCATTTGATTTCCAGTTAGTTTCAACTTATGAGAAGACAGAGTTGTTGTAATAGGGATATGCTGTAAACCAACACAATTAAAGGGCATGAACAAATAAATACTGGATATTAGATAATCCAGATTATTTCTCTATGTTGTAATGAGCTCCTTTGTCACATAACTCTGTGGAGTTGTGTCTATTTCTTTTGAGTTTAATTTCTGCAAAGTAACAGATTGGGCAAAGATCACTATTTTGTATTGCTTGCAGTAAAAGATACAGGCTCTGCAGCTCCTGTGATTCAGTTCTGTTACTGCAGGTACTGCAAAATTCCCTTCCCAAACCCCCTGTCATCAGTGTGAAGGCACATAGCACGTGCCAAATAGCAGGAGTGTGCTCATTTGCATGGCCAGGATGAGAGTATTGTGTGTGCCAAAATACTTTAGTGGCACTAACCCCAGTGCTGGATTGATGTCACACTGCTGTGATTGTGAAGGGGGTCTGGCAAGGTTCTCAGCAAAGAGCTTCTTAATTTACTGCTTCTAATGAATCAAGACTGGGACTGTTTTCCCTGGAGTGTCAGAGGCTGAGGGGTGACCTTATAGAGGTTTATAAAATCATGAAGGGCATGAATAGGGTAAATAGACAGGTTCTTATCCCTATGGTGATGGAGTCCAGAATTGGAGGGTGTAGGTTTAGGGTGAGAAGGCAAAGGTTTAAAAGGGACCTAAGGGGCAACATTTTCACGTAGAGGGTGATGCGGGTATAGAATGAGGTGCCAGAGGAAGTGGTGGAAAGTAGTACAATTGTAACATTTAAAAGACATCTGGATGGGTATATGAATAGGAAGGGTTTGGAGGGATAGGTGCCAAGAGCTGACAAATGGGACTAGATTGATTTAGGATATCTGATCGGCATAGATGAGTTGGACGGAAAGGTCTGTTTCCATGCTGTACACCTCTATGACTCTATAACTAAGTGTGCTCTTTGAGAGTCCCAAAACAAAGAGTAGCTGCTTTGAAAAATCCTGAGGGATCTCAGTGAAGAAAGATTTGTCTGTTGTCGCAAAGAAGTTGTTTTGAAAAAAAATAAGCTGAGATAAACCAGGTTTTAAAAGTGGTCTCACCAATGTCCTTTACAATCTTAATACGACATCCCAATTCCTGTTGGACCAAAAGGCCTGTTTCCACACTGTAGGGAATCTAATCTAATCTAATCTAATCTAATCTAATCTAATCTAATCTATACTCATTGTTCTGACCAATGAAGGCAAGTGTTCCAAACCCCTTCTTCACTACCCTGTCTACCTCTAACTCCACTTTAAGGAATGATAAACCTACTCCCCTAGGTCTATTTGTTTGGCAAAACTCCCTAAGACCATACCATTAACTGTGTAATTTCTGTCCGGTTTGCCTTAATAAAATGCAACACCTCTGATTTGTCTAAATTAAACTCTGCCTGCCACTCAGCCCAGTACTCTGAGATCACCTCCTTCACTATCCACTAGACCACCAATTTTGGTGTCATCCACAAACTTACTGACCATTTTATAGAGTAATAAAGTCCTACAGCACAGAGAAAGGCCCTTTTGCCCAAATTGGTCCATGCCGACCAAAATATCTATCCATGCTAACACCATTCTCCTGCACTTGACTCATATCCTTCTAAATCTTTCCTGTCTCCTATATTCACATCTAAATGATTTGTACAAATGACGAAAAACAGGAGACGCAGCACTGATCCTTGCAGCATACCTCTGGTCACAGGCCTCCAGTCTGACAAGCAACTCTCTACCACCACCCTCTGTCTCCTACCTTCAAGACAATTTTGAATCCAATTGACTAGCTTCTCCTGGCTTTTGTGCTCTAACCTTCTTTACCTGTCTACTATGTGGAACCTTGCCAAACATGAAGTCCATATAAAGTCTACTGTTCATCAATCTTCTTTGTCACCTCTTCAAAAAACTGAATCAAGTTAGTGAGACATGATTTCCCATGGTCAAAAGCTATGTTGACCAGCCCGAATCAGTCCATGCCTTTCCGACATGCATGTAAATCCTGTTGCTCAGAATCCCCTCCAACAACTTTCCCACCACTGACCTAAGGTTCACCGGTCTATCGTTCCCTGGCTTTTCCTTATAGCCTTTCTTAAATAATGGCACCACATTATCCAACTTCCAGTCTTCTGGCACCTTTCTCAGATCTGTTGATGATCCAATATATCTCACCAAAGGACCCAGCAGTTTCTTCTCCTGTTTCCCACAAAGTTCTGGGAAATATCTAATCAGAGCGTGAGGAATTATCTACCTTTATGTGTTATAAGACCTCCAGCACCACCTCCTCTGTAATATGAACTCTTTTCAAGACGTGATTATTTATTTCCCCAAGTTCACTAGCTTCCATATTCTCTTCTATAGTAAATACTGATGCAAAATATACATTTAGTATCTTACCCATCACCTGGGGTTCCACACAGAGATGGCCACATTGATCCTTAAAGGGCCCTATTCTCTCCCTAGTTACCCTTTTGCCCTGAAAGTGCTTACAGAATCTCTTTGGATTCTGATTAACTCTATTCACCAAAGCTATCTCATGTCCCTTTTTGCCCTCCTGATTTCCCTCTTAAGTATACTCCTACCACCTTTATACTCCTCTAGGGATTTACTTGAGCTGAGCTGTCTATACCTGACATATGCCTCCTTTTGTTGACCAGAACCTCCATTTCCCTCGTCATGCAGCATGCTCTCTACTTACCAGTCTTGCCATTCACATGAACAGGAGCGTACTGTCTTTGAACAAAGTCCTCCCCAACCAAGCCCTTAACAAAATGACAGTTCCAGTCTATGTTTGAAAAGTCAAAATCCCCTACCATTGCAACCCTATTATTGTTGTAGATATCTGAGACCTCCTTATATGTTTGTTTTGCAAATTATTGCTGATTTTTTGGGGGGGCCTATAATACATTCCAGCAAGATGATCCTTTCTTATTTCTCAGTTCCACCCATATAACCTCGCTGGATGAGGAAGATTCTCACTAAGTAAAGCTGCAATGTTATGCCTAACTAAAACTGTCACAAACTTTCCTCTCTTGCCTCCCTTTTTATTCTTCCTTTAGCATCTATACCCTTGTGTTCATCCTAAAATGCAATTTCTCCAAAATGCCTTACCTTGAATTTCACTCAATGAAGGAGCGAAGTGTATTTTGTTATCCTAAGTGCAGATTCACAATTGTTTAATTGTGATTCGCTGCTGGTCAAATGTCCTTCATCCTATGTCATGATCTCCTATCTGCATATTGACAGTAAATTGTCTTACATTGCTGATTAATTGACTCAATGTAAAATGCATGTTGTTAACACAAATTTGCATCTTAAAATCTTGCTATTGCCTTATCGTGGTATGTCTTTGTGAATGAATATATTACTGCAGGCGATACTGCTACTGAGATGGTTATCTCTATTCAGCCACAGTATTGACAAGACTCTGTGTGCTTTCCCTTGATTTATTTCATATATTTATAGTCTCAAAATAACGCATTATTTTTATGAATCCATGGAAGATTGAGGCTGAATTTCTAATTCAAAATTAAAAATATTATCGGGTTGCTAATTAATATTTAATCTATAATGTAATTATTCTGTGTTGTTCAACATTTTCCTAATTCTAAAGTCAAATTTGGAAATTGCAAGGGAATGTTTTTTGTGGAGATTACAAAGTACAGTTGAAAGCTGACTATACCTTTCAGACTTTGTCAGAACTAGTCAGTGAAACTAAAATTGATTCATCTCAAGCATATGTGACAAATATTATTGTACAGTAATGTTGCAGTAAAAAGTATCTCAAAAGCCCTTAGTAAATATCAGCAATTTTCACCAATTATTTGTGCTGTCCTGCAGCAAAGACAGCTGTAAGCAAGGATTCCACAGCACGGTGCTGTTTGGCTGATGAATTACATACAAACAGAGACTGTATGTTCATGCAGATGATAAGTAGATTACAGCAAGGCAGACATTTTCAGAATCACATCATGTGGTCAGGATTCCAGGAATATTCCCAAAATTTGGAATATTCAAAAGACAATGCAAGGGCATACACTGCAAAGGACTTTATAAGACATCATCCCAGTATAACAGAAATTGTAACTGCAATATTCGCAATGACTCTCCATCTCTGCAAAACAGAGAAGGATGAAAACCAACTGATTGTTGTAGAAAAAGGGTGATGTATAGTGAGACACCCCTAAGCTCGAAACAATTAATCAGGCAAATGTGCACATACTCACTCAATGAATGTTATCATTTGATTCTTGATTTTACGTAGCACTTTATTCTTGTAGTAAACTCTGACGTAGATGAGTTAACCCTATTTTTCTGAACAATATTATCCATATGGGTATCAACTAATGTTCAGGTTCATTAAAACGTAAATAGGTTTAGAAAAAGCAATGTAACAATTCAGTAAGCAATGATGCTCAAATTCTCTATCGTGACAAATACTGAAGTAAATCATTGACTTGTTTGTGGGACATCATCCAGCGCATTGTATTATTGACATTGTGATGATGTTGCTCCTTTGATGTTGCTGTTACAGCTGGGAGATGCTACTAATTTAATCTGATGGGTTAATGAGATGTCTAAATTAGTATTCATCCTATTATTCATTGGAATATTGGTATTCATTTGATGGCCTCCTGAATTGCTAATTTGAGAAACTAGATGCCTCCCACTACAGATCATTGTGACCAAGTTGATGGTCTAAGACTCTTGTCCAGAACCCCAAGCAGCCCCTCATCATCCACTTGTGGAGCAGATAGCAGCATCTTTCATACCTTGTATGGATTCAGTTGAAAGCAGTTCACTATCCCAGAAGGGGCACTGAAGCTAGTGGCCTCTACTGTTGGGTCAGTGACGAGCTGTGTTGTGACTTATGCTGTATCAATCTTCTTGATACATCAAGAGTTTCTTGCACCTGAAAACTACCTGCATGACTATTGGCTACTGTTTTCCAGGACAGCCATTTTAAGCATTTTCATGATCAGTTGTTCAAGTTCTTTTGAGTGGAAGAAGTCATGTTATTCATAGTTGGATCAGTTTTGTGAAGCACAGTAGAATCACAGTGAATGGAAGTATGGGTTAGCATCAGGAGGTACACAATTAGAGTGTAGTTGAACACGCCTGGCATTGTTATGGCAGTAATTAACTGCATTACATAATCTTTGTTGGTGACTGCAGGACCGTGAGCCTGAGTTGTATCCTGCATGGAAAGTGCATGAGGGCCATTATTGCAACATGAGATGTTCTGGCTGTGTTTCCATTTGCCAACTAATGTCACTAAGACAATGACAAAGTCAAAAAGTGGCATCTTGATCCAAAAGCACAAATTGTGAGATAAAGAGCAGTAATGTCCAGGAAAAAATAAGAAAACAAAGGATAATGATAGTAATATTTCAAAATATAAGGTATATTCTCTGCAGACCAGAGAAAAAGAGCAAAATTCTGCAGATGCTGGAAATCATGAAATAAACCAGAAATGGTGCTTAAATCTCAGGCAATAGTTGTGGATAGAGGAAAGACGGGTTAATGTTATAAGTCCAAGGCTGTGCATCAGAGCTCAACTCAAGGTCCTTACACTTGAACCATGCAGAAAATGGTGCTTATTGACCTCTATCAATGGATGTAAAACTTTGTTGCTGCTATCTTACCTTTCTTCAATCATCCCTGTGTTCAGTGACCTAAAAAGGATCTTAATCTAGCAACATCTTGATTTTTAAATTCACATCAATGTTTTCAAATCTCTCCATGCCCTTCCAACTTCTACAGTCACATCCATGGTATCTGCACACTCTAGTTTTAGCCTCTTAAGATTCTCTGGTTCAGTTGTTCCACCATTGGTCTCATGCCTTCAGCTCATATAATAATAGAATCCCTGCAATGTAGATAGAGACCATTTGATTCATCAAGTCCACACCAACCCTCCGAAGAACATCCCACCCAGTGCTATACCCTTATCATATCCCCATAAGCCCACATAACTAACCAACTTAGCCTGCAGATCTCTGGACATTACAGGCAATTTAGCATGGCCAATCCACCTAATCTCATCTTTGAACTGTGGAACAGTCAGCTGAGGCTGGAATTGAATTTGGGTTCCTGGCGCTCTGAGGCAGCAGTGCTAACCACTTTGTCAGCGTTAGACCCTGATCTCTGGGATATGACTCACCAAGTCATGGTTCTCTGCCTGTCTCCAAGCACCTTGGGATGCTGTCTTATGTTCAGGTTACTGTACATGTTTTTGTTATTGAACTTTACCATTGTCCATAAACATATTCTATATTTGGAAAGATATGTAATGAGCACCATGTGAAGCATTCCAAATAATATACAAATCTCATTAAGACACATTAATCGCATTATTTCAGCTGTAATTGGTTTTGCTTTGTCATAGGGGCCAGGATTTCTATCGGAAGCAGTTCTGCTGAATGATGCATCGATGGTTGAGACTTTTGATCCCAACTTTAACCTTCATGAAACTATTGCCAAGGTGAGAAGGATTCACATACTCTACAAGTTAAAAGATTAAGGTCTGAATCTGTGCTCATGATTCTTTATATATAAACTTGAAAAGCATTCATTTCTCTAATATAGCGGTGCATCATTACTAAGATTCATTGTAGGCGTATGCAGAGTACCAGTACCAGAACATTCACCTTACTTTTTTTGTTTCCTTGGTTATTAGGTTTAGGTTTTGTTTAAACTCACGTCTCTTGTAATTCACTTCTTGGGCTCGATGATGTCATTCACTCCTATAAGTGATCTGTGTATTGGCCTCAGTCTACAATGTCCATTTTTTGATAGCGTCATCCAGGAATATTACAATTCTATCCCCTTTTGAGCACGACCAGATACTGCCATTTTCTGCATGTATATTCTTTCAATTTTTCTGTCAAGGTAAACTTAATAAATACTTCGTGAGGTGAGACTTAATCATTGAGGTACTTTATTTCCCATCAGTTGAACATACAGAACAAGTGTTATAATCAGATTCAATTATTTCAAGCAATGCAATTTGCCTTTGCACAGTGACATAAAATAATGAATAAGGCTGCTCTAAATGATGTCAGCCTGTGGCTTTGATCTGCTTAGAACTAACTTTCTAACATCTCCTTCTAGTATTTTCCTGTTCTTCCAGCAATATATGGCCTTGCTGTTTCTAGGTTTTACAGTTTTATCTCTTTTAAAATAATCTGATTCCATTGTCAGCTGAATAGCATTGCCAGAGCAGCACTGAATGCGAACAATAATGGGAATGACAACATTCATTTTATTGTCTCCAGCAATGCATGTTGAGATATCCTACCTGAAACATACATTTGTCATCTCCATTGTTTTGTAAAATTAATCGAGGATTTAATCAGGAGTTAAATTTCATTTAATGGGAACATGTCCAGCATATAGCACACCAATGTCCACCGTGGCAACATCGAAGATAGAACAGTACGGCACAGAAACAGGCCCTTCAGTCCTGATGAAGGGCTTCTGCCCAAAATGTCGATTCTCTTGCTCCTTGGATGCTGCCTGGCCTGCTGTGCTTTTCCAGCTCCACACTTTTTGACTCTGATCTCCAGCATCTGCAGTCCTCACTTTCCTTCAGTCCACTGTGTCTGTCCCAACCATGATGGTATTCTAAATTAATCCTATCTGCCTGCATGTAGTCTGTATCCCTCTAATCCCTCTGTTCATGTGTCTGTTCAAATGCCTCTTAAATATTATCATATCTGCTTCTACCACCTCCCATGGTAATGCATTCCAGGCACCTACCACCTTCTGCATTAAAAAAAAGTAATCTGAAATAACAAAACATGACAATAATTATTACCTTTGTTGGTTGAAATCATGGCCCCCTCAGAATGAAAGTACAGGTGAGTATTCCTCTCCCCTGTATTCCATGTGATGATATATGTCATTAATTTCATTCCGTTTGCCAGCTTATAGGATGCCATAGGAATGTTGGCAGGTCTGTGAATTAGTAGTTTCAAGCTTACAGTATACATTTTCAGTATGGTAATGCTTTACTGATTTCTGCTGCTGTTAGTAATCTTTGTTGAATTGTATAATGTTAGACATATGGAAATACAAGGTTTCAGTTGCATCCCTAATAGAATGACCGACAAATAAATGCTAATGCTGAAATATTCCTAATTATGGATTGGAATAATTCTTAGAACAGCACTATAAAAGATGTTGTAGACCAGTGTGGGATTGAAGAGAGACTTTTACGAGATCTGAAGAATGGTCCTGCGAAATGTCAACTCTCTTGCTCCTTGAATGCTGCCGATCTGCTGTGCTTTTTCCAGAGTCACCTTCTATCAACTCTGATTCTCCAGCATCTTCAATCCTCACTATCTCCTATTAAAAAGCATTATTAAACAAATTGCTCCACATTGCCTTAGTTAAGTGATGTGAAATTCAGCTTAAAATATCAGGATGGTCTTGAGTTCACTTACGGTTCTGTGTTCTTAGTGCATCTAAGATGGCATAGTGGCAGTGGAGGCACCATGATTTGCTTCGATACCCTGGGCTACATGACAGAAACACTTTTGCCTTTCATTGTTATCCAGGGATCCTTGCTGGAAATCCCCATGGCCAATTTATACTTCCTACATTTGCAAATGATTAATAAGTAGTTAGGAGAGATGGTAGCATAATGGTTTTGTCACGGAGGTAGAAATCCAAACACCCCAGGGGAAACCTTATGGTGAATCCACCATGAAGATGGTGGAATTCAAATTCAACATAAAATATGGAGCTAAAAGTCTATTGATGACCATGAAACCATTATCAATTGTCATTAAAACCACCTAATTATTGTCATTGGGCTGCAGTGGGCATTTAGTGGAAAGAATAGCAGCGACAGACAGGTTTGTAAGATGGGATGTGGCTAATGGCAAGTAAACTGTGTGGCCTAGTGCTTTAAAAGTGCTTTCTGTTGGAATATGCAGTTGTATATTCAAGGAGATGTCAGCCACGCCACCTCTGCACTGTAAAAAGTTTTGGATTGTGGTTCCTGTGTATTATGTTGTACTATGTACAATGTTGAACTATCAATGTATGACTGGGTGGGGTTCCAATGTGGTGCCTGGAATGCTGATGTTCCAACAGTGGCAAACATTTCCAATTCTGATGAGTGAAGAAACAGGCTAACATCAGATAAGAGTGGCACTGTAGAGGCATGGTAGGTATTCAATGAGGTGACTTTGCACAAAAGCGTGAGAAAAGTCCTTAGATCTTGCATAGAGAAATCCTCCCATCAATGAAAGTGCCACTTTGCCAAAAATGTGGTCAGCTTCAGCCGTATGTGTTGAGTGCAATTTGCCAGATTTAAAATCTATTCCAAGACTCAAGCAGAAAATTGCTAACAATTGAAAGCAAAAATGAACAAAACCTCTTATTGCCAGAAATATACAGCATGAATGTATTGATGTGACCTTCTTCTATGTGGAGGCATTTAAAAATATTTGCAAAACTGAAGCAAGTTACAACTAGATTGTGTAATGATGTCTGCCATCTGCTGGACTGAAGTCAGAGTACAGGTTTCTGAACTGACCCAGTATTTGTTGTGCACCATTCCTGGGTAGTTAGCAACTGTGCTGTTTGGATATGTTGTGTGAACTATGGTAATTGAAGGTGAAATAATAGTATAAAATGCATGGTAAAGATAATGGTAAAAACGAACAAGGTAAAAAGGTTGCAGTATGATTGTGTGATGGAAATACAATGCCACCTCGATCTAAAAGCATCAATAGAACATAGAACATAGAAGAATACAGCGCAGTACAGGCCCTTGGGCCCTCGATGTTGCGCCGATCCAAGCCCACCTAAACTACACTAACCCACTATCCTCCATATACCTATCCAATGCCCTCTTAAATGCCCATAAAGAGGGAGAGTCCACCACTGTTACTGGCAGGGCATTCCATGAACTAACGACTCGCTGAGTGAAGAGAGTCAATACTTAAATTATAGATTGTAACATCAAAAAAATGGATTTGTTTCAACATAAAACTATTTGAAACACTTTTGAAACTACATAAAATTATAATTAAGGCAGAATCATTCTTAAATAGTAAAATGTAATTTTATGTTTCAAATATTGTCCATGCCAGTTTGAGACCCATGATGTTTAATATTTCAGCAATTTATAAATGTGAAATAAATGCTCCTTTGAAATGTATTGTAAAAATGTAAGGGTGATCATCTCAGGTATGTCTAGAAAATAAGATTACCTGATATAATTCCATCTACATAATCGATAGCAAAAAAAAAGCCAGGCAGACAACAGCCCTTTCATTACATGTGAATTTATATGATTCTCAAAGACAGATTTAAATAATTTATCAACCTTGTTATGAATGAAAATAAATCTACCGATTATTGTCCCACATTTTGTAACAAGAAGAACGGTGAATCTGTCAGAACCCACTTAATAAGGATAAATCAGACAGTAAACTCTCCACTCCACACACAGACAGGTAAATGAAGACTCAGGAAGTTGCTGTCTCAGTTTCCTTTCTCTTCTAAGAGCTTCAGGATAACTGTATCTCATTGAAACAAGGAAAATGTGCAGTTGCAGTACTTAATACTAAACATGCCAGAAAAAGTTATTGATTGTTAAAATTCACCTCCATTTGAATAAACAATGTGATAAGTTTTAAATTATTGCCAAACAATTTCTCTGCCATGGAGTCATAGAGATGTACAACACAGAAGCAGACTTTCGGTCTAACTCATCCAGGCTGACCAGATATCTAAATTAATCTAGTCCCATTTGCCAGCATTTGGTCCATATCTCTTTAAACCCTTCCTATTCATTTACCCATTCAGATGCCTTTTAAATGTTGTAATTGTACCAGACTCCACCACCACCTCTGGCAGCTCATTCCATCCATTCATCACCCTCTGCATGAAAAAGTTGCCCCTTAGGTCCCTTTTAAATCTTTCCTCTCTCGCCTTAAACCTATGCCCTCTAGTTTTGGACTGCCCCACCTTGGGTGAAAGGACCGTTTTTATATACCCTATCCATGTCCCTCATGATTTTATAACCATCTATAAGGAAAATAGCCCAGCCTATTCAGCCTCTCGATAGTTCAAACTCTCCAAACCTGGCAACATCTTTGTAAATCTTTTCTGAACTCTTTCAAGTTTCACAACATCGCTCCTACAGCAGGGAGACCAGAATTAAATGTAGTTTTCCAAAAGTGCCAAAACAGTCACAAGATGACCATCCAATTCCTATACTCAGTGCACTGACCAACAAAGGCAAGCCAACCAAACACCTTCTTCACAATCCTATCTACTTATGTCTCCACTTTCGGGGAACTATGAAGCTGCACTCCAAGCTCTGTTTGTTCAGCAACACTCCTTGGCACATTGCCCCATCTGATCAAGGTCCAGTTGTACTCTTGAGAATGTATTCTGAAACTAGGGAAGATCAGTTCCTCAGATTTTGATCATTGTTGGGGATTTGAAAAAAAAAATTGGGTGGAATCTTCCCAGGCCCTGAATGATGTGGGCTATGGTGAGAAAGATTTGGGAGAATTCTGAGAAGTTCAGCCTCTAGTCCCACAGTTATTTCTAAATAAATTCTGGAGGTCATGATGAGATGGAGGCCAGTGAGTAACAAAAGGCTAATTCAGTGTCAGATGTTTGTAGGGGGTGAAGATCTGACCATCCAACCAGGTGCTCCACCATCCAACTTGGCTTTTTCTGCATTATTGTAAGTTCTTGTCTCCTGAAATGAGAAAAAGGAAGGAATTGAGTGAGGTGAAAATGAGTGGTACAGGTGTTATTGCTAGGGTAGATGGAGGAAAAGTGGTGAGGTGACCCGAGTGAGTGAGTAGACAGCACCGAAGCCATGTAGCGTTAGTGGTGTGATGGAACTAAGTGGGTGACAGAAAGTGCTGCTCATGATATTGGAAGTGTTACCTCATGAAGCTTGGTGGGAGCTGAGATAGAGTGAGTGTGAGGTAGCATAGAAAAGATGGTGGCACTTACCCTGGCAGAGTGGGGCAAGTTATTGAGCTTGTTGCTACACTACTGGGCCTTCTTTCAGGCAGCTGAGACCTCACTAACCCAGCTTTTCTAATCTCTTCTCTATAGATTCTAACAGTACTTCTCAAGCCTGGTACTTG
Organism: Chiloscyllium plagiosum; assembly: GCF_037043375.1. Taxonomy (NCBI): domain Eukaryota; kingdom Metazoa; phylum Chordata; class Chondrichthyes; order Orectolobiformes; family Hemiscylliidae; genus Chiloscyllium; species Chiloscyllium plagiosum. Next base: position 50,065,307 of record NW_028270151.1, on the reverse strand, counting down.
CAGGAATTATAAATTGCCAATAGCTTCCCTAAAGTCAGACTTCTTCAGATTGGATCAGACATCTCACCTTGAGCCAGTTAATGCCTGGCAAGCAGTAGTGTCTATGAGGCAGCCAGTGGGCAGATACTGACTGACTGTTTAGTTAGGAGTGCAGGGGACATGGTATGCCATAGAATCCAGCTCACTATTGATTTCTAAGAGAAATATCATTTAAACTTTGTTAAATTTATTGAAAATGTAACAGAAGCTTGAAAGTAAGAATGTAGTGGATACAATAAACATGATTTTTTAGAATGCTATCAATAATATGCAACCTAACGGTCCCTGACCTTTGTCCTGAGCATGTGGCATCAGTGTTAAGGAACAGAATTAACAGAAGATTGGCTGTAAAGCAGAAGGTCAGAGTGTCCGATAGAAGTTGACCTGGGGCCATTGCTATTCACTTTATACTGAGGATGCAAACATTGAAGAGGTATGGACATTGAGGTTTGTGGATGACATCAGATTGAGTGGTACAGGTATTAGTGAGGAGGGTTTAAATGGGGCAGAAATTGGCAAGTTTAATTCATTATTGTGAAATGTGAATTGTTCATTTTGGTCAGAGAAATAATGAGGCCATTTATTCCTTGGGTCATGAAAGACTAAATCATACAGAAGAACAGATCAGGAATTGTACTCATTAAAAATAGCAACCCATTGATAAGACTACAAAGAAATCAAAAGAAGTATTTTGTTTCAGTTTTGGAGGAAGAGAGTAAAAGCCATTTAAAAAATGTATTGCCTTGGATTTTGAAATCAACAATGAAGCTATTGTGTGTACATCAACAGGACTAAAGGGCAGGGGAATGGAAAGGAAAACCAGATAAATAAGGATTGGGGTGCAGAGGGTAGGGCTGTGTGCAACAAGAGATTTACAAGGCTGTTACCAAGACGTGAGAGTTTGTATTACAAGGAGAGGCTTTTTTCCCTGGAGGCTGAAGGTAATCTTTATAAAGCTTTATAAAATCATGAGGGATATAAATAGGGTGAATAGCCAAGGTCTTTTCCCCAGGGTCGAGGAATCCAAAACTAGAGGCCAGAGATTTAAGGTGAGAGGGGAAAGATTTAAAATGGAAGTGAGGGGCAACATTTTCACACAGAGGGTGGTGCATATGTGGAATGAGGTTAAAAATCACACAACACCAGGTTATAGTCCTGATGAAGGAGCGATGCTCCGAAAGCTAGTGTGCTTCCAATTAAACCTATTGGACTATAACCTGGTGGAGAGTGATTTTTAACTTTGTATACCCTAGTCCCACAATGGCATCTCCAAATTATGTGGAATGAGCTATCAGAGAAAGTGGTCGAGGTGAGAAAAAATTACAATATTTAAAAGACATTTGAACACGTACTTGGATCAGAAAGGATTAGAGGGATGTGGGGGCCAAATGCAGGCAAATGGGACTAGTTCAGTTTAGAAGCCTGGTCAGCATGGAGGAATTAGGCCGAAGGGTCTGATTCTGTGTTGTACGAATTTATGACTGTATAACCAGTTGAATATATAAATTCAAGAAAATTGTGGGAAAATAGGTGAAGTTCCCCCATTAGTGATCCCTGCTGCTTTAAAAGTAGGTTGAGTGTGAGTGCCAATGTTGTCTGCTCTGGAGCCCATTCCAGTGTACATAGCTTCTGGTTTCAGCTAAAGTGAAATTGCTGAAAGTCACAGTATGATTCTGTCCCTCACTTGCACTGAACTTCTCAGTATCTACTATTCAGGTGGACATAAAATAATTCTGTGGGACTTTTTTTTGTGGAAAAGCAGATGAGTTTCCGCTATGGTCCTGACCTGTACTTGCCCACAATCAACAACACAAAAACAGAAAGTATAGTCTTCGGCACTCTGTTTTTGAGGCAGCTTGGAATAAGCAAACTGGCTGCCACATTTCTCCATGGCACTTCAAAAATATCTAATTTGCTAAAACTGTTTTGAATAATTTAGTGAAAAATGAAAGAAATGTGCAAGTGTTTTCTTTTTCTTTGTAATGATTGACACCCAGGTATCAACACATGAAGAAACTGTTTTCTTTATGCTACTGATATTCCTTACTTTTTTGTTTTGAAATCATCGTTACCCATTGTTGTATGTTGCCTGAACAGAGGATGATAAGCTAATCCTGTTCTTTGTTCTTGATCTTCTGTAATCTTTGAGGATCCTGAATTCGGTAGTGTGATGTCTGTGTTGGAGCTACAGTAAATATAGTCATGATCAGTTTATTAAACTTTTAAAAAAACAGTTTGCTAGCCTATGTTTGACATTGATTGCTTGGCTTCCAGATCTAATTTGACAGCTCATTTGTCACAGAACCAACACGGATTTTTAGACAGGTGACTAGACTATTTTAATGTATCACCACATTCCCTCATTATGATTGTCCATTGGTATAAGAGAGTGATTTCCATTTTTTACTTGATCACAAGACAAACCTTGAAGTAATGTATTTTTGTCTGTCCTAGAAAGTTTGAATTAATGTTAGAATTTACTACAAAAATTTCAAGTATTTATTTTCATGTTTCTGCACAATGGTACTATTATCAGCCCTAATGGAATCGGAGCAAATAAGTATCTGATTCTTTTGGTATTATGCTTTAACTGTTATTAAAAACTTAATTTAATCAATTTCCATTCGTCCACCTTCCTTCCTTCTGAGAAGCTTTGTTTTTTTTATTTCTGTGGCTGTATTCTCGTAGCAGTCTGGAAAAATAATGAGGTCAAGGAAAATATTACTGTTACATATTGCTGTTACTGTTGTGGGTGGCACGGTGGCACAGTCGTTGGCACTGCTGCCTCACAGCGCCTGAGACCCGGGTTCAATTCCCGCCTCAGGCGACTGGCTGTGTGGAGTTTGCACGTTCTCCCCGTGTCTGCGTGGGTTTCCTCCGGGTGCTCCGGTTTCCTCCCACAGTCCAATGATGTGCAGGTCAGGTGAATTGGCCATGCTAAAATTGCCCATAGTGTTAGGTTAGGGGTATGGGTGGGTTGCGCTTCGGCGGGTCGGTGTGGACTTGTTGGGCCGAAGGGCCTGTTTCCACACTGTAATGTAATGTAATCTAATCTAATCTAATATCTGTCATTGACATTTCAAATCATTGTGGTAAACAGTAGGACTGCAGGTGCTGGAGATCAGAGTCGAGAATGTGGTGCTGGAAAAGAACAGCAGGTCAGGCAGCATCCAAGAAGCAGGTGAATCGACATTTCGGGCATAAACCCTTCTTCAGGAATGAGGCTTGTGGGCCGGGGAGCGGAGAGATAAATGGGAGGGGGATGGGACTGGGGGGAACGTAGCTGAGAATGCAATAGGTAGATGAAGGTGGGGGAGAAGGTGAAAGGTCAGAGAGGAGGGTGGAGTGGAAAAATGGGAAAGATGATGGACAGGTCAAGAGGGCAGTGCTGAGTTGGAGGCTTGGGACTAGGAAAAAAGTGGGGGAAGACAAAATGAGAAAACTGGTGAAATCCACATTTATCCTGTGTGGTTGCAGTGTCCTAAGGTGGAAGATGAGGCGTTCTTCCTCTAGGTGTTGGGTGGTTAGGGTTGGCGATGGTGGAGGCCCAGGACCTGCATGTCCTTGATGGAGTGGGAGGGGACATTGAAGTGTTCAGCCACGGGGCGGTGGGGTTGGTTGATGCAGGTGTCCCAGAGATCTTCTCTGAAGCAATCTGCAAGTTGGCGTCCTGTCTCCCCGATGTAGATTCACACATCGGGTGCACTGAATACAGTAGATGCCATTTGTCGAGGTACAGGTAAATTTCTATTGAATGTGGAAGGATCCTTTGTGGTAAGCACAATATCATAAATATGTAGAAAATACACCTATGCACATTAAAATATATTTTGTTTGTAATTGGTATATAAACACACGTGTACACTTGATTTGAAAAATATTTTTAGTGGAATAATAAATCACACAGGTGAATAGTCAAGACGATAATAAATGTAAGAATGAATGACTCAACAGCTGTCAGTTTTATGCAACCTTCTGCAATTAAATTAAAATGTAGTTTCTTCCCATTGTATCGATAAATTTTGATGTTAAGATGCTTTATATCTCGAAGAAAGACATTGCTAAAATGTACAAGTTTGCTGCACCAGCTTTTCCCTCGACTATCAACAGTGTTTGTGAATGATGAACCTAGCTCAAAAAGAAATAAGGTCACTACTTTCAATTCATTTTATGGTCATTTTAAAAAGGGTGATGTTAGCCCTTGCAGGCTTTCCAGCGCTGATATTACCTCTCTCAGGGAACATTCACTGCTGCTTAAACAGGTAATAAAGAGCACAGCAAAGGTCATGAGGAACTTGTGCAGTGTAGGTATAGTTATGCACATAAAGTATGATTTAGGATTGTTACTGAATTTTCAAACTATGCTGAAAAGTTGAATTGGCTGAGTATCGTTTCTTCAGATTGATGATTAACGTAACCACTGTTTGTGTGGAACTGTGTAACCATTTAGGAGTTTTCCCACAACCAAAGCAATATTGTGTATTTGTCCACAATTATTATTCTAGGAAGTAAATTGAGGTGGTGAAAAAAGGTTCCTATTTGCAGAAAAAGAATTTCAATGTTAATCTGACTATAGGTATTAAATTGAACTCGTCTAATTTAGTTCCCACCTTGCATAAAATTTCTCAAGTTAACCTAGATGTAAAAATCACATGATTTAATTTCATAATCTTATTCAATAACAGCGTAACAATTTGAGCTGCAAGTAGCCCATTATATCAATACAAATGATCAGTTTTATGTATTCTTATCACAAAACTGTTCAAAGCACTTATGTAGGGCCCAACCTGTGATACTGATATGATAGAGGTGGGAGGATTGTACTGTCATTCTCGTCCCGCTACTTCACTGGTCACAACATAAAATAAAAATACTTTTTTTCCAAGAGTAATTGCATTATCCAAATTAGGTTCAAACAGAAAAACATATAAACTAAGCTTCTTAAAAAACGTAATTATTAGTTTATTTTAAAAACTTATTCAACGAAGATTCCATAACCTTTTAACATACAGTTAGTAGTACAGAAGCATAATGTTTGTCCCTCTAAATATTCCCAAAATATATAACACATTCTTTTGGGCAAGAGGAATAAAAATAAACTTCTCTGCAGAGATTGGCTTTCTGAAAGTGGCACTTTAGGCTAATGGGCTTTCTTGATGTCAAAATGATATAGTCCATAATGTTCTGGAGTTGCTCTGATGTTCTAGCATGTGTGGTCAGGTCACTAATCACGCAGTGTTGTTGAAGTATTTCCAACACAGCTTGCTCTGAAACGCATGTTTGTGATGTTTCTTCAATTACTCTTTCAAAGAAACAAATAGGTTTCACCCTGAAATCAACAAAACAGTTTTGGGATGGGAGAGATCAGTTGGGCATTTTGTTCTTCACATGCTTTCGCCCAATGGAACTAGATAAAATCAAAAATTTTAAGCAGTGAGTCATTATTCACAATGGCCCCAAAAGGCTTCCACAGCAAAAACAAGCAGTTATCCTACTCTTGTGATTTATGGGAAGCCTGATTTTTTTTTAGATTAGATTACATTACAGTGTGGAAACAGGCCCTTCGGCCCAACAAGTCCACACCGACCCGCTGAAGCGTAACCCACCCATACCCCTACATTTACCCCTTACCTAACACTACGGGCAATTTAGCATGGCCAATTCACCCGACCTACACATTTTTGGACTGTGGGAGGAAACCGGAGCACCCGGAGGAAACCCACGCAGACACGGGGAGAACGTGCAAACTCCACACAGTCAGTCGCCTGAGGCGGGAATTGAACCCAGGTCTCTGGCGCTGTGAGGCAGCAGTGCTAACTACTGTGCCACCGTGCCGCCCACTAATTTTAAAAAGAATATCCAATGTCCACTGTCACCTTTAAATTATCTCTTCTAAAGAAACCATTCCAGGTGTTTCCACAAAACTTGACATGTCAGTTTTTCCATGATTATTTAAAACACAAGTTTCCAAGCAATATTAATTAAAAAGTGCTTTCAAAACAATATTGTAGCCATCCAAACTATATTTAAAATAGCAGATCCTGATAAATTGGAACTGATAATGTGAAGTATCGTTTTTATTATTTTAAAAATGATGCATATGGATGGCAAATTGAGAAGTATGCAGTATAATAAAATTACTTAAGTAACATCTTTATTGCTTAAATCACCCAAGTAATTAATTAAAGTGCACAACTCCAAGAAATTGACAAATGCATATTATTGAAAGATTATGCTAAGTTTTAATTGCATCATGTTGTTTTCCTTGCTTTGTTCTCTAAGGAGTCTATTGACAAAAATCACTGATAACTGCTAGCTGGTCAACGCTTACTTAGCATTATTGGTTGGGTGCTTGTGGAAGTATCTCCGATTAACCGTGTGGATTATTAGTCATTTGAATTGGGAAGTCCCTGTGTTATTGTATCTTTTAATTGAGTCAGGAGGTGTGAGCATCACTGGCTGGCCAGCATTTCTTGCCCATTGCTAGTTGCCCTTGAGAAGCTGGTGGATTGTAGTGACTGTAACAAGGTCAGATAGGTGAAACCTATAGAATAGGAGTTCCCTGATTAGTGGGTGGTTAATCTGATACAATCAGGGAGCCCTGGATGATAGATGTCAACAGGAGTGTCAAACACCCTGTTCACTCTGAGAGCTGGCTCTGAGGGAGCTGGATCAATGTCAAGGACTCTCCACATGCAAATAAAGTGTGGCTTGGTGACTCTGTGGAGTTGGCTTCTTGAAATGTTGTAGTTCATGTGCCGACGATTGACGCACAATGCTGTAAAGGAGGGAACTCCAGGGTTTTGACCCAGTGACATTGAAGGAATGAAAATACATTTCCAAGACAGGATGGTGAGTGGCTTGGAGGGAACTTGCAGGTGGTTTTCCCATGTATCTGCCTCCTTTGTCCTTTTAGGTGGAAGAGGTCATGGATGTGGAAACTGCTACCTGAGGATCTTTGGTGAATTTCTGCAATGCATCTTGTAGATAGTACACTGCTGCTACTGAGTGTCAGTGGCGGAGGGTGTGGATGTTTGTGGATGTGGTGCCAATCAAGGGGGCTGCTTTGTCCTGAATGGTGTCAAGCTTCTTGAGTGTTGTTGGAACTGCACCCATCCAGACAACTGGGGAGAATTCCATCGGACTTCTGACTTGTGCCTTGTAGATGATGGACAGGCTTTGGGAAGTCAGAAAGTGATTTACTAGCTTCTGACCCGCTCTTGTAAGAACTGAGTGACGCTGGTGGAATCCAAACTTGCCAATGATGTGCAGGTTATTGCTGAGCAGGTGTTGCATGATAGCACTGCTGATGACTCCATTCATCACTTCACTGACAATCAAGAGTAGACTGGTGAGGCAGTAATTGGCCTTTTTGGATTTGTCTTATTGATGTCTGTACAGGACAAATCCCGGCAATTTTCCACATTGTCAGAGAGATGTAAATGTTGTAGCTGTCGTGGTACAGTTTGGGATGGTAAATTCTGGGCACTCGTCTTCGGTATTATTGCTGGAATATTCTCATGCTTGTACCCAGTGGGCGGCACGGTGGTAGTGGGTGGCACGGTGGCACAGTGGTTGGCACTGCTGCCTCACAGCGCCTGAGACCCGGGTTCAATTCCGGCGATTGACTGTGTGGAGTTTGCATGTTCTCCCCGTGTCTGCGTGGGTTTCCTCCGGGTCCTCCGGTTTCCTCCCACAGTCCAAAGATGTGCAGGTCAGGTGAATTGGCCATGCTAAATTGCCCATAGTGTTAGGTAAGGGGTACATGTAAGGGTAAGGGTGGGTTGCGCTTTCAGCAGGTCGGTGTGGACTTGTTGGGCCGAAGGGCCTGTTTCCACACTGTAATGTAAACTAAACTAAACTAAACAGTGTAGTATCTAATGCCTTCAGCCTTTTAATATCATGTGGATTGTCTGAAGACTGCCATCTAAGAAGCTGGGATTCTCTAGACAAGGCTCAGATGGATGATCCATTGTGCATTTTTGCCTGAAACTTGTTGCAAATACTTCAGCCTTAACTTTTATACTGAATTGCTGGGCTCCCCCATTGTTGAGGTTGGGAATATTTGTGGAGCCTGTCCTCTAATGAGCTGTTTAATCATCCAGCTCCATTTGCAACTGGATGTGGCAGACAGCACAGCTATCATCTGTCCCAATGGTTAAGGCATAGCTTATTTCTGTCTAACATCTGCGCCAATGCTGTTTCAACTACAGGTCATTCTGCTGTAATGCTCGTTTCATTAACACAACTTCACCGTACTGTGATTGACGAATTAGAAACACTGTTTCTAAAGCGCACGTTTTTAAAACATGCGTTGGCTGTAATGCGATTACATGACTAACACGTTAAACACTGTTTCTAAAGTGTGATTCTTCTATAATGCGGGGCTACACAAGAATGTAACCATCACATTATAGAAGAACTACCTGTACAAATAACCCTGTTTCACATCATCATCAGGTTGACACCTCGTTTTTAGGTATATAAAGATCAAAGATCAAAGAAAATTTATAGCCCAGGAACAGGCCCTTCGGCCCTTCAAGCCTGAGCCGATCCAAATGTATTGTCTAACCTGTCGGTCAATTCCTAAGCATTTGTATCCCTCTATTCCCCACCTATTCATGCATCTGTCCAGACGCATCTTAAATGAATCTACAATGCCTGCCTCTACTACCTCTGCTGGCAACGCGTTCCAAACGCCCACCACCCTCTTTGTGAAGTACTTGCCGCATGTAGCCCCCTTAAACTTTCCACCTCTCACCTTGAAAGCATGACCTCTCGTTAATGAATCCTTCACCCTGGGAAAAAGCTTGTCTCAATCCAACCTGTCTATACCCTTCATGATTTTGTAAACCTCAGTCAGGTTCCCCCTCAATCTCCTTTTTTTTCCTGTGAAAATAAATCTAACCTACTCAACCTCTCTTCATAGCTAGCACATTCCATACCAGGCAACATCCTCGTAAACCTTCTCTGCACCCTCTCCAAAGCGTCCACATCCTTTTGGTAATGTGGCACCCAGAACTGTACACTGTATTCTAAATGTGGCCGAACCAATGTCTTGTACAATTTTAACATGACTTGCCAGCTCTTATATTCAATTCCCCGTCCAATGAAGGCAAGCATACTGTATGCCTTCTTGACCACTCCATCCATGTTTGCAGCAACTTTCAGGGTACAATGGACCTGCACTCCCAGATTTCTCTGCCTGTCAACTTTTCGCAAGGCTCTTCCATTCATTGTGTAATTCGCTCTAGAATTGGACTTGCCTAAATACATCACTCTACATTTGTCTGGATTGAAAGCCATCTGCCACTTTTCCACCCAACTCTACAATCTATCTATATCCTCCTGTATTCTTTGACATTCCATTATGCTTTCTGCTACTCCACCAAACTTTGTGTCATCTGCAAACTTGTTGATCATACCAACAGTGCCCTCTTCTCGATCATTTATGTATATTACAAACAACTGTGGCCCAATACTGACCCCTGTGGAACACCACTGGTCACCTTTCTCCATTTCGAGAAACTCCCTTCAACTACTACTCTCTATCTCCTGTTGCTCAACCAGTTCTTTATCCACCTAGCTAGAACACCCTGCACACCATGTGACTTCACTCTCTCCATTAGGCTACAATGGGGAATCTTATCAAATGCCTTACTAAAGTCCATGTATATGACATCAACAGCCCTTCCTTCATCTAACAACTTGGTCACTTCCTCGAAAAACTCTATTAAGTTGGTAAGGCACGATCTTCCCCACACAAAACTATGTTGCCTATCACTGATAAGCTCATTCTTTTCTAAATATGAATAGGTGTGCTACCTATTAAGTTGGTAAGGCACGATCTTCCCCACACTCTCAGTACCCTCTCCAGCAACTTCCCCACCTCTGACGTCAGGCTCACTGGTCTGTAGTTACCAGGAATATCCCTACTACCCTTCTTGTACAGGTGGTCAACATGAGCAACCTTCCAGTCCTCCAGCACCTCACCTGTATTTAAGGATGCCACAAAGCTATTTCCTCTCTCGCCTCCCTCAGCAAACCTAGGATATATCCCATCCGGTCCTGGGGATTTGTCCACCTTAATAACCTCTGGCATACCCAACACATCTTCCCTACTTATGCCAACATGATCCAGACTAATCAAACTTCTATCTCTAATCTCAAGATTCATCATGTTCCTCTCCTCAGTGAACACTGATGCAAAGTAATCATTCAGAATCGCACCCATTCTCTCAGGTTTGGCACACTTCATTATCTTTTAGTGGACCAATCCTTTCTCTAGTTACCCACTTGATTCTTATGTAAGAATAAAATGCTTTGAGATTTTCCTTAATTCTGCTCGCTAAAGCTATTTCATGACCCCTTTCAGCCCGCTTGATTCCTTGTTTAAGACTTGTCCTACTCGGATATTCCTCCAGGGCTCATTCTGTTCTTAGCTGCCTAGACCTTATGTACGCTTCCCTTTTCCTCTTGGCTAGTGGTACAATTTCTCCTGTCATCCACGTTCACGAATCTTGCCTTTCCTATTCTTTGCCTTCAACAGGACATGCCTATCCTGCACTACTGTTAACCTATCTTTGAAAGCTTCCCACATCTCAAATGTGGACTTCCCTTCAAATAGTTGTGTCCAAACCACGTTTCCCAGCTCCTGCCTAATTTTGATATAGTTGCCTTGGCCCAGTTTAGTGCTGTTCCCTTAGCACCACTCTCTTCTTTATCTACGAGTATTCTAAAACTTACAGAATTGTGGTCACTGTATACTTGGTGCTGCTCTGGGTGTGCCCTTCTGCTCTCCTTATTGAACTAGGGTTGATCCATAGTTTAATGGTGATGGCACAATGGGTGATGTGCCAATCCATGAGATTGCAATTTTTGTTTTCATACATCCCAATTTTTAACTTGGGGTGGCACAGTGGCTCAGTGGTTAGCACTGCTGCCTCACAGCACCAGGGACCCGGGTTCGATTCCAGCCTCGGGTGACTGTTTGTGTGGAGTTTGCACATTCTCCCCGTATCTGCGTGGGTTTCCTCCGGGTGCTCCGGTTTCCTCCCACAATCCAAAGATGTGCAGGTTAGGTAAATTGGCCATGCTAAATTGCCCGTAATGCTAGGTGCATTAATTAGAAGGAAATGGGTCTGGGTGGGTTACTCTTCAGAGGGTTGGTATGGACTGGTTGGGCTGAAGGGCCTGTTTCCACACTGTAGGGAATCTAATCTAACTTCAATAGCTTTCAAAATTAAACTTTCAGTGAGCATGATGCTTGATAGTCAGTTGCAATTGTTAAATATGCATATTTAATTTTCTCTGTGGGTAAACTTCAAAAGGGATGAAAAATTTGCCTCTGACCATCCAACTCAACAATGCTGTGACATGTTTTATCCAGCACTCTGACCCTATGATCGATTCTGACTATGAACCATAACTCAAGCCTTAGTCCAGAACTTTACTGCTGAAATTCCTTTCAGACATTTCTAATGCAAAATGGTTGATTTTATAAATTTAACAGCTTTTCCTCAGAACTTTTCAAGTTTTGGTATTTGTTATTTTTTAAAACTCCATTTGCAATTAGATATGAGAAAGAAAGGTTGTTTAAGTGACATGATTCGTTCATTGTTTGGCTTTTGCTAATTATTAATCAGTTGCAGTGATAAAGGTTGGTGTTAGATAGGATTTGAGCTGCTCATTCATTTGTAATGGAAATAATATGTTTCCAGCTTACTTCAGCAAATCACAGGTGGTTAATTATGCAGGTATAGTTCTTGAAAAATTTAAAGGATCATACTTTTAAATATTTGTGTCATCTATGCTAGTTTTTTGGAGACAGAAAATATAAAGTAGGAGCCTGTCCTCGGCTTTGCCATTTGACTAGATCATTACTGATCTTGTACCTCTGTGCTGTTTCTCCACATTATCCTCTATCATTTGATGTCTTTAATCTCTCGAAACCTATTGATTTCTAATTTGTATAATATATGAACCTCCATGTTCAGCCCTCTGGGGCTAGATAATTCCAAAGATTTATCAACCTCAAAGTGAAGGCATTCTTCCTTTTCTTAATCCTAAACAGCCTAGTCTTTATTCTGAGACTGAGTCCCCAAGTTGCAGATCCTTCAGCCAGGGGAGAATCCTTTCTCTATTTGCCCTATCAAGCCCTATATTGATTTTCTATGCTTCAACGAGATCAATTCTCACTCTTCTAAAGTCTAGAGAATGCAGTCATCTCATTCTCTCCTCATAAAACAACCCTGCCATCCCAGGAATCAGTTTTTGTTGAATTCTCTTCCCTGGGATTATCCTTCCTTATACAAGGATAATACTCCAGGTGTGCTACCTCATTGTGGCAAGTCATCTTTTCCCTTTATATTCAAATCCTCTTATAATGAAGGCCAAAATACGACTTGCCACCTACTTTGGTTACTAAACCTGCATATTCCTTTTCAGTGATTCATGAGCCAAGAGTCAAGAACCATTCCTTCAAATGTCAACACTTCTCAATCTCTCACCATTTGGATTTTTCTGTTTTTCTGACCTATGTGGATGAACTCAGATGTTTTCATATTATTTTCATGTGTCATGATCTTGCCCATATATTTTAACATTTCTAAAAACCTTTGAAACCTTTTTGCATCTTCCTCAAATGCATTCCATTATTTGCATTCCAACTAATTCTGTAATGTTAGAAATACTCCATACGATGAGCATGTTTAATTCATTGATATAGATAATGAATAACTGGGGCCAAGTACTGATCCTTGCAGTGCCCAGCTAGTGACAGACAGCCTGTGGATCTGAGAATGGCTTGTTTATTCTTCATCTTAGTTTTTGGTTTGTCAACCAATTCTTAATCCAGACCGGTGTATTATCCTCAGTGCCCTGTTGTCCAGTTTTGTTTGCTAGCTTTTTGTGTGTGCATTTCTGGAAAGCCTCCTGAGGATCTAAATGCATCATGTCCTCTAGTCTCCCTTTATCTATTATGCCAGTTACATCCTTAAAATCTCATAACAGGTTTGTGAAACATGATTTCCCTTTCATAAATAAGTGTTGACTTGCCCACTTAGATCATTATTTTCAAAGTGTCGAATGATAGATTCTAGCATTTTCCCTATTATTTTGCTATCAAGCTGACGGGTCAGGAGTTCTCTGTTTTCTTACCCCCACCTTTCTTAAACATTAGTGGTACCTTTTCTACCTTCCAATCTGTCGGAGTTATTCAAGAATCTGTGGACTTCTTGAATATAATCACCAATACATCTATTATCTCTCCAGCCACCTCTTCCACCTTTCTGAGAAACCGATAACCAGGAGACTTACCAACTCTCAGTCCGTGAAACCAGGTGTAAAGTATTCAGATTTCCTTATTTTTCATCATAATTTGTCCTGACTTTGCTTGTGATGAGTTTACATTTACCTTTGCTTCTATGTTCTTTTATATTAACCCATAAAAATCCTTGAAGTCCATGTTTAAACAATGTTTACAGTCTATGTTTCCTACTGTTTACTTTCATATTCTATTTTCCCTTTCTTTATCAGTTTCTTGGTCCTCCTTTCCTGAATTCTAACATTGTCCCATTCTTCAGGATTATTACTATTTTGGCGACTTTATCAACTTCCTCCTTTGATCTGATATAATCTTTAACTTTTCCTGTTAGCATTTTGGGATTTTGTAGCTCAAAGGTATGATTTTCTGTTGTAAGTCAGGTGTTAATTCTTTAAGTTCCAGCAATTCTTTTTAATGTAGTCTCCCAATTTGCCACAGCCAACTTCAAATTGCCTTTGCATTTTGCTTACTACTTTCACTCATACTATTATAAGATTAGTTTTCTTCCAATCTGAATTTCCTCTCAGGTCCCTCTGCCCCGACAATTTAATTTCAGGCCCTATGTAACAGCACAGGCATATTACTCCAAGTTCTATTAAAGTGTGATTTGTCCTTACAGTGCAAGTCCCACCTGCCCAGTACTGACCTGATTGCCACAGATATATAACAAATGTACATTTCCCCGATTAGAGATTTTTTTTCCTGGACACAGCAATATTAAACTATCTATGCTAGAAGTGGCCAATAAATATGGTGCAGTCAAGATTAATCTTAAATTTCTATCCCCCCAAACCTGACTGCACTCTGTCCTCCCTCAAATTGCTCCTACTTCCCTGAGAATGAGAATAGTCATGTAGCAGGTTTTGACACTATGGCCTGGGATCCTGGCATCAGGGTGATGTGGAAGTCACAACCCCACACAGTATGAGAACAGCCTTCTGGCAGTGATTTTTTTCCTTGCATTGATCAATTAGTGGCCAAGGGTGAAGGGTGCTCCATTCAGAAGAAAGTGAAGCCTGCAGTTCAGATAAAAGAGAGTTTTAAGTTGTTATGGACAGCTGTTACAAAATTTTCCCAGTCCCTGAGAAGTGTAGGAAATAGTAAGAAAACGGAGGGAAAACAGCAAGAATGAGAATATCTGATTCCAATTTGCCCTTGAAGATTTCAACAGCAATTCTCAATCTCATTAATAAATTGAGAGGGCCTTATTTCCAGGCATTTGCATCTCACTATTAGCTAACCTGACCTTGTTTATATGCAGTCTGTGATTCTCCCTTTTTGAGAAACTAGACAGACTAATTCCCACTGTGACAGTCAGAGCAGTTACCCGGCAGCCGCAGCTTGCCAATTGTTCCTCCAGGCCTTTATCTTAAGTTCCATTCCCTAACATCTCAGAGCACACTCCACAGGCATCAACCTCTCCCATCTTTCCTCTACAGATGTCACATCGGCAAAACACCAAAGTCATTACATTATCATAACTAATCTCTGACTGACTCATAATACATTTCACTCTGACACTTGGAGCTCATGGAAAAATTACATTGCAATGCTCTGAAGCAGAGTCATGTTAGACTTGAAACATTAACTTTCGCTTTCCACAGGTACCACTAGACCTACTGAGTTTCTCTGATGTTGTTTTTTTATATTTTGGCTCTTCAGCATCTGCAATACATTGCTTTTATTGCAATACTTCTGCCAGGTCACTCTGTGTAGAGAGACACACTCAATCTCCTGTATCTCCCCAAGCTGCATTTTTAGTTCTTCATTAGCTTTCTTTGTGTTCACTCACTTTGCATTTCCTTGAACACTCACAGCAGTATCTCTGGATGGACTTGCTTTTTAACATAGACAGAAAGACTTGTCTGTCTTGTTCAGCGTGTTGTGGTTGCAGATCTGTACGTTAAGGGTTTGACATGTTCAAAATCACACTGTGCTACATCGGTCTTACGCTTACAGCAGCTTACATGGCAAGCACACTGCATATCCTTTAAGAAAATGGCCCAAGTCTGAAAGTCAAAGTGGACCAGTCCTTTGTCGAGTGAAGGAGGATTATTGTTAATCAATGGGGTGCCACAACACTCCATCAGCGGCATCATCCAACCTCAGTCCAGGAAGTTGACCATAGTCAATCAAGAGCTTGGTGCTCCCAAGGCCGGGGGATCCATGTCCTTGCAATCTGGACATTGGGTCACAGTCCGACATATCAAGTCCAACCAGTCTGGGCATTACAGGTAGGTCAGCAATGGAGACATCAGTCTGGGAAGTGGGCTGTCTTCAGTCAGGGCTGTTCTCACAAGTCAGTCCAAAGATTGGTCTGCAGTCAGTCTGGAGTTTTCAGCAATAAATATGAAGGGGCCTTATCATGGGGACTTAATACTGTTTAGTGGAAAGTTAGGGATTCACGTTTGGGGTTGAGCTCCCTCCTGTTGCAAGACTGAGAGATTAATGACAGTGCAGGAGGGCAACACCAAAAGTAATGTGGAATCTGATGCTCCATAGGAGGGCATGGGTATTGTGCGAGGGATTAACCCCTTGACCTCGGCTTCAATAGGAGGACATTGTGTCCCCATAGTGAACATGTCAATGTGTTAAGCAAGGGCTAAGAAGGAAAACTGTTGAAGAAAATGATTGGATGGAAACATAAATAGCCTGAAATTTGATGGGGTTAGCAGGGACAGTAACACAAAATTGAACATGAAAAGTAGTGGGAGTCTTGACCAGCAGGCATAATCTGTAACTCACTCAGGATTGCAAACTAAATAACATGCTATCTTCAATCAAATCTCAATTATGCAATAAGGCAGAAAAGTTACTATAAATACATTCACGATGGTCTGAGTAAGTATATATTTTTATGTCTGTGGGTTGGACATGTTTGCACTATGAGGCAGTTTTGGATGGCAACTGAGCATTGGACATCACCCATCCTTGAATGAGTGTTCACTCCCATGTTAAGCACATTCAAAGCTGAACCCAGCCCTCCAGAGACATGTGCACATGTGAATGGTCACATGCACACAAATGGTCTAAAATAGTGAAACATGAATTTAAGCTGTGTGTAACCTATTGCAAGTCAAAATGTGTGGTGCTGGAAAAGCACAGCCGGTCAGGCAGCATCCGAGGAACAGGAGATTCTCCTACTGTGACCTGCTGTGCTTTTCCAGCGCCACACTTTTTGACTGATCTCTGGCATCTGCAGTCCTCACATTTTCCCTGTAACCTGTTACAAGGCATTCCCATTGTCATTGGCCTCAGTGATCTTATTAAAGTGTGAAATCTTGGCTGCACTCGTGAAAGTAAGGATCTCTAAATCTGCTGCTTATGTTGAGGTTGTACAGGACATTGGTGAAGCCACCTTTGGAGTACTGTGTACAGCTCTGGTTGCTATAGAAAGGATATTATTAATTTGGAGAGGATTCAGAAAAAAATTGCCAGAACTGGAGGGAGAGACTGCATAGGCTGGAACCTTTTTCCCAGGAGCACAGGAGGTTGAGGGGTGACCTTATAGAAATTTATAAAATCATGAGGGACAAAGGTAAGGTGAAAAGAAAAGATCTTTTCCCTAGGGTGAAGGAGTTTAAAACCAGGGGGACCTTTGTTTAAGGTGAGAGGAGAAAGATTTAAAAGGGACCTGAGGGGCAAACGTTTCACCTGGAGAGTGGTTTGTATGTGGAATGAACTGCCAGAGGAAATGGTAGATGCAGGTACAGTTACAGCATTTGAAAGACATTTAGTCATGGATAGGAAGGGTTTACAGGAATATGGGCCAAAAGCAGGCAAGTGGGACTTGATTGGGAAACTTGGTCGGCATGGACGAATTGGACAAAAGGGTCTGTTGCTGTGTCGTATGACTCACCAAAATAACTTGCATCATCGGTTGGATATATAAAGAGACTGCTTAACTCTGACATAGTAGACACTAAAATTACAATTGTTCGGATATGACAATTCAAAATGTATATAAATTTATAGATGTGAAAATGTCTTAACAATGCTGTGTCACTCATGCAAACTTTGTGCCCTGAAAGCATTTGTTTTTTCCTGCCCTCCCACTATGTGTAATCCCACTAGCGTCCACAGCTGGAGTGGAGGGAGCCTACTCTGTAGTGGACCTTTTCCCATATGAGTGCTCGAGAATTATCCTAGAGTTTAGATGCATAACTATGTGGTGAGCAATGGAAGAATGCAGGAGAAAAGTCACTGTGAACCATGACAAGAAACCCTCCATGAAACTACCCAAACAGAATGCAGATTTTAAAAAGGAGCAATGAGCTGAATGGCCTCAAGTTGTGAAGAAAAATTTCTGTTTTTTTTAAATTGTGTTATGTTACTGGTTCAGGAGGTCACAATGCAAGTGAGATGCCCATCAGACATAAATCTGTAAATTTTCACAATGCATTACTTCTTTCTTCTTGGTTAAATAATGATTTGTTTAAGATGTCGAATCACACATCCGCAGCATCCTGAGTCATTCTTCTTTATCGGGAGTAAATCTTTGCCTGTGCAGTTTTCCTAAGTTTTGATCCACTGAAGTTGTAGCAGATGAGCAAAAGATGTCCTACCACAAATAAATGTAGTCCACCTGTATAGAGCAAGGGTTTGGCCCTAACTAGAATAGTGTATCCAGTTCTGAACATTGCACAATAGGAAGGACATGAAGGCATTGTAGAATGTGCAGAAAAGCTTTATGAGAAGTTTGGAGAGATTCGGAACTCCAGTTTACATAAGTAAGTTGGAGAAGCTCTGGGCTATTCTCCTTGAAAAAGAGAATATTAAGAGGAGATTTGATGGAGTTGATCATAGTGATGGAGGCTACTAGAGTAGATGGGATGAACTTGTTTTTATTAGCAAGAGAACCAAGAACAGAGACCATCATTTTAAGAATAATGAAAAAAAAGCAAATGATGACAACTTTAAATATACTAACGTACAAAGCAGGAGCAGAAGTAGGGCATCCAGCCCCCTTATGCCAGCTCCCCATTCAATAAGACCATGGCTGATCTGATTGCAACCTCAAATTCACATTCCCACTACTACTGATAGCCTTTGACATGCTTACTTAACAAGAATCTACTGACCTCTGCATTAACAATATTCCAAAATTGTACTTCCACCACCTTTTCAAAAAGAGCATTCCAAAAACATTCAAGCCTCAAGAAAAAAAGATGCTGTTCTGTGACCCCTGAGCGAGATGCTCCCAAAGAAGAAATATCCTCTCCACATCCACCCTGTGAAGACCCTGCAGAATTTTATATCTTTCCACCGAGCCACCTCTTACTCTTCTAAACTCTGGTGAATACAAAACCAACCTATACAAACTTTCCTCATAAGACCACCATCCATTCCAGGTATTAGCCAACTAAACCTTCTTTGCTTTACCGTTCTACTTCAAATAAGGTGACCAATACTGTGCATGGTACTCCAGATGTAGTCTCATCAGTGCCCTGTTTCCCTGAAGCATAAACTCCCAACGTTCATACTCAATTCCCCTCCAGGTAAATGATAACATTCTGTTAGCTTTCTGAGATACTTGCTGTACTTACATACTAACCTTTTGTGATTCATGCACTAGGACACCCAGGTAACTTTGTATATCAGAGCTCTGCAGTCACTTACTATTCAGGTATTGTGTTTTTTTTTACTCTTCCTACCAAAATGGACAAGTTCACATTAGCCCAAATTACCCTTCATTTGCCTTATACGTTTTTGTAACCTCCTTGTGTACTCTTCACAGTTTACTTTATGTTCTATTTTCATGTTGTCAGCAACCATAACTTCTGTCACTTTATCCAGGTCTTTTATAAAGATTGTAAACAGTTGAAGGCCTGACATCGATCCCTGTGGCACACCACTCATTTTGAGGTCTTGCCAACCTCAAAAAGACCCATTTGCATCTAGCTTGCCAATGTCTCTCCATGCCATTATACTCACCCCTAAACCATAAGCTTTAATTCTTTGCAATAACATTTGGTGTGGTATCTTATGAAATGCCTTCTGCAAAATCCAAGTACATTATATCCACTGGTTCCTCTTTATCCACAGTATGTGCTACATCCTCAACGAAGTCCAATAGATTGATGAAACATGATTTACTTTTCACAAAACCGGGTTTACTCGACCTGATTTCCTTTAGCTTATCCAAATGCCCTTCTGTAATTTTAAAAATAGCTTCTAACATTTTCCTCATACAGTGACATGAGGCGAAATGTTTTTAACATATGGAAATTTTCAATCAGTGATGCGCAGACCAAGTTTGTAATGGAGGCTGATCTAATCTTTGCTTTCTACAGGGAATTAGATATTATCTGGTAATTATTTGAAGAGAAAAATACTAGCTTTGCAGCAGAAAGGTGCAGGAGTGGGACAAGGTGAGTTTCTCTTCAGGCAGCCTGCATGAACAGACCAATCAGTCTCCTGCTGGTGTTGTAGGTTGTAACTTGATTGAATGTTTTAAGGAAGTAATCAAAAAGATTGACAGCAGAATGGTAGACATTGTTTACTTGGGCTTTAGTAAAGCCTTTGACATGGTTCCATATGGCAGACTAATTAGTAATGTTAGATCACATGGGATTCAGTGTGAGCTTGCTAATTGATTACAAAATTGGCTTAAAGGCAAGAGACAGAGTGATGTTAGAGGATTGTTTTTCAGACTCAAGGCCTGTGACCAGGGATCATTGTGGGTCCACTTCTGTTTGTCATTTATATAAATGATTTGATGACCATGTAGGAGGCAAGGTTAATACGTTTGTGGATGACACTACAATTTGTGATATAGTGGACAGTGAAGGAAGTTATCTAAGATTACAAAGAGATCTTCATCAGTTGTGTTAATAGGCTGACAAGTGGCAGTTGGCATTTAATTTGGATAAATGCGAGGTATTGTATTTTGGTAAAATGAACAAGGGGCAGGACTTAAACAATTAGCGGCAAGTCCTGGTGTAATGTTGTAGAACAGAGACACCTAAGGAATCAGGTACATATTCTTTGAAATTTCTGTCTCATGTAGACAAGGTGGTTAAGAAGGTGTTTAGTATGCTTGCCTTCATTGCTCAGACCTTTGAGTACAGGAATGGAATGTTGTATTGAGATTATACAGAACATTGGTGAGGCCTCTTCTGCAGTACTGTGGGCAGTTCGGATCACCGTGTTATCGGAAGGATATTATTAAGCTAGAGAGGGGTCAGAAAAGATTTACCAGGATGTTGCTGAGGGTTTGAGTTAAAAAAGAGTAGATTGGATAGGCTGGGACCTTTTTCACTGAAGCCTAGGAGGTTGAGGGGTGACCTTATAGAAGATTAAAAAATCATGAGGGACATGGATAATGTCTTTCCCCAAAGGTGAGTGAATTCAAAACTAGAGAGCAGATTTTTAAGGTGAAAGGAGAAGGATTTCAAAAGGACATGCAAGGCAACTTTTTTTTACACAACGTGGTAACTGTGTGGAATGAACTGCCAAGAAAAGTAGTGAGTGCAGGTACAGTTATAACATTTAGAAAGACATTTGGATAAGTACACAAATAGGTAAGGTCTGGAGGGATATGGGCCAAATGCAGGTAGATGGGACTAGTTTAGTTTGGGAACATGATTGGTATCAACTAGTTGGACCAAAGGGTCTATTTCCATGCTGTATGACTCTATGATTCTGACTCTATAACACAGTAATGGCAGAACTTTTGAAAACAAAAACGATATTAGTAAGAACTGAAACCTGTTCCAAGAAGTGGCTATGGTGTCAATCTTGTATTCAGGAATGTGAAACTGAACTGCGGCTGTAAGAACAGGTCATTAAATCATTCTCTACTGCATGTACCATTTTTTTTACTGTACTGAATATCAGCTTTCTGTAAATTGCGTCCATGTTTAACTATGCAAAAATATGCTGCCAATTAAATTACAACAGTCCTTTTTTTCCAATTAAAATTTAAATCTGTTGAGTTGCAATCCCAGGAGGAAGACTCTAACAGCAAGGAGAACAAGTCTGGCTTAATGGACTTTATCTAAGTAACATTTAAGTAGGATTATAGTGACCAAATATGTCAAATTCTTGCAAGGTATCTGGACTATTACATGAGGAGTATATAGGATTAAGTATCATTAAAAATGAAAATTAAAAATGAAAGCTCTGGATTATAATTTATCCTTTGTATGTGAATTTAATTTTATAATTTACCTTTTTGAAAGCCAAAAGTGTAGAAGAACCAGCAATAAAAACAAATAGGAAAGGACCCACTTGTCCATTAAGCATGCCCCACATGGCTGCAATGCCTTCTTTATCACATTATATTGTTATGGCCACATAGGCAAGGTACCCCAATTCATTATTGTACTAGACAGGATACCTCGAACTATTAAGTTTCTGGATGAGGAGGGATAAACTGGATTCCTTTCTTTATTCACTCAGCCCCTCACTTGGTTGCAACCAAGGTTAATTGAAAATGATCCCTTCCGTCATGGATACGTCTCTCCTGAAACATGTGAACTTGCATTTTAAAAGGAGCCAAATTAAATAGACTTTTGAGTTTATTAATTATTAAATGTGAGAAAAATTAATAAGGAACATTTCTGTATGAAGATTAAAAAGAGGAGATTCCAAAAAGAAAAAGAGAGGTTTAAAAAAAATGGACCAGTCTCTGAATTGCTTGTCAAGAGCAGACAGTTACACGTTGCTGGTAACATTGATATTGGTGTTTGAACATTCAGTTTCATGATCATATACAGTTACCTATTCTATGCAAAGAAAGTAAAATATTTAAGCTTTACTCCTTTTTGAATTCCCTAGGAGCTTGGAAACCTGTAGTTCCTTGATCCTTTCTCCATAGAAACCCTGCACAAATTAGTGTTGATTTACCAACAAATCAGCATACCTTTCTCCTGCAGAATAAATTGGTGTGCTTTCTTAAAATTTGGTATTCTTACATCGGTCTTGATAAGTGCAAGATGAAAAACCTCAGTGACATCTTCCTTTTCAGCAATATTCATGTTCTATATAACTAGATGACTGGATGACTAGTTAAGTATAAAAGTTTGTTCAGAAACATTGTTACATTAGTACCTTGCAAGATGGAACTGGTTTCAAACACCTGAACAGCTGTGAAATTGCAATGGCACAAGCCTGGAGAGGCCTAGGCCCTGCCCATTCACCTGTAAGTGAACATTTAATGGGGTAAAAGGCCTTAACTACTGTCAAAGAATCTCTCTGACATTGATAATTTACTTTGGAAGTGTGAAGTCTGATTCCTGCTGATGTTAATCAGGCTGGGGTGATAGCCTGGAGAGAACGCAGCCCCTGTAGAAATATGATTGCCCTCCTCCAGTCCATTTTTTGGACTAAGGCCTGCAAACACTGCATCTGAGAACCTGGAAGCTCTCTGACCTGCTGTTGCATTGGAATGTTTGATTTTTTTCTTTGAAACACATTTAGAGATACTTCCACCAACACTTGCAGCCTAAGTGCACCTCCTGTTTAAGAGGTGCAGCCGAGTTCGGACTGTTTCGAGTTATACTCACAACCTGCAGACCTTACTGTGCTCAGCCAGTCAGCAGCACACTTGGCACTGGGCTGCATGTAAACCTTATGGTGATGAGCAGGTAACATAGCGTTTGCTGTCCTGATTGCCCGAACCAGGTTGCTGCATTCAATAGGAGGTCTTGCTTAATTTATAGCTCAACCTGTCTCAATGGAAAGTCTGTTCATCATGGATTAAAAAGTTCAGGCATATTCATATCTCAGAGCATTCAGTGGCTGATTTAGTATCTCATTGTCCCCTAGATCTATTCGCCTTTTTCTGACATGTTCAATTCCTGCGTTTTTGGTAATGTTCCAGTTCAGACTTACACTCAACTGCTGTCTCCAGCTGCTTGAAACTTCATCTTTAAACAACTGACATTGATCTGAATGTTTTAATTCTAAAGACAAGAAAAAAATCCTAAGTTGCTGTTATCAAATCTTATAGTGATAAGTGTGGCATCCAATGTTTTTTGCATTGTTAGTAATTGTGTTACTTTTTTAATCTTTCATGGGCTGCAGGTGCCACTGGCTAGGTCAGCATTTATTGTCCATCCTTAATTACCATTAAGATGGGCATAGTGAGGCACAGCTTCAGTACATTTGGTAGTAGTTGGTACATGACAACGCTGTTAGGAAGTCAGTTCTGATATTTTCCAAGGACAGGGAAGAATGGTGATGTTGTTCTAAGTTAAGATGATATGAGGCTTGGAAGGAAACTTGCAGCTGCTGGTGTTTCCTATGTCTGCTGCCATGACCTTCTTGGTGTTCAGCATCACATGTTTGGAAGGTATTGTTGAAGAACATTTGAGCTGCTGCAGTGTACCTGGTAGCTCTACATGCTGCTGTCACTATACTTTAATGGTGCAGAGAGTGAGGATTGAAAATGGTGGATAGGGTGCCACTCAAGTCAGCTGCTAAATGCTTTGAATGGTGTTGAGCTTCTTGAGTATTTTTGGATCTGCATTCATCCAAGCAAGTGGAAAGTATTCCCTCACACTTATGGCTTATTCATTTTGGGTTATGGCCAGGATTTGAAGAGTCAGAAGGTGAATTATCGCTGCAGAAAAATTGATTGTCACTTAACAGCCCGAGCCTGGATATTTCTGCATATGTACATGGAATGCTAGAAAATCCAAGGAATTGAGCTTGGTCCTAAATTATCATAAGACATTCCCATTTTTGACATTAGGATGGAGGGAAATTTATTGATGGGCAGCACGGTGGCACAATGGTTAACACTGATGCCTCACAGCTCTGGGGACCTGAGTTTTATTCTGGCTGTGTGGAGTTTGCACATTCTCCCCGTATCTGCGTGGGTTTCCTCCGGGTGCTCCAGTTTCCTCCCACAGTCCAAAGATCTGCAGGTCAGGTGAATTGGCCATGCTAAATTCCCCTTAGTGTTAGGTGCATTAGTCAGAGGGAAATGGGTCTTGGTGGGTTACTCTTCGGAGGGTTGGTATGGACCAAAAAGCCTGTTTCCACACTGCGGGGAATCTAATCTAATATATAAATCTTCCCAGAATTTAAGATCATTCAATTGTCAACAAATCCCAACAACATGTTGCAGATCTATGATACAGATACGTAATTATGCAGGCAGCAAAGTAAAGGAGATTAGTTTAATCAAACTTGACCTATTGTTTTATCTAGATGAGAATTGGTTGAATGGTTCACCTCTGTTTCCAGCGCATGAGTGGTAACATGTTTTGGTTTCAGGCCATGTTGGGTGATCTTTCTGGGTGTTGCACAGAGACAGTTTGAAGTCACAGCAGATTCCATCTCCCTGGTCCTACATTCATCCCTGGAACATCTGGTTAACAAAGATATCTACGTCAGGCTCCTACTTATTGACTACAACTCTGCCTTTAACATCATAATTTCAAACAAACTCGTCTCTAATCTCCAAAACCAAGACCTCAGCTTCTCCTCTAATTGAGTCCTTGACTTCTTGACCCATAGACCGCAATCAGTAAGAATAGGCAACAACACCTCCTGCACTATAATCCTCAACACTGATGCCATGTACTGTGGAGGTGGTCATAAGTGTCAAGTTCCTGTGAGTGAATGATCGCCAATAATGTGTCCTGGTGCACTCACATCAATACGATGGCCAAGAAAGCACAACAATGCCTCTATTTCCTCAGGAGGCTAAGGGAATTCAGCATGTCCACCAATTTTTATAGATGCACCATAGAAAGCCTCCTATCTGGCTGCATCACAACATGTTATGGCAATTGCTGTCCCAAGAGTGAAAGAAACTACAGGGAGTCATGAACGCAGCCCAGTCCATTACGCAAACCAGCCTCCCATCAGTTGACTTCATCTATACTTCCCGCTGCATCAGGAAATCAAACAAAGACTCCTCCAACCCCAGTTATACTGTCTTCTGATAATACACAGTAGATCTGTTCTCGCACAATCTCACATTATAAGAAAGTTGCACAGTAGTCACACCATGTAACCTATTGGGATCAGAATCACATCGTAGCCCATAAAGGGAAGGAAAGTTCGCATTCTACAAATAAAGGTCTGAATTTTTCAACTGCGTTAAATCCCGTTCGTGTTGAAGAAACACACCTTATATAAGAACCAACCGTACTCTCTTCCACCCTGTTCTGTCAGACAGAAGATATAAAAGTTTGAATATATATACAAACAGATTCAAGAACAGCAGACTTTTGAACAGACCTTTCAATGTTAATTTTGATCTTTCTGTCTCTCTGCAGCTGTATCACTATATTCTACACTCTGTTCTGGTACCCTGATGCAGTACAGTATGATCTGCCTGTATTGCATGTGTAACACTTTCACTGTATCTCAGTACATTTGT
Source organism: Chiloscyllium plagiosum (assembly GCF_037043375.1). Taxonomy (NCBI): domain Eukaryota; kingdom Metazoa; phylum Chordata; class Chondrichthyes; order Orectolobiformes; family Hemiscylliidae; genus Chiloscyllium; species Chiloscyllium plagiosum. Next base: position 50,039,604 of record NW_028270151.1, on the reverse strand, counting down.
CAACAATAAATCAAACTCAAACTCTTGTCAGACAATATTTGTGTTTCCTTTTGAAGTCCGTGTCTGTTTGGTTTACATTGGAGACTGCCTGCGGTGTTTGGCTGGTCAGATACAGAGTAAGTAAGATGCAAGGTAAGTGCTTGAAGAAAGAGAGAGAGAGGGAATGGGTTCTCATTACAAGTCCTCACTCACTGTTTGAAGCTAAGTCCCACTGGAAAAGCAGTTTCCTTTTTGACACAGTGAGTAGCTAGCTATTATGACCTCTATTCACAATCTAGCCAGTTACTAATAATAGTCACTGTAATCTGGGAATTCCTCGTTCCATATCTGTTGTTTCTGTGTTGATTGCTCACTGCAGTACATTGTCTAAATGATTTATGGTTTCAATCCTCCTCAGCAAGGGTACACTATCTAAAGTGATCAGATAAAATGATCAATAAGCTCACTCTTAATTATCTATTGCTAGTGGCAGAACAATGGCTCAGTGGTTAGCACTGCTGCCTCACAGCACCAGGGACTCAGGTTTGATTCCAGCCTTGGGTGACGGTGCAGAGCTGACACATTCTCCCCATGTCTGTGTGGGTTTCCTCCAACAGTCCAAAGATGTGCAAGTCAGGTGGATTGGCCATGTTAAATTGCCTCATCCTGTCCAGGGATGTGCAGGCTAGGTGGGTTATCCATAGTAAATGCAAGGTTACAGGAATAAGGTGGGGAGAGTTGGGTCTGGTGGGATGCTCTTCGAAGGGTCAGTGCAGGACTTGTTGGGCCAAATTACCTCTTTTGCACTGAATGGATTCTATGATTCTCTTGTCCAAATTGAGCTTCTTATTGTCCAAAATGAGTTCATTCAGGCACATCTACCTGAGTGCACAGATTATGTCTGCATGTCACTGAAGAGTTCTGATTCAAGCTGACCGTTCCCATGGTCCACTCTCAGAGAGCAGATCTCCTTTCTGATAGCTTTGTAATGTACAAGGTGGAACTATGTAAATATTCAGCTATGTTAATAACTGCCATCTAAGCCACTTTGAAATACTGCTGTTGGTCTGCTTTTAAAACTTAACCAGTACTTACTAAAACCATGGTTTTGTGACATAACGCACAGCAGCCATTTTCCTCGTTCAACAGTGAATGTGACAAAGGAACAAAATGGCAACTTCTGTTCTTCAAATGGACATGACATCTTGGATAGCAGAGCCTAATTGGTGCAAATATATTTACTGTAGAAATGTCAAGTGTCCCTGGGTTAGTTCGAATGTTGCCTGAAGTTTTTGAACTACTACTATAAATTGTGCCAAGTATTTTTGGTACATATTGATTTGGAAAAAAGTTCAACATCAGTGTCAGGAGCCTGTGTATCTAATGAACAAATTAAGCATTCCAATCTTTAATGTGTCAGATGCAGCTTCACAAACTAAGTTACAAAGGAAAGATAACCATAATAAATGGCAATTTTTAATTTGCACATAAGCATTTTTAGGAGCAGGAAAATGAGGTCAAGCTCACTGACTAGTCTTTTTACTGCGTATTTATGCCCCTTTCCTCCAGATGGAAATGAAAATTGTCTCAGAAATCTATTTGAACTATCGACTATAATGGGCATCCAGCCCAATTATTTCGTAAGTCTATTACACTTGGGATGAAAAGCTCTGCATGATTTCCTTTCCCTTTTTAAAAAAATTAGTGTTACCTCACATAATAGGTTAGATTTTCATCCTGATTGCCTGCATTGTAGCCTGCTGGATTGGATTGTCAATCTACTATTGAGCCCATTTGATTAAAATGAATTAAATTCAAATCAGACAGGATACCTAATGTGTGGATGATCTGTTCAATCAGATTAATGCCCAGGCAGCCAAGCTGAAGGTTTACCCCAATTGCTTTGAGAATAAATTTTGAGTTAGAAATGAACATGAAGCACAACATTTTTCTACAAATATAAAGTACTCACAACAACACAGTGAAATCCAGAAAATTGAACAAAATACTTCATCAATTCTTAAAAATTTGCAGCTGGCTTGGAAGAACTCTATCACACAGTAGAATTTATTAGCCTTGGAACTTTTGACAGCCAACCCTCAGGATGTTTGTGTCTAGAGGGCTAAGTCATGTTGAATGAGACCTCACCAGAGGCAAATGCACTATCCTCGGCTTGAACCCCCGCAGCACTGAGGATGGCAAGCAAGGGAAATGCTGAAAGACCTGGAGCGTCCTGAGAAGAAACCTTTAAGGAGCCTGATTGCGATTCCTTCTCTAGCTAAGTACCTACCGGCATTGTCCCGTCTCCTTGTGAGGAAAGGGCAATGTGATGAAAATCAAGGCCCCTGTTCCTTCTGTTGGCTTGCCATTGGTGCTTGGGGACCAATGGCTCAGATGGCGGCACACAGTTCTATTTACATACTGGGCAGACTCTGAGACTGCTAGAGCTGGCTCTCCATGGCAGCTGTCCTTGCTGCTTTCCTGCAGCCATAGCACTATGATGGCCATTGCCCAGCATCCCCCCCCCCCCCCCCCCCCATCCCCAGCGCCACCCACAAATCTGATTGCCTGTACTGTATCTGTGCATGTCGATTAGGTTACACATTACTGATACCACTGCCTGGGGTTGAGCAGGTGCCTAGTCTCTGGCAGTCCTCTGACTTGCTGCAGTTATACAGGGCCTTGGTGAGGCCACACCTTCAGTATTGTGTACAGTTTTGGTCTCCTAGTCTGAGGAAGGGCATTCTTACTATTGATGGAGTCCAGCGAAGGTTCACCAGCAGGATGGCAGGACTGACCTATGATGATAGACTGGATCAACTCGGCTTGTACTCACTGGAATTTAGAAGAATGGGGGTGTGGGGGAGCTCATAGAAACAAATAAAATCCTGATAGGACTGGACAGGCTGCATATAGGAAGAATGTTCCCAATCTTGGGGAAATCCGGAATTCGGGGTCGCAGTTGAAGAATATGGGGTAAGCCATTCAGGATAGAGATGAGGAATAATTTCTTCAATCAGAGAGTTGTGAACCTGTGGAATTGTCTCCCACAGTAAGCTGTTGGGGCCAGTTCATTAGATATATTCAAGAGGGAGCTGGATGTGGCCCTTGTGGCTTAAGGGATCAAGGTATGGAGAAAGGGCAGAAATGGGATACTGAGATTGCATGATCAGCCACAATCGTATTGAATGGTGGTGCAGGCTCAAAGGGCCAAATGACCTACTCCTGCACTTGTTTTCTGTGTTGCTATGTTTGCCAGTGACCAGAGACATTTCTTCCTTGGCCAGCTATAGTAGTGAAGTATTGACTCATGCTCCCAGTTCTAATCTACATGAAATTGCACCGAAGTGTCAGTATCTGAGCTGGTAGAAAGTTCAGGAGACAGCTTTGCCTGTATTTCCTCTGATGCCTCCATGCTGTCTTTCTGAGAAGTGGTGGAGGAGATACCTTGTGGAGCAGCAACCCCACCCCGACCATGTCCAATGGGGACATGCAACCTGTATTTACAAAACGCAAAGGAGAGAAAGTGTGATGACGGAGGTTTAAAAGCTGTTTTAAATGAAAAGGACGTTGACGAGTGGCAAGTTCTTTCAGCTACAGCAAGTGTGAGAACCACAGAAGCACCAGATGGAAAAGTCACCATGGGGATAGGGTTAGTCATGAGTGAGGGATGTTTGGGATGATAGCATGATAAAATTTGCCAGGCCTTGCGGAGAGAAACCCTCCATGAAACTCAACAAAGTTGAAACTTGGCTAAAATATGGAAGTATCCAGCCCAACATTTTGCCTCATCAGTGGTTAATTTTATCTAAATTGAGCAAAGTGAGTTTGAAATGTTCATTCAGTATTTCTGACTCAAACCTGGCTAAAGCTTCTGCAACTGCCTGTTTAGAATCCGAACTGCCCTTGCAGTGTCCTTACTGAAAAAGCCTTTCAACTCATGTCCCTGAATTTCTCCTTTGTCTCACAGATGAACAGCAATCAATAACTTCCCAGCACAATAGGTGTGAGATGTTTTTCAATTACTGAAAGAACAAATAATCATGCCTTTCAAGATTCAGGATGTCCCAACCAATGAAGTACTTTTGAAGTACACTAAGTGTAATGCAGGGAAGACAATAACTAGCTGCTTATAATTTACCTTCTGGAGGAAACCAATTTCAATTATTAGTCTTTAATTCAGATGCCCTTTAATTAAACTTTAAAAATGTACTTCACTTAAAAATCCCAGCATTAAAAATAATTTGTTTTAGTTCCCATCATTCCCATTGATGGAATGGTCCGGAACCAGAGGATGTAGACTTTAGATGATTGGCAAACCAACCAAATGTGGCATGAGAAACACCTATAAGAAGCTAGTGGTTAGGATCTGGAATGCACTGCTTAACAGATTGATAAAGGCTGATTTAACTGTGCCTTTCAAAAGGAAATTTGATAAGCATGTAAAGGGAGAAAAGACTGGAGGACTACGGATCAAAGGCAGAGGAGTGGAACTTGCACATTTGCTCTTAACAAGAGGCTAGAGGGCTGAAATGCCTTGTCCTAAGCTGTAATCATTCTACAATTCTGACTGAATTTCAAATATGTGCTGTAGGAAATTTATCAAAAGTCCTGAAAAAGGTGTAGTGTACAGATATTGTGAGCCCATCATTTATTTTTTACAATGTTTTTAGTTATTCCAGCCCATGTTCATTTCAGTACACTTAACTTTTATCATTACTTTTCTGTGTTCAGTTATATTAGTAATATTGTTGTATTCATTACGAACTGGAAATTGGGCTTGTGTAAACTTGAATGTGGAAATATGAGCACAGGCGGTGTTCAAAAGATCCACAATATTGGCCCATATTTCAGTTTTGTCAAGCATTCCTTACAGGACAGTCATAGAGTCATACCCTCAGCATAATTCCAGCTCTAATTGCCCACCCTCTGGTAGAAAACTAATGAGTGTAGGCCAGAAAGCCGAAGTGTTTGGTTTTTTTTAAGTGCCATTTTATGTGCTGACATTTTTCAATTTGCCACACAACTTTAAGCATTAGACGGAACACAATATCTGTGGTCTCAATCAGTTCTGCATTTTCAATACTGTATTTGATACAATAAACTTTGTTACATATTGCCTGTTTCCAAATGCAGACACACTATTGGTACTATGGACATTAAATATTTTTAAAAGATGCATCCCTCTGTAATTATACCGCTTTTGTAATTTTGCTGATCTACCTGAAATATTTTCTTCAACAGTCTGGTGAATGTATGTAAGTCTATGTAAGAAACTAACGAATATGAGAAATATCAAGTAAACATCAAATATACCCAGTGTGGTGACCCCAGAGGCTCATCTTGTCAGTCACTTTTCAGACTCTTGATGAACAGCTAACAACAGTCAAAGTAATTTTTTAAGGCATGACTGGACAGTTTGGTCTGGCAGCATAGCCGGAAGAGAGATTTCATCCCTAATTTTTAAATTGCCTTACTTGAAATTATAAAATCTAAGAGCTGTTGTTTACCATTCCTAAATTCTTGTTCTCAGAAAGCCGTGTACATCCTGGAAGAAGTCATCCTGCTCTAAGAGTGAGATCTTCTGTTCAGTTAATGTTAATGGAATTTATGAAGCCAATGGAATATGTCCCAGTCATTTGAGATTAATTTATCTTTGCTAATTCTAAATCAAGAGCAGGTTTATGACAAAGTACTGATTCTTCTTTTAAAAAAAAGAAATGCAGGAATAGGCACCTAGATTTTAGCATTCATTTTAATTCTGTAGTTCTTTTCCCATACAGCATTTAAAAGGCATCTGGATGGATACATGAATAGGAAGGGTTCAGAAGAATATGGGCCAAATGCTAGCAAACGGGACTACATTAATTTAGGATATCTGGTTGGCATGAATGAGTTGGACCAAAAGGTCTGTTTCCATTGCTGTATATCTCAATGACTGATGGAGAATGGGAAAAATGTCTGGCCGTAACAGCGGCTCCTTTTTCTTTGAGGTATTTTAGGTTCTGGAGGTGATTTCCTCGAATTCCAGGAGCAACAATTACTGTTTTATATGCTGCTGCATTGTTTTGAAGCATTGGAAAAAAAAAGTCAAAGCAACAGTAGTTTTAAAAGGGATAAGAACAGACAAAGGAAGGACATGGTGAGGTCAGTGCAGGAGAAAGAGAGAGAAAGAAACTGACACTGCCTTTGCTGTTTGAATTCATGTATCACTAGACATCTGAGTGCGTTTGGGAAAATTAACAAACAGTGAAATTGACAACTAATCTTGGAGTAACTGTTGGGCAAAGTTCACAGCACAGATTCAGATAAGTTAATCGTTGTTTTAAGTGTGGCCTACAGAAAGTCTGCAGTAGTGAGTAGAGTGGGTTCTTTCTTGATTATATGTTTTTGGAGACATATCTCTTGATTAAACTTAAAATATAAACCACAACTATTAATTTAACCTGGGGCAGTGTTTGTAGAGGAATAAGACAGTGTTATTTTCTGGGTCTGTAGATTGTGAAGGAGAATAAATGGCCTTTAGTAGAGTGATACGTGCTTCTTGTCAGATGTGGGCATTTAAAGGGAGTTTAAGGGTTACTGTGAATTATATCTGCCATAAATGCTGTTGGTTGCGAATCGTATCAGATCGAATGGATTGGTTGGAGAGACAGTTAGAAGCAATGAGGAATTTGCAACAACAACAGTATGTGATGGATGGCAGTTATAGGAAGGGGGGAAAGTCTTAGATACAGTCACATAGATGGGTTAATTCCAGGAAAGATAAGAGAGGTAGGCAGCTAGTGCAGGAGAATTTAAAAAGGAGGTCCTTGAGAGTAATAATATCTGGATTACTCCCAGTGCTACGAGCTAGTGAGGGCAAGAATAGGAGGATAGAGCAGATGAATGCATGGCTGAGGATCTGATGTATGGGAAAAGTATTCACATTTTTGGATCATTGGAATCTCTTTTGGAGTAGAAGTGACCTGTACACGAAGGACGGATTGCGCCTAAATTGGAAGGGGACTAATATACTGGCAGAGAGATTTGCTAGAGCTGCTCAGGAGGATTTAAACTGGTAAGGTGGGGGGGTGGGGTGGGGTGGGGTGGAACGGAGGAAGACAGTGAGGAAAGAGGTCAATCTGTGACTGGTACAGTTAAGAATAAAAGTGAGACAAACAGTCAGAGCAGGTAGGGACAAGGTAGGGCTAATAAATTAAAATGCATTTATTTCAATGCAAGGGTCCTACCAGGGAAGGCAGATGAACTAAGGGCATGATTAGGAACATGGGACTGGGATATCATAGCAATTATGGAAACATGGCTCAGGGGTGGGCAGGACTGACAGCTTAATGTTCTAGGATACAAATGCTACAGGAAGGTTTTTTTGATAAGGGATAGCATTACATCTGTACTGAGGGAGGATATTCCCAGAAATACATCCAGGGAAGTTATTTGGATGGACCTGAGAAATAAGAAAGGGATGATCATCTTATTGGGATTGTATTATAGACCTCCTAATAGTCAGAGGGAAATTGAGAAACAAACATTTAAGGAAATCTCAGCTATCTGTAATAATAATAGGGTGATACTGGCAGGGGATTTTAATTTTCCAAACATAGGCTGGGAATGCCATAGTGTTAAGGGTTTAGATGGAGAGGAATTTCTTAAGTGTGTACAAGACAATTTTCTGATCCAGTATGTGGATGTACCTACTAGATAAGGGGCAAAACCTGACCTACTCTTGGGAAATAAGGCAGGGCAGGTGACTGAGGTTTCAGTGGGGGAGCACTTTGGGGCCAGCGACTATAATTCTATTAGATTTAAAATAGTGATGGAAAAGGATAGACCAGATCTAACAATTGAAGTTCTAAATTGGAGAAAGGCCAATTTTGACGGTATTAGGCAAGAACTTTTGAAAGCTGATTGGAGGCAAATGTTTGCAGGTAAAGGGACGGCTGGAAAATGGGAAGCCTTCAGAAATGAGATAATAAGAATCCAGAGAAGTATGTTCTTGTCAAGGTGAAAGGACAGGCTGGTAGGTATAGGGAATGCTGGATGACTAAAGAAATTGAGGGTTTGGTTAAGAAAAAGAAAGAAGCATATGTCAGGTATAGACAGGATAGATCGAGTGAATCCTTAGAAGAGTATAAAGGCAGAAGGATATACTTAAGAGGGAAATCAGGAGGGCAAAAAGGGGACATGAGATAGCTTTGGCAAATAGAATTAAGGGGAATCCAAATGGTTTTTACAAATACATTAAGGACACAAGGGTAACTAGGGAGAGTTTAGGGCCCCTAAAAGATCAGCAAGGCGGCTTTTGTATGGAGCTGCAGAAAATGGGGGAGATACTAAACGAGTATTTTGCATCAGTATTTACTGTGGAAAAGGATATGGAAGATATAGACTGTAGGGAAATAGATGGTGACATCTTGCAAAATATCCATATTACAGAGAAGGAAGTGCTGGATGTCTTGAAACGCGTAAAGGTGGATAAATCCCCAGGACCTGATCAGGTGTATCCTAGAACTATGTGGGAAGCTAGGGAAGTGATTGCTGGGCCTCTTGCTGAGATCTTTGTATCATCGATAGTAACAGGTGAGGTGCCGGAAGACTGGAGATTGCTAACGTGGTGCCACTGTTTAAGAAAGGTGGTAAGGACAAGCCAGGAAACTATAGACCAGTGAGCCAGACGTCGGTGGTGGGCAAGTTGTTGGAGGGAATCCTGAGGAACAGGATGTACATGTATTTGGAAAGGCAAGGACTGATTCAGGATAGTCAACATGGCTTTGTGTGTGGGAAACCACGTCTCACAAACTTGGTTGCGTTTTTTTGAAGAAGTAACAAAGAGGATTGATGAGGGCAGAGTAGTAGATGTGATCTGTATGGATTTCAGTAAGGCATTCGACAAGGTTCCCCATGGGAGACTGGTTAGCAAGGTTAGATCTCACGGAATACAGGGAGAACTAGCCATTTGGATACAGAACTGACTCAAAGGTAGAAGACAGAGGGTGGTGGTGGAGGGTTGTTTTTCAGACTGGATGCCTGTGACCAGTGGAGTGCTACAAGGATCGGTGCTGGGTCCTCTACTTTTTGTCATTTACATAAATGATTTGGATGCAAGCATAAGAGGTACAGTTAGTAAGTTTGCAGATGACACCAAAATTGGAGGTGTAGTGGACAGAGAAGAGGGATACCTCAGATTACAACAGGATCTTGACCAGATGGGCCAATGGGCTGAGCAGTGGCAAATGGAGTTTAATTCCGATAAATGCGAAGTGCCGCATTTTGGGAAAGCAAATCTTAGCAGGACTTATACACTTAATGGTAAGATCCTAGGAAGTGTTTCCGAACAAAGAGACCTTGGAGTGCAGGTTCATAGCTTCTTGAAAGTGGAGTCGCAGGTAGGTAGGATAGTGAAGAAGGTGTTTGGTATGCTTTCTTTTATTAGTCAGAGTATTGAGTACAGGAGTTGGCAGGTCATGTTGTGGCTGTACAGGGCATTGGTTAAGTCACTGTTGGAATATTACATGCAATTCTGGTCTTCTTTCTATCGGAAGGATGTTGTGAAATTTGAAAGGGTTCAGAAAAGATGTGCAGGGATGTTGCCAGGGTTGGGAGAATTTGAGCTGTGGGGAGAGCTGAACAGGCTGGGTCTGTTTTCCCTGGAGGGTCGGAGACTGAGGGGTGACCTTATAGAGGTTTACAAAATTATGAGGGGCATGGATAGGGTAAATAGGCAAAGTCTTTTCCCTGGGGTTGGGGAGTCCAGAACTAGAGGGCATAGGTTTAGGGTGAGAGGGGAAAGATATAAAAGACACCAGAATAGACAACTTACAGTGTGGAAACAAGCCCTTCGGCCCAACAAGACCACACCAACCCTCCGAAGAGCAACCCACCCAGATCCATTCCCCTACATTTACCACTTCACTTCACACAACAGGCAATTTAGCATGGCCAATTCACCTAACCTGCACATCTTTGGACTGTGGGAGGAAACCGGAGCACCTGGAGGAAATCCACGCAGACAGGGGGTGAATGTGCAACCTCCACACAGACAGTTGCCTGAGGCGGAATTGAACCCGGGTCTCTGGCGCTGTGAGGCAGCAGTGCTAACCACTGTGCCACCATGCCGCCCATAGACCTAAGGGGCAACCGTTTTACACAGAGGGTTGTGGGGGTATGGAATGAGCTGCCAGAGGAAGTGGTGGAGGCTGGTACAATTGCAACATTTAAGAGGCATTTGGATGGGTATATGAATAGGAAGGGTTTGGAGGGATATGGGCCGGGTGCTGGCAGTTGGCACTAGATTGGGTTGGGATATCTGGTCGGCATGGACGGGTTGGACCGAAGGGTCTGTTTCCATGCTGTACATCTCTATGACTCTATGACTTTAGATATGATAATGATTCAAGTTGCAATTTATATCTACAGTGCTACAATATAAAATCCATAAAGCAGAGGATAGAACAGTAATGAAGCACAACCTCAAATGATAGTGATTAGAACCTGAACATTTACTATTTATAAGAAGAGGCAATATGTTTCAATTATATAAGTGAAAATGGAGATCAGTGAATCCTTCATTGACAGTTATGTTCCCAGTGGTGTAGAAACATTGCATGTTCTTGCTGCTATATGGTCAGAGGGTAATGTTTCTATTCAGTCATGCCCTGGCACCCATATGATGAACACTTTCCTTTTGGCATTGCATCATGATTCAAAGTGAGACTGATTCCTACAGTATCATTCATCTGCGTTTCATTTGCATTTACATCTCATACATAATTTACACTCTAACGTACACACAAATACTTAATGCTGCAGCCCTGGCAGTTGGGGCCATTTTGAAACAGGCAGTCCAGAATTTGAATATGCTGTGCGCATGTTTGTAAAATGAAACCAGGTACAGAAACTATAACTATAATTGTATACACTTCAGGTATGGTGACATGAGTTAGAAAGGATATTGATGACTTTTCATCTTTAGCAAAGAAAGCTTCAAACTGATAGTCTTTGATTATATAGAGACATACAGCATGGAAACATGCCCTTCGGTCCAACCAGTCCATGCCGAACATAATCCCAAACTAACCTAGTCACACCTGCCTCCCCCGACCCATATCCGTCTGAACCTTTCTGATTTGTGTACTTGTCCAAATGACTTTAAAACATTGCAATTGTACGCATATCCACCAATTCCTCAGGAACTTCGTTCCACACATGAACCACCCTCTGTGTAAAAACAAAATTGCCCCTCATGTCTTTTTAAAATCTCTCTCCTTTCACTTTAAAAAGGTGTCCCCCAGTCTTGAAATCCCCCATCCTAGGGAAAACTTTACAACCATTACCTTTTTCTGTGAGGTCGCCTCTCAGTCTTACACTTCAGTGAGAAAAGGCACAGCCTATCCACCCTTTTTAACTCAAACCCATCATACGCAGCAACATCCTGGTAAATCTCTTCTGAACCCTCTCCAGCTTAATAATGTCCTTCGTATAACTGGGTGCCTTGGTAAAATCCTCACAGTGTCACAATCAACAATTCTCCTTATTAATATTACTCTAAGCTACAAATTCCAAGCAGGGAAAAATAAACACACATGGCTGAAGCTGGCTCAATCCTGATAAGCAGCAAATGTTTATTATGTAGTACCTATCATCTGCTTCAATTAGTCTCGATATTCCAAGGAGTGGCAATCACATACAGATTGCCACTCCACTTCCTTTTTTTGTGTTAAGAAATAGCTACACATTTCTGTCGGGAGATTCTGATCAAGGCTCCTTCAAAAATGCAGAGCACACTTTAAAATCTGGCAAGGCCCTCACAGTGCAGGATAATCAGGGGGATGCAAATCACACTCCTTTTTCACAGCAGTAGGTGCAATGTTCTGTGATTTAGATGTTCAGCATCACAGACAGCCACTTTGGCTATTGTGAAAGTGTACGTATATACAATAAATGAGGTTAGAGCACCAAGTACATGGGAGGACAGGTAGGTATGGTGCTAGGCGTAAGGTAGGAAGGGGGCTCAATAGGTGATGGAGTGTTTAGGATAGGTCTGGTTAGTGGAAGATATTGGGTTTAGCAGTGAGTGGGCATGCGATGTCCGGTCCTTTAGTGGCAGGGTGGGGGTGCCAAGCCCTCAGGTTTCAGGAGTGAGAGTGCAGGGTACCATGGGGCATGTGTGGTCTGACAAAAGGGGAGGTGGGATGTCGGATCCTGTGAGAATGTTTGGGCCTGCTGGCAAGAGAGGATGTGGTGCAGGGGATGTCATGTCTTAAGTGGAGAGGAAGGAGGTGTCAGCTCCCAGGTGGAGAGGGATAGTCAGTTCTGGTGATGGATGGCATGATAATATGCCCTGTTCTATGTGTAGAGGGGTCTGTTAGGGTCAGTGATGGGGGGTTTGGGAGAGGGGGATAAGTAGCGTGACAACTCCTTTTGTGGAAAAAGTGATGTCAGGGTCTCGGAGTGGAAGTAATTTGGGGAAGGTTTTGTTGGGGATGTGTGTGGTTAGCTGGAGGGTCAGTTAAAGTTACCCAGGAGTTAGACTGAGTTTTTGTTCATCTAACGTTTCCTGACTAACTATATACTTAACTACAGTGGAACACTCCAAATTTCCTGAATTAATTGGATACTTTTGGAAGCTTCCAGGCAGAGAGAAATTGCCTAATGGGAGCTTCGATTTCTCAGGGAATTCCATCGGAGTCTGTTAGGCCAGAGATTTCTCAGGGTTGCAATATGCAACTCTCATCTAGGCAAAGAACAATTACCTGGCCATTGGAAAATCCAAGCCATGATTCCTAAATACACGATTGTCTCTTGTGAGACATCGGGCTCAGCTTTAGAGTAATTTTACATTACAATGACTGAAACATTATCACACAGAACTGGTAACAAGCACAGAACTCTAACAACTCTGGTTAGCTCTTTCCAGGAAGTCTTTTATATCTTGATGAGTGGAATTTATCTTGTAATGTCAGTTAACCATTCCAGGTGCTAACTGCCTTTTAGACCATATTCTCAAGCACTTTTGTGGTTATTAAAAACTCAATGCGTTTGTTTGAAATAAGTAAAGTTGGCTTGTCACTATCCACCCTTCCTGCGATTCTTTGACTTAATGAAAGACTGACAAGTTGGTTAGGTTGAAAGAATGCTGCTTGAGAACAAAACACAAAGATTTAGTTCATTGCTCTACTATGACCCTTGGTGGATCTTTGATGTCTCAAATGTCCTTTGGAGAGGACATGGCCTAGCATTGGCTCTTTTGGAGAATCTTTAGTTTCCTCAAGTTGTATCATTAAAAATAGCTGTGGTTCAGAATTAAGAAATTTTCTCCTTTTGTCTATTTTGCAGCAAGGTATGGACACTCTTTAATAGTTCAAACGTTGCATGCATTCTTTTGAATGATTTTGTAATTTAATCATGTTTAATCATAGATAGGAAAGCTGACAGCTCTTTTGATACCACTTCCTGTAAATACCTGATTGGATTGCTTCAATTCATAATGTGGTGTGAATTTGCCACCAGCAGAGTATCCTACATGCTTTGGTCATATTAGGTATTTTTCCCATAATGTAAGACACTGAGTATGGACTTTGTGATATTGAAGAATCCCAATAACATTTATTACAATGTAACTAATTTACTCAAATGTTACATTCCTCAAGCAGGTAAATGTCTAGGCTGAGATTAAGCTATTAGAGACAACAGAAGAGTATGTTTTCACTAAAGTGTCAAGCTTCAAGGGATGTTGGGGTAAGATGGAGTTGAGATTGTTATACCTCAAGTTATATGCTATAATGCAATGTCTCTTAAGCATGTCTCTTAAAGGTAATTGACATACTGACGTGAGACATAACACGATGTCCCGTTTTTATCCAAAAGTAAAGCTTGTACCAGTCAGATACACATTGTTGTATGTAGGCACATGTTGTCAACTGAATAATTATACCAACAGGTAAAACAGAGTTTATAAAAGTAACATTTCAAACTTCGCAATCACGCTGTGTAAGTTTGATCTAATAGTTGTTCACCTGTCTGGAGATATACATGTTGTTTTCTGTTGTACTCAGTTGACAACTTTATTGCCTTTCTACTAGTTACTGTCACTCAACATCACCGTACAATGATCATTACCAGAGTGTTTTTCCTCGTTGACTTCGTGCATGATTGATGCATTGTATGTTAGCCTGAGCTGGCTTCTGTTCCTTTGCAATGTGGTATCAATGATTAGTAATGGCTTTGTATGATTTGGCTGGTTGCATATTTGAAAAAACCTTTGCAAGTATCCAAGTAATTGTACTTTGATTTCTAACATGCACTTATTGGGCAGTTTTGGTAGGTCTCTCCATGCTCACCCATCTCTTTCATTTTCATTGATCCTTGATGAAAGATGTTCCTTACCTTGGAACGTTTAAGTAATTGGTTGCTAGGCAAGATCATGCACTTGCCTCCGGAGCATGAGTTGTTTTGGGGATGGGTAATCCCTTTTCCATTGGTGTTGCACAAAAATGCAGCAAAGCAATATGAAAATCTTGTTTTGTTGCTTGGCTTTTATGGGTCATTGATTTGATAGAATATGCCATACATTCTGTTAGGCTATTTGAGCCTGGATAGTGGGGTGAGGGTGTGATATGGGTAACTCACTATTTAGTACACATTTTGAAATTTATCAATGTTTTGCAATCCATTGTCTGGCACTATCTGGTTCAGGATACCAAACAAACTAAAAATAATGCTCATCGTATCAACCATGGTCATGACCATTGTGTTGCACTGCCATAAAACAATGGAAAATGTAGCGACGTAATTCATCACAAGGATGTAATCATCTCTGTGCACTGTGAATAAGATTCTGTTGCTACTTAGGTCTGAGGAGTGGATGAATTATCATGTGGTTGGAAAGGCTCTGTCGCTGCCTCACATACCCTCATACAATCAATGTTTTGATTCATCCCTAACCAGTATACATACTGCCCATTCTAAATGTTCAATACCCATGTGTTCCTAGTGTAACATAGATTTGTTATCTCATTGGTGTTAAGCCTTGTTTGCCCTTGAAAATGACGTATCGTGTTATTACCAATTTCAGTTCCATATGGACAAAATGGACAACTGTCCGCAAGTACTTCTTTAATCCTGGCAGGTCTTCCCTACATATTGATCATTGGTAATGTTTGTATATGGTCGTCTGCTGCAGTCGTCAACTGCAGCTGCTCACCCTGGTTCTGGCTAAAGGATAACAGGTCACCTTGATAAGGTCTTCAGTTTCATCGTCTAACACATAAATGGGTAGATCAAGTCGAATACTGTGGTCTTTATGTGGGTTTGGTAATCCGCTTAAGGGGACAAATATAATCATCATAGTATTTGGCTTGAATTTCAATTCACAGCTCTATCCTTGCACATTGGAAAGTAGATACTGCAAATGCGACAGCATACTTTTTACAGTTTGAGGCATACAGTTACTAATGGCTTACCATCTATTTCAATGGCGAACTTCTTGTCAAGTAAGTACATGAGAAAGTGAATTATACCTAATACCGGAACTGATGTTTTCATTCTGGACTGGAATAGTTAGCTTGCCCAGATAATATGACATTTTGAACCAGAGACCGTAGTTCTTTTGTCTTGCCAAAAACACATGCTTAGATTATTTTGCAATGCATCAACTTTGTGAATTGTGATTTTTTTTGGTCATCACACTATTGCAGAAGGCAAAATTTTGAAGTTGGAAGAGAATTATATAATTCTTCCAAACCTGTGAAATCAGTAGTGTCTTCTGATCTCTCTGTTACAGAATTGTCATTTACCTCTGTAATGGTGAAATAATCATGAGCGATGTAATTTTCTTTTATTTTCAGAAATCATTTTCCTAAGACTTATGAAGTTTTCTTCATTTTTTGTCAAGTTACCAAGCACCAAACTCACAATTAGCTTCTGAACTGGTTGAGAGTCTTCCACATACTGAGAATATTAAAAGCAATGCATGCATTTCTGCTGAAAAATGAATATGAAGTGCACATAGTGTTAATTTCTGTATTTTAGATATGTCTCTTGATTAAACATAAAAATATTAGCCATAAGTATTAAGTTAGCCTGGAGCAGTGTTTTATAGAGGAATAAGATGGGGCTATTTTCTGGATCTGCAGATTGGAAGAGCAAAAGTGGCCTTTGGTAGAGTGATATGCTCTTCTTGTCAGCTAAGGGAGAGTTTACATGTTACTGAGTATTATGTCTGCAATAAATGCATTGGTTGCAAATCCTATCAGATCAATTGGAACGTTTGGAGCGACAGAGGCAATGAGGAATTTAGAAGAGCAAGGGGATGTGATGAAGGGCAGTTATAGAAAGGGAGAAAAGTCGCAGATACAGTCACATTGATGGTTAACTCCAGGAAAGGTAAGAGAGGTAGGCAGGTAGTGCAGGAGTCTTCTGTGGCTATCCCCATTTCAAACAAGTATGGTGTTTTGGAAAATGTAGGGGGTGATGGATTCTCAGGGGAATGTAGCATGAACAGCCAAGTTTCTGGTATTGAGACTGACTCTAATGTAAGGAGAGGTACGTCGGGTTTCAAGCGATCGATTGTGTTGGGGACTCTCTAGTCTGAGGCACAGACAGACATTTCTGTGTTCAGCAGCGAAAAATCAGAATGGTGTGTTGCTTCCCTGGTGCCAGGATCAAGGATGTCTCAAAGAGGGTACAGAATCTTCTCAAGGGGGAGAGGGGCCAGAAGGCAGTCATTGTCGAGATTGGAACCAACGATATAGGAAGGGAAAAGGTTGAGGGTCTGAAGGGAGATTACAGAGAGTTAGGCAGGAATTTTAAAAAAGAGTTCCTCGAGAGTAATAATATCTGAATTACTCCTGGTGCTCCGAGCTAGTGAGGGCAGAATTAGGAGGATAGAGCAGAAAAATGCATGGCTGAGGAGCTAGTGCATGGGAGAAGGATTCACATTCTTTGATTAGTGGAATCTTTTCTCGGGTAGAAGTGACCTATACAAGAAGGATGGATTGCACCTGATTTGGAAGGGGACTAATATACTGGCAGGGAGATTTGCGAAATCTGCTCAGAAGGATTTGAATTAGTAAGGTAGGATGATGGGACCCAGGGAGATTGTGAAGAAAGAGATCAATCTGAGACTGGTACAGTTGAGAAAAGAAGCGAGTCAAAAAGTCAGGGCAGGCAGGGAAAAAGCAGAGAACAAGGTGGATAAATTAAACTGCATTTAGTTCAATGCAAGGGGCCTAACAGCGAAGACAGATGAACTCAGGGCATGGTTAGGAACATGGGACTGGGATATCATAGCAATTACAGAAACATGGCTCAGGGATGGACAGGACTGGCAGCTAAATGTTCCAGGATACAAATGCTACAAGAAGGATAGAAAGGGAGGCAAGAGAGGAGGGGGAGAGGCATATTTGATAAGTGATGGCATTACAGCTGTACTGAGGGAGGATATTCCTGGAAATACATCCAGGGAAGTTATTTGGGTGGAACTGAGAAATAGGAAAGGGATGATCGCCTTATTGGAATTGTATTATAGACCCCCTAAGAGTCAGAGGGAAATTGAGAAACAAATTTGCCGAGATCTCAGTTATCTGTAAGAATAATAGGGTGATTATGGTAGGGGATTTTTATTTTCCAACATAGACTGGGACTGCTATAATGTTAAGGGTTTAGATGGAGAGGAATTTGTTAAGTATGTACAAGAAAATTTTCTGATTCAATATGTGGATGTATTTACTAGAGAAGGTGCAAAACTTAACCTACTCTTGGGAAATAAGGCAGGGCAGGTGACTGACGTGTCATGGGGGAGCATTTCAGGGCCAGCGAACATAAATCTGTTCTTTTTAAAATAGTGATGGAAAAGGATAGATCAGATCTAAAAAAAATTGAAGTTCTAAATTGGAGAAAGGCCAAATTTGGCGGTATTAGGCAAGAACTTTCAAAAGCTGATTAGGGGCAGATATTCGCAGGTAAAGGGACGGCTGGAAAACGGGAAGCCTTCAGAACTGAGATAACAAGAGTGCAGAGAAAGTATATTCCTGTCAGGGTGAAAGGAAAGGCTGGCAGGTATAGAGAATGCTGGATAACTAAGGAAATTGAGGGTTTGGTTAAGAAACAGAAGGAAGGATATGTCAGGATAGATCAAGTGAATCCTTTGAGTATAAGGGCAGTAGGAATATACTTAAGATGGAAGTCAGGAGGACAAAAAGGAGGCATGAGATAGCTTTGGCAAATTGAGATAAGGAGAATCGAAAGGGTTTTTACAAATACATTAAGGACGAAAGGGTAATTTTACCTAGAGAATAGTGTCCCTCAAAGATCAGCAAGACGGCCTTTGTGTGGCTACACAGGAGGTGGAGGAGATATAAACAAGTATCTTGAATCAGTGTTTACTGTAGAAAAGGACATGGAGTATATAGAATGTAGGGAAATAGATGGTGACATCTTGAAAAATGTCCATATTACAGAGGAGGAAGTGTTGGATGTCTTGAAATGCATAAAAGTGGATAAATCTCCAGGACCTGATTAGGTGTACCCTAGAACTCTGGGAAGTGCATAGCGAAGAAGGTTACCTCTGATTACAACAGGATCTTCATCAGATGAGCCAATGGGCTGAGGAGTGGCAGATGAAGTTTAATTTAGATAAATGCTAGATGTTGTGGTTCTGTTCGCTGAGCTGGGAATTTGTCTTGCAAATGTTTCGTCCCCTGTCTAGGTGACATCCTCAGTGCTTGGGAGCCTCCTGTGAAGCGCTTCTGTGATGTTTCCTCCGGCATTTATAGTGGCCTGTCTCTGCCGCTTCCGGTTGTCAGTTCCAGCTGTCCGCTGTAGTGGCCGGTATATTGGGTCCAGATCGATGTGTTTGTTGATAGAGTCTGTGGATGAGTGCCATGCCTCTAGGAATTCCCTGGCAGTTCTCTGTTTGGCTTGCCCTATAATGGTAGTGTTGTCCCAGTCAAATTCACACACGCAGATGATAAGCAACATGAATTCGACTGGGACAACACTACCATTATAGGGCAAGCCAAACAGAGAACAGCCAGGGAATTCCTAGAGGCATGGCACTCATCCACAGACTCTATCAACAAACACATCGACCTGGACCCAATATACCGGCCACTACAGCGGACAGCTGGAACTGACAACTGGAAGCGGCAGAGACAGGCCACTATAAATGACGGAGGAAACATCACAGAAGCGCTTCACAGGAGGCTCCCAAGCACTGAGGATGTCACCTAGACAGGGGACGAAACGTTTGCAAGACAAATTCCCAGCTCGGCGAACAGAACCACAACAACGAGAACCCGAGCTACAAATCTTCTCCCAAACTTTGAATAAATGCTAGATGTTGCATTTTGGGAAAGCAAATCGTAGCAGGACTGATACACTTATTGGTAAGGTCGTTGGGAGTGTTGCTGAACAAAGAGACCTTGGCGTGCAGGTTCATAGCTCCTTGAAAGTAGAGTCGCAGGTAGATAGGATAATGAAGAAGGCTTTTGGTATGCTTTCCTTTTTTGGTCAGAGTATTGAGTAAAGGACATTGGTTAGGCTACTGTTGGAATATTGTGTGCAATTCTGGTCTCCTTATCGGAAGTATATTAAACTTGAAAAGGTTAAGAAAAGATTTACAAGGATGTTGTCAGGGTTGGAGAATTTGAGCTATAGGGAGAGGTTGAATAGGCTGGGGATGTTTTCCCTGGAGCATTAGAGGTTGAGGGATGATCTTATTGAAGTTTATAAAATCATAAGGGGCATGAATAGGGTGAATAGCCAAAGTCTTTTCCCTGGGGTGGGGAGTCCAGAACTATAGGACATAGGTTTTGGGGGAAAGATATAAAAGAGACCGAAGGGGCAACCTTTTCACACAGAGGATGGTGCGTGCGTGGAATGAGCTGCCAGAGGAAGTGGTGGAGGCTAGTACAATTGCAATATTTAAAAGGCATCTGGATGAGTGTATGAATAGGAATGGTTTGGAGGGATATGGGCTGGGTGCTGGTAGGTGAGACTAGATTGGGATGGGATATCTGGTTGACATGGACGAGTTGGACCAAAGGGTCTGTTTCCGTGCTGTACATCTCTATGACTCTATGACTCTAAAAGTACTCTCAGTATTCCTCTGATTCATAGCAGTGCTCTTCCTGTGCTGTGCAATTCTCTGTCTGAATTTTATGGTTTCATTTTCTTCAACCAAGTAGCTTACTTAAATAATACAATAACGCACATGCCAACCACAATTTGATATTGGTTGCATGACTGTTCACCTGTATGATCTCGTTCAAATCTGCTTTAATAAGTAACCTATTTCCCTTGAAAAAAATTGAATTATATCTTTCAAAGGTGGTAAATCATCATATAATGATATGAGTTCTAATGAAGGAACTCACTGATATCCTTGCTTCTTTTTCAAAGGTGGATGCTTTAAGGTGTTAACTTCTTTGCGTACGTTAGCAATGCTAATTCTGCTGTTCAGTTACTATTTTTTTAATTTTGCAGTTTCCCCGGAAATGTCCCATTTGCTTACAAACATTGCTTAATATAGTTAGACGCTTTTTATTTATTTAGTTCCTTTAACTCCACATCAGAAATTGTAACTTCTGGCATCAACGGATTTAAAGAAGATATCTTTGAATGTGGATGAGGTCTGATGAAATTGATGAGCTCGATTGGCTTTTTTATTTCCTCATTCTCTTTATTTTAATTTCAGTTTTCATGACTACCTGGATCGCTCTTTGCAATGTGTGATCTTCTTTAGATTGCGACATGTCTGAAATTGTGATGACAATTCTATTTCAAATTAGTTTTGTTTGTAACTCACCATAATTATGAAACTATGATCATGTATAAAGATAAGGGTGACAACAGATTTCCCCAGGAAGTTGTATTCTTCTTGCTCTCCATTATACAATTCGTACATGTGTAAATTAACTGTCAAATGCTTTCACAGTATTATCAAAGGCAACAGCCTCTTCTCTATTGGTGATAAATCTTTATTATTACATAGGAACACCATAGTAAGAGTAGGCCATTCAGCACCTTGAGCCTGTTTCACCATTCAATGGGATCATGGCTGATCTGTGGCCTAACCCCATATAGCTGCCTATGGCCCATATCCCATAAGAGCTTTACTTTGTCCGCTTTAGCACTTTATTGAAGTATTATCTCCAACGTTATTTTCCTTTTTCAGAAATGCACTTTAATTAGGTAATTAAAGTTGAAACCTTTCTTAATGTTTCAGAATTATCTTTCTGTTTGCTGAAACAATGTTTCAATCATTTAAAGATTGTTGAAATATGTTTAAATGAAGAAATATGTCTTTTTTTTTCCTCCAAGTCGGTGGAAAGACTGTCATTCTCCTTTTTCATCTTCATGTCTTTTATGATTTTAAAAACACTACTTGTATCCTTTCTGTTTCTTCACATTGTTTTACATCAAAAAAAATCCCACATCTTGAAAGAAATTTTTATTTGAACAATAAAAAATTGATCTCCCCCTCAGAATACTTCTTAATAAAGTTTTCTTCTAACTTCAAATATTTTGCACTCATTAGTCAATTTATACTGCCATTCTATCAGTTTCCTTAACAAGGTTTCCCTTTTCAAGACATCTTTACAGCTTTTCCAAATAATATTAAATGGCTTTAACAGTGCTTGTTTAATTATAATAGTGACTTAAGCCTTTTCTAAACTATAAGATGAATGCTTTTGAATAGTTTTCAAGTTCGCGCTATTCGTGAGAGCTTTATTTTGGCTAACCACACTCCATAAAGCTCACACCCACTGGTTACTAATTTCCTTTATTTATGCAAATTGAGTTACACCCAGTCAAACAATAATAATACCTGTTCAACTAAATCACAATTTCCCTCAGTCCATTAGATCTTAGGCATTCTTTCAGACCATAGCAGATGATAACAAAGCCTTCCTTTCGCTTCTCAACCTTGAATTTCTCCTTAAGTGTTAAAACGCTTACCTTCCTCTAGGAGCCTTAACTCACATTGGATATTGGCTGCCGTATTCTAGTTTACAATTTTGGTTTTTCTCTTTATAGCTCTGGTAATAATCTTCACGGTCTACTTGAACTTTTACAATCATATTCACTATTTCAGGTAATCTTAGAATTGCTATTAGTAACTACTGGCTTCTGCATTCACTTAAGCTGACAAGTTCTGTATATATTTAAATTTTTCTGAATATTTGAACAGTTTTCACATTGGAATGTTTCTCCTCAGTAGCTGTAGCTTTTGAGGGCTAATTATTTCTTCAGGCTGTGCCCACTGCTACTACCAAATTATATTTGGGATGTTGCCATTATTGTTGTGGTGTGATGAAACTATCTAAGATGCCTTGGGAGATTGGCTCTCAACAGTCCCTTTTATTGTTTTAACCTCTGCTACCAAGTGGGGAAGGATTCTCAGGACAGTGTTGTGAGGAAGCGTCACTCAACCTGAAACGTTAACTCTGATTTCTTTCCATAGATGCTGCCAGACCTGCTGAACTGTTCTAGCAATTTCTGTTTTTTTTGTGATTCTTTGTGTTCTTTCAGTTTTTGCATATTTGCACCCTGCACCACCAAAGCACAGTGGCGACTGTGGCTATTATCTACAGGATGCATTGTAACACCACAACAAGATTCCTCTGCCTTCCAAACCCATGACCACTGCCAGCTAGAAGAACAGGGACAGTACCATCTGCAATTTTCCTTCCAAGTCACAGCTTCCTAACCTGAAAACGTATGGTGTTCCTTCACTGCTGCAATGTATATCCTAGAACTCACTTTTTGACAACAGTACCCACCCACATGAACTGCTCACCAACACCTTCTCAAGGACAATTAGGTTTGTAAATGAATTTTTTTAAAGTACAGTAGAATGGAAAGATAACTTGAAGGAGGAAAGAGTGGTCAAGTAGGAGAGATAGTTAGAAAGGGAATTCCAGAACTTAAGACCTGGGAAATGGCAATGAAGTTAAAATCAGGGTTCTTAAGAGGCCTGAATTAGAACAATGTCGGCACCTCAAAGGGTTGTAGGTTTGGAGCGGAGGATACAGAACTAGGAGGAGCCACACCACAGTGCAAACAAAGATAAGCATTATAAAATCAAACTTTTGCATGACCAGGAGTAACTGCAAGTCAGTTAACCCCCCCCCCCCCAATCACCATTGCCTGCCTATTTGACCTCAGCAGTGAAAATTCCTGACTGTCTGTACAAGAGCCTTAAAATGGTGCCAGCCTCCTGTTCTCTCAACCTCAGCAGCAGTTAGCTCTCAGTGGCTTTGACTCAGCTGTGAGCATGGAGAGCCAGCCCAATAATTGGACAGTGGGTCTGTTGTTTGTCAATTAAGTGCGCATCACCAGGAAGATTGTTGCCACTGTCCCACTGTCTGCCAGTGTCTCAGAACCTGCGCTTCCAAGAAAATCTCAGGCACCACTTTCCCCTTGGTGCAGCCATTTACTTTTGAGAGTGTATCTCTATTTCAAATCCATGCTGCTGGTCTTATTTTACACAATTCCAATATCCTAGCTGCTGGTAAGCCCAATTATGTTTGCTAATGAGAGAACCTCAAAGAGTTAGTGGAGTACACTGAGAGCCAGCTTGCTTCTGACTGTTAGTCATTACCAACAAAGAGTTTATCAATCTCCCACCCAGTCTTGTCATACCATGGCTTGTGTTTAGCACAGCTAACACATCCTCACTCACTCTTCAGCCTATTACCATATTAGATGGGTTGCTTTCAGCACAGCATACCCATTCTCTTCTTCTCACTGCTCTCATTATCATTTATTGAGTTTCTCTTTTCTCCAGCCTGGACCTGTTTGCCTACCCGTTTCATATATCCGAATGTACCCTGTGTTCAGTGATCCACTCACCTCACTACCCCCTCACCACAATAACCCCCCGCCCCCGTCTCACCTTGTCTTGAGCGTAAACACAGTTTTCTCCTCGTTACTAACTGTTCTGAAGAGTCACCAAACTTGAAAGTTAATTCTGCTGTCTCCCCATAGGTGCTGCTAGATCTGCAAAGTTTCATCTGCAATTTCTGTTTTTGTTCCAAAACGTGGGTCTTTACTCAGATTTAGTAGCTCGACTGCTTTGGAAAGAACCTCATAGTGTAGTTGTAATTCCTATTTTTACTTATGTGAACTTGATTCCTAAGAATTTGGATGAATTACAGTCATTACTAACGCTGGTAGTATAACTGAAATGAGCCAGTGGACACTTTAAAAGAAATAAACATTGATATGCAGTATCTTTCACAACCTTAAAATATCCGAAAACACTCTACACACAAGGATAAAAGGGTCACAGTTTAATATCTCATCCACAAGGCAGTATCTTTGGAAATGCTGTAGTTTCAATATTGTGCTATTGCGTCACTGGTGATTCTCAGGCTCGATTTTGTGATGATTAGTGTCCTTTAAATCCAGTGAAAGATAGATTCCATTGCATTCCTAGAAAAATGGATATGTTATCCGAAATGATAAACGATAGAAATATACTTGGTTCAATAATAAAACTGCTGTTTGCAAGGTTTATATTGACAAAGTATATTGGAATAAGCATTTTGCTTGTGTTTTATAAACAATGATTACAAGTTGACAAAACTAAATACATTGTAAAACTTTGTCTACTGGAATGCTGATAGGCAGCTTAATTGTGAATAATACATGTTATTATCTGACGTGTGATAAAGTGACTGAGCAGTGAAGATTTCATGGTGCTGACAGTTACAAATACATGATGGTTTAATTAGGACAATTTTAGCAAGTAATTGCTTGATTTAAGTTTCAATACTAAACCATTATAAAACTGCAACATAAGTAATACAAAAGCACATGCTATAAATGCTTCCTAAAAGATGTATTCCATAAAGCTAAAGACCATATCTTTGCAATATGTAATTTTTAAAGTTAACTTTAAGTTATTTGAAACACAAAATAGCAGACAAACAAATGAGCCTCATAAAAGTGAGTGGAATTACACAGCAAACTTAAAGTATGAGTAAGCTATATGTTAAACATATTGTTTAATTTTTGTTTCTTATTTTGAAGGAGAATTGTACAGCTTTTGAAGAAAGTTGCATTTAAGTTGCCCAATTTTTACAACACTTGCATTGTTTAAAACAAAAATTGCGAAATGCCTGTTTCACATTTTTTTCCTTTTATTGTTTTGTGTCTGGATAAGTTGATCACTACTGGGACATTGAACAATAATGAAGAATGATTACTGAATCTAAATTTTCATGGCTTTCATCTGCATTTGCAGTATAAAATGAGATTGTAATGAACCTCTATTAACCAGTGCACAAGACCACTAAATGAAACCTAGACAAATTAGGTTAATTTAGGTGTTAATAGTATTACTCAAATAAACAACAGCTGTCTATACATTTTTGATTTGTTTTTCTTTAGCTCTGATGTCCAACCAAATACCTCCATTAGGGAAAGAGAAAGTACAACAGTATTTCCTATATCAAAATTTAGCACAGCAGCAATATTATCTTTATGGGTGAACAATCTACATTTAAACACTATAAAGGATATAAATATTGTTGCACAGGCAGAAACCTTTTCTGGCAATGGGAATTTCCTCAGTTCAGTTTAAGTATAAATGGCATTTCCATTGAAGTTCTGCTGATGCGACAGTAGCAGAGGCAGTGAAACCCCAAGGAAATTATCTGCGAATCTCTCCTAAATGCATTAGACAGATTTCCTGATTTGAACAAGGACAAATTGATAAATATCTTCAAAAGGTGACCTAGATTATGCAGCTACACCTGTTAATTTCAAAACACCTGCCAATCAAATGTGTTTGAATGAAAGGACAAGGTGATCCGATTTGAATTGCATGGTTTGCCTCCCTCCTTTAGTCATCAGAAACAGACAAAACAAGTAATATGTGTATCTCACACTGTCAGAAGTTAAATTTATCCAGAGGGTGGAATTTAGTGGAACTCACTGGAGTGATGAGATGGGAGCCAGGCTGGCAGAAATGAGTAGGTGGCAGCATATTCAATGACTGGCAGTGGAAAAAGCAGCCAGAATTTAGCAAGTGGCAGAAGGCCACTTCAGCAGGTAAAAGTACCTGCTGGCAACAGGTGACCATTTGGGCCCAAGAAGGAGCTACTTAAGATCAATTATCTTTAACTCCACTGGATTTAATGGTGGCTCGGGGATTTGTGGCTGGACTCACATGTGTCACCCTTACGAGTAAATATATCCCCGTAACCTTATCCAGCCTGATTGAGAATCTAGGATTCTTGAGGGCAAGATTTCTGCTCCACCGGGGAGTTAATGAGACTTGAGCAATGGCATTATTAAAGAAACTGCCTGATTGCAGTGAAATTGTATTGGGCTTCCTGTGGAAAAGTGATGCAGGGTTCCCACTGGTTTTCAAACTGATGTGCAGGTCTCCCATCATCACAACTAAATTCCAGCAACAACTACTGTGTGTAATGCCATTTTTTTTAGCCAGTTATTGTCTTTGCTGTCGAGAGAATTGAGAAAGCCAATAGCAAACCAAATCTTCAACGAAAGTGTTTCATTTTTATCACATCTATGAATTGGCAATTGATCAAAATTGTTTTATACTTCCATTTTCTGCATCACATCTATCCTGTGAGTTACTTTTACTGCTTGTTGAAGCTTTTGTGAATAATGCATGAATTTGAAACCCATTAAGAAAAATAATGAAAACACATATTCAATACATTTGTTGATTTTAACCACAACAGTGCTCATTAGCTATTCATCTGTCATTAATAATTGAATGCTTCCAATTCATCATAACATAATCTAATGTTATGTTTCACAACTATTATTATGTAGATGTTTCTGTGTGCTGTGCCATTAAGATACACAGAACAGAAAACTCATTATTAAAGTTAGCTTTTCTTAAAGGTTGGTATTCGAATATTTTTCTTTCTGTATTGAAATATTTGAAAGCCCTCTGATCCAGAGATTTTTTAAAGTTTCTCATTGCGTGATTTGTATTCACCAGTTACCACAGAACAATTAACAGCACAGCTTGATGGAGCTTGTGAAAAAAATGATCTGAAATTCAGAAGGAAGTTGTGATTTTCAAATTTCCAGTTAAAGGTGTAAGAGTAGTGCTGTGATGCGGATTAAGGACTATTAGCAGAGTCACAACTGTTTAATTCATGTAAATTAAGTGGGCACTGACTTGAATGACATGGTGAGTTAACTAATTAGAACAGCGATGAATAAATAAACCTTTCGTACCTAGACAATTTCAGTTTAGATATTGTAATCATTGAGCAGTTTGATTAGAAATTGGAGTCTGACCTTTCTAAACATATAACTCTATATTTCTAATCATGGCTGTTGAGCAGGCAGCCAAAACGTTCCCAAGTGATCTAGCCAAGGACAGTTTCAGGACAAAGCCTGCTTCTTTATTATAAATTAACCCTATCCAAACCCAAATAGAAATGTTCTGGGGAGATGCTGGTGCTTTTCAGTCCATCTACTGAAATGTCATAACTGGTAAGACCAAGCATTTGTATACATTTGGGAAGATACATCAAGAACTCGCTTGATCTCACAATAGGAATACTTCCAAAAAAACTAGACACAACTTGCATTTAGTCAAAAATGTTTAAGATTCAGCTCACTGAGTGCAAAACAAGGAAGTTTTAGTGAATTTTTGTAAAATACCACACTTTGAAAAGGATATGAAGGCATTGCATAGATTGCAGAACAGAAACATTAACATGAATGGTCTTTGTACTCTTTAGAAAAGAGAAGGTTGAGAAGAGATTTGATTGAGATGTTCAAAGTCAAAAGGTGTTCTCGGCAGTACAGATGTAGAGAAATTCTTCCCATGATTGAGTGCATCGAAAAGGACAGCACATCACTTTCTGCTTAATATTAAAAGAACGAAAGGAGACATATAAAATCTTTTCATTTTGTTCTTTCTCTCACTTTCTTCCTTTTACTTGCTTAAAATAATTATAAATTTTCCTGTGAGCCCAAAAAATTAACTGTCTGAATCTTATCAAATGTAGATTGAACTGCTGTTTTTATTCAGGCGTTTTATTCAGCAGTGTTTGAAGAGTCGAGGAAAATGATTTTATACATGGTGTGTCATGAGGTTCTGTAATGCTGTCTGTGATGGTTTGGTGAAGGCAAATTCAATCATAACTTTTGAAACAGAATTGGATATAATGGGAAATTTAAAATGGAAGGAAATGTAATTAAATGCAGATGAATGACAACAAATGTTAAGTGTAGCATCTCACCATGCATATGTACCCTTCAAATGCCTTCGAGGAATTTTTGTGACGGAAGAAATGATGTTGAATGGAAGTTTCAAGGGAAATGAAACTTAAGAAGCAAAGTCATTTCTTTATTGCAATATTCACTCTTCTGTCTGTTTGGTTCCTGAAGAATTGTGTTTTCAGAATGAGAATATTCGATGTAAACTTAATTTTAGGTTACCATTAAGCATTATTCTGTTGAGAATTATTGGCACACTATACATGATTAAAAACTTTTATTTCTTGTGACTAGTTCAAACTATGTTAGTTATACTCCTTCATTGAGAATGATCTGAAAGGAATGACTTTCAAAGGAACTTTGGGGAGAAAACAGCTTTAATCAACATGTGTTGTAACATTATTAGCATTTTAAAAAGAAATTTATGATTCTTTTCCGTAATGACACAAATAGCCCATCTTACTACCTCCATATTTACCCAACAATTCTTACCATGAAAGAAATATCTTGACCTGAACAAATTAAACTGAAATAACTTGAATAATTTCAAAACATCTGAGTCTCTTATTAAGTGAAATCATAATGATTTTTATATTCACTCACAAGGCCAACATTTATTGTCCATCCTGAATTCTCTTCAGAAAGTACCTTCTTAAACCATTGCAGGTGGTGAAGGGACTTGACACTGCTGTTATATAAGGAGTTTCAAAGGTTTGGCTCAGTGATCGGGAAAGTGCAAAGATATATTTCAAACTTAGGATGCTGTGTGACTGAGAGGGGCCTGCCAGCCATGATCTTGTCAGTAGTAGCATTATAAGGGAAGAAGCCTTAAGTTGCTGCAGTGCATTTTATAAATGGTACATATAACTGCTGATGCATTCTAGTTGTAAATGTTGAACTTGGTCGATGGAGTGCTGATCAAACAGGATGCCTTGTCCAAATGTTGTCAATTAGGCTCAAACATTTTTGATTATACCATCAATGACCTGGCTTCCATCTTAGTGATAGAAGTGAGGACGTTCACTTAAGCTTGTACAGCATCCAGTGCTATTTGAAACTTCTAAGATACTGAAAGAGTCTGTGTCCATGACAATATTCAAGCTAGAGTTGATAAGTGACAAAGAGCAGACATGCGCCAGACAATGACCATCCCCAATAAAAGAGAAACCAACAATATCTTCTTAATGGCACGAATATTGCTGAATATCCCACCATCAATACCCTAGTTGTTACAATTGACCAGAAACTTATCTGTGACATGTACATAAATACTGTGTACTGCAAGCCAGGTCAGAATCTTGGAATCTTTGCCCGAAACATCGATTTTACTGCTCCTCGAATGCTGCCTGAACTGCTGTGCTCTTCCAGCACCACTAATCCAGAATCTGGTTTCCAGCATCTGCAGTCATTGTCTTTACCCAGAATCTTGGAATTCTGAGCTGAGTAATTCACATTCTGACTCCCGAAAGACTGTCCACCATCTGCAAGGCATAAGTCAGGACTATAGTGGATAACTCTCTTGCCTGAGGAACTCCTGCATCAATGTTCTGGGGCTAAGAGTATTGGCCTTCAGCAGCCACAGCTGTTTTCATTTCTGCTGCGAGGCATGTTATCAACAGATGACTGAGGGCTTTCGTGGTGCAGTGATAGTGTCCTGGCCCGTAAGCCAGAAAGCCCAGGTTTAAATCCGAGCTGCTCCAGAGGTGTGTCATACCATCTCTGAACAGGTTGATTAGAAAATATCTTCTAACCAGTGATTGAGGGCTCGCATGGCACAGTGGTAGTATCCCTACTTCTAAACTAGGAGGCTCAGGTTCAAGGCCCACTTGTTTTGGAGGTGCATAATAACATTTCTGAACAAGTTGTTCAGAAAATATTTTCCAACCAGTGAGGAGTTTTCCTTTTAATTCCCTGGCCTTCAATTTTTCCAAGGCTCCTTATATAAGTTATACTTGGACAAATGTTGCCCTGATGTTAAGAGTAGTCACTCCCACCTTAACTCTGGAATTAGGCTCTTTTATCCATGTTGGAAGAAGACTGAAATGAGCCAAGGCTGAGTAATCCTGGAACAATTCAAACTGAAAATCTTGTAGCCACAGTAATTGTAACAGTTACAGTTCATCCAGTTAAAATTTGGGTGAGTGGTGGACATCAGAATTCTAATGGTGGGAGTTCGGTGATAGTGAAGCAATTGCGTGTCAAGGGGAGATGTTTAGGTTTTCATTGTTGGAGATGGTCATTGCTTGCCAGTTGTGTGATGCAGAGGTGACTTGCCATTTATCAGCTCAGAGCTGAAAATGTGTTGCTGGAAAAGCGCAGCAGGTCAGGCAGCATCCAAGGAACAGGAGAATCGACGTTTCGGGCATAAGCCCTTCTTCAGGAATGAGGAAAGTGTGCGCAGTGGGCTTCAGGCCTGAATATTGCTCAGATTTAACTGCATTTAAGCAGAGACTGCTTTGGTATCTGAGAAATCATGAACGGTACTGAACACTGTAACAAGTGATCTCATGATGGAGTGAATGCTAGTAATAATGTGTTGAAGCTGATTGGGATCAGACACTGTTTTCCAGAGAGTCCTGTTTTTCACAGCAACACCTCAATCAGAGTCCATGCAGTCAGCACTGTTTCTCTCATGCAGTGTGAATTGTTATTCCTTTTGTCATTTAGCATTCGTGTGTATGGCTTGATGAATGCATGACGAAAACTCTTGACCTCATGCCCCTTTTTCAACAAAACTTGAATTTCCTGATCTATGGACATCTTAACACAATTTACAGCCAATTTTTGAATTGGAACCAATGTTGAGGAAATGCGACAATCACTTTACACTAAAGGAATATCTCATAAACTGGGATAAGTACAAAACACCAGGCTCAGAAAGTACATTAATATATTGTTTTTTGGATAGTTGAAAATTAATTGAAAAACCACCTTTGAAGATGTACCTTTAAGACAAGTGCTATTGAAAAAGTGATTCTTTGAAGGACCATTAGTTATAGTTTTTAAAAAAGGTACTATTTACATTCCAAACCATAATCCATTCAAAATAACTATGCATTAATAAAAGCAAAAATTGTTTGATGCTGGAAATCTGAAATATAAACAGAAAAATCTTAGCAGATCTGGCAACATCTGTGGAGAGAGAATGAGTTAACATTTGACACTTCATTGGAATATTTTCTTTTAATTTATATTCAAGTTAGCAAACTGCTTATTGATTGTGTATTTTTCCACTTTCCTCTGATTTATTCCTTAGCAGAATGGAGATCTATATTTGTTTATCTGTTTTAAAAGTATACTTAAAGCAATAGCTAAGAATTATGACAGCTGATCCAGCACTCATTGTGAATAAGGTTTATCTGACTTGATTCTGTTGAAAAGATCAAAACCACAAGCAATATTGTAATGAGAATGTATGTTAATAATAGGATGATGATACACTGATATCAGTAGTCACATGCTATTGATAGTTGAGTAGTTATTTCCATCCTCTCTCGAGAGCTGTGATAAATCGATCAATATTCTGTATAATAGAATATAAATGAAAGTTTATTGAAATTCCTGAGTCAGACAGTAGTCACTCTTAGAAAAAACAGAGATGGATGTAGCAGACTTAGAGTAGGGACAGTATAAACAACTGAGTTGTTTTAACAGTGCATTACTGAACCCTGATACTCAAACCACATGGTTAGGAAAATCCATGAGGAGAAATCAGAATGGGTTGTATACACGGAGGTAGATCAATTCGCGGTGACAGCCCAAACACAATCCTCAGTTCTGTTGAAATGTTTGCTGTGCGATGCTGAACTAAATAAGAAGGATCCCACCAACAGATGTTTCCATGATTTATGTTTTGTTACAGTGGTCTTACCATAGTTCCCACAGCACATGCAGTTTTTTCTCATGTGGCAAGAATAACAATATTAAACATGGAGAAGTCTGGTAAATATATACTGTTCAATAGTACTGCTTCAGCAACCTCTCTGCCAGTTTATAAAGGGTACAGCTTTGTGGATGGAAGTGACAGGTTGAGTTTTCCATATATTAATTCTTTATCATTCCTGACATTTGTTTTTAAGCCATTTGTTATTTTAATCCAAATGCCAAATACATGTGGGCCTGCAGCCATTAAGTGGCCAAGACCATATTCTATTCTGCCTACAAATGAATTTGCATTTCACAAGGAGAGTTCTTTTAAGGTTTGTTGCTTTTCATATACAGCAAAATAAAATCCCTGATAAAGTTTAGGAGAAAAATATATCCTTTTTATGGTATGAAATTCTAACACAATTCCTCCATTATGTCACACTTAGTTACTTTGCACTTGTATTTATTATAAAATTGTGACTTAATAGTTGTGACCTTAGCTTTCTGATAGGTTGTATTTCACCATTCATAGTAATTCTTTGAATTTAATAGACCCAGTACAGTTGGTAAATACTTACTTATAAAACAACTGTCCAAACACATTAAAGTATTTATTGTCTGAAAATCTTAGTTTGTTACTTGTTTCAGAGTTTTTCCAATGCTTGTCCAACAATAATATGCATTTGTAAAGTGGTATTATTTTTATTGAACATATTGTTATGTTGGGTTTGTTCCATGGCTATGATAAATAAATTAATTAACTTTTAAAGCAAACATTTTATGTCATTTTAATGCTATCAATTGAAATTGGCAATCTTTTCATTCACTTTGTCTGTATAAATTAAAAAGTATAAAACTGCATAGTGTAGTGGCTTTGAACCACATCATTCAGTAAGGACCTAGGAATCATCCTTAATTAGTCGATTCATACCCAATCTGAAAAATTAATTAAAGAGATCAAAACAACGAGGAGCATTGCGATCAGTGAAGCATTTCATTCATCTATTAGTATTCCTTCATTTTGTACTTGCAATGGCAGTGACTCACTGACAATATTGGCCTACTTAATGTTGTGGGAAGCCACTTACAATTTTAATTCATATTATTGAAACAACAGCTTGAATGGTGTATGGAGAATGTTTCATAATTCATTGATATATCAACTTGGTTTTGTGCTGGAAGATTGCAAGTGATCTTGAGCTTACTCCAAATTAGAACTAACCTTCCTAAAACAGGCAAAATAATAAACCGGAGGATAGTGACTCTTTAGAATTTGCAAGCCAGAGAGCAATGGAGACTCAGGCATTGAGTATGTTAAAGGTTGGCATCAATAGAATGCTACATCAAGGAAAACAATGTTGCTGAAGTAGAAAGTAAGCCATGATCTTAATGAATGATGAATCAGTCTCAAAGACTATTCTTTCTCCTGTTTCTTATGTTCTTACATTTTGGGTGTGATAGGGTTAGGGTTAAATGTCACCTTAAAGCCCCTGCATCTTCTACTCCTCAACATGGGGTCATTCTGATATCCTGCTGTGTTTCTGGTTCCTACAGTTTTCTCAGTCTCTGACTCCCACTCTGTTTCTGCTCCACTCTGGTTCCTCTCTGACAAGGTCAGGTTTCTGGTCTCCTTCTGAAACTTAAATCTTGCTCAGTTATACCTATCAATTCTGGATCACTGGCTCTTTTATCACAGTCTTTGATTCCTGGTCTGCTCCTGTTATTTTATCACAGCCTGTTGCTTTCAGTCTATTTCCTCACACCTCCAGTCTTAGCACACTTTTATTGTGTGAATAAGAGAAATCAGACTGCCTTTTCTGTCTCTGTTCATTATGGCAGTGATAATGTACAGTCAAGCATTGCACTCTTCAAAATATTTATATTTTATCATAACTGTACATAATAAAATAATTTGCCTGCAGATCTCTTCCGAGACTATACCTTTTGATTTGTTCATTGCAGTTAACAGCTGAAATGATTCTGCATATAGCAAATGAGCCAGTTCTCCCTTTCAGTGTCCTGGACGTAGCCCTGGAGGTTCAAGAGAAACTCAAAGGTTATGTTTCTTTCTAAACTTATATCCTCTTGATAGTGCAGTTATATTATTATGAATTTAAATTTTGAATATGATAACGTTGCATATCAATTCCATTCTTCATTGCCCGAAGTTACTGATAATCAATGCTTTCTTTCCTTGCGATCTCCAACAAATAATGTTAGAATTTATTGGCATGAACAATTGTTTTCTAAATATTTTCTTGCACATTATGTAATTGTGCTGTGTAGTTATTCTTGAGTTTGATATTTTCTATACATAATCATTCCACAGCGAGCCAATACCGCTTGTCAGCATTAGAATATTATGCGAGGTGATATTGATATCATGTTTTGTACTGTGGTTGTATTGATTATTATTATTGGTATTCTCAATTATATATTTTATTTTTCAAAGATGACAATATTGCTTCAGAGCAAATGTTGGCATTGGCCACGGCATTGAGAGAAACTGCACAACTTTTTCAATCAGATGAAATGCGTCCAGCTAATGATCCAGAGGAAAGAGATCCTGCCCATTTGAGAATGCTAAATGATGTGCTGCAGAACCTAGAGAAAAACTTTCTCATCCAGCATGCTCCACCAGGCTACTATAGGTATGGGAAAATGCTTACATATCTGTCACAGAATAATGTAGTGGAATAATGTAGAGTTTCCATTCTCTAAATGGAATATGACAAAGTACAGTTGCTTTTTTGATGAAAGATAATGATAAATAATAGCTCATAAGATCATGTAGATGCAGAAATCTGTTATATTTTACATTTGTGACACAAGCAAAATGGGGAAGTCTTTGATGTTTCACATGGTTGAATCCTGTGCCCTATCTCACTGGTAGAATAGCAAACCCAGTTTTTAATTACCTTACAGTTCAGCTGTGAGAAAATGGAAGCAGATATGGAAATGTGTTGCTGGAAAAGCGCAGCAGGTCAGGCAGCATCTAGGGAACATGAGAATCGACGTTTCGGGCACTAGCCCTTCTTCAGGAATGAGGAATGAGGGAATCAGCATCTGCAGACCTCACTTTCTCCTCAGAAAATGGAAGCATACAATCTTATAGTGCAGAGAGACCATTCAGACATTTGTGCTTAGCTGGCTAGTTATTTGAGCTATTCAATTAGTCTCTCTCCTATGCTCTTTCCTAAAAGTCTCGTAATATTTTTCCCCATATCAGATATTCATCTAGTTTTCATTTGAATGTTAGTATTTCATCTTCTTCTCGCACTCTTCCAGGCAGTTCATTTTAGAGCTCAAAAACTCAGTATAAAACCTTTCTTCCTCTTGCAGCCTCTCACTTTTATCAGTAATCTTAAGTCCTTTCATTCCCAACTCTTCTGCCAATAGATGCTTGCTTCTTATTCACTGTACCAAAACCCTTAGTGATTTCTTTTTAATACCTCAGATTTTGTTTTCACCTTCGCTGTTCTAAGGAGAACATCCCCAGTCCTCCATGTCCCTAGTAATTATGTAGGTTTTTTTTTCCTGTGTCCATTGAGCCTTTACATCCTTTCTGATGAGTACTTTAGCTGAGGGCTAACTAGTGTTTTATAGAAGCTAACATAGCATTTAGCATTGTTTTTCCACTCTTTGCCTCTTTGCTAAAGTCAAGGATCCTGTGTGTTTCTCAACTTGTCCTACTGCCTTCACTGATTGTTTACATTCCTTCATCAGCCTTTCTGTTCCTGGACCCATTTCAAAAAGTGTATTGTTTAATTCATATTGTCTCTCCCCATAGTTCTGACCAAAGGT
Organism: Chiloscyllium plagiosum; assembly: GCF_037043375.1. Taxonomy (NCBI): domain Eukaryota; kingdom Metazoa; phylum Chordata; class Chondrichthyes; order Orectolobiformes; family Hemiscylliidae; genus Chiloscyllium; species Chiloscyllium plagiosum. The sequence goes on along the minus strand of NW_028270151.1, from coordinate 50,003,733 downwards.
TATCATTTAACACTTTATGGTATTTCATAAGGCCCTCCAGTCTGAAATAACTTCTACCTTATTGCTCTCTACTTTTAGTCCCCTAGATAATTTTAAATTGGTGCTACTGCTGGTCCTATAGTCCCTTTGAGCATTTTGCAACTACCTTATCAAATTCCTTTGTAAATCTGTACATGTGACTTGAACCATACTACCCTCTTCCAATTCTTCCGCCGCCTTCGCCTCCGTGCCTTCTTCTTCAATCAAGACTCTCGCCCACCCTCTGACGACCCCTTCTCCCACCTCCAACACACCCCGTCCACCTGGACACCCCGTGCTGGCCTCCTACCTGCCCTCGACCTCTTCATAGCAAACTGCCGCCACGATATTAACCGCTACCTGAACTCCCACACTCCCCCCACCCACTCCAACCTCTCACCCTCGGAACGCGCAGCCCTCCACTCCCTCCGTTCCAACCCCAACCTCACCATCAAACCAGCTGACAAGGGAGGCGCAGTAGTAGTTTGGCGCACTGACCTTTACACCGCTGAGGCCAAACGCCAGCTCGCAGATACCTCCTCCTACCGTCCCCTTGACCATGACCCCACCCCCCACCACCAAACCATCATCTCCCAGACCGTCCATAACCTCATCACCTCAGGGGACCTCCCATCCACCGCCTCCAACCTCATAGTCCCACAACCCCGAACCGCCCGTTTCTACCTCCTGCCCAAAATCCACAAACCTGACTGCCCCGGACGACCCATTGTCTCAGCCTGCTCCTGCCCAACCGAACTCATCTCGGCATACCTCGACACGGTCCTGTCCCCATTAGTCCAAGAACTCCCCACCTACGTTCGTGACACCACCCACGCCCTCCACCTCCTCCAGGATTTCCGCTTCCCCGGTCCCCAACGCCTCATCTTCACCATGGACATCCAGTCCCTGTACACCTCCATCCCCCATCACGAAGGACTCAAAGCACTCCGCTTCTTCCTTTCCCGCCGTACCACCCAGTACCCTTCCACCGACACCCTCCTTCGACTGACCGAACTGGTCCTCACCCTGAACAACTTTTCTTTCCAATCCTCCCACTTTCTCCAAACAAAAGGAGTAGCCATGGGCACCCGCATGGGCCCCAGCTATGCCTGCCTCTTCGTAGGGTATGTGGAACAATCCATCTTCCGCAACTACACTGGCCCCACCCCCCATCTTTTTCTTCGCTACATTGATGACTGTATCGGCGCTACCTCGTGCTCCCACGAGGAGGTTGAACAGTTCATCCACTACACCAACACCTTCCACCCCGACCTCAAATTCACCTGGACAGTCTCGGACTCCTCCCTCCCCTTCCTAGACCTTTCTGTTTCTATCTCAGGCGACCGAATCAACACGGACATCTACTACAAACCTACCGACTCCCACAGCTACCTGGACTACACCTCCTCCCATCCTGCCCCCTGTAAAAACGCCATCCCATTCTCCCAATTCCTTCGTCTCCGCCGCATCTGCTCCCAGGAGGACCAGTTCAAAATACGTACAACACAGATGGCCTCCTTCTTCAAGGACCGCAATTTCCCCCCCGACGTGGTCGACGGTGCCCTCCACCGCATCTCCTCCACTTCCCGCTCCTCCGCCCTTGAGCCCCGCCCCTCCAACCGCCACCAGGACAGAACCCCACTGGTCCTCACCTACCACCCCACCAATCTCCATGTACAGCGCATCATCCGCCGTCACTTCCGCCACCTCCAAACAGACCCCAGCACCAAGGATATATTTCCCTCCCCTCCCCTATCAGCTTTCCGTAGAGACGACTCCCTCCGCGACTCCCTTGTCAGATCCACACCCCCCACCGACCCAACCACCACTCCCGGCACCTTCCCTTGCAACCGCAGGAGGTGCAACACTTGCGCCCACACCTCCCCCCTCACTTCTCTCCAAGGCCCCAAGGGAAACTTCCATATCCGCCACAGATTCACCTGCACCTCCACCCACATCATCTACTGCATCCGCTGCAGCCGGTGTGGCCTCCTCTATATTGGGGAGACAGGCCGCCTACTTGCGGAGCGATTCAGAGAGCACCTCTGGGCCACCCGGACGAACCAACCCAACCAACCTGTGGCACAGCATTTCAACTCCCCCTCCCACTCCACCGAGGATATGCAGGTCATTGGACTCATCCACCGCCAAACCACAACAACCCGACGGTCGGAGGAGGAGCGTCTTATCTTCCGACTGGGAACCCTCCAACCGCAGGGGATGAACTTGGACTTCACTAGTTTCTTCATCCCCCCTCCCCCCACCCTGTCTCAGCCGGATCCTTCCAGCCCGGCACCGCCTTCCTGACCTGCAGTCTTCTTCTTGACCTCTCCGCCTCCACCCTACTCCGACCTATCACCCTCACCTTGACCTCTTTCCACCTATCACATTTCCAACTCCCCTCCTCCAAGTCCCTCCTCCCTACCTTTTATCTGCTCATTCCTGAAGAAGGGCCTGTGCCCGAAACGTCGAATCTCCTGTTCCCTGGATGCTGCCTGACCTGCTGTGCTGTTCCAGCAATAAAGTTTCAACCATACTACCCTCACCAACCCTGTTTGTTACTTTATTAAATAACGTTTGTTATACAAACACAATTTGCTTTGTATGAATCTGTGCTGGCTTTCATTTGTTATTCCATAATACTCCAATTATTCTTATTAGAGATTATTGTATTTGAAAGTTTCCTCACTGCTGATGTTAAGCTGTCTAGCCAGTAATGGCCAGCTCTATCCTCCAGTCTTTTGGGCAGAACAGCTCCAAATTCCAAACTTACAATTCCCGTATCTCACCAAGACTGAGTGACTTGCATGTTTTGTGGACTGTATTTTTAAGTACATCCTCTTAATCTGTTTTATGCAATGCAACATCCCTCCTTTATTATTACATTGTCAGAATTATCTTCTCCAGTGAAGACTAATTAATGTACAATATTTACTACTTAAGGCAGAGCTCTGGATCCGCAAGAGTATTTCCTTTTTGTTGACTCCACTCTTCTGTTGTCTGCCATGTAATTTTTTTCAACCATTTTTAAAAGGCTTTTAAAGTTCATTAGATCTTAGCTGCAAATTTATTATTTCAGTCTGTATTTGCATCTTATTGTTAATGCAGGATAATAATTACGTTACTGGACTAGTAATGGTTTGTAGTCACGAGTTAGTTCCCAGCTTGATAAATTCGGGACTAAAAAGCTTATCTCAGTGGTGGTAACCACATAATAACTGGATTGTTATTTCATTCACTAAAATCCTTGACAGAAGAAAATCTGCCATCAGTACCTGGTCTGGCCTGTATTCAACTCCAGATTCACAGCAATGTGTTTGATTGTTAACTGTCCTCTGAAATTAGTCTACCAACCCGCTATGAGATTGTTACACTTGGGAAAACCTCCTCCATGACAAGGAATGCAGCAATTCTAGGAGGCAGTATGCCACTACCTTCTCAAAAGCAATTAATAATGAACACTAATGGCTTTGCCAGAGACACACACAAGTCCTTTTATAAAATTACATATTTCCTATATTCATCTTGGCTCTCTAATATGCTATGGGACTTATATTTGTTGTTATCCTGATTTAAATTAGGAGGATATTTATATCTTTAATTATCAGAACCAAAGTAGCTTTACTGTTTATTTTTTAACCAAAGAGAAAGTATCAACTTTGGCAGATAAAATACATTACCATTTCCTCTTTGAAGCCTTCTTCTTGTTCAGTTCTTGACTGGCTTGCTAATTTTTGATTCTAGTTCCCCTGGGCCAGATCTCTTTTCAACTGAAGTTATTCTCTTTGCAGTCAAGAATTGTTTACTCAATTGTGTTATATCCTTTTCCATAACTATGCTGCTCCTTATATTCCTGATGTTCCCAAATGGTCTCCTCCTAAAACATGCTCCACTTGCTGTACTTAATTTCACAGAATTAGGTATAGCCCTGCCTCATTCCTTTTTGAGTTAGATATATACTGATGACCAAAAATTCTTTTACACACATTTACATCTTTCTATCTCTGCCTTTACTGTGTTACTATTCCAGTCTGTATTAGGACAATTGAAAATGCCTAGTCAGCAGTATTCTAGTTTTCACATTCTTTTGTAACTTGCCCCGTAATTCTTTCTGATCTTCCCACTGTTTGATGGTCTATACTATCTGTTGAGAGTGTGGTGCTGGAAAAGCCATGATGAAGGGCTTTTGCCTGAAATGTCAATTCTCCGCTCCTTAGATGCTGCCTGACCTGCTGTGCTTTTCCAGCACCACACTCAACTCTCATCTCCAGCATCTGCAGTCCTCACTTTCACGACTTTGATCTATATTATCTGGCCGGTAGCCTATTAGCTCCATAACTGTTCCTTGATTCTAACACATTTAATTCTTCTATGTCTCCTCACATGTATCAAAACTTTCCAGTGATGTGCTAGTTTTTTGATCAGGACTGCCATGACCTTTTCCCATTGTCACCTTCTCTATCTGGAAGCTGGATTTAGTGATATATTATCCAGACTGCAACTTTTGGATTTCTGACCTAACCTGACCAAGCAACTATGATGGTACTTTGTGTACTGTGCAAAAGAACTTGATTCAGTATTAAAGCTGTTGTGAACCTACTGAGCACCATTTACTTTACAATGTTATTCTTTGAGTCTGGACTTCTGAGCATCGATAAACACGTTTCTAGCACATCACCACCTTCTCAAGGGCAATTTGAGATGGGCCGTGAATGATTTAAGAATACTGTTCATGATACTAGTCTTTATTAAATAATGAGAGATTTGAACCTGTTGGCATTTATGGAGATCAAAGTGTTCTCGGACACAGATACCTGGGTAATATGGGAAGGTAGCGTTGAGCTCCATGATGTCCTGAATGGTAAAATAGATTGAAGGGACAAATGGCCTATTCCCATTACTATTTCTTATGTTTCTCTTTTTATTAGAGAGTCAGACAATTACAGGCTCATGACTTCCAGGCTCATGACTATCAGCCTAATAAACTGACATAGTAACACACCAGTGCAGTTCTCAAGTTAAACTAAGGTGCCGTCTTCCTGCTTTTGTGGTTCAGGTGGACACTATAGATCCAAAGATACTACTAAAAAAGGACAGTTTTGTTCTGGAATCCTGAATAATATTCTTTCTCCTAGAATATTAACACCTTAGAAAGAGATTAAATGGTGTTTGATCTCACTGCTGTTGTGGGTTCTTGTTAGGTATCAGATCATTGGCATGTATAGTACACAAGAGCAAAGACAATAGTACAAAAACAATCACTATACAATATAGAATGTCCCCAAAGACATGAAAAGCATTATATATATATTTAAGTTCATTCTTTCCAAAGTATGCCATTTAATTAAAATTTTGGGAATAATAAAAATTATATTAAAAAGCAATAAACTGTTCTGCTCCACCATGAAATATGGAATTAGGCTATAATTACGGCTTCTGTTTGGTGGGACTTCAAACTCTGTAAAAAAAAGATAACATTTTTGATAAATCAATATCTTCTGTGATGAATGGCACTACTGTCTGAGAAATTGATTTTTCATGCATTTTATAAATTTATTATCATATTTAAAAACAAAAAAAAATTATTATAAGTTGAAAGAAATAGGCTGGAGAATCAATCTTGATGTTTCGTTAAAGATGCCACACAAAAACCTTTCAAATATATTTAGTCCCAGTCGCAGAGGTGCAGTCACTTGTGGGGCAAGAGAAAGAAAAGCTTTGGGACATTTTTCTTCACAGCACCGCAGTGATTATTGATTTGGTTAAACCAGATCTGTCAGCTGAAGCATTATAAATAAGGCAATTCTTCATCTGTAAACAGGGAGGCTTAGGTGTAATTTACAGTCAGTGACCTTCAGACAACAAAGCAAGTTTAGATCATTAAGGGTACATCCATAATTTAAATTCAGTCTTTAATTTAGATCAAAGTATTCTTTTCCTTTAGGCTTTCCCATTTGCTAGGGTTGGGAGCTCGCCAATTAGAAATACAAGTCAATGACCTTGGTTCATTGGGAAAAAACATCATCGCGGTGTTTGAGAAAATAATTTACATAAATGTTATTGTAATCTGTCTTGGTATAATTCAATGTATTACAAATGCCGCAAACAATATAATGCTCCAATTAACAATGGTTGGATTTAGTAATGTAATAGCATAGATTTCAAATGCATTTGTAGCTTCTTGATTAGACACTGGTAATTTATTTAGAACAGTCATGCAATAATGATATATTAATCAAATCTGCTTAAGTGCACTGCAGTTATTTTGAGCAAATAGGAAAAGAACTTTGTGACCATATTTTTATCTTAAAAAATATTGTGAGCTGGAAATTTATGACATCAGTGGAATCTATCATTTCAAACTCTGAGTCTACATTCATTATATCTCTAGGTTTAGCACGACAGTCACTCAATTAGGTGAACACTGCACTAGAAATTTACCTTTTATTGCTCATGTCTTATATAACAGCCTAATACGGGGACCCATATGTGCATTTGATTCTGTGATCTCCAATGTGACTCAAATGTATTTCTCTTGTCTTCCAGAAGATGGATTAATGAGCACTCTATTTAGTTGAGGTTATTTGTAAATTAACAAACTGGAGTTTTCAGGTGCACAATTTAACAGAATAATTTTTATAGAAATTCTATCTATTTCTTTCACTCCTCATCATGTCAACAATAAATCATGTAAACATGGTCTTGAATTTAGGACTGGTTTCAGTGTACAAGTTAATATTTGTTGAATTAACTAGCACTAATTTCAGAGAGAAAATTCTGTGCAGCACGGTTTCAAATACTACATATCTTAACATTGCCGGCTGAATTTCTCTAACATGCAGCAATGAGTCCTATTAGCTCAAATTGATATGGTGTGTGAGAAACACCATTCTATTCATCTCTTTGCCGAAATCCAGCAAAAAGACCTAGGCAATTTTTCCAGAAAGCTTGTTTGTTTGTGATATTGAATCCCTTATTAGCCAAAGTAAACATAATTTCCACTAAGATGCTATTAACTTGAAATTGTTCAGAAGTTACATGTTGCTTTATAATATGAAATAATGCAAGAAGTATCTCATTGTTCTTGTCTCATGATTTTATAAACCTGGGTAGAGTTAATAGTGCCTTGCAGTAAGGGAAGCCAGCAACAATGTCAATCCCAGAGCTCCTTGGCACTCCTCAGCACGAGAAGGATATTAACTCATGAAATCTGGTGAAAGTGATTACAGTGACATCCCAGATGCATTGATGGGTTGAGAATTTGGAGCTGCAACACATGTTCTTGGATGTTCCTTCTATGGCCACCGAAATGGAGTTGCGATCCAAATCTTTCTCAGTGCAAAAGCGGCTCTAGGAAATCTGGATGGCCCAGGACACCCTCAATTGGTGCCTGCATTTTGTATCAGAGAATTGAAGAAAATGATAGTAATGGGATCTCAATGTTCTCCTCATCTTCCTTAGAATACTTAGAATTCCTTCAGTGTGGAAACTGGCCATTTGTCCACACCAAATCTCCAAAGAGTAACCCACCCACATCTATTCCCCTACTACTCTACATTTACCCTTGACTAATGCACCTAACCTACACATCCCTGAATACAATGGGCAATTTAGCATGGCCAATTCACCTAACCTGCACATCTTTGAATTGTGGAAGGAAACCAGAGCACCTGGAGGAAACCCATGCAGACACGGGGAGAATGTTCAAACTCCACACACACAGTCACCTGAGGCTGGAATTAAAACCGGGTCCCTGGCACTGTGAGACAGCAGTACTAACCACTGAGCCACCATGCCTTGGGGGAATCTTCACCTGCTGTTTCTCACATGGAAGCTGTGCAATAGTTACTGGAGGTTGTCGTTCTTTCTCGGTTTATGAACAAAATTATAACTGCAGGACTGACTATAAGAGGACTGCAAGGGTCATGGATCCATTGACGCTGCTCGAATCAAGTGTCTGATTGCCCACAGCCAGCCACCTAGATGAGAAAAGCATAAACCCCTTGACTGACTGACCGACCATATCCTTGTTGACCACTCTAAGGACTTTTCCACTTTGACTTACAGGCATAGCCATACAGTGTGTTTACCACATTTTTTTTAGATTAAATTACATTACAGTGTGGAAACAGGTCCTTCGGCCCAACAAGTCCACACCGACCCGCCGAAGCGCAACCCACCCATACCCCTACATTTACCCCTTACCTAACACTACGGGCAATTTAGCATGGCCAATTCACCTAACCTGCACATCTTTGGACTGTGGGAGGAAACCGGAGCACCCGGAGGAAACCCACGCAGACACGGGGAGAACGTGCAATAAGCTGCTGGAACATGTTATAGGTGAGGCATTGATGTAGCACAATGCCACGAAGTGACATGTCCACCTCCTTAACTGGACTTGCTTTGAATCATGACAATCTGCCTGCCTACCCCACTGCTAAAAAGCAAACAAGCGACAAGAGGCTGGCAGTCACCAAACAGCACAAAATGAGTGAGTGCTAGGAAAGCAAGCTAACAGATATAAGATACAACTTGTGTAGATACATGAGATACGTGTGTCCTGATGTACAAATTGGTGTCCCTGAGCTCCAGAGCTAAATTCAGAAGGGCTGTAGTGATGTGAAGTTGGTCCAATAAGAGGCATGCCCTGCTAACTTCTGTGAACCAAGGTTCATGGAGAGTAGTGCCTGTGAAATAGCCAAGGGCATTGTGTTCAAAACAAGCATTTAGTGTGCTGCAGTAGCCAGGTAACCAACTTGACTTGCAAATCCGGAATTCTAGGAGGGAGTAGTCCCTTTGGAATACTGACATCAAAGACAAGATGTGCTTGGCGGTGACATCAAACGCACCATGACTGAGATGGCAGGGAGTGCTCCTTTAAATGTGGAGGCTGATGAAGTGAAAAGTGAGAGGAAGTGATTTCTCCTAAGGGGACCTCTATCATGGTCTGGGAGAAAGGAGAAGGGGTGAGAGCAAAATTGTGGGAAAGATCTCAGACACATCTGAGGGCCTTGTCAACTACAGCTTGGAGCAGATCAAATTGCTGTATGTTAACTTATTTATCTCCTCACAGATGTTGCCAGATTTTGTATACATTTTTAAAAAGAATACATTCAGTAAGTCCTAATTCAATGGGAAACTTTAAAATCAGAAGAAAGCTAACAGAAAGATAGATATAGCAAATAGCTCACTACTCAAAGTAAAAGTAACCTAAGCGATTGCACTTTATGCTGCACCTTGATTCAAGCCAACAATGACATCAGCTGAGCTTTAATCACCTTCATTGTCATCCGTCAGATTGTGGAACAACATTTCAATTGTTTGACAAGAATATAGAATATCTTTTCATGAATTTTAATCAAAATTAACAGGCCAATGCAACATTCTTGCTGCCTGTTAATGAATTTAGACTGGTTTCCTTGGCGTGATGCTCAGTTTAGACTCCTCAGTGTCTTACCAGCATGAAGTCTGCTGTTTGTATGGCAGCTCCTGCCACAGCAGGTTTTTATATGCTGTTCAAGGCTTCAATGTTGTGGAAAATGTGGTCTTAATTACACCATAAGCAATGAGCACATAGTGCCTCCAGACTACTAAATTGAACACCACATGTGGTGATTGCTACATACTTGTTGGTTTACTGCGATAACAAAATGCAGCTATCAAATGCTCCAAGCAAGTAATGACAGTTCATGGAATAGGAGTGCAAATAATAGTGTAAACTGGAGGCAATGTCTGAACATTGAAGGAGTGATGTTTGTCATACATTGACAGCTGTCAACAGACTTTCTACAGGTTTGTCAGCAGAGATTTCCTTTAATCGAGCCTGACGTCCAGCATGTCATCCTGTACAGGGAGAATCTGTGCTGCCTGTGAATAGAGTAAAGAAACAGAGAAGCTCTTCAAACAATCACATTGATGACTCCTTACTAAGACAGAAAACTGGACTTTCATCATGGCTTCTGGAATTGCGAGTCAAGAATTTTCCTAACTTTGCAATCCCATGTCTGTACTGGTTGGGTTAGCAGATAGGATTCTGGCAGCAAGCCCATGATGGACCAAGATATGTAGTTTTAAAGGTCTGTCTTTGCCCACAGAAACATTGGCACAGTTCTACAGATCAACGTAAATCCCTCTGTACCCTCAGCACCACCCCAAACCCTCTTATCGCCCCTCATATCCCTTAACTATTCTATAACCCACAAGCCACACACACTGGATCTACTTTATAAGCAGAACTTACAAACCCCTTAGTAGCATTTGGACATCTTTGAAAAGGTCATATACCTGTCAAAATAAACGGACCTAATTTGAATAGAAACAGTAAGAAAAATCTGCTTAAAAGGCTTGTAAATCTGTTTAAAGCATACAAACATCACTTGTGTAGCCACGTACAACATTATGCTTTTCCGAAGGTTGTATTTCTTTTACTACCAACGATCTCCTGTTCCCTGAATAATCAAACTCAGCAGTACTAAATCCCTTAGTGATTGTGAAACAGACAAGAGCTCATTATCTTTGTCAAAACTTTCAAACAGACTAACCGTTGACTGTGCAGTTCTATTTTGAAAGAAATGGAAGAAAGCAATTGAGAGAATGCAAACAATTAGCTCTTAATCTCCCCTTTGGCCATCCTTTCAATATCGCACAATATTGAATAACACCTGATCCAGTGGATAAACTATTCGAATACATCTGAACTTTTTTTAAATTGATAACTTGTCAGAAGTAACAACCTCACAATACTTATTTAATAGTCACTTACCTTCACCTTCGCCTTATCATCCTTATTTTATTAAACACAGATTTAACTTGGGCCACAGCATTTTATGATGAATAAGTAGTAGCCGGAGCAAATGTTGCTGGTTCAGACCAAAATAACAAACCTCCCTAGAGTCCTGCCTCACTTTCATCCACCCTTCCTTAGCCCCTCAACCACTCACCTACTAATTGGACAGCAGATCTGTCTTCCCTTGCCTCTCACCCATTCACCTACTCACCTACTAATTGGACAGCAGCAGATCCATCTTCTATGATTATTAAGACCACAGCCTCATCACCTACCTCCTGGCAGACTAGAGTCAAAGGCTGGGATACTTCGCAATCTTGCACCAGTAATGAATGTAATGAGGTCAGCCAGTTGGAGCTCATAGAATGTGAGTTCCCTGATTGGGACTGTTAATCTGGTCCAATTAGGGAGCTCTGGCTGATAGATATAAGCAGAAGTGTCAGAGGTTCTGCTCACTCTGAGAGCTGGCTCTGAGGAAACTGGAGCAGTGTCAAGGACTTTCCATGTGTAAAAAAGGGTGACTTGGTGATGGGATACCAGCCTCTATGGAGTTATTTCAGCTCCATCTCCCAATTTCTTAGGGTCACAAAAATTGAAAATCTGTCAACTTTTACTGATATTGCTCCATGTTCCAGAATCATCCTAAAGTAAAAAAAACAATGTGTATAAGCAAACAAAAGCAAACATTAAGAATGTAAAAAATCAACTATTGGTGACATTTCTTCCCATTTATTTCAATACTTTACAATTTGTGGCTGATTTCTGGTTATACTTTGAAGATGGTATGAGTGGAACTTTAGTGTTGAATAATAAATGGCTGACATATAGTTCATAAATTTTCAGAAATATACACTTGCATTTTCATCCAAATCTGCAGGTTCTTAATTATTTCAGCAGAAAGGAACATCAAAACAAAGATCGTCGAGTATTGAAAGGGTTAAAGTAGCTTAATGATTTTGAGCTGTTATCAGTAAGTAATGGAAATCAGAATGCACAGCAAAGAGAATATTTAAAGATGAAGCCGGTATTTCCATCAATAATGTATGCAGGTATCTACTTGTAAAAGATTCATAAAGGAGGAAAATGACTTTTTTGCACTTGTTTTGCACAGGTCTTCCAGGCAGTGTATTAAGACTAGTCTATCACACATAATAAGATACTTTATCTCCTTTAAGAATGTGGCCTTAGGTTATTAATCAAGTCCGATGTTCAACACTCAACTCCTCTCAGTCACTGTGAAAAATTCATTAAAATGGAACTTGCATTCTAATTTCATTAACATTCAATCAATAATGTATTTGTTTCCTTTCTAGTGTCCTATCGCAATTTAATGCAGCTTGTTAGCCGATTGCTTATTTATATTTATGATTGAAATAAATAAATAAATAAGAACTTCACTCGTTAAGAAAACAAAGAATGACCCTTTCTGACCTCAAGCCTGCACTAACAGTCAGTGAGACAACTGTTGTTGATTGGCCGGTAATGTTCATTTCCACCTAAATATTAATCAAGCCATGTTTAGAGTTTTGTGCATGCTATTATTGAAAGAATCTTAAGCTATAAAATATACAACATGCTTTCACTAGAATTATGCTAAGGATTAAAATGAATATAGTTATGCAGAATAACATATGCACAGAAATAGGCCATTTTCCCTCAATTCTGTTCTGTCATTTATTGAAATACCCACCTTTGTCCCATTACCATTGATTAACTAAAATCTATTAAACTCAGCATTAAAACTAATAGTGAATCTTGCATCAACCATCAAATGCCAAAGGGATTACACATAGATGTGTTTCTTAATTTCACTCATTATTATGTCTGTCTCCTGATCCTAGAGTCCAAAGCAGCAGAGAAAGATTCTCCCTATCAGTTCCTGTTAATCTCTTAACACCGTAATCACCCCATAAACCTCTCAATCAGGAAAAATACACTGCAAATATGGGTAATAAAAACAGTAAGTACTATAAATACTCAGTAGATCAGGCAGCATTTCTGAAGAGCAAAATACAGGATAGAATTTTATACTGTCTTACGATGTTTGGCCAACAGCAGGAAAGCTGGAAAAATGCAACAAAAATGGATCAATCAAATTCTCAACATTGCAGAAAAAAAAGTCACAATTTCTCCATGAGGTTTAGATAGTGAGTTCCAATTTTTGCTTTGGAGTCCTGACTACATCTTTTCCATTTTCCTTTGCTTCTCATTATTAACTAAAGTTGTGCTTGTCTTAATGCAATTCCAAATTCTCCTCATTCCTGAGAAATTAGACAGTTCAAAGTCCCGACATGAAATTCAGAGCAATTGTCTCAGAGTGGCACCACATCTTTCTCCAGAACATCATCAACTCTGTCTTCAGCCAGTGTGCTCCATGGACACTGTCCTCTTCCACCACCATCTCTGCAAGTCAATGTCAGCTTTCAGCTCACTTTAAGAGCCCACTTCAATCCTTCAGAACTTCACTTGGGTGCTAAGGGACACTTCGGCCTAGAATGCTGTGCTAGGTGGCTTTGCTCACAGAGATACAAACTCATCTCTTGCACCTAAACAGAATGGATCTTTTGGCTTTTTGCTTACTTGGAGGCTGCCATCCTCTGTGGTTTGCATTACCTTTCAGCACAGAAGGACAGACAGGCAGCTTCATATGGTTCAGCGTAGTAAAGGAGTGGACATGGTTCTGTCCAGCTCTGTGCCATGTCACTGTCACATCTACAGTAGATGTCAATAGCTTATGCAGGAGACATAACGCAGATGTCTACACTACATTGCGATGTTTGAAAGTGAAAAGGGACTATGGTCACTCAGGAGGTACCACCACAGTCAGACAAGGAGCTTGTTTGGTAACATTCAAGTTGATTGACCATGGTCAGTCAGGTAATTGGCCTGACCAGGGAAGTGCATCCTAGCAGTCTGGGAATTGGGTTGCTGTCAGACTAATGTGCTATGAGAGAGAGTAATGATGTGAATTGTACACCTGCCAGCATTGAATGTCAATATGCTCCATTAAAAAGCTGAGGGAATAAAATTTTGCTTCCAAACATTGTGGAATCATTACTGATTTTGTATTGTCCCACACAAGGTGTGTATGGAGGATTTGAGCAGGGAAAGTCCTACCATGATCTCTGCATATGTCTTATCGCTTTAGTTTTTGCTCACATTAAAGCGTAGTGTCATCAACAAAATCACAGTTCAAGATTCTGTATTCTCTGAGGTTGTTTGCAGTGAAGGATACAATTGTTTGTGAAAGATAAGGAATGCTTGGCCATTGTAAGAAAGGCAAATAGGATGTTGGAATTATTTCATCCTCTGAAGATTCAGTGGCGTCATGCGCAGAGTTGGAGGTGAATGTCTCTGGTCCCGGCCTCTTATTAATGGAGGTTTGCTGTGTGACGTTGGTGCCTGCATAAAGGAAGAGAAGGAATAGTTGGATAAAGGGATAAAAGCTTGTGCAGGTGAAGAATGAGTTAGAGTTGTGGATCATGGGAGAGCTGCCCAACATTGCACCATGAAGCCTTAATGGGATTACTTCCACACTCTTCTCTGGCCAATTTCAGTATTTTCTTCGTGTTTGGATGAGAGTCCCTATGGTGGCAACACCACTCCCCACCCCCTACTTCAGTATTCACCCTCTCAGCTCAGTTGTGGATTTGTGAACAGTAGGTCATGTCTGCCAAACCTCAGAGCTTTTTGGAGAGATGACAAAAGTAGTGGACAGAGGTAAGTTGATGGATGTTGTTTCTATGGACAGACATGGAGATACAAAAGGCTTTTGATAAAGTCCCACCCAAGAGACTGTTAGCAAACGTGGGAGCCCGTAGAAATGAAGGAAAATTACTGACATGGATAAGGAATTAGTTGAGTGGTAGGAAACAGAGTGTTAGGATAATAGGTAAGTCTTCAAGTTGGCAGGACGTGACTCGTGGTATTCCACAGGGATCTGTGTCGGGGCCTCACATGGTCACAATATTCTTTAAAGATTTGAATAATGGCATATAAATCAAACATCAAAACTTGCTGATGATACAAAATTAGGCAGCTTTGACAGTATTGATGGCAGCATAAAATTACAACAGGATATTGATAGATTCAGTGAATGGGCAAAGCTGCAGCAGAGATTTTTTAACATACTCAAGTGTGAGGTTACTTATTTTAGACTGAAAAAAGATAGGTCAAGGTTTTTTTTTAGAAGGCACATAGTTAAATACAGTGGATGTCCAACTGGGGGTTCAGGTGCATAACAGGTACTGAAAATAGTCAAGAAAGCTAATCAAACGCTGGCCTTCATATCGAATGGGTTAGAGTATGAGGATGCCGATGTTATGCAACACTTATACAAAATCCTAGTTAGACCTTACTTAGAGCACTGTAAGCAGATCTGGGCACCACATATTTGGAAGTTTATTTTGACCCTAGAGGGAGTTTGATGCAGTTTTAGAAGGATGATGCCTAGACTAGTGGTTATGTTATGAGGAGAGATTAGACAAACTAGGCCTTTATTCTCTGGAATTTAAAAGGTTAAGATGTGATCTAGTCAAGATCTTCAGGATATTAAGAGAGAAAGACAGAGTAGATAAAAACAAACTGTTCCATTGATCGAAGATTCTAAAACTGGGGGCATAGCCTCAGAATTAGGGGCAGGCCATTCAGGCAAAATGTTAGAAAATACTTTTGCCCAAGAACTCTCTTCCACAAATGTGGCTGATGCTAATTTAATTGTTAAAAAATTTAAATCTGAGATAAACAATTTATTAAGTAAGGGCGTCAAGGTATATGGGCTTAAGGCAGGCATGTACAGAGACCACAGAGCAGCGATGACCTTATTGAATGGTGGATCCGGCTCAAGGGGCTAAATAGCCTACTCCTGTTCCTAATTTTCCTGCAACGGGACTAAAAGAAAATTGAGTATGATGGACGTGAATTGAAAAGCCATTAAAAGTGATGTACGGGGAAAAGCAGTGGTAAGATGTCGCCTGTAAGCGAGTGGAAAATACAGGAGGCAAGTAAAGTAGTTGGGGAGGGATGAAGTGGGTTAGAGCAATTGAGTGGACATGCTGCAGGTAATAGTGAGAGTTGTCATCCATGAGCCTTGGAGAAAGCTATGTGCATTGGCAGGATTAGTGTGAGTGGGGGCCCCGTGCATCTAAAGTTACAGTCAAACAGTGACAGCATTCACTCTTGCAGAGTGCAGAAGATCATTCACCTTTTTTGCCTTAGTAGTCATTTCTTTTAACCCAAGACTTTTCATGGTATGAATCTCAGTATTGACTGCTTGTATTTAGTGATATAGCCTGCATTTGCTGCCAGCAGGAATAACACTGCCCTCCTCCACAACCTGGTCCACTGAAAACTGGATGTGAGCTTTCCTCTTTGTGCCATTTTCTTGGGATAACATTGCAGGACCCCATGCATGAAGAGTTTAAATGGCAGTTCCTTGCTTACAGTGTGTTCAGTGCTTTGGGGCTGGTAACGACATAAGCATCTCAAAGTCCCAGCAGCAGTGAACACTTGTGCCGAACCAAGGATGGATGTTGAAGAGCCTATACACAATTAATGAGCAGAAGATTGTGTGAGAAACGTTGACATGGGTCATGGTGGTCAGCTACCATGAATCCCAAGTTAATTAGTTGAATTTTCCCATTTTTAGTGACATGTCAAATTTTGGGCAGTTTCATGGGGGGTTCCCTTAGAGCCCTGGTGACATTTCTCATCCAAGTTTCACTCAGTAATTATCCACTCTCCCTCCATGGCTTCCATTTCACCCTATCTTGCATTCAGAGGAATCAAAAGTGTTTGCCACTGTTGGGACATTCTAACATTCACATGGTTGGGGGCCATATTTTAACTCTGCATGCCCACAACTTCAAACACTTCAAGCCAGAAGCTGTCATTTTATGCATTTATACATGTGTGGTTCTGCACATTTCTGCACAATCCCAAATGGGATTAAAAAGATTTGGCTCCTGTTTCACCATCAGAGAATATAGAAGTCCTGGTGGACCGGATGATAGAGAGGAAGGCCATTCTGTTTCCCCAGGACAGCTAAAGGAGACCACTAGACCAGAGCCTGCTAATCTGGTCTGAAGGTGCCACCCCAGTGAGTGCAGTGTCCACAATCCAGAGAAAAACACAGTGCGCTGCAGGGGCAAATTATATCATTTTCTCTCTGCCAGTTCCTGCTCACTTTATTTTGGCCACTACATCCACCTTCCCACTAAGGATCATGGTCTAGCATATCACTGTTGCCTGCAAAATTGTCCCTCAATTTGCTGTCACCCACCCCCTTCATGTCCGCATTCCCACAACTACTGAACCAACCTGCCCTTTGCACTCACTCAATACACCTCGCCACTTTTCCTGCTCCAGTTTGACCACTAACAGCTTTTCCAGCCACTTTCCTCTAACCCAATCCCTCGCTTTCGTGCATTGCAGGAGAAAACTGCCCACAATAGAGCTGAAAGAGCCAAGATGGTTGGCAGCATACTGACATTAAACTCTTCACCCAGTTTGGGGAGAAAATCCCTGAGCTTGTGGGAGAGAACAGTGAGGAGGAAGCCAATGAATGCACTGGCTTTCTATCTCAGCCTCCACCAGCTCTCTTTCTCCTTCTAGATTAGATTTGGATTCACTCTTTGGTGAGCATGTCACTGGCACATGTTCACAGCTGGATCAAAGTATGAAGGAGTCCACCTATGTTATCAGAACTATGCTGCTGCAGCATGTGTGCATCTGGGTGTCTCCATGATGAGGATGGCAACTACTATGGAAAACCAGACTCAGCAGACTCATTGTCTGCCAGAAATACACCCACACCCATACTTTACTGCTTTAGCAATTGGTGATCATCATCAACAGCAACATCAGAAGGATCCCAATCTCACTCCAGGGGTACCTTGGTCTCAAGGGACTGGGGGTGCCACAAAGTACCCAGATGGAAAGGAACCACACAGAGACCTCCCAGATATTTCCCCTCTGGACAATCCAGAGGTACCTGACCCCTCCACTTCCCTCCTACCCACGCTTGGTGGAAGTTGTAACTGAAGAGGGTGAAGCTACTCCTGGACTCTTGAGCCACAACCAGCCCCAAGGTAGCCTGCCCATTTTTTCAAACTTGACAGCTTTTCTACAGCGCAATGGGCTATCTGCACCCCAGCACCACAATTGGGTGTGGTATGGATGCAAGGATAGAGAAGACCTGATGGCATGTGGGTAGCATGAGTGACATTTCATTATAAGTAGAATATCAAATCTGTATTGTTTTATGCACTTTAACTCATCACCTGTCCGTCATTTTAGTTGTAAGAACAAGAGTCAAGAAACAGATGTACCCTTCCCTAGCATCATACAGTGTTAGTAGATGTGTTATTTATTCCTTAATGCCTATCAAAACATAACATGTTGTCATTCTTGGATGTGGGAGCACCTGATATTTTTGGTGAAGAAATATTTCACTGACTGTGGAACAGCAACAAATCTGGTTGGGAAACCTCTATTCATTACCAAAGACAAGTGCAGATTTTTTTGTCTGTTCTTTCTCCACTTTTCCTGTTTTGTAATACAAGTGAATGTCACCAACTGATCAGTGGCTTCACAACATCTTTGGGATCTCCACAATGCCCCTGAGGAAGAATGGGTAGCATTATACTGATACTTGGCCAGAGTCAGTGATTTCCACATGAAGTCACCAGCCATGGTTACAAAAGGTGGCCCTTGTCGCCCAGCAGCTACCTTTACATGGCATCCTTGGAATGAAGCAGGAACCTGAGGGTTACAAAGGATACAAGCATCATGACAGTTTTGAGAATACCTGGCACAGAATTCTGAGTTGTGATAACAACAAGCGCAGGTGACCTGGACATTGACCAAGTGAAAACCATTTCTGTTGATGAATTATGATATGGTGCTCTCAACCGAGATCTGTACAGTCGATAGTTCCCTGCACCTGCGGTGTAGTGATTGTTTACAAGGTCAGCCAAGTGAACCTCATAGGATACAAATTTCCTGATTGGACTAGATTAAAAACCCCAAACAGGAGTGTCGGACATCCTGTTCACTCTGAGAGCTCGGAGGGAGCTGGACCATCATCAATGATTCTCCATGTGTAAATAAAGGGTGACTTGATGATGAAATACTAGCCTCTGTGGAGTTATTTCAAGGGGGAGACCAGTGTTATTGGCAAAGCTGGCTGCCTGGGCTGTAGCAATGACCTTGTCATGGGAGATTAGATAGAATAGTGTGATCTGACACAAATTGTATTGATATCGTCCTTGATCTGTCTGTGAGTTGATAAATTGCTAGTCATGTAAAAAGCAAGCTCTGCTTACACCTTAATTGGGATAGTATGATCAACCACATCCTCAGGCACAAGTCACGTTCTTAGGTACCACAGATCTGTGGTGGTGCTCTGGGACACCCTTGTTCTACAGCAACACTGAGTTTTGCAGATATGCAAAATCTGCCCAGTGCGATACATTCTGGGCATTCTGAACCACCTTCACATCCTGAGGGCACTCTCAGCTATAAATTCTCCACCTGAAGCCTGTATATTTCCAGGCGAGATCAAGCCTGTATGAGTCAAGTGCGTTACACCTCAATCATAATGGGACCAACGTCCTTGAGGGATGTTTGCTTGTTTTACTAGTGAGGGTTTAACCTAATTTGGCAGAGGATGCAATACAGTTTATGAGATGGGGGTAATGCACAGATAAAGGTAAAGTAAAAATCAAGGCAGTGTGGAAGGCAGAGCATATTTAGTCAGGTACAAGGTTGGATGGCATTTTTTTAAAATGCAAAGAGTGTTGCAAGTGAGATGTTTAAGAGAAATTGCCTGGGGTGGGGGGGGGGTGCTGGTGCTGGTGGTGTGGTGGTGGTAGTGTAAAAAATGAATTGGTGTTGAAATAATGATCACTGAGTCAATAACTGCAGTAGGGAAGGATAAAGATAAGGTTCTTCATTGAGCCTGTGAGGTTAGAACTTAAAAAAACAAAAAAGGGAACCATCATATTTCTAGGGGTGCATTATAGACTCCCAAATGGTCAGAGTCAAAGAATGGCACTTATGTTGGCAAATCTCAGAAGTGTAAAATAAAAGTGTAATCATAGATGATTTCAATGACCTCAGTATTAATTGGGGTAGGGAGCAGAATTCTTGAAATGTGTACAGGCTGGCCTTTTATTATTATTTTAACTATTTTTCTAATCAAACTGTTCAGAAATGTTATTACACATTTCTGGAGCAGGTGGGTCTTGAAGCCAGGCCTTCTGGTTTAGGGGTAGGTTCACTATTACCACTATGCCATAAGACGGCCGCACGCTGGCATTTTTTTAAGCCAACATGTAGTAAATATTATGGTTGGAGGGCAGTGCTGGAGCTAAGTTTAGGGAACAAAACTGGGCAGGTGGTAAGTTTCAGTAGGGGAGCATTTACTACAGGCCAGTTGGTGGCTTTTGTAGTGCAGTGGTAGTGTCCCTACCTCTGGGCCTTAAAGCTTGGATTCAATACCCACCTCCTCCAGACGTGTGTCATGACATGTCTATATAAGTTGACTGGAAAATTACCACAGATCAGTACAGGCCCTCTTGTGGCACAGTGGTAGTGTCCCTGCCCCTGAACCAGGAAGCCCGGGCTCAAATCCCACTTGCTCCAGAGGTGTATAATAATGTTTCTGAATGGGTTGTTTAGAAAAATAGGTTACTAGAAGTCAGTAATACTTAAGGTAGTTATGGAAAAGTACAAAGTTGAACAGGAATACATTTTCTGAATTGAGGCAATAGTAATTTTAATGTGATAAAATAGGAACTACCAAAGTGAATTGCTACTCGCAGAAAAATCTACATCTGAGCATTGGGAGACATTTATAAGGAAAATAGTTGAAAGATGAATGAGGGAGCAAACAAGTGCAGGGAACCCTAGATGTCAGGGAATGGACACGATTAGATAAAGAGAAAGAGGAAAGCTTATAATTGATATTGTTGGCTGAAATCAGTGGAAACCCAAGAGACATATGAGAAGTGCAGAGGGTTACTTAAATAAAATAGAATGAAGGAGAAGTGTGAGAAAACAGTGCTCGGTAAATAAAAGAATCTCCAAAGGCATTTTATAAGCATATTGAAGGTAAGAGAATAAACAGGGAAAGAATAGACCCCATTAGGAACCAGATGGCGATATTTGTGTGCAACCAGAAGATGTAGATGCGCTTTTAAGTAACTATTTTGTATCGGTATTCACTATCAAGAAGAATTATCTCAGTAGAGAAATTAGGATTGTGATACACTTGAACAAATCAGCAGTCAAGAGGAGGTATTAGTAGTTTTAACAGGCTTGAAGTTGGATAAGTCCCCAGGCTCAGATTAGATGTTTCTTAGGCTACTTTGGGAGGCAAGAGAGGAGCTATAACATTCAGTGACTGTCCAGACACTAGAAACATGCCAGTAGCTTGAGAGACACTTAGTTGGTTCAACATTCCAGAAGGGTGGTAGCGATAAACTAAGGAATGATAGGCCAGTGAGTCTAACATTAGTGGTGGGGAAAAATTTGGAAAAAAATTTCCAAAACATTTTGCAGAAATTGTGTCTCCACCTGGAGAGATAAGGTTTAAATCAAGCATAGTCAGCATAGTCTTGTAAAGGGTGAGGTGGGGGTGGGGTATCATGTCTTACAAATTAGATTGATTTTCTTGAAGAGATCACTAGCAGTGTGGATGAGGGTTGCTCAGTCCATATAGACTTCAGTAAGGCTTTTGACAAATTTTCGCATAGGAGACTGGTCAAGAAGATGGGAGTCCTTGGCATCCAAGGCTATTTGGCAAAGTGGATCCAAAATGAACTTAGTGGCAAAAGGCAGAAGGTACAGGTAGGAGGTTGTTTTTGTGACTGGGAACCTGTGTCAAGTGGTGTACTGCAGGATCAGAGGAAAGCTTTAAATTATAGGAAGATATATTCAGGCTGGTCAGATGGCCTGGACAAATGCACATGGCATTTAATCCTGAAAAGTGTGAGGTGATGCATTTTGGGAGGACTAACAAGGCAAGGATGTCATTGTTGAATTGTTGGACCTTGGGTAGTGCTTAGGATCAACAGGACCTTAGTGTGCATGTACATAGATCATTAAAGGCAACAGGGCAGCTGGTTGGGTTGTTAAGAAAGCAAATGGGTTACTTGCCTTTATACTTTGTGTGGAGTACAAGGTTTAGCAAAGAGTTTATAATGGAGCTGTATATAATGTTATTTGGGCCACGGCTGGCAGACTGTGTGCAGTTGTGATTACACATTGTAGGAAGGATGTGATTGCACTTGAGAGGGTGCAGGAGAGATTCATCAGGACATTGCTTGGGCTGAAGGGTGACTAGGTGTGCTGAGAAGAGAAGGCAAAGGGGGGCTTGTTTGAGGTATACACAAAGTTGGCAAGCAAAAATATAGTTGATACATACAAACTTTTTCCCTCAGAGGGATCCAATGCCATGGAGCTTAGATTAAAGGTAAAGGGCAGCAGGTTTTGAGAGTTTTAAGGAGAAACATCTTCATCCAGAGTGGTTAGTATCACATTGTGCCTGAAAGTGTGATAGTGGTGTTAATCATCACTACACGCAAGTAGTAGTCAGATGAATACTTGAAGCACATGAGATTATGGACCAACTCCTGGGAAAAGGGATGAGAGTAGATAGGTGCTTGATGACCAGCATGAACATGATGGGTCAAGTGACCTCTTTCCATTCTGTAATACTCTGACTTTATGACTACTTTCTTTACACCATTTTTATATGGCTGTGACAGTGACTATAACCTCTGTTGTTTCCGGGTCCATTCAGAACAGCTGCAGTCAACCAATGTGGGGAATATTAGAGACAATACAGTTCTCAGTGATGTAACTCATCAGTAACTACAGTAGATCTAAATTAAACTTTATAACAGGAATCAATATGGTAGGACATAGAGACCTCTGACAAGGTGAGCCATGAGGTACCTCTACATGGATCTCTGACATATTTCTTCTTACTTATTTGTATGTCATGTGGTACCAATGCAGGAGAAGATTATAACTATAGTAAGTTGCTCCAGCCTTGCCCCATCCCCACCTCAACACAAACACCCAAGAGAACACACCATTTCATGTTCTGATATACTTACAATTCAATGTGGCAGGGAGGCATCTCTTGTTCCGTTATGTAGCCTGTGAGACCTTAGAAACGTGTTTGGGAATTGTTGACTGCAAGTGACACTTTGCAGTTTGCCTGTGATTAATTCTGTGATTAGTGGAACTAATACGTAGTTATCATTGACACGGTCAAGAATGCTTGTGGCCAGGATTTCTCATCTTTATTGTTGGTGAATGCATGAACTGCATATTTAGGTGAATGTGTGTCAGCTAAATCTATGAGTGCCAAATTAATGAAATGGGCCCTTGAAGGCCTGCACAACCTCACCAATGGACCTTGTTCCCACAAACAAATTAAAGCAAACTTATTCTACTTCTCAGTTTGCTGAGAGCTATTTTTGTTTTTATTGCACAGTTGATCTTTGGTGGGTTTCCAGATCTGTTCGTGTGAGTGAGGTGCTGGCTCTGTCAGTTATTTACTGCATTCCTGACCTTACAAAAATATCAGTCCCCAGAGACCTCATCAGCTTTTTCAGCTCAGTCACAGTCCTTCCACACAGTCTTGCCCAACATAGTTATCCTCTGTCCACCAGTGTCCTCATCAAAACAAGATGACCTCCAAACGTTCTCCCCACTCCCAATCTCCTAGGATTTCCAAAGCTCTGATCACCTCCCACCATCATATCTGGAGTACCTGCTTTTCGCAGTCATTGTCCCCTCTACAGCCCAACATACTGGCTCCAAACCACACACCTAAGCATCCCACTTTCCCCAATGAAGCACTACCCCTGATTATTCCCCTTCACCTTTACTACACAAACCTGCAGGAAATACCTTGTCACATGCCCAGGGCCACTTTGAGAGGACAGCCCTGACTGAGCATGACAGAGCCCACTGACTGATTTCTGTCCAGCTCCCCTGCAGGACTGACTGTGGCCTAAACCTTGGACTGAAATAATGCAGCTCCTTAAACACCGGTTGCACCAAACACTGATGATCATGGCCAACTGCTGGAATGATATAGATCCTTTCACTCGACTCAGGACTACTCCCCATAGACTTTCAGGAACGACCGTTTGTTTAAAGCATATTCTTTTACCATGGAAGCTGCTAACACATACTGTAAGTGTGACATTGATAGAACATGGTGCCATACAGAAATGTGTCAGCTCTCTTGACTGTTCAGTGCTGGCAACTGGCAATGCAGAGCTACCTGGCTTTCTGTCTGTGCCGAAGGCAAGTCAAAGCAGACCACTTTGAGTCTGAATAATGCGGCAGTATGTTAAAATGCAAGGTAAGGCAGGCAAAATTGCTGTGAGTCTCAAAGGAAACACAAAGTGAATGAGTGCTGAGAGAGCAAGCTAAGAGCTCTTAAAAGCACTGTGTTCTATTGCATGAGGGGGTTATGGTGTTCCTGCATGTAGAATGACCTGGTGGCAGCATTACAATGTAAGGTATTGATGAGCTCCAAAATGCAAAGGTAAAATCTTCTGAGTTACTTCAAGATGTGTTGTGAGGATGTGGTAATGCCGATGTTTTGTTGACGCTGACACCCGTGGGTGGAAGATGTCGGCAACTGCTGCCCATGGAGTCTACCATGGATTGTTGGGAAATAAAAGGGAGGCCCAGAGAAGAGGTTAGTGAGCTACTTGCTAACTGCGCAGACTTTCAAGTTGGTGCCACCTAGTTTCTCACCAACATCTGAAAGAATAGCAAACTGCAGAGATCTGTGGAACCATAAGCTAGTAATGAGATGCAAATATATGGAAATAGGGTCCTTCACCACTTTTACTCTGCTAGCCATTGGAATTTTGAGATAAAAACTCAAACTTTATTTTCTCAATATCGAGAATCTCATTAGTTTATTTCAACCATATTTCTCCAAACTTCTCACCATTGCCAATTTTGTTCAGACTTTAGGAAAATTCCACCCATTGTTTCAAGTCTGTGACCCTAGATCAGAGCTGGAATTCATAACTTTTGTGATCTTTCCTCCTAAGTTGAGTTTTCAGTCCTTGGTATTGCAATGCTAAATCTATTCTACACTTCCTTCAAGGCTAAAAACTGGAATTATTATTGCTGGAGATTTTTGTTTCATTATTCTTAGATATTTAAGCAGTATTTTGAAAGGTTGAATAAGGTAAAATGTCTTCCTCCAGTTGTGGAGTTTAAGACGAGGATCGACCAAGAAAGAGAATTTTGGAGCATGAGATCTTGGGGAGTTTTCTTGCTTTTGCTCTCCAGGTACACTGAAAGGGAAGATTTAAAGGAAGTTTTGAGTGCCTTTCACAATTGGTTAGATTAAGAAAAGGAGTATGACAGGATTGAGGTTGTATGTTAGTGGCTAAGTCAACATTAGCAGCCTACTCATTTGACTATTATCAGAGCAGGTAGGTTAAAAATGGCACCCATAGCACTCTTATGTGGCAGATCATGAAGAAACTGTTGCATTGTTTGAGACTCATGAAGTCAACTCGCTACCTTTTCAGTGTGAAAGCTCACTAACAGTCCATAGTACATTTATGAGAGATATCCTTCTTGCTTACAATGTTGAGCACATTGTTATAGAAAAATTCTTTGTTCCACTATCAGAACATTTTCCTTTGCAGCTGTGTTTTAACATAAAGGTGAAAAGCATTTTATACTGTAGGACTTGTGTGTGTGCTTGTTCTTCCTTTGACGATAAAACGGCTTTTACGAGATATAATTTGTCCTGGTTTTCTTCTTGAAGAGAGATTTTGAACCATAGGTAGGGAGCTGTCTATTCGCAGCCAATAAAGTAAACAGCTTGTGAGACCTTTGGGATTTTGTTTTAAAAATTTAGACTAATTAAGCAGTACGAATGGGGAGAGGCAGGCTCACACAGAACCAGGGTTTTAGTTTAGTAGTTGTTGGGGTTTTCAAGTTGGCTGTGGAAGCTGTGTCTCTCTCTCTCTACCAGAATTATCTCTCTCTGTTGCCAGAATTGCACATGAAACGCAATCTGTGTTACTGACTGTGCCTTTGCCAAGGGTGAATTTATGGGATGTTACTACATTGGGACAAAGTTAAAAATCACACAAAACCAGATTATAGTCCAACAGGTTTATTTGGAAGTACTTGGGACAGTTAATGTTTGTAATTTAAATAATTTATTATTCTGTTACATTTTCCAATAGAGTTAAAATTATACCAATTCTTCTTTCTTTTGTTTATAACTGGATGTAAGAATAAAGTGTATTTTGCTTAAAGACGAGTAGTGTGACCAATCGAATTACATCTGGAACACATCACCTTACACTTGTCTTTAAATAAGATAAAAATTAGGAACTAGGCTAACTCTTTGATGTATTTGCAGGTGATACGAGCTGGTCCATAACATTCCATTCACAGTGTCATATAATGTTCTTCTCTCGCAGCTGATTTGTTAAAATATTATCACTTTATACGATAAAAATAGTATTTTTCAGTGGTTACATCTTCAGCATAAAGGGATAATTTTTGAAATAGTGATTGTGCACTTCATTAGGGGCCACATTATTGTTTTTCAGTGCTGTTCTGGAGATTTTCCTCAAAGTTTATTTTTGATTTTTCAGGGAATTTTATTTTGGTCTTTAGAGGTTCATTTTTCCTTCTCACTATCTCTATTAAGTGATGCAGTCATGTAGTAACAATACCTTCTGTATTTTTGTTGGTACATAGGTGATTTGAACTTGTGCAAAATCAAAGAAATTCATTAATATCCTCAATAATCAACAGTATTAATTTTTGAAATTAAAATATGTTTTTACACAAGACAGCAGGCATGGATTAGCAACAGAGGCAATAAGTTTCTTTTGCCCCCCAAAAGAACCGACACATACTTTTACACAAATAAAACCTTCACTCTAAACACACTAACTTTCTCCCACGTTTGGGTCTGAAAGGCCAGTGAACTTATCAGCAGCAAATGCAGATAGGATTCTACCTGGATTTGGAGAAACATATGAGCGAGCGAGAGCGAGAGACACGCACAAAATCTGATGTAATGAATGGGATGATTTCACTGAGATAGAGATTTCCTGCATGTTTTGGTGTTTCATGATGAATTTGCCCTCCTTGTCCCCAATTACTTTGAGCCCCTGCACTGCATGGTGGTTCTTATGGTCGGTTGCTGTATATTATGTTTTCTTATAATTTGGAACAAGAATTATTAGCCATGACTTTAGCTTTAAAAGGGAAGTAAATTATTTACAAATGGTGAAAGTCTAACCTCACAGTTACTCAACTAATACATTTCCACATCTATAGCTCCACTTATAATCAAGAATTAGCAAATATTTATTAGCAAGAGTTGTAAGGGTTATCAAAAAAATTAGCACACAATATCCAAGCCATCATCTTAAAATTAATAACATTAGAAACATGTATGTTACAAATGCACACTTCATTTGTTCTCACTAACTGGGTTAATAGCTACTGCAACTATAAGCACTGGAAGTCTTAAACAGGAAGTAAATGTTTCTTTCGGTCTCAGTAGCTCAGACATAGAGTTTGGGGAGCAGCACTGAGATGTCTTCAAGGAACAAAGTGACAGCTTAGAAAATCAGAGCAGGAATAAGCCATTCAGCCAATTGATACTTTTGTAGCTTTATCAGACCTTCTCCCCTTAATAACACCATAAGATATAGGAGCAGAATTAGGTCATTTGGCCCATTGAGTCTGCTCCACCATTCTATCGTGGCTGATACGTTTCTCAACCCCGTTCTTTGATCCCATTGCTAATCAAGAACCTATCTCTGTCTTAAATACACTCGATGACTTACCCTCCACCACACTCTGTGGCAGAGTTTCATAGATTTATCATCCTCTGGCTACAGAAATTCCTCATCTCAGTTCTAAATAGTGTTGCCTCTTCACGCTTAAGCTGTGCTGTCAGGTCGTAGTTGCTCTTACTAGTGGAAACATCTTCTCCATCTCCACTTTATCCAGGCCTCTCAGTATTCTATAAGTTTGAATCAGATCCCCCTTTTCCTTTTAATCTCCATTGAGTACAGACCCACAGGCCTCAATTACTCCTCTTATCACAAGCCTTTCATTCCTGGGATCATTCTTGAAATCCTCCTCTTGAACCCCTCCAAAGCCAACATATCCTTCCGTTGAAAGGAGGCCCAAAACTGCTCACAATACTCTGACCAGACCCTCTCTCAGCTTCAGCAATATATCTTTGTTTCTATATTCTAGCCCTCTTGAAATAAATGCTAACATTGTATTAGCTTTCCTAAACGCCAACTAAACTTGCATATTAACCTTAAGAGAAGCCTGAACTAAGAGTCGAGTCCCTGCGTACTTCAGATTTCTGAAGCCCTTGTTAGTTTAGAACCCAGTCTCTGCCTTTTTCTTCCTGTCAAATGCATAACCACACACTTTCCCACATTGTATTCCATCACTTCTTTGCCCACTCTCCTCTTCCACGTCCTTCTGCTTCATTAACACTAGAGCCACATGGCACGAAACACAGTCATTTTGGTCCAACTTGTCCATGCCCACCATGTTTTCCTAAACTAAACTAATCCCATTTGTCTGCTTTTGGCCCATATCGCTCTCAAGCTTTCCTTTTGATATATTTATCCTAATGTTTTTTTCAATGTTGTAACTGTACCTGCACCTACCACTTCCTCTGGCAATTCATTCCACATACAATTCACCCTGTGTGTGAAAAAGTTGCTCTTCAGTTTCTCTTTAAATCCTTCTCCTCCCACCCAATAGTCACATCTTTATATCCTTGGCCACTAACCAAATTTGAGATAGTTAATCTAAGGGCTACTTCCTGAAACACAGACTAAGTAACTCTTTTCCCCTCCTTTGACGTGTCACAGTGTTTGATGCTCAGACTGCAGCTCATCAATTCTGAGCTGGAGTTCCTCAAGCAACCTACACTCACAACAGATGTGATCATTATGAAACACAATTGGGTCCACCAGCTCCCACATCATACAGTTATGACAGCCTGCTTGGCCCTGCATCTCTATTTTACTTACTTGTTCTTAATTTGATTTTTAAAAAATCCTTACTGGTCTTTTAGTTTATAAATCTATAAATATTTCACCAATTTACCTTCAATTTGCAAGTAACCTTTAATAAATAGTTAAATGAGTAGCTATTACCAACTAATGAAATTATGGTTTTCCTGTGATGTCACTATTTTGTGCTGGGTCCCTGATTCTACACCTTATTTCATCCTGTTAAGAAAACCTTACAAACTACAAGCCAGGAAGAAAAGCACCCCTTCCCATTACACCGAATGCTTACGCTGCCTCCAAAGTCCCCAAGGTATTTACTCTCTTGGGCTGTGTCTCACGCTTGATGTAATTTCTCCTTCCTGATGCAGTTAACAGGTCATGTGCTTTCAATAGGCCCTCTCTTAATTTGAGTTGAGATGACTCTCACTAGTTAAGCTTCAAAAGCAAATCATACCTATTGAAGCCCTATTCAGGCTTCAGGTGATAGACTCATAACTTTCCCTTAGTCAGTTGACCTTTTAACCAGACTACTGATTTTTAAACTTTTAAAGCAAAGAAAGTAATATTTACCAGCTCTATTTTCACGCTGTCTCCAAATTCCTTGAATTATATACTCACTCAGGATGTGTTTCACTCTTGTTATGATCTCTCCTTGCTGACCGTGTGCTTAGTTGTCCACCTTTACCTTATAGAAATCTACTTTTTTCTAAACTATATTAAACAATTTCACTTCCATAGTTTTCTGTGGTAGATAATTCCACAGGCTTATCACCTCTACAAATAAAGAGATTTCTCCTCATCTCATTCTGAAATGATCTCTATCCTGAGACCAAGGCAAAAACAGAAATTGCTGGAGAAACTCAGCTGGTTTGGCAGCATCTGTGAGAAGAAAGTAGTTAACGTTGCAAGTCTGGTGACTGTTCATCAGAACTGAGACCGTGACCCCATGCTCATGATCTCTTGGACAGGAAAACACCTTCTCTGCATCCAGTCTGTCCAGCCCTGTCAGTATTTTATACACTTCACTGAGATCCCCTCTCATTCAATGTAATCTATCCTCCAACAACAAACCTATTATGGGGATAAGGCAAGAAAGTGGAGTTGAGGATTATCAGATTACCCACGATCTCATTGAATCAATTGGCTGAATGGCCTAAATCTGCTCCTGCATCTTATGGTCTTTTGGTCACTGAACAGCCTGATTTTCTCCTGTGTCAGCTTAAAGAGCTGCCTGGTGTAGAAATCAGAGATCCTAAATCCCACACTTTGATAATCACATATTGCATCAATATGGTAGATTCACACATAGTCAAACAGTCTAATAACAAAAACTATAAAATGCATCCAAATGGATAGAATTTTATGGAGCATGTGGAAATATTTCGTTTGTTTGATTTTATTTAATGGTGTTACATGGCTGGTGATACACGAGATTCAAGCTAATAATATTTTAACAGTTTTTAAAAATAATTTGAGACCATTAATTAATGCAGAGGTTTTAGAATGTACTGGTTTTAAGTTTATAAAATTAAGTAAGTGAACTGTCTTAGTCATTGTTCACATGTAGATTTCTAATATTGTGATTTCACTTACAAAAAGGCACAAATTTAATATCTATGTTGTTTTGCCATTTTCCTGTCTGCTTGCATGTTTCTATTTCCACAAGCTTGCTGATGTATCTGTTATTTCAATTTTACCTGGAAGTAATTTAGAGATGAGCAGAACCTCATTGATTAAGGGATCAAATAATTAATTTGAATAAAAATAAAAAATATTACAAACAAGATGATACATTTCACTAAAATATTTGACATCTGTATTATGATACAGAATATGGAAAAACTATCTTGATTTTTACAAGTTTGATCATGCTGAGTTGGCTATCACTTAATGAAGGTTGTATTCATAACTTCTCCAATTGCTAACCGGCTATATTTCCAATTGACTTTCAATTATAAGTTATTGGAGTTAACAGTTCAGTTTGAATGAAAAATCATTGATTTTAAACATTAATACTGTTCCCATTCACACATGCCAGTACAATATTTCTGGCATTTTCAGTTCTCTTTCAGATTTCCAGCATCTACAGTATTTTGCATTAGCACTTGTAATCTGACTTGCTTATGACAAATGTAATGAAGAATTTATGTTCCTGCTTTGTTTGCCTGATTATGTACTTGAAAGCAAGTTTCAAGCCATATCCACACATCATTTTAAAGTTCTGCGTTTGAAATACAAGTAATAGTTGTCCCAAGGCGCCTACGCCAACAGAATCAATTGTTAAACAATCAGAAATATATTTTCAATTCACAAATAATTATTACAATATTATACTAAACTGGTATTTTAACTACCATAGGCTCCTCCCTTTTCTATATTGTGTGAACTGGGCAAACAATTATCTATTTCTTACATTAATCACATGGAAGAATTGTTAATGAGCAACACAGAGTCTGAACTAGGAAGTACCATCAGAATAATGAAATCAATGTCAAATCAGGTACAAAATGCTAAATAAGAAAGGGAAACATAGACTGGATGATGGGAGAGATAGAAAAAAAAGAAAAGATTTCAAAAATGACAGTTGTTAAAATCACCAGTAACAATTAAGATCTGAATCAGTATTCATGGCAATATTTATAATTGCAGTAATTAAAAATAATTAAATGTTAAAGTTAGAAAAGTGCTTAGTCAAGACTCAATTTAAAGCATTGTCCCAAATTTAATTTGTATTTGTGATATCAGTATAGGAATTTCCACATTGTTCAAAGCATTTGAATGGGAGGCAGACAACAAAAAGTAACTTTTGCAGTTTAGAGGAGTAGCACATCTTAGGCAGTGCCATCTGAATTTCTGTGTTTGACTTGGCTGAAGGTGCTATCTGATTTACCCATAAATAATGGTGAGTCCTAATGGTTTAAAGAAACAATCACTGAAACACTCAGTCCATCATAAATACTTCTATTTCTATTATTACAAATCTAATAAATATTCTATAAAATGTAGAAATTTTTAGAACATGGTCACAATGTATTTTAAATATTTTAATGTTGGATATTTTTATAGTAATTAGCATACATTATTTGTGTTTCAGAAATATTCTATATCATCTCAATGAGTCATCAAGCCAGTTCTCTGTCATGAAAGAAGCTGTTAACCACTGCAACCTTCAGAAGACAAACCAAACTCTAACCAAAATTATATCTATGGTGCAGAACAGCATTAGATCTGCTCAGGTTTACTTAAAGACAGGTTTGGATGTGTTTGAGAATATTCAAAATACAAAAATAACAAACTGACTTTTAGAAATAGAAATATGCAATATAGAGGGTGGAAGATTTTCTTCTGCAGAGGTAGATACATTACTGAAAAAAAAAACACAAATTTACCAAAGGACCCACTTACAATCAGAATTATATATGGGGCCAATTTCAAATGCACAAAGTATCGATTTAATGGTTATCTTCACTGATAAGTAATGGTTTTTGTGAACAACCGAGTCAGGTACTCAAATATATTTACTTACAGAATTCAAATTGGGCCCAATCATTTTACCATCTATTTGCAATAATAGGATAATAATAGGGATAATAATGCAATGCTTGTTGATAATGATTACGTGGAAACTTGATCATCAGATGATGAGATGTTTCCAGTCTTCTAAGGTTGTTAACTGTCTGATTGGAAAGATTTGGAAAAATAAATGCATATTCACAGAAATAATACATTCAATCCATTAACAGACTGAGCAATGAAGCCAATGAATGTTGTATAAGCACTTAAGTATTTTCATTATAAGCTACCTTCAAAATGGGCAATTAATGAAATTGACAAAGTCTTAGAGTTTTATTAGGCTATTAAAACATAATGTGCCTTTCAAATTGAGGTGTATGTTATCTTGTATATAAGAGTATTATTCATTGCAACCTGTGGAATAATATCATAAGGCAATATAATTTGTGACAAACAAATACCTTATGTAAAACAGTGACCACTCTTCATTTTTTAATCTGTCAAATGGAACAGAAATGAAAACTTTTCTTTGGATTAATCTGCAGAATGTATTGTTGTAATGTTCTCTGAAATAGCTGAACCATTATGTTTTGACAATTGAATGCATGTTGAGAAATGAATCTTTGGTACCTATTTAATTTTGTAAATCAAAATGCTGGCTTATGAAAGATTTATAATGCAAAACAATGGAATTATGATTTTTATTCACTATCATGACAGATTAATGCCTAATCCTTGACTGTGCTTCTGTGGTACTCCTATCTTTTAATGTGCAGGAAAAGTTTAAAGTTGTAACATAATTTCCAAATAACCAACTTAAGTTAAATTTGAAATACACATGTTCCATAATTGTTAATTAATTGAAAGGTCACATGACATGTTTCAGCTCAAGTGAAACTAAAGATGCTGGAAATGGTGTTCTATCAGTTTGATTTTCTTCAAAAACTGTGAAAAGAGTTCTCTTCAGACCACCTCACATATATAAACACCAGGAGATGTTCTGCTCCTTCATTTAAAACTTAACAGCGCAGAATTGTAATGTATGAGGCTGTACTTTGACAAATAAGTTATGAATTCTTAGATTAGGCTAACGCACAGTTATTGGCCTGAATTCATCGTCATATAAAATGATTTTTACAAACATAGTAACTTAGCAGACTGAAAGATAAATGAATCCAATGGTACAGGGTGTAATAGTTTAGCAAAATGACTTGACTGGCAAATAACACGTATATCTATGTCATCTAAATAACATGCGAGTTTTCCAAAACTCACCAATCCTTATTACAACACCAAACAACTGGCAGTATTTTTGGTTTAGGATTATACTCCTGATTCTGATCTTTCTAAAAAAAACAAACAGAAAAATATGCTCCATACATCCCAGTTAAATTTGATGCAGCAAGTTGTCTGCAAATGTAACCTCTGGTTCAAAGAATCATGCACAATTCAGGTGGCTCAATGATTAGGAGGTTGTGCAAATAAAAGTGGAAAATAAACTGAATAAAATATTAAATATTTATGTGAATATATCAGTAACTAATCACTGAAATTTCTATTTTTGATTGGTTAGTCGAAAATCAGGAACAAATGTGAAAGCTTTTTTGATGTAGTTCCAAAAAGATTGTAAATAGTGACCACAAACACAGAGGGTGTTGGAGAAACTGAACAGATTTGTCAACATCCGTGGAGAGGGAAACAGTCTTCTTCAGAGTTCAGAGTCACGCTGGACTCTCAACATTTCTCAATCCATAAATGCTATTAGACCTGCTGAGATCCTGCAGCATTCTATATTTGTTTCAGATTTCCAGCATCTGCAGTATGTTATTTTTCTGTAAATAATGTTGATTTGACTTACAGAAACATTATTGGGTTACAATTAATTGCTGATACCTATGGACAAACTCACTTCACGGAGAAACAGTTACTGTGATCTTTCACCTTACTGAGTTTAAAATGTTGGCTCTTAAATTATGCTGTGTTACTTAGTAGGAAAAAGTTAGTGGATGTGTTACAAATGAATCCTTGCAATAAAAATAAGAGAGGAAGGAACTGCACACAATCATGTTGAGCATCTATACACTGTAAACCAATGGAATAATTTCAAGAGTGCATTTTTAAGAAATCTCTTTGTTTCTCTTCTCTTGTTTTAATCAAATTATTGTTAAACAGAGCTTTATGCCATATGGAGCTCTGATAAGGGCAGATGAATTTACGAAGTGCAAATTGAGCATGTTTTGTAACCAATTGTCAGTATAAAATCCAAAATAGAACTTGTGATTATCAGCTACAGGTACAGCTGGTCGGTATGGATCACTTCTGGTGCATTCAACCCTCAATAGCAGATTTACAAACATTGACGGAATAAGGAGAAAAAATAATCTAAAGGTGATTTAAACTAAGATAAAACATCCAGCTATTAGGATAAAGAGGACTTATTTCCATATATATTTAAACATGGTGGAGCCCTGATAAAACTGAAAAACATTGCATTTAATTCTTAATCCAGAGGCTAAGGGCTTTGATTCCTCAGTAAAATGCTGGCATTAGTTATTGATCAAATCATCTTGTGGAAAATTACTTTAACGCCAATGTAGAGGGTGAAGATTAACGGGAAGTGATCTTCAAATTTCACCCATATTGGATGCAGAGTTGGTGATGTATCCACTGCGCCTGCTAGATAATTTCAGTGGAATGACAGAACTATTTTTAATTCAGTCCATATTTAAGAAACTTGGCCAACGTTAATTCAGGAGGCAGTTTTGTACAATTCAACTAAAATTACAAAAGGTGTAAGATTAAATGAAGTTCTGCCTACTACCAGAAGTGGAGGAGATTACCAACCGCAGGCAAACTTATTTTTCTGGGACCTTAAAGCACATTCCTGTTGATATAGAGTATATTTCAGTTAAATAATTGACTTTTTCTTTAGTAACACATATGTTCTGCCTTGAGGCACTGAATTTGAACCAGCCTTCTCCATTAAAGGACAGAATAGCATCAAGAGAGATGCATCTGTACACAAGAAGACTTCATGAATCAGAGATTCGGATATATTTCTATGGTAAATGTACCATATATATTTAGAGGACAGGGATTGTTACAATTGATTTGAATTTGATTTGTTTGTTACAGCATAGCAAAAAAGTTATTTTGTCATTCTGTGTATATTTTTGATAAATTTTATCATTGAGTGATCACCTTTGTAACTTGCTAGTTTAAATTAAGTCACAACTAGGGTTTATTGACTCAGTGATCAGGAGGGAAGGATGCTGTTAAATGAGCAAACAACAACTCCACTGACCTTACAATAATTATGCTGTTTCAGCAAGTTACAAGACTTGATTGAAATTTGTATTAGTGCTTATAGGAAAATACTAACATTTTTAAAAATGCAATGTATGGATACTGTCAGAGGAATATACAGTTTATATACAAAATGTATACAAGGTACGATTGGTTATGGATTCTATTTTTAATTAAACAGATTTTCCATGGAACCTTTGAATATTTAAATGTTTTGCTTTTCACTATTCTCAAAATGTAAAATACCAAAAGGCAGCTGAACTGCACATACAGAACACTGGATGACTAACTTCATTTCCTCCAAAGTCTATTTTTTCATGATGGACATAATACAGTATATTGGTAGCACTGACCTGGGGCTTTGATTATAACATGGAACAGCTGCTTTAAAAAATTGATCATTCAAACAAAAAATTAATTACCCTGCAATTCATCCATTAAATATATTTTAAGTTGTAATCACTGTCAGTGAGCACACAGGGGTTTATATATTTTTATACATTTACTAAGAGTAAGTGCATAAGTGGAAATGAATCATAAAACATACTGAAAAACAATATTGGTTTAGTATTTTGCAATTTGTAAAAGTAGATTTCCAATTTCCAGGTTTAAAGCAATAAATGCAGTCCAATCAATGACCAAAAACTCATGGTGTTGTTATCTGGACTGATATAATTTGCTCCTGTCATAGCATTTTCCATGTATTTTTAACACACAATCTGATGTTCCAGTTTTGAATTAATAATAATAATATGTCAGGATTCACCATTATAATAGAATAAATTGGACAGCAATTTCTGGAAGATGTCCATTTGCAGTTAAATGTGTGAATCTGGATGTTGTGGTTTGAGCTACTTGTCTCCTCCAAAGGTCAAACTGTAGAAATGAGTAATTTGGCAGTGAAAGACTTACAATAGTATAATGTCATGGTATTTGCCCCCAAGCTAAACCTGCCATAAAATGTTAGGGCTATAGATCCTAGAATACATGAATTTTTAAGGGTACATTAATGTCACAGTCAGCCCTGTCAGTTGAGTGCAACCAGTTCAAGGAGTCACAGGAAGTCTGTCAGGGAGCTGCGAGGAAATCAGTCTGAGGTCTGATCTCTCATCAGGCAGGACTGACCATCCAAGTTAGTTAAGGGGATATTCATGACCAGTCCTTAGTGTTGGTCTGCTTAGAGTCAAGAGGGGTTATCAGATTGCTGTGAGAGGCAAGTTGGGAAACTCAGTTGTGAGGATTCAAGATAGCCTACTTGGATGTGATGGGAACAACAATTGTGAAGGAGGATAACTCAATATATAAATGGGGAAGATTCTAGATGATTGGGGAAAAGGGCTAATGCAGGAAGAGGAGGGGGTCAGCAACAGTCAGCGACATCTTGTCTCTGATGGAGGGTCAGTGTGCTCCAGCATAACCTCCCTGCTCTTGTTCTTTATAACCCATTTAATAAAGTCAGGGATACTGTATATTTTATTGTTTATTGTCTCCAGTTGTCCTGTCATCTTATGTCCATACAACCAGGCATCTCCACTTCTGCACACTTTTCAAGTGGACACTTTCTTTCATATTGTCTCTCCATGTTCTTTCTACCAAAGTGAATCACCTCATCATTCTTCATGTTGAATTTCATTCTATCCACTCCCTTCAGCAATGTGTCAATCTTTTCGTAGTTCTACACTGTCCTTTGCATAGTTTACTGTAGAGAAACATTCTGAAAATGTAAAGGTAACACCAAATTATATGTATTTGAGTAAAAGTGTTTCTAGCCTCTGACCTTTTTGAAAAGGGTGGCATTGAATGCCTTTTTTAAAAATTGTCACTCGTGATAATGTAGACCAGAAACACAAGGGGGAAAACTCAGGCACTCCTGTTTTCAAGTGCAGGGGTTTCAATTTGCAATTATCTACATGTTTTAAAGGCATTATACCCCTCTTATGAGGACAGCTATATTCATTCTGCACTGATATTGTGTGGAGGAAGTGGCTACTGGAGAGGAACAGCAAACGAAACAACCAACAAGACAGAGATCTCCCAAATTTTCTGAAATGGCAATGGAGACATTAGTACAAGAGATGTATAGTAAAAAATAAACTATGTTTCTGTGTGGCACCAAGAGGGCTTCAAGATACATCTTAAGAGATAGGGCGCAAGTGTACATGGTGTTTAATTCCCAGAATCTGGTCTGAGGATCTGACATTAGTGATGTAAGTAGTTTAATGATCTAATTGGTTGTCAGGGTCAGAGCTTAAAGAGGCTTGCAGGCTCTCCGAGCAGTCCAGCAATCTGCTCTCAAAACAGTCTATTAGGATTAGCGAGGTACTATTCTGGGAATGAGTTATGGTTCCATGAAGCATGAACCTGCTGTTGTCCGAGCCCTATAGGACCCATCAGCCACCTCGACCAGCAGACAATAGACAATAGGTGCAGGAATAGGCCATTCTGGCCTTCGAGCCAGTGCCACCGTTCATTATGATCATAGCTGATCATCCTCAATCAGTATCCTGTTCCTGCCTTAATCCCATAATCCTTGATTCCACTATCCTTAAGAGCGCTATCCAACTCTTTCTTGAAAGTATGAGGTTATAAATGAATTTACCCAGATATCCCACAATCCCAGAATGGTTAAGTCACTACAAAGACAGGTTAGTACCGATGCAAACTAATGCAACTCCACAGCTTTATTAAGAAATAGATAACGGTAAGACTCGAACAATATTATTCCTAATCCTGTTTGATTTCCTTACCTACTTCCTACAGTCTCTTGTAACTTTAGTTGACGGGGGAGGAGGGGTTTGCGAACTTGTTCTCTTCCTCTCTCTTTCTTTAGATCGTCAGCTGGTCTTTGCCTTTGCCTTTGCCTTTGCCTTTGCCTGGTCACACCAGTCACTTCTTCTTTGTCTCCATAAGGTCTACAGGTGAGCTCTGTTTTTATAGCTTTTTTGATTGGTTTTCTGGAAATTTCTGGACAATTAGGGAGACTTGGTCAAAACTTGGTCAATTGTTTGGAGGGCTTGCTAATGTGTAGCTGCTTTATGAAGCAGGGCGTGGGTGCCTTTTTATCTTTTTTTGGTCGAAAATATGCATTCCTCCTTTGTTTGATTGATAATTGTTGGGCATATGTCTGCTTGGGATAAGAGTTGATGAGATGTATCCTTTTACACAACATTAATGTCATTAGCACCTGGCTGCACTGTGTCTTTTCTGGGTTTGCAATTTGCTGAGCTTTATTTGGCCAATGTGTTCTCATACCCAGCATCCTTGCTTTTTGGGCAACTTGCCAATCTACTTGGGCTTTAGCAACCATGAGTTTGCTACACTGCTATCCTCTCTCAGGATGACTGCATGCATGCTTTCACCATTAACACATTCTCTGTGCTTTTTTTTGTCTTTAGATCATCCAGACTGCTCCCAAATGTCTTGAGATGATGCGGTCTGAGCTGTAAATGTGTTGATGGAAAAGCGCAGCAGGTCAGGCAGCATCCAAGGAGCAGGAGAATCGACATTTCGGGCATGAGCCCTTCTTCAGGAATGAGGAAAGTGTGTCCAGCAGGCTAAGATAAAAGGTAGGGAGGAGGGACTTGGGGGAGGGGCGTTGCAAATGCGATAGGTGCAAGGAGGTCAAGGTGAGGGTGATAGGCCGGAGTGGGGGCGGAGAGGTCAGGAAGAAGATTGCAGGTTGGAAGGCGGTGCTGAGTTGACTGAGACAAGGTGGGGAGAGGGGAAATGAGGAAACTGGAGAAATCTGAGTTCATCCCTTGTGGTTGGAGGGTTCCTAGGTGGAAGATGAGGCGTTCTTCCTCCAACCGTCGTGTTGCTATGGTCTGGCGATGGAGGAGTCCAAGGACCTGCATGTCCTTGGTGGAGTGGGAGGGGGAGTTGAAGTGTTGAGCCACGGGGTGGTTGGGTTGGTTGGTCCAGGTGTCCCAGAGGTGTTCTCTGAAACGTTCCGCAAGTAGGCAGCCTGTCTCCCCAATATAGAGGAGGCCACATCGGGTGCAGCGGATGCAATAAATGATGTATGTGGAGGTGCAGGTGAATTTGTGGCGGATATGGAAGGATCCCTTGGGGCCTTGGAGGGAAGTAAGGGGGGAGGTGTGGGCTAAGTTTTGCATTTCTTGCGGTTGCAGGGGAAGGTGCCGGGAGTGGAGATTGGGTTGGTGGGGGGTGCGGACCTGACGAGGGAGTCACGGAGGGAATGGTCTTTTCGGAACGCTGATAGGGGAGGGGAGGGAAATATATCCTTGGTGGTGGGGTCCGTTTGGAGGTGGCGGAAATGACGGCGTGACTCTTCGTGACTCCCTCGTCAGGTCCGCACCCCCCACCAACCCAACCTCCATTCCCGGCACCTTCCCCTGCAACCGCAAGAAATGCAAAACTTGCACCCACACCTCCCCCTTACTTCCCTCCAAGGCCCCAAGGGATCCTTCCATATCCGCCACAAATTCACCTGCACCTCCACACACATCATTTATTGCATCCGCTGCACCCGATGTGGACTCCTCTATATTTGGGAGACAGGCTGCTTACTTGCGGAACGTTTCAGTGAACACCTCTGGGACACCTGGACCAACCAACCCAACCACCGCGTGGCTCAACACTTCAACTTCCCTTCCCACTCCACCAAGGACATGCAGGTCCTTGGACTCCTCCATCGCCAGACCATAGCAACACGACGGTTGGAGGAAGAACGCCTCATCTTCCGCCTAGGAACCCTCCAACCACAAGGGATGAACTCAGATTTCACCAGTTTCCTCATTTCCCCTCCCCCCACCTTGTCTCAGTCAAATCCATTGAATTCAGCACCGCCTTCCTAACCTGCAATCTTCTTCCTGACCTCTCCGGCCCCACCCCACTCCGGCCTATCACCCTCACCTTGACCTCCTCCACCTATCTCATTTCCAACCCCCCTCCCCCAAGTCCCTCCTCCCGACCTTTTATCTTAGCCTGCTGGACACACTTTCCTCATTCCTGAAGAAGGGCTCATGCCCGAAACGTCGATTCTCCTGCTCCTTGGATGCTGCCTGACCTGCTGCGCTTTTCCAGCAACACATTTTCAGCTCTGATCTCCAGCATCTGCAGTCCTCACTTTCTCCATGATGCGGTCTGAAACAAGATCCAGTTACTCGATTTTGATTTGCAGAACTGCTGCAGTGAAAGTCAGCCTTCTTGCTATGGTAGAGTTTGCTATTAGCTTTAATTTCAGGATTTTGAATAAAAGGATGCTGTGAGGATAGGTAGCAAATGGATTGAAAGGTATGTTTTTTTGGAGCAATGGTAATGATGCAATGAGATCTTGGGGTAACCAGGATGTGAGTCACTATCCACATACCCATCCATTCAGGATAAAGAGTTCCTGCATTCTGACTCTTCTTCCTCCTGAGATGTCATCTGCAAACCTTGTGACAAGGTTGTGCCTTCATGAGAGTGAGGTTGTAGAGTGTGCTGCTGACCTCTATTAATTTGGACACTCTCAGTACCCTTGAACATTCCTTGAGTGGTCCAATCAGTGATACCATTGCTTTAGGGTGACTTTGGTTTGATCCACGGTGTTCCTTATTGCTGTATGGTGCTTATTAGAGGCACATTGTCTTCATTGTTGGATTGAGGACAAAAGGCAGGATCCAGTGTATTAATGGAATCCCTCATCCCAAGCTGCCAGACCGGATTTGTCATGATGGCCTAAAGATGGTGGAAATGACTGACTGCCTCAGGATGAAAGCATCATGGCTGCTGCCAGAATAGTGAGCATTTGCTAACATGAAGTGCTTGTGCATGGTCATACACCATGTTGATTCAGCCCTTGTGGTTGAGGTACAATTCCCTGTTTGTGTGAGCCCAGAGAACTATGTGAGAAAAGTGGATGACTCCTTGCATCCTTTCGAATCTCTTTACTCTGGCAAAGCCACATGCCCTTTCCTCCTGCTTCCCCTGATAAAAAGAGAATGATTTTCCCACAGCTGTTGTGCAGTGCTCCTGGATGCAATGACAGCTTGCTATGTCATGAAAACAGAATGTGCTGGAGAATCTCAGCAGGTCCAGTAAAGTGTTTGATGAGAGAAAAACAGTGTTAACTCTTCAAAGAGTCAGAATAGGTCTGTAAATATTACATTCTTTCTTGCTCCACATCTGAGTTTTTCCAGACCATTCTGTTTTGATTACAAATTCCTGCCTTTACAGTACATGGCTTTTATTTAATGTTTGCTATGTCGCCTGCTTCCAGCTAGAAGAACTTAGAGCATGGATCAATACTTTGAGCTACAAAATTGTGGCCATTATGGAGACTTGGACATCACAGGGGCAGGAATGGTTTTTGTATGTTCCAGGGTTTAGATGTTGCAAAAGGAATAGGGAGGGAGATAAAAAAGATGGGGGAATGGCATTGCTAATCATAGATAGTTTAACAGCTGCAGAAAGGGAGGTCATCGAGGAGGGTTTGTCTACTGAGACATTATGGGTGGAAGTCAGAAACAGGAAAGGGGCAGTCACTTTATTGGCAGTTTTCTATAGACCCCTCAAATAGCAACAAGGACACAGAGGAGCAGATTGGGAGGCAGATTTTGGAAAGGTGCAGAAGTATTGAGGGCTATTGTCACAGGTGACTTCAACTTCCCTAATATTTATTTTTATTAATTAGATTACTTACAGTGTGGAAGCAGGCCCTTCGGCCCAACAAGTCCACATCCTGCCGAAACACAACCCACCCCGACCCATTCCCCTACATTTACCCCTTCACCTAACACTACAGGCAATTTAGCATGGCCAATTCACCTAACCTCCACATTTTTGGATTGTGGAAGGAAACCGGAACATGTGGAGGAAACCCACACAGACACGGGGAGAGTGTGCAAACTCCACACAGAGAGTCGCCTCAGGCAGGAATTGATCTCTGGTGCTGTGAGGCAGCAGTGCTAGCCACCGTGCCGCCATTCTTAGTGCAAATACTTTGGATGGAGCACACCTTCCCTCTACACACCTGTCTAGGGCAGGCCATATTGGATTTGGTGTATGTAGAGGGCAGGCCATATTGGATTTGGTGCTTGGAATGAACCAAGTCAGGTGTCAGATCTCTCATTTGGAGAGCATTTCAGTGATAGTGATCACAACACCCTGGCATGTACTACACTCATGGAGAGGGGTAGGAGCAGATGGTATGGTAAAGTATTTAATTGGGGGAGGGGGAATTACTTTGCTATTAGGAAGGAATTGTGGCGCATAAATTGGGAACAGATATTCTCAGGGAAATGCACGACAGAAATGTGGAGGTTGTTAAGGTAGCGCTTGCTGATTGTGCTGGACAGGTTTGTCCCACTGAGGCAAGGAAGGGATGATAGGGTGAAGGAACCTTGGGTGACAAGGGATGTGGAATATTTAGTCAAGAGGAAGAAGGAAGCTTACGTAAGGTTGAGGAAGCAAGGATCAGACAGGGCTGTAGAGGGTTACAAGGTTACATTGAAGAATGGACTTGGAAGAGCTAGAAGGGGGCATGAAAAACCCTTGGTGGGTCGAGTGTAGGAAAACCCCAAGGTGTTCGACACCAATGTCAGGAACAAGAGGATGGCCAGAGTGAGGATAGGGCCAATCAGGAAGAATGGAGGGAACTTGTGCCTGGAGTCAGAGGAGGAAGGAGAGGTCCTTAATAAATAGTTTGCTTCAGTATTCACTAGTGAGATGGACCTTGTCTGTTGTGGGGCTAGTGTG
Source organism: Chiloscyllium plagiosum (assembly GCF_037043375.1). Classification (NCBI taxonomy): domain Eukaryota; kingdom Metazoa; phylum Chordata; class Chondrichthyes; order Orectolobiformes; family Hemiscylliidae; genus Chiloscyllium; species Chiloscyllium plagiosum. Next base: position 49,960,332 of record NW_028270151.1, on the reverse strand, counting down.
AAACAGGCTGATACATTAAAACAGGTTGATGTTAAGAAAGAGGATGTGTCGGAAATTTTTAAAAACATAAGTTGCCTGGGCCAGACGGGATATACCCGAAGTTACTACGGGAAACAAAGCAAGAGATTGCTGCCCTTTTTGGCTATGATCTTTGTGCCCTCATTAGATTACATTACAGCGGGGAAACAAGTCCACACCGACCCGCCGAAGCGCAACCCACCCATGCCCCTACATTTACCCCTTTCCTAACATTACGGGCAATTTAGCATGGCCAATTCACCTGACCTGCACATCTTTGGACTGTGGGAGGAAACCGGAGCACCCGGAGGAAACCCACACAGACACGGGGAAAACGTGCAAACTCCACACAGTCAGTCGCCTGAGGCGGGAATTGAACCCGGGTCTCAGGTGCTGTGAGGCAGCAGTGCTAACCACTGTGCCACCGTGCCGCCCACGGTAGTACCAGATAATTGGAGGGTGGCAACTGTCATTCTCTTGTTGAAGAAAGAGAATAGGGATAACTCTGGGAATCACAGACCTGTCAGTCTTACGTCGGTAGTGAACAAGTTATTGGTGAACACTTTGAGAGACAGGAGTTATGATTACTTGGAAGACCATAGTTTGATTAGAGATAGTCAGCATGGCTTTGTGAGGTAATGCCTCACACGTTTTATTGAATTATTTCTGGATGAGACAAAACGCATTGGCGAAGGTAGAACAGTGGATGTGGTGAACGTGGATTTTAGCAAGGCGTTTGATAAGGTACCGTATGGTAGGCTCATTCAGAAAGTAAGGAGTTGTGGGATACAAGGAAATTTGGCTGTCGGGATACAGAATTGGCTGGCCCATAGAAAACAGAAAGTTTTAATTGATGGAAAATATTCAGCTTGGAGCTCAGTGACCAGTGGTGTTCCCCAGGGATCTGTTCTGGGACCTTTGCTCTTTGATTTTTACAAATGACTTGGATGAGGAAGTGGAAGGGTAGGTTAGTACGTTTGCTGATGACACGAAGCTTGTGGAGTTGTGGAGGGCTGTTGTAGGTTGCAACAGGAGACTGACAGGATGCAGAGCTGGGCTAAGAAGTGGTAGGTGGAGTTCAAACTGGAAAAGTGTGAAGTGATTCATTTTGGAATGTCAAATTTGAATGCAGTTTACAGGGTTAAAGACAGGATTCTTGGCAGTGTGGAGGAGCAGAGGGATCTTGGGTCCACGTGCATAGATCCCTCAAAGTTGCCATCCAAGTTTATGGAGTTGTTAAGAATGCATATGGTGTGTTGGCTTTCATTTGCAGTAGGGTTGAGTTTAAAAGCTGCGAGGTTATGCTGCAGCTCTATAAAACCCTGGTTAGATCACACTTGGAATATTGTGATCAGTTCTGTTCACTTCCTTATAGGAAGTTAAAAATCACACAACACCAGGTTATAGTCCAACAGGTTTAATTGGAAGCACACTAGCTTTCGGATCGACGCTCCTTCATCAGGCGATTGACCTGATGAAGGAGCGTCGCTCCGAAAGTTAGTGTGCTTCCAATCAAACCTGTTGGACTATAACCTGGTGTTGTGTGATTTTTAACTTTGTACACCCCAGTCCAACACCGGCATCTCCGAATCATGACTCCTTATAGGAAGGATGTGGAAACTGTAGAGAGAGTGCAGAGGAGATTTACCAGGATGTTGCCTGGGCTGGTCTTATGAAGAAAGGTTGAGGGAGCCAAGGTTTTTCTCATAAGAAGAAAGAAGGATGAGAGCTGAATTGATAGAGGTGTACAAGATAATGAAAGGCATAAATAAAGTGGATGGCCAGAGACTTTTTCCCAGGGTGGAAATGACTATTACAAGAGGGCATAATTTTAAGGTGATTGGAGGAAGGGATAGGGGAGATGACAGAGATAGGTTCTTTACTACCACTGCTGGCAGTGCATGCCATGCACCCTCTAATCTCTGTGTAAAGTCAGATACATTAGGTTCATTTAAGTGACACTTGGATTGACACGTGGATGGTAATAAAATGAAGGGTATGTTGGTTAGTTTGATCTTAGAGCAGGCTAAAAGTTTGCCACAACATCAAGGGTCAAAGGGCCTGTACTGTTCTGTGTAGAAGCTGAGGGCAATGGTGTGCTTGTTGGTCAATGGGAAAGCTGTCTGTGTCCCACTGTGTATCTTGAGGTCCTACTGAAGGAGATGGAACTGTTCAGTTGCACCTTCTTGGTGAACCACAGTTGCCTCATACACTGCTCCTGGCTGGGTTGGAGATAGGAGAAGTGCTCCCTCAAAACTCTTGTTCATACAGGACTAATGTTAGTAGTCGTCCTCCTTCTTCCTCTGTGCACACCTTCCCTTCTCTATTGTTTGCTTCACGGTATTCCAAAGGAACTGCAACTAACACCTCGATAGCAGACTTTATGTTGATCGGACAGAAAACTCGACTGACCTGTAAGGATGAAACAATATTAACTTTAAAGTTCAAGAAGCCACCAAAACCCATTCAGACACAAACCACAAAATGTATTAAAGCTTTATGTCAAAAGCAGCTCATCTGCAAGGTTAACCCATTTAGATAAAATGACAGACCTATCCCTTATTGCGATCTGGAATAATACATGGAAATGATGTGATGTAATAGCTGTAGGACTCTGCAGCAACCTTACAAAGATGCTTCCCAAGGGTGGAATTAGATAAAAAGATAGAGTGAAGGTAGAAAATCAATACAGTTCGCGAATGGATTTTGAAGGACTTTAGATAACAATCTTATCAGGTTGTGATGTTATTGTTAGTTTGTTATCTCTCAGATGACATATATAGTTGTTTATAGTGTACATGTGCAATTTATCAAGTTTTACAGAAGTCTAAGTTTGAAGACAGTCTTCACCTTGCCTTGTCCTTGACCAATCTGTCTTGACCCAAACTATGGTGGCTCAGTGGTTAGCACTGCTGCCTCACAGTGTCATGCACGTGGGTTCAATTCCTGCCTCAGGCAACTGTCTGTGTGGAGTTTGCACATTCTCCCCGTGACTGCGTGGTTTCCTCTGGGTGCTCCGGTTTCCTCTCACAGTCCAAAAATGTGCAGGTTAGGTGAATTGGCCATAATAAATTGCCCGTAGTGTTAGGTGAAGGGGTAAATGTAGAGAAATGGGTCAGGGTGGGTTGGTCTTTGGAGGGTCGGTGTGGACTTGTTGGGCCAAAGGGCCTATTTCCACACTTTAAGTAATCTAATCAAACTCTCAGGTGTGGCCTCAAGCCACATCACAGCTGAGATGGTATCTGGACTTTGAAAGTCCAAATGAGCAGAACCTGAATCAAATAAATCACAGAACTGACTGATGACACCATTTTCTGGATCAGTGGTGCTGGAAGAGCACAGCAGTTCAGGCAGCATCCGACGAGCAGCAAAATCGACGTTTCGGGCAAAAGTCCTTCATCAGGAATAAAGTCAGAGAGCCTGAAGCGTGGAGAGATAAGCTAGAGGAGGTTGGGGGTGGGGAGAAAGTAGCATAAAGTACAATAGGTGAGTGGGGTCCTTGGCCTCCTTCACCGCTGCTCCCTCACCACCAGACGCCTGGAGGAAGAACGCCTCATCTTCCGCCTCGGAACACTTCAACTCCAGGGCATCAATGTGGACTTCAACAGCTTCCTCATTTCCCCTTCCCCCACCTCATCCTAGTTTCAAACTTCCAGCGCCGCACTGTCCCCTTGACTTGTCCGGACTTGTCCGACCTGCCTAGCTCCTTTTCCACCTATCCACTCCACCCTCTCCTCCCTGACCTATCACCTTTATCTCCTCCCCCACTCACCTATTGTACTCTATGCTACTTTCTCCCCACCCCCACCCTCCTCTAGCTTATCTCTCCACGCTTTAGGCTCTCTGCCTTTATTCCTGATGAAGGGCTTTTGCCTGAAACGTCGATTTTGCTGCTCGTCGGATGCTGCCTGAATTGCTGTGCTCTTCCTGCACCACTAATTCAGAAAATGATTTCCAGCATCTGCAGTCATTGTTTTTACCACCTTGATGACACCATTTGACCTCTGTACAAGGCCTAGAAAACCCTAGGAGCAAGAATGTCCAGGTGACCGTTTTCACCTCAAGCACATCAGAGCCTCATGTTGCAACCATATACATCACTTTCGTTATGTATAAATAATAATTGCCTCATTATTAGATATGTAAGCTGAAGCTGCAACCCTGTGCATTCAATTCAGCCGTTTTCATTTCAACATTTACTTCTCAGCAAGGGCACCAGGATTCAGGAATGAAGGAGATAACCCCGGGCACCGATACCACGGAAGTGCTGCCGCCCAGGATTGCAGCACCCTGAGCTGCAGCACTGTACTGTAAGCGCATGTCACGCTCTTTCCTTGTGTTTGCTCGGAGTCTCCGAGCTGGACAGGAGAGGCGATGGCAATTCAGCAAAGGCACAGCACCTCCTCAGGAGATAACTATACACCTCTATCCTTGAAAACCATCAGAAAGAACGAGGACAGGCCGTGGAAACTCCGATTAATCTATCTGCAGTGCTGTAAGTTATTTATATGCAGTATGTCATCACGTATCTTGCTGATATAAGAGCGGCACACATTTCACTCGCTTATCAAATCGCTGGCATTCAGCTGGTCCCCGCAGTTAATATAAAGAGAAAAATGTTATGTTCTTGCCGAGGATTTTAAAAAAAATGTGGACTGCGTGACATTCAAGAAACTGGTGAAGTACATGGGAACTGCAGGGTTTTTTGACTTTAAGCTTACACTCCTGCTAGATGTCAATCCTCAAGATAAAACCTTTTTTTTTGTTTATTGTTATTATTCGGATGATCCTGAGATATTTATCATAAGACATGAATTTTATTTTGCCGTTTTTGGCTCTTCGAAAGAAGTTATTTTGGAAAAAACACAATATTTCAAACATTGAGAGTGATAGTGGTATGAGGTACTTGTACTGATAAACGAATTCTAACTAAACCCCCAAATTCAGGCAATGAATGAACAATGAAACACACACCGTGTTGTAACCATTAGCCCTTCTCACCGGCAACCTTTTCTGGTCATGTGACATAGGTAGAAAATGTTCAACGTGTCACCAAAATATATTTTCTGTTTCTTGGAAACTCATCGACTTAATTGTTTTGAGGAGGGTGGTATCTTTTTTTTGTGTAATGTTTAGCTGCACTAAATGGCTTTTTAAAAAAATAATGTTGCTTCACAGTGAAATAGATTATATGCTATAATCCTCAGGCTAGTTCTTGCATCAGAAATACACCCAGTCATATTTTGTTTCATTAACTGCAGAACAATATCCTCCTTTGTACTGACACTTTAGAGAGCTTCTTGATGTCTCTAGACATTCTCGTGACATTCTGACATAAACCATACCCTTTCTCCAATAGACACCAGGACTTAATATCCAAATATTAGCCATTCCAAGAATTCTCTGCATTTGTGGCCGGTGAGTGGAAGGAAGCATCTCATGGAAGGAAACATGAGCACAGGCATTTTCTCCCATTTATCTCTCCACCCCCAAGGTTCCCAGCCTCACAATTTTTTTAAAAAGCCTCATTCCTGATGAAGGGCTTTTGCCTGAAACATCGATTCTTCTGCTCCTCCGATGCTGCCTAACCTGCTATGCTTTTCCAGCACCACACTCTCGACTCTGATCTCCTGTATCTGTAGACCACAATTTCTCCAAACATGAGAACAGTCCACTTACAATTCATGTTCCAACAATTGATGTGGTATTTATTGAAATTTGCTTTAAATTTATTTAAATAATTTTTAAAAAACCTTTGCTTTAACAGGACATCTGTTTCCCAGTTGTGATCCAGTTCTTGTGTGTTTTAGACAGATGACATCTGCCATAACACTGGCTATTCCTAGATTTATGTATGTCAATACCTCAAATTCAAAATTGCCATTCTTGTGTTCAAATCCCTCTGTCGTATTTCAGTCAACTCCTCCAACTTTATAACCCTCTGAGATTGGCATCCATTCAGCACCTGAAATATTAACCGCCTGCTCCACTGACACATAGTAACATCGTAATGCACAATCTACAAGATGCACTGTAGGAAGTCAATAAGGCTCTTCAACAGCAACTTATCAACTCATGACTTCTACCATCTAGAAGAAAATGTGCAGCATCACATGGGAATACCATCTGCTTCAAATTCCCTTCCAAGTCAGACATCGTACTGACGTGGAACTATATCGTTATTTCTTCACTGTCACAGGTCAAACACCTGGAATTCCCTGAAAGTACCTGGGTGTGCTTAAACCACATGGGTTGCAGTGGCTTCAGAAGCCACATCCCGGACACCACCTTGAGAGTGCATGGGGCTGGGCAATAAATGCTGATCTAACCAGTGACTCCGACATCTGTGAATGAATAAATAATAGCAGCAACTTCGGCTTCCTTCGTTTTTGGGCTCTTGTGCGTTCTTCGTTTCTTGTTTGTTGTACTACCTTCAGCATTCTGGGCCGCAGCTCTGGAATGCCGTTAATAAACATCTCCATCTCTCTCTACCTCTGACTCCTCCTGGGACTTTATCTCCTGACCCATTACCTCCAACTCTGGCCCAATGTCAAGTTTGTTTGGTAGCAATCCTATGGAGTACCTTTGGATGTTTTATTGTTAGGATCTCCAAAATCCCAGTTTTTGACTGAAAAGCAATAAGCTACAAGATTCCCTTGGTTATTTTTTTAAAAAAAACAGACAAGAGTCAAAGAAAGAATGTAGTAAATACTATCTTGGAGAACCAACTGTACTCTGAAGTTCAGAATGAGTAAACAGGTAAGTTATGGTCAATCTATCAACTATAAATTACACATTAACTGGCAGATATAATGAAGATAAATGTTATGATTTGGCTAAACTGTCCACTCAGCATGTGTGTACTGCAATTCAGGCATAAAATCATTCAAAACCCAGGATGAATTTCACCTTCTGCTCTTTTAGGATTTAACCTGATCGCAGCTAACAGTGCTACACTGAGTTCTGTGGTTGAAGTTGAATGATTTATTGTCACTTGCATTTGACAGTGAATAATACAGTAAAATATAGTGAAAAGCTTTAACTGTTTCCACAATCCGGCACCATTTTGAATAGTTAATTGAAAAAAAAACTGAAAGAGAGTCACGAGTCCTGAGCCTTCAGCTGGCTCACCTGTGCTGCAGCTAAATTCTCTGGGCACAGCCTTCATCTAAACTGACATATCTGCAGAACTCTGCTTCCAATGGTCTGACAGATGTCAGTCCGCCAATGTCGCCTTCAAGTCACAGAAGCAGCTGCACCAGCTACATACTTGCCTAACCTCAGATTCTGGATCTAGCCTCTGCCCTCTTCAGCATTACATCACAAGTATCAACAACTGAGAACCTTTTGCATGGTTTCAAACAATTTCAGCCTCCTGGAGATTTTGGTTTCTAGTCTTAATTTCTGTCTTCATTTCCAAATGAACTGATTGAGTTGTTTCTCAGTTTTCCTTTTCAGTTAGGATATGTCTCAAAATGTACAAGCTTTGAAACCAGGTACCATTGGTGTTAAAGTGCTATATAAACATTCCCATCACAAAAATGTCAAGCAATGACCATCTGCATCAGGACACAAACTAACCATCTACCCTTGATTTTCAATGCATTACTATTAGTAAATCCATCTGTTTCAACTCTATGGGAGTTACTTTCTTCAGAAATTGAACTGGAACAGTTATATAAATGCTGAGACTTCATAAGCAGGTTAGAAATGGAGAGTACTATTGTCAATAATTCACCTCTTGATTTCCCTATAGACTTCATCATCTGAAAAACAAAATTCAGAAGTATAATTAAATGTACTTTACTTCCCTAAATGAGTGCAGTTCCAACAGCACTCAAGAAGCTAAACTCAATTCTGCATAAAACAGCCTGCTTGAGTGGCACTTCATCCTCAACTTTAAACATTCATTCTTTCCACCATTAATGCACATAGACAGCAGTGTGTACCGTCCGGCAATATATCGGGCAACAACTAACCCAGGCTCCTGTGACAAACTCATGACCTCTGCCATTCCAATAGGTCAAGACCATAAGATACAAGAGCAGAATTAGGCCATTTGCCCATTGAGACTTCTCCATCATTAATTCAAGGCTAGCATGTTTCTCAATCCCATTCTCCTGCCTTCTCCCTATAACCCTTGAACCCCTTACTAATTAAAAACCTACCTATCTCTGTCTTAAAGACATTCAATGACTTGGCCTCCAGAATCTTCTGTGACATGAGTTCCAAAGCTCAACACCCTTTTGTCTGAAGAAAGTTTTCCTCATCTTAGTTATAAAGGATCATCTCTTCACTCTGAGGCTGTGCTGTCAGGACCTAATCTCTCCTACTGGTGGAAACATCTTCACATTTACCAGTCTTCTGACTACACTTTAAGTTTTAATGAGATCCCCTTCTTCTAAACGCTATTGAGTACAGACCCAGAATTTTCAACTGATCCTCATACATCAAGCCCTTTATCGTGGAATTACTCTTGTGAACCTTCTCTGGACTCCCTCCAATGCCAGCATATCCTCCTTGAGATACAGTATTCAAAACTGCTCTCAAAGTTCCAAATGTGGTCTGACCAGAGCCTTCTACAGCCTGAGCGGTATGTCTTGGCTCTTGAGTTCCAGCTCTGTTAAAATGAATTGCATCCTAACAGCAAACTGAACCTGCATGTTAACCTTAAGAAAATCCTGAACTAGGATGCCAAAGGGGGCAGAAGATGAAATGTGAGGATACGGCAGCTAGTAATATAAAAGAAGATTTTTTGAGATATATAAAATGTAGGAAGATGACAAGTGTGTACATTGGACTGCTGGAAAATGAGGCTGGAGAAGTAGTAATGAGGAACAAAAAAATGTGGAGGAACTGAATAAGTGCTTTGCATCACACTTTACGGTAGTAAACACTACCAGCGTACCAGGAACTTCCAGAGTCAGGAGCAGAGGAAAGTGCATTGACCATCACTAAGGAGAAGGTGCTGGGGAAACTGTAAGTTTTGATGATGTTAAATTACCCAGACTACATGGACAATACCCCAGAGTTCTGAAGGAGAGAGCTGAGGTGATTGCAGAGGCATTGGTAGTGGTCTTTCAGGAATCACTGGAGTCAGGGAAGAAGACAGATGAGTTGAAACTATAGGCTGATTAGCCTGACCATGGTCATTTGTAAGATTTTAGAGCCCATTATTAAGAATGAGATTGAGGAGTACTTGGAAATGTATGTTAAAATAGGACTTTGGCAGCACAGCTTTGTCAGGGGAAGTCATGCTTGTCAAATCTATTTGAATTCTCTGAGGAGGTAGCAAGCAAGATAAAGAAGAGCCAGTGGATTTCAAGAAAGTCTTTTTCAAGGTACCACACAGGAGGCTGCTAAATAAGGTGAGAGCCCATGGTGCTCAGGGAAAGATACTGACATGGCTAACTGGCAGAAGACAGAGTGTGGATAAAGGGATCTTTTTCAGATGGCAGCTGATGACTAGTGAAGTTCCACCAGAGTGACTGTTAGGACCACAACTATTCACATTATATGTTAATGAACTGGACAAAGGAACTGAAGGCACTGTTACTAAGTTTGCAGATGATGCAAAGATAGGTGGAGCATCAGGTAGTTTTGAGGAAATGGGGAGATTGCAGAATGACTTGGACATGATAGGAAATTGTATTCCATCTACTACTATTTTGCCAGATGTGGGAAAGTGTGAGGTTATGCATTTTGGTAGGAAGAAGAGAGGCATAGACTAATTGCTAAATGGAAAAGGCTTCAGAAATCTGAAGCACAACGGGGCTGAAGCATAAGAGCAGCACATCCATGGCAAAACCCTGACCAAGTTTCTCTCCAACCCACATACCATCCTGACTTGGAACTAAATTGATGTTCATTCTGTGTCACAGTGTAAAATCCTGGAACTTCCTAACTATACTGTGGGTATATCCACACCATGTGAACTGCAACGGTTTGGGAAGACAGCTCACCAAAACCATTATGAGGCCAATTAGGCAATGAATTGGCCAAGGACAACCAAGACACTTTGCAAGAATAAATGAATAACTGTTACTGTTTTGTTGCTTTGCATAACCATACATATTTTGTGTAAAACCATCAGAACATAAATTGTCTATTTGTTGTTGGACAAGTCCTTGCCAGGCTCCTGCTTTACCCTCTGAATGAGACCATCACATACAATGAGTAGCTTTTGATGAAGGCAGTGACAGTTGACAAGAGCCTCATGTTGCTGCTTTGAGGGGGTGGAGGATGGAGGGGGGGGGGGGGGGGGGATGGAGGGGTGGTGGTGGATGGGGGGGGGGGGGCTGGTTTATAAATTAGTGTAATCAGAGAACAAATGGCCTGGGGGCCTGAGTTCCAATCCCGCCACGGCAGATGGTGGAATTTGAATTCTATTTTTTTTAAAATCTGGAATTAAGAGTTGAATGATGACCATGAAATCATTGTCACTTGTTAGAAAAACCCATCTGTTTCACTAATGTCCTTTAGGGAAGGAAATCTGCCATCCTTACCTCACCCCTGTCATTGCTCAACAGGGTTTGTCTTCAAAGTTTGTGCGAAGATTTGTAGCTCGGGTGCTCGTTGTTGTGGTTTTGTTCGCCGAGCTGGAAGTTTTTGTTGCAAACGTTTCGTCCCCTGGCTAGGCGACATCATCAGTGCTTGGGACCCTCCTGCGAAGCGCTTCTTTGATGTTTCCTCCGGTGTTTATAGTGGTCTGTCCCTGCCGCTTCCGGTTGTCAGTTTCAGCTGTCCGCTGTAGTGGTTGGTATATTGGGTCCAGGTCGATGTGTTTGTTGATGGAGTTTGTGGATGAATGCCATGCCTCTAGGAATTCTCTGGCCATTCTCTGTCTGGCTTGCCCTATGATAGTAGTGTTGTCCCAGTCAAATTCATGTTGCTTGTTGTCTGCGTGTGTGGCTACTAAGGATAGCTGGTCGTGTCGTTTCGTGGCTAGTTGATGTTCATGTATGTGGATTGTTAGCTGTCTTCCTGTTTGTCCTATATAGTGTTTTGTGTAGTCCTTGCATGGTATTTTGTACACTACATTAGTTTTGCTCATGTTGGGTATTGGGTCCTTCGTTCTGGTGAGTTGTTGTCTGAGCGTGGCTGTTGGTTTGTGTGCCGTTATGAGTCCTAGGGGTCGCAGTAGTCTGGCTGTCAGTTCTGAGATGCTCCTGATGTATGGTAGTGTGGCTAGTCCTTTTGGTTGTGGTATGTCCTCATTCCATGGTCTTTCTCTTAGGCATCTGTTGATGAAGTTGCGCGGGTATCCGTTTTTGGCGAATACCTTGTATAGGTGTTCCTCTTCTTCTTTTTGCAGTTCTGGATTCTGCAGTGTGTTGTGGCCCTTTTGAATAGTGTCCTGATGCAGCTTCGTTTGTGTGTGTTGGGGTGGTTACTTTCATAGTTTAGGACTTGGTCTGTGTGTGTGGCTATCCTGTATACCCTTGTAGTGAATTCTCCGTTCGATGTTCTCTGTACCATCACGTCTAGGAATGGGAGTTGGCTATCCTTTTCTTCTTCTCTCATGAATCGGATTCCTGTGAGTGTGGCATTGATGATCCGATGTGTTTTTTCTATTTCCGTGTTTTTAATGATTACAAACGTGTCATCGACATATCTGACCCAGAGTTTGGGTTGAATTTGTGGTAGGACTGTTTGTTCTAACCTTTGCATAACTGCCTCTGCTATGAGTCCCGAGATTAGTGATCCCATGGGTGTTCCGTTGATTTGTTCGTATATCTGGTTGTTGAATGTGAAGTGTGTTGTGAGGCACAAGTCCAGTAGTTTAAGTATGCCGTCTTTGTTGATAGGTTCAGTGTCCTGTTTTCTGTTCTGTATGTCCAGTAGGTTGGCTATTGTTTCTCTGGCTAGGGTTTTGTCAATCGAAGTGAACAGTGCCGTCACGTCGAATGATATCATGGTTTCTTCTTTGTCTATGTGTATATTTCTGATGATGTCCAAGAATTCCTGTGTTGATTGTATAGAGTGTTTGGATCCGCTGACCAGATGTTTCAGTTTCTGTTGTAGTTCTTTGGCCAGTTTGTATGATGGTGTCCCTGGTAGTGATACTATGGGTCTGAGTGGGATGTCTGGTTTGTGTACTTTAGGTAATCCATAGAATCTGGGGGTGTTGTTGCTTTCCGGTTTCATTCTTTGTAGGTCAGCTCTGGTTATCTGTCCGTTTTTTTGTAGATTCCTTAGTGTGTTATTTATCCTATTGGTGAGTTGTGGTGTGGGGTCAAATTCCTTCATTTGGTAGGTGTTGATATCTGCAAGTAGTTGTTGTGCTTTTTGGATGTAATCAGATTTATCTAGGATGACCGTCATTCTGCCTTTATCTGCTGGTAGTATGATTATGTTCTTATCGTTTCTTAGTGATTTCAGTACTTCCCTCTCCTTGGTGTTGAGGTTATGTGTTTGTCGTTTCCTTATTATCATAGGTACAACAGTTTGTCTCACTGTTTGTTGTGTCTCTTCTGTCAGTCCATTGTTCCTGAGTGTGCATTCTAGTGCTGCTAGGAAGTCTGCTGTCTTGGCGTCCCTGTGGTTGTAGTTGAGTCCCTTGGCCAGTATTGTTCTTTCTGTGTCTGTGAGCTGTCTGTGGGAGAGGTTTTTAACCCAGGTGTGTGTTGTAGTGTCCTCTTTGTTGTGTGTTAGTTTGGCCATTTTTTCTTTTAGTGCCGTTTTTTTGCGGTGTGTAGTCCTGTTCTGTCCTATGGTGACAGCCTGTTCTATGGTCCGGGTCCATTCACGATTAGTGGTTTTTGAAATTAACGACTTTTGGCGCGCAATTTCTTGTTTGTACTTGTTTGTCTTGCAACCCTCCCATGCCCACTGCTGCATTTGTGCTGACAGCAGAAAGATAGTTTGTTTCAATTGCAATAGGGAGGAAAGGCCATCCATTGGCTTTTTCATTGCAGACTTCATCGAGAGGGAATTGCGTAGGTATCTCGATCCCACCTGTCACTTAAAAATCAAATGCTTCCCAAGATCCAAGTCAACAGGGTTAAGGCATTAAGTTCCATCCAATGTCTTACAAGAAATTTTGTATTAATTTTCATCCAAGCAAAGGAGCAAGAGACATGATCGCTGTCCCAAAACAGAATTCAAGAAAAGTTGTTTAAAACAAACACCAGTCAATTTGTAAGCAGAATGGGAAAATGTGGAATCTGCTGGTGAAGTTTGAGTTTCACCAATAAATCAATGTGATTTAGTAGCTGTCTGATGGAGTGCTTGGTAGATTGATTGCTAATGAAGTGGTGTGTGATACTTTTTTGTCACTAAAGAACAGGTTTGTGATCTATTTTATCTGTTATTCTCTGCCATGGAAAAGGCATTTCTTTCAAAAGATCGATACATTCCATAGAGGAGAGCTGAAAATTTGTTTAATTGGTGCTGACTAGGTTTTATGTGATATTGTGGAAGATCTGAACTCTATCTAGTTTAACAACATAAGAAACTGTGGTTGAATTGTTACAAAGATTTTCTTAATCATCTACGTACAATCCGAAACCTGATGTGGAAATGCTGGGCTTGGACTGGGGTAGACAAGGTTAAAAATCAAATGACGTCAGGTTATAGTCCAACAGGTTAACATAAATTTGTTAAAGTTGTTGACCAATCTGAATATAGTCCAACCAGTTGGATTATAATCTGATGTTGTTTGATTTTTGATCTACAATCTGAAACCTTGTAGGAAAGGAGTAACATGATTTAGGACACTTCCCAGTTGGGAATAGTCACTGTAGCCAGATTTTCTCAACAGTTCTCAACTTCATAATGAAAAGGGTGCATTGCTACTGCTTTTTTCTCCTTTTCTTTTTACTGCATCAGTTTGAAGAGGAGACACTGCATCCTAGCCACAATCTGCTCCATTACATGCCATTAGCCTAAGGTTTGACAGCACCGTAGTGACATGGGTATTTTTTAAAATTACATTTCATTTGTAAATGTTTCACAGTGCATTGGTTCCACTTTATTCATGTATGCATCATCATTACTTGCATGGCTCATGGTTGGCATGCATTGATGGTTACAGGGGAGTTAGGGACATTGGTTTATATTGGAATGGATAATGTTTGCATTTTTGTATTTTTGCATTAATTCTTTATTGAATTTCTTGTCAGTGACCATTATTGTACTTGCTGTTCTGTGTGACAAACCTGAACTTGCAGGTTCAGCTGCTTGTAATGTACATTGTCTGAGAGCAAAATCAGCAGGCTAACTGAAAGATTGCAGGGAACTCCTTTTTAATATGGAAGCAAGTCATCCTCAACCATGAGGAGCTGCCTAAGAAGAAGCAGGCCACCTTTAATTGATCATGAATGGGGTGCCTAAGGCTTCTTGTGTGCCACTGAATTTATCTTAAAGGTAAGTTGTACTTTTTTAAAAAGTTATGCTAATAGATGTTCATGCCAAACAAATGGTCTAAAAAAAGGCACCTGCAACGGAGAATATAATGCTCTGTATGCTGAAAATTCCTGCTGCCTTTACAGCTACCTGTCAACAAGTCATCTGGAAATGGAATTGAATTTATTGTCACGTGCACCAAGGCACAGTGAAAAGCTTTGTCTTGCGAGTAATGCAGGCAAATCTCATAGTTAAGTAGCATAGATAATAAATAATAGGTAAACAACGGCAAAAACAAAAACACAGGTACAGGCGAATTATAGAGTTATAGAGATGTACAGCATGGAAACAGACTCTTCGGTCCAACCCGTACATGCCGACCAGAAATCCCAACCCAATCTAGTCCCACCTGCCAGCACCCGGCCCATATCCCTCCAAACCCTTCCTATTCATATACCCATCCAAATGCCTTTTAAACGTTGCAATTGTACCAGCTTCCACCACTTCCTCTGGCAGCTCATTCCATCCATGTACCACCCTCTCCATAAAAAAGTTGCCCCTTAGGTCCCTTTTATATCTTTCCCCTCTCACCCTAAACCTATACCCTCTAGTTCTGGACTCCCCGACCCCAGGGAAAAGACTGTGTCTATTTATCCTATCCATGCCCCTCATAATTTTGTAAACCTCTATAAGGTCACCCCTCAGCCTCCAACGCTCCAGGGAAAACAGCCCCAGCCTGTTCAGCCTCTCCCCACAGCTCAAGTCCTCCAAACTTGGCAACATTCCTTATAAATCTTTTCTGAACCCTTTCAAGTTTCACAACATCTCTCCGATAGGAAGGAGACCAGAATTGCACGCAATATTCCAACTGTGGCCTAACCAATGTCCTGTACAGCCGCAACATGACCTCCCAACTCCTGTACTCAATACGCTTACCAATAAAAGAAAGCATACCAAACGCCGCCTTCACTATCCTATCTACCTGCAACTCCACTTTCAAGAAGCTATGAACCTGCATCGCAAGGTCTCTTTGTTCAGCAACACTCCCTAGGACCTTACCATTAAGTGTATAAGTCCTGCTAAGATTTGCTTTCCCAAAATGCAGCACCTCACATTTATCTGAACTAAACTCCATCTCAGCCACTTCTCAGCCCATTGGCCCATCTGGTCAAGATCCTGTTGTAATCTGAGGTAACCCTCTTCCCTGTCCACTACACCTCCAATTTTGGTGTCATCTGCAAACTTACTAACTGTACCTCTTATGCTCGCATCCAAATCATTTATGTAAATGACAAAAAGTACAGGGCCCAGCACCGATCCTTGTGGCACTCCACTGGTCACAGACCTCCAATCTGAAAAACAACCCTCCACCACCACCTTCTATCTTTCAGCCAGTTCTGTATCCAAATGGCTAGTTCTCCCTTTATTCCATGAGATCTAACCTTGCTAATCAGTCTCCCTAGGGAACCTTGTCGAACACCTTACTGACGTCCAAATGTTAAGAGTTTGAGTCCATTCAGTATCTTAACAACAGTCGGATAAAAACTGTTACAAAACTGGCTGGTGTGTGTGTTCAGGCTTCTGTACCTTCTACCTAATGGTAGAGGTTGTAGAAGAGCATTGCCAGAATGGGATAGATCTTTGAGAATGCTGGCAGCCTTTTCTTGACAGCGGGCCTGGTAGATGGGATTCTATAGATGGGAGGTTGGCCTTTGTGATTGTCCGGGCCGAGTTCACTCTCAGTAACCATTTTCGATCTTGAATGGTATAGTTGCCATACCAGGTAATGGCAGAATGCTCGCGAAGGCGCAACTACAGAAATTGGCAAGCGTATTTGCCGTCATGCCAAATTTCCTCAGCTGCCTGAGGAAGAAGAGATGTTGTTGGCCTTTGTAACCAATGCAGCCATTTTGCCAGGTCTTCCACCTCCCATCTGCAGTCTGTTTCATCGCCATCTGGGATTGACCAACTATGGTTGTGTCATCAGCAAACTTGTAAATGGCATTAGTTTGGTATTTAGCAAAGCAGTTTTGGGTATACAGTGAATGCAGTAGGGGGCTGAGTATGCACCCCTGTTTGGGGGGTGGGGGGGCTCCAGTGTTAAGTGTTTGTTAGTGAGGATGAAATATTGTCCCCAGTCTTCATTGATTGTGGCCTGTGGGTCAGGAACCTGAGGATCCAGTTGCAGAGAGTGGAGCTTAGCTCAAGATCACTAAGTTTAGTAATCAGTCTCGAGGGGATAACAGGGTTGAAGGATATATTGTAGTCAATGAGTAGGATTCTTACATAGCTGTTCTTGATATCAGGATGTTCTAGGGAGAAGAGAAGGGCAAGTGGTATGGTATCTGATGTGGATCTGTTGGTCCGATAGACAAATTGGAGTGACTCGAGTAGTGGGGAAGCTGGAGTTGCTTAATGACATGACCAGCCTTTCAAAGCACTTCATGACCATTGAAGTTAGGACCACTGGGTGGTAGTCATTGAGACATGCTGCATGAGCCTTCTTAGGCACAGGAATTGAAACTTCCCATCCTGCCTAATTAAGAGAAAACCCCCACTAACATTCCTGCTGTTGTGGCCTTTATAAATCTGCCAGACCCTAGCTCCCATGCATCTGAAGTACACACTATGGGACTGAAACTCCAAGATTCTACTGTGCTGTTGTGACTTCTGGTGCATGCAAATGTATTGACCTTTCAGTGCTCTCTAAGTTAGCAAATCTGTATGAAGCCAACAAAGAACCCAGCAAAACAAAGCCACCAATTTAATATACTCCCTGTGATACTGCAAATGCTATGGACTCTGATGACATTCTTACAATGGTACCTAAGGCTTGGCCCAGGTCAAGCTGTTCCAGTACAATGTCAACACTGGAATCAACCCATCAAAGTAGAAAATTGTCCAAGTGTGTCCTATCCATAAAAGCAGGACATATCCAATTTCAACCTAACATGATCCATCAGTCTACTCTTCATCATCAGCAAAGTGAAGATAAGTGTCTATGACAGTATTGTCAAGCAACACTTAATCAGCAATAACTTGCTTACCGAATTTGAGTTCGACCAAACCAACTTAACTCCTGACTTCATTATAGCCTGGCCCAAACACAGGCTATGAGGTGAACCAGAGAAATGAACCCTCCATATCAAAGTAATGTTTGAGTGTAGCAGTAAGGAGCCCAAGCAAAATTGTATTCACTGGGAATCTGGGACAAAACTCTGTTGGCTGGAGTCTTATGTAGAACAAATGGAAAAAGGTTTTGGTTGTTAGAGATCAATCATCTCAGCCACTGGACACCATTGCAGGAGTTTCATGGGGAAGTGCCTTACATCCAATCATGTTCAGCTGCTTCATCAATGACTTTCCTCCAACATAAGGTCAGAAGTGGAAATGTTTGCTGATAATTGTACAGTGTTCAGCATCATTTTCCACTGCTTACATACTGAAGTAGCCCATGTATAATTGCAACAAGACCTGGACAACATTTTAGACCCAGGCTGATAACTGGCAGGTAGTGTCTGAGAGTTGACTGTTTGATAATCATGGATATTTTACGATAGATGTAAAAACTAGGCAAAAGTAGCCTAGATCAGGGCTTCATAGGATATTTTCAGGATTTATTATTAAAACAGCATATTCTAAAGATGCCAAAGAACATGCTATGCTAAACTTAGAATTGTGCAGTTAGCTAGGATTAATTAATGATCTAACTGTGAAAACTCCGCTAGACAGAAGAGAGGATAATATGATTAAATTTTATATTCAATATAAAGGAGAGAAGAATAAATCCAAGACTAGCATTTTGATCGTAACAAAGGGTAATTATCAAGGCAGAAAAGCAGAGCTAGCTAAGGTGATTTGGCAAATTAGGTTAAGGGTTAGAGGGACATTTGTATTCCAGTGAGAGAGAACATTTCAAAGATGTGGTCCAGCCATCTGTGGTTAAACAAAAAAAAATTCACACTTTAAGTATGCAATTATGCAAGTATATGTGGCAGATCAGAAGGTGGACAGAATATAAAGAACAACGAAGAATGTTCAAAGGTTTATGTTTGCGCCAAACAAATGCTGGGCAATGACTTTTATCAACAAAGAAAATCCAACCATCACACCTTGACATTCAGTGACATTATGATTATTGAGTACCCACTATGAACACCCTGGGGTTTACCATTGACCAGAAATGGAACTTGACCAGACAAATAAAAATTGTGCCTAGAAGAGCTTATTAGAGGCTTGGAGTTCTTCAAGTACATGTCCTAGAAACATACAAAATCAGAGCAAGAGAAACCCAATTGGCCCTTCAAGCCTGCTCTGCCATTTAATATCATTTTCCAACTCAGTACCTTGTTCCCACTCTCTCCCATACCTTTGAATCCTTTAGCCCAAAGAACTATATCAGTCTCTTCCTTGAAAGTATTCAAGGTTTGGCTTCAACTGCTTTCTGCAGCAGATAATTCCACAGGCTCACTACTAACTGGCTGAAGAAATTTCTCCTCCTCTCAGTCCTAAATGGCCTACTCTGAATCCTTAAATTGTGACCTCTAGTTTTGGCTTCTCCAGGAATCAGAACTATCCTTCCTGCACATAACCTGCCTAGTTCTGTTAGTAATCATTGCGATTTCTTTAAGATCCCACCCCACCCCCCAATTCATCAAAACTCCTAACCAATTCAGTTTGTCTTCATATGTTAGTCCTGCCATCTCAGGAATCAGTCTAGTAAACATTTGTTGTACACTGTCCCTAGCCAGAACATTGTTCCTCTGATAAAGAGACCAAAATTGTACACAATACTGCAGGTGTGGTCTCACTAAGGCCCTATACAATTGCAACAAGGTATCTGCACTTGAATCCTCTTGCCATGAAGACCGACATACCATTTACCTTCTTCACTGTCAGCTGTACCTGCATACTTTCATTGACTAGTGTACAAGAGCACCCAGGCCTATAAGCCACAATCCAGGAGTGTGATGGAATACTCTCTGCTTCCCTGGTTGATTGTAACTACCAAGAATCTTTACATCATCAAGGATAAAGCAACCAGCCTGACTGGCACCCCAGGTTCTCCACCATGGTTCAAAGAGGCAACCCGCAACTCCTTCTCAAGTGCAATTAAGAATAGCCAATTGTTGTAGGGGTATTATCAAAGAGGAGTCTTGAGTTCTGTGTTCAGCAGTACATGCAATCTTTATCCAGAGCCCAATTACCACACGTGGGAGAGGCCAGAGACCACTCCAAATTTGGCTTTCAAATGGGGCCCGGTTACCTTCTTAATTACAGCTCAGATTGGAGGAGAGGTCAATGAAAATGTAACTTTCCCCAGCTGAATGTGACATTTTTATACTATTTATTCTACAATAATTGATCTCAATAGCCACATCCCCTAATCTATATATCCAATCCAATAAACATGCAATGTTAGCCAACTCCATTGACAGCCCTATGTCCTCTCATAATCTCATGATGTTTACTAGGTACCTCTATCATCTGTTGTTGGAATCTTACAATGCTTCTAATAGTTATACTTCTTCCCAAACAATTGCCAGCTGCACCACATTATTTGTTCATAACCTAAATACTTTTTTTATCACGAATAACTCTTCCAAATTCTCTAATAAATTTAGTATGAGAGATTAGGAAGAACATTGATTTCTTCAAATTGTTATAAATCTTTTAAAAACTCTGAAATAAGTACCATTCTGCGACACAGATTGAGTGAACCCCTCTCTCACTTCAGCCAGAGAGATCAAATAAATAGTCCTTTTGACTTGCAGCTGTAGTTTACAGCCCCTGCTACTTGCATGTTGTGAGTGAATTTTAAACCAGAGTTTAGTTCTTGAATGAATACTTTACTGTGTCTACTGTAAGCACTTTCCATTACTAATTTTATTTCAATAAAAAGCATTTATTCAAATTCCACTGAGGTTGAAATTCAATCACTTTACAACTTTTACCAAGCCATTAAAGGAAGCTAATAACTAGGGGACATAACCACAGCTTCACTGTGTACAACTCTTATCCCTTGATCTTATACTTTTAGAACCTCGACAATGTGGAATCAGGCCATTGAGTTTACACTGATCCTTTGAAGGGCATCCCACCCAGACCCCCCCACCCCCACTCCAATCCCTCCAATCCCTGTAACCCTGTATTTCCTGTGGCTAATCCGCCTACCTGCACATCGTTGGACTGTGGAGGAAGCCAGAATGTCTGGAGGAAACGCATGCAGACATAGGGAGAATGTGAAAACCCTACACAGGCAGTAACCCAAGGCTAGAATCAAACCCAAGTTCCTGGCGCTGTGAGGCAGCAGTGCTAGCTGCTGAGCAACCATGCCACTAACTGTCTTGCCACTGGAGACAGAAACTACCATAATGTTTCAAGATTTTGAACACCCGTTTGATATCACCCCTCATCTTCCTCTGCTCTTAAGTGAACAATTGCAGCTTCTTTCATCCCTACATGTAACTGAAGCACTGCATCACTTGTAGCCTTCTAGGTCTTGGCATTATACCTAGAGTATAGACTCCAAAATTGGTGAAAGGAGGGAGGTAATATCTGGGACACCAGGGAAGAGGCCGCACGTATTGTCATAATGAGCATTTTGTTAATTCAAATTTGCTGTAATGCGATCGATGAGTTGGGGACACTGTTTCTAAAGTGTGAACTTTTCAAACCATGTTAGCTGTAAGGTGACTACATTGCCAACACTTTAAAGCACTGTTTCTAAAGTACAGTTTTTCTATAATGTGGGCTTGTACAAGAACGCATTCATCGCGTTGTAGAAGAGCTACCAGTACAACATGGAAATAGATCCTTTGGTACAACATGTCCACGCTGACCAAGTTTTCCAAACTAGCCTAGTCCACATGTGTTTGGCCCAAATCGCTCTAAACCTTTCTTAATCACGTACTGCCCAAAATTTCTTTTAAATGTAATTGCATCTAACACTTCCTCTAGCAGATCATTCCATGTACGAACCACTCTCTGTGTGAAAAAGTTGCTGCTCAGGTCCCTTTCGAATCTTTCTCCTCTCACCTTAAAATTATGCCCCCTAATTTCAACTCCCCCACCCTAAGGAAATATTTTCCATGATACGGTGGACAGAATTTTGTGCAGTACCCTGATGAAGTACAATAAGGACTTTTATACAATGCAATAGTTAACATCCACTCTTGGCTTTCGCCAGTAAGTGTTAAGCACCGTGTATGCCCACCACAGCATTATTTACTGACCCTGTTATCTTCAGGATTGGAATCACTCCAACATATGACTCTTTGATTGTATCCCTCTGCTTCTTTATACTTTTCAGAAACCTGCCATTTGTTGCTGCAGCAGCATGACAATGTGCAAAGAGTCAAATGTGGCTGTGATTGGGGCTCCATGTAGTGTTGAAAGAAATTTATGGACTTCACTTGGTCAGCAAAACATCAATCTGTCTCGATGAATGGGACAGATAAATAAATCGTTTCTATTATTTCATTGACTTCAATGGAAATGAAAACCTGCCAAGGTGTATAATAGCTGGTCAATCCATTCTCATCTGTTTTGTTTGCCACTGACATTGAATTTCACCCTGAAAACTAAATAATGAGATAGAATGTGATCCCAGCTATTGAGTGTGCAGGTAGAACAAGAAAGATTTACTATGATAAGAGGTATTTAATACAAACCATGCTGTGTCCTTCATTTGCATAATCTATTAAATTTATTGTAAATGAAGTTTTACAGTTTTCATTAGGACTTGGAGATATTAAAATTCCCCCCAAAACATGATAAATTGTATTTATAATTTACAATTTTATATTAAAATACCTCTGAAGGTGCTTCACAGTTATTTAATTAGGCCAATAAAAACAGCATAAGAAGGGATAACGGAAACATTGATCAAACAATAGTGATGGAAGAAAGGCCTGAAAGGAGGAGAATGAAATGGAGAGGAAACCTTTGTCTTGAAATGGTGAAAAAGGCAATAATAAGGGTATCAGCAAGTAATGTGTTGAGGTTGAGGTTGGCAAAGTTACAGGGCTAGTAGTAGATGGTGTTTGTGTTGAAACGTGTAAAGGATCAGACGTTCACCATGGAGATAAATGAGGATTCCAAGGTCTGGAATAGCCTATTTCAGTCAGACAAACTTTGCTGGGAAAGTTGAGGAGAAGGAACAGGTAGCTGAATGGATGGTCTCTGCCTTAATAACAAGGAAGTCCATGACATCTTTGTGCTGCTTGGAGGGGAGGGTTGAACAAATCCTCAGGGGCAAGGATTTAAGGTAACTGGAGTTGTCAGTTGAGTTGACAATGAAAAAAAAAGCCGCTGAACATTCATTCTGTTCTCCAGAATGATGAAAGTGGGTGAGTGTGGAAAGTGTGGCCCAAATGTGATAAAGGATGGAAAACTTAGATGTGCACAACATATGCTTAAATCTGCAGTACTGAAGGGAGCGACAAACGGGGCATTGCCAGTGAGAGAAAACAATTGGATAGAATGAAAATGTAATTGACGCCAAAACATTAAAATCAGAGATGAGCAAGTGGTTGAGTGACAAATGGAAAGCCAAAACATAGCTGGTTGTGAGTTTGAAAGAACTTGGGAAGAGATCATGAATTTTGAAAATGGTTGAAGGATGTGATTGGAGAGAACCTAATCGATTATCAAGACAGAGTGGATAAAACCATGGCCATGAATGTGGAAGAGACTTTCAATGGAGGCATAGATTTTTGGCCCTGGGGTTAAGAAGACAGAAGTTCAGAAGGGAAGGAGGAAAGTGAACTGGAGTTATGATTACCAAGAATGAAAGACCACTCACTGCAGAGGTTGAAGGAGGGCACCACAAACTGAATCTCAGATTAGGGGGATGATGCAATATAAAATGGTCATTTTAAAGGAGAGATCAGAGGAGTGGGACAGTAACAGAGGAGTAGAGGGAGAGTACAAGTGTGATTTTGTGACCTATTATAGTGGTGGTTTTTGAAGAATGTAATAGAAATGTAGCCAGGCAGCAAGGCTTAAAAAGAGGCCATCATGCATGAGGCAGGCTTCAATCACGGCCATGACGTCAGTAGAATCATCTCCAATTAGGATGTGGATGTGAAGGACCTTAGTCAGGAGTAAATCGACATTCTGTAGAAAAAATGAAATGCGTAGTGATTAAGTCACTGAAGGAGGTAGTGGCAATTGGGATGAGTGAATGGAAAATAAATCTATCAAGTTAACCTTTGGCCCAGGCTTCGTGGTACTTATTTTGAGCTTCTGATATATCTTCCTCTGATTACTGTTTGCAGTTCTTCTTTGGGGTGGTGCGTGAGTTTTCATATTTTGGCAGTTCATAAAAATCAGCTGTCTGTAACATGTCTTAGCAGCACTTTGTACTTATCGGGAAAGAAAAGACAGGAGTTTAATCAAAACAAAGTTTTGACACCTGCCAACAGAAGGAAAAATAATTTAAGATCAGCATGTCTACTGCATAACCTGAGGCTGCGAAGTCAGCTTTTCAGAGCATCCAGATAGTTCCTAGAGTCTTTAATTTTGCTTGCAGTCTCACTGAGTTGAAGATCAAATGTAGTGGAAAACTGAATTGTTTATCAGTGGTGGAACAAATGGCTGGATAAACTAAATATTTGCAAGTTCATGTATAAGGAGCAGCATTCAGTGTTTTTCCTTAAATTAATGTTTTAACACAGATTTGTTACTGTGTCAGTTTCCAGAATTTTGTATTGTTTTACACCAAACAACAGTATAAGCACCCATAACAGCCATCCTCAGTAACAAATTTTGACGAGCTATTTGAATTGCTGCAGTCCACATGCTGTAGGTTGGCCACAGTGCTGTTTGGGAGGGAATTCTCTGAACCCAGAGAACAGTGAAGGAAGACCGTTTATTTCTGAGTCAGGATAATGAGTGGCTTGGAGGGGAACTGTTGGTGGTGGTGTTCTCATGCATCTGCTGCCCTTGTCCTTTTGGATAGAAATAGTCATGGGTTTGGAAGATGCTGTCTGAAGATCTTTGGTGAATTTATGCAGTGCAGTGCATTGTGTAGGTAGTACACACTGCTGCCACTGAGCATCGGTGCTGGAGGGAACGGATGCTTGTGGATGTGGGGCCAATCAAGCTGAATGTTTTCTCTTGGATGGTGTCAAGCTTCTTGAGTGTTTCTGGGGCTGCCCTCATCCAGGAAAATGGAGAGTATACCATCACATTATTGACTTGTGCCTTGTAGATAATGGATAGGCTTTGGGGAGTCAGGAGGTAAGTTACTTTTGTGATGATGCTACAGCTTTAAGAGGTGTGTTTTGTCCTGATTTCTTTCAGAAGGAGAAACTGGGGGACAGGTGTCAAGCAGTTCATGAGAAGATAAAAAAAACTTATAAAGCCTTGTGTGGTTTTAAAGCTGGAACAATAGAGGTAGCCTGAATGAATGTGGTCAAGCTCCCAGCCACTGAACCAAGGATTTTAAGTTTAGCTTTTAGCAGAAGCTACTGAAGTCTTGAAGATGGCGAAGCTATATTTGCCTCTCTCGGTTACAGCTAGAAACTGGGATTTCTCTTCATACTGTGGGCATTGCATGTGAGAGAATCTGTTTTCTGAATTTATCTTTTTGCCAAGGTGTGTATTTATGGGACGTTACTGTATTGGAACCATTAATTAGTAATAGTTACTGTATCGATTATTCTGTTAGGTCTTCCAATACAGTTATTCTAAGTTCTTTCTTTTGTTGTGTTTTAACTATTGTGTTTGAATAAATTCTGCTTTGCTTAACATCGAGTAGTTTGACCAATCGAATTGCTTCTGGAACACAGCACCTGACATTGGCCATAAAAATAAGAAAAGTTTAGAGTCTAGGCTACCTTCTTAATATACTTTGAGGGGGCCTTATCTGGTCCATCACTCTTGGAGCCATTGTGTTTATGTGGCAGGTCCAGTTGAGTTTCTAGACGATGGTAATCCCAAGTATATTGATAGTGGGTGATCCAGTGATCGTGACATCATTGAATATAAAGGGGACTGTGGTTACGTCGTCTCATATTGGAGATGATAATTGCCTGGCATTTGTGCGGCGCAAATGTTACTTTTCATTTGTCAGCCCAAACCTAGATATTGTCCAATTCCTGTTGCATTGGAACATGGACTGCTTCAGAATCAGGAATCATGAATGGTGCTGAACATTGTGCAGTCATTGGCGCACATCCTTTAAATCTTATAACGTAGGCGAGGTCATTGAAGCAACTGATGATAATTGGACCTAGGACACTACCCTGAAGAACTCTTGCAGAGACGTCCTTGGGCTGAGATGACTGACCTCCATCAACCACAACTAATGTGGAAAAGCACAGCAGGTTAAGCAGCATCCGAGGAGTTGGGGAATCGACGTTTCGGGCACAAGTTCTTCATCAGGAATAAGCATCCCTCATTCCTGATGAAGGGCTTATGCCCGAAACATCGATTCGCCAACTCCTCGGATGCTGCCTGACCTGCTGTGTTTTTCCAGTACCACACTCATGACTCCAATCTCTAGCACCTGCAGTTCTCATTTTCTCCTAATCTTCGTATCTGCAGGATATGACTCAAACTAGCAGAGAGTTTGCCTTCTGATACCCATTGATTCCAGCTTTGCCAGGGCTCCTTAATGCCACACTCAGTCGAATGCAGCCTTAATATCAAGGGCTGTCCCCCTCACCTTCAAGTGGGCACACAATTCAGTTCAAACCGTGGGAGTATTTATATTGCATTGGTTAGTGCATTTCACTGGCAAGCTGAAGATGTGGTTCTTTAAACGTCTCTGTTTCAGTGTGCAGACCTTTGTGCCAGGGCTCATGTGCAAACAGTTCACAGTTACTGAAGTTAATCTGACATGAAATGATATCATGTTTGAATTAATTCATGGACCTGAATTTTGGTCAATTGGTACCACTAAGCTCTTCCCATCATGCATATTTTACTCGGCAACCATCATCCAGTCGAATGACAAGGCATAGTCTTTGTGGTCAACTTTATTTGAGCGCTGCCATGATACTTTTAGTTAGAAAGCTACAGTACTTCTGTGTTGGCCAGGACTTGCTGTGAATAGATCCAGAGAATGTTTCTTCAGCAATGTGTATAAAATGAGTTCAATCTGTGTTTCTGTTGCTATTGTGCACTCCCAGTGTCAGCATTGTACAACAGTCTTAAACAGAACAGTCACCAGAACTGAAACATAAACTTTGACTTCTCTTCACAGATGCTGCCAGAACTGCTGAGCTTTTCCAGCAACTTCTGTTTTTGTTGCTGATTACAACATCCACAGTTCTTTCAGTTTTTATTTTGTACAGTAGTCTTCTAGATTGGCAGAATTTACAGATCCTTAGCCATATGCCAATTGAGAATTATTTTTCATGGTAATCGGTTTAGCTCCATTGGCTGGATTGTTGGTTTGCAGAGTAGTATGATGCCAGCAGCGTGGGTTCAATTCCCATCACTGGTTTGAGGTTGCCATGAAGGACTCTCCTTCTCAACCTCTTCCCTCGCCTGAGGTCTGGTGGCCCTCAGGTTAAATCACTACCAGTCGCTTCTCTCTAATGAGAGCAGCCCCTCTGGTCTGGTCAGACATGGCGACACAACAGCAACAATGTTTTTCACATGCTTGAAATTTTCCAAATAATGCAGCAGCACCACCAATATGAACTGATAGCTCCTGAATGGTTATTACTTAAGCATGTGATTAATGCAATTGTAGCTGTGATCTATGCTGTACAATTTTAATATTGGCAGGTAGGCTTTTTTTTGGTGTTTGTTGGACTGATGGTCTGTGTCCAGGATTCCTGGGCTCTATCTGTGGCCAACATATACTGTACTGCGCAGTTAGTTCTTTAACTAGAGCAGTATACCAACTTAGTGATTTTAAAATGGAATTTTCTACTGTTATCTAGATCATTTTTCTGCTGAGTTGTTTGTTTTATAATTACTTGACTGTTACCCAGTTAAGGTTGCAGGTTTAGAGAAGTGAGATTTAAGTGCAAATTTGTCCACCTTGTCCAAAAGGCAAAATGTAAGGCATGTTGTCTGAGGCCTCGAGAGCTCATGGTCTCATGGTTGTATGAACATTGATTCTCATTTTACATTCAAAAACACAATGTGATCATAATCATGAATTTTGAAGTTTGATTCTTCATTTTGGTCCAAGCCCTAAGATGACAAAATTTGCCAAACTTGCATTTTGTTTTTGTGGAGTTGTGGAGAAAGACAGAAAGTTCTTGAATACAGCTCCTGGATTATCTGATGAGTTTTGTCTGCAAACCAAGAAAAGTACTACTGTCTGTCTCTCATGCATAGTAGCCTGAACAAATTCTGTCCTGAGTACTTGTTTGTTGATCGTAAGGCCTGACATTTTTCTTGCTCAATCATGTTTCTGCCGCTTACCTGCCTCCATCTGTCAATTTGACCACATCAAGATTGTAGTCTGCATTACTAGATCTCTCGTTACTGCATTAATATTCATACAGCTGTAATAATGGTACCAGTCAAACATTGTTGATTGTTGAGTGTCATGACATCTGGTACTTTATTCTTTTTTTGCTGTCAAACCAAATAAACTAGACCTCTGCAATTGCTGTCAGGTCCATAGGTAGAATCTGTTGACTTGCATTAAAAATTTATCAGCATGGGAGGCAGAGATCTGTATGAGATAGGAAAACTAGTTACCTTAAAGCTCCTTGCTATAGTCTACAATATTCAATCAACTTATTCCTTGTGTAGACACTCAGAGATGAATTTTTGTCTCCCAGTATTTAATAAACGCACACTGGGAGGACAATATGAGTTATTTTCTTTGATTTGGAACGTTTAACTGTTCACAGTCTGATATTCAGTGACACTGAGCTCACAATTTAAATACCTGCTGCAAATTCAGTTTCTTTGTCACTGCCACTTCTTTGCATATTGGCAGGTTTCTCCTGAAACCCTGCTAGTTACATCAGGTTGTGAACCTCAGGAGATGCTAGGAATCAGGTGTGTCTTGACAGGTAAATTTACAGTGATTGCAGTCATTAGTATGCAGAAAACATAGTGGATAAAAGGGATGCTGATATATACAGCATGAAAAGACTTTTCTGATTGGTTGGGTCATCCTTGGCATGAAAGAAAAGTTAACTGTCAGTTTTCATTCTCAAACCAGACAGGCAGACTCTGATTGGTTAGAATGTTGTCATGGGAAGGCAGCTGAGATTTGCAGTCTCCATGACCCCTATTTTCTTATGAGAAAGGTGCAGTTATTTACATACTTTCAACTGCACTGTGAACGGCTTGTAGCATTGCATAACCTTAAGAAAAACCTTGATGTACATATATATACCCAACAAAGTAGTCATGTTCAGCAAATGTAATTAAGCACAACATGCATTTTGTTGCCAGAATGATGATTCCAAGTCTATATCAATACGACCTGCTACAGCGCACGACAAAATAGACACACTTAAGGCAATTTACTGTGTTACTTACTGATAAGGTTAGTAACCTGCCTGATGATACATATGATATGATTTGACCTCCTGGCTCACTGTGTCCACGAATGTATGGACTATTCATGGTACATAAATTCTTTTTGGCAAGGAAATGAAAGGTAATTGGTGGTAGATGGGATAGTGATGTTGAAGCAGGTTCAAGAAGCCAAATGGATTACTTCTGCTCCTAATTCAAATGCCCTTATGTAAGAACATGGCACTGGGGTTTGTAGTACTTCTGACTGTTTCACGAGAGAAGTAAAATAACAAAGTAGCTTATTACCTGCTGTCCATCCACACTTCCTTCCATCACAATCAGGGAATAGCTGTTGTGTTGCTCTACAACTGACGCAGTTGAGATCATCCAATGAGTCTGAGTTGGCAAGTGAATAATGAGTCTTTCCTGTTCTGTATTGCATAGTACAATCTTTGTCTTTGAACCAGTTATACTTCAGGTTTCAAGATGGAATTTTGGTTATAATTTGCTGTTAATCATTTTAATACTCTTCTGAACTAAGTGCTTTCCAGATTTAGTCCAGTATTTTGCCTTAAATTTTAATCATGGTAATAACATTCCATATTTTCATTTGTTCCCGAGGACTCATTTATCAAGCTAGTTTATAATTGTTTTATGCGGTCACTAGAAATATTGAAAATAATAAACTAAAATTTAATTGAGTGATGCCATTTACAATTTTCACTACCTATTCCAAATGTTCCAGAGTTCTGACTAACATCTTAATCCCAATCCTAAATGAAATTTAATCCTGTTTGATAAAATATGATAAATTTTAAAATATGTTTTACCTTTCAACAAAAGTATTACTGTTGTGTATTGTGGAATCTAAAAGCATCAGAGTCGTAAAATTCGTATAAAATCTTTACATTCCACATGGTCAACTTTGCTCCCCAATTTAGAAGCCTTTGAATTCAATTGTGCCTTGAGGAGTTGGACATTCTGGGCTTAATTTGACAATATTTTGGCAAAGTGTAATTTTTTTGTCAAAGGGATAAGATGTCAATGCTCGAATTGATTCTCAACAGCTCCCCATCCCCAGCACCTACTTCCAGGTTATAGAGTTGTGAGTTCTTTGCTTGTGGATCACATTTTTCGACTTGTCCATTCTGTGAGAATGTAACCCTCAGGGTGCATTCTGTTCTAAGAGTGGTATGTTTGATTGTTTCAAAATGTCATATCTACCGATCAATAGGGGAGAAGCTTAATCCAACATTTTCAACAGGTCACTCAGGACAGTTCAGAGGTTAATGAAGAGGTTTTCAAAGATTACAGACAACAGTGAGGCTATGAGAGACAGATGTAGGCTCAATGTTAGGACTATAATAGTTTACTGTACAGCTGTAAAGGCAGCTGAACAATACTGATTCTGTACAGAGGACTCGGGCAGAAATCAAGAACAATTGAATGGCTTTTAACTGTTAGAACTCAAGAGGAAGTTATTGGAATTAGTAGGCAGCTATGTATTGAAATCAGTGGTCATAAGTCCTAGGGAGCTGAGCAAGTGAGAATTTTGCTGGACCTTGTTGAGGGAAGCTGTGACAGTCTTAGAAGAAGCCTTTCAAGTATTCATAGAGTCATAGAGATATACAGCACAGAAGTGCATTTGAGAGAGTGGGCTTGCACATCTCAAACAGTATTTCTTGCTGCTCAATTCATCAGAATCCTTAGCATTTTCCAAACCCATGACGATTTCCATCCAGAAGTACAAGGGCAGCAGATAAGTGGGAATGCCACCACCTGCAAGATCCTCTCCAAGCTACTCATTATCCTGATTTGGAAATACATCGCTGTTACTTCAATGTCACTGGGTCAAAATCCTGGAATTTCATTACTAACGGCACTATGGGTCAACCTACAGCATATGGACTACAGCGGTTCAAGAAGGCAGTTCACCATCACTTTCTCAATGGCAAAGAGGGATGAACAATAAACACTGGCCAGGCATTCGGTGTTTTTCACTGCATCTTGCACCTGCATACACACAAACATGGAAAAAAAAGAGAAAAAGACAAATATATATAACCAGGAGATAAGAATCTCCTCAGTTTAGGGGACTGACTCCAAGCTGGCCCCTGATGTGGATACTGGCCTCTGTGCAGTTATTTCATGACCGAAGGTCATTGATGAAGCAGCTGAAACTGGTTAGGCTGAGATAATTGCCCTGAAGAGGTCTTACTACAGTGTCCTTTGCCTGAGATGATTAGCCTCCAAAAACCACAACCATCTTGCCTTGTGTCGGGTACCAAGTGCACAAAATTCCCCGTAATTCCCATTAACCTTAATTTTGCTATGATCTACTTGATCAGCTGCTGCCTTAATGTCAAAGGTAGCCAAAAACAAAACACTGGCCAGGCAGTGATGTTCTTATTCCCATAAGCGAATTTTTAAAAAAATCGACGACAAATCAAAGTCAAAGTTGGTTAGAAACCCAAAGCAAGATATCTGCAATATAACAAAATATTGAAAGGAACAGAGTAATGGTGGTAAATATTGGTGGCTTAAAGGTGCAAATAGGAAATTAGATCAGAGAATAAGAAAATGGAACAGATACTAAGTAAATACATTGGACAGAATTTTCAGACTCCCCCAATGTTAGGAACAAAAGTGGGTAGGGCCAAAAGACCAGCACAGGCTTGTGTGTCTGTTTTCTGATCCCTTTCCTAGCATCATCCATTTTGGCCAAGATAGAGTCGGGTCTTCAAGAATTTCTGCATTTTGGGTTTTTTCTGTTGTTCTTAATGATTTGGGACGGATACATTTAAAATAGTTCCACCTCCTCACCCCCAACAGTGATAACATTTCGCTACTCCTACTGCTCCAGCTTATTAATTAAATCTGTCACAATCCTGCAGTTTCGCCATTGCTAGTGAAAAGGAAACTAACATTTCTGTTTCCTATTACTTCATTTTGACCAGTGCTGGGAGAGGAATGTTTACGGTCAAACCAAGTGCTTCAGCTGCTGCCTGTGTTTTTTGTGCTATTTCCATGGCTACCTGTGGGTTTTATCCGTTTTCAGCAGCTCTGAACATTCCTATGTTTCTATTTTAGTAGCTGTGCTTCTATGCAGCTCTTTAACCCTCAATCTCAGCTCCACTCTAACACAGAAAAACTCACAGGAACAACCATTTAACTCATGCCATGTCTTATTGAATTGGCTGTGAGATGGCTGACTGCAGTGAGTGTCTTATAATAGAGCTGACATGACTATAGCAAACCAGGAGGCACATTTAGTACAAATTGTACTTCTATCTCATACCCCATTCTGATTGCTGTGATATGGGAGTTATGCTATGAGGAGATTTTGAGTAATTTGAGTCAATACTCCTTCAGATTTTGAAGAATGATGAATGATCTCATTGCAACATTTGAAATTCTTATGTGACTTGACAGAGTTTATACCAAAAGGATGTTTTCCCTGACTTAAAGAGTTGAGAACAAGACATCATTATCTCAGAATAAGGTGTCAGTTCACATTGGACTGGAATGAAAATGTGTTCAAATTTGAAGTTTGAGAATCATTAGAATTCTCTGCTGTAGAGATCTGTGGAAGGTTGGTTCTGGAATATATTCAACATATTTTAAGGTCTTGAAAGATATAAAAATGGATATATCCCCAGGACCTGATTAGGTGTACCCTAGAATTCTGTGAGAAGCTAGGGAAGTGATTGCTAGGCCTCTTGCTGAGATATTTGTATCATCGATAGTCACAGATGAGGTGCCAGAAGACTGGAGGTTGGCTAACGTGGTGTCACTATTTAAGAAAGTTGGTAAGGACAAGCCAGGGAACTATAGACTAGTGAGCCTGATGTCAGTGGTGGGTAAGTTGTTGGAGGAATCCTGAGGGACAGGATGTACATGTATTTGGAAAGGCAAGGACTGATTCAGGATAGTGCGTGGGGAATCATGTCTCACAAACTTGTTTGAGCTTTTTGAAGCTGTAACAAAGAGGATTGATGTGGGCAGTGTGGTGGACATGATCTATATGGATTTCAGTAAGGCGTTCGACAAGGTTCCCCATGGGAGACTGGTTAGCAAGGTTAGATCTCATGGAATATAGGGAGAGCGAGCCATTTGGATACAGAACTAGCTCAAAGGTAGAAGACAGAGGGTGGTGGTGGAAGGTTGTTTTGCAGACAGGAGGCCTGTGACCAGTGGAGTGCCACAAGGATCGGTGCTGGGCCTACTACTTTTCGTAATTTATATAAATGATTTGGATGTGAGCATCAGAGGTATAGTTAGTAAGTTTGCAGGTAACACCAAAATTGGAGGTGTAGTGAACAGTGACGAGGGTTACCTCAGATTACAATAGGATCTTGATCAGATGGTCCAATGGTCTGAGAAGTGGCAGATGGAGTTTAATTTAGATAAATGTGAAGTGCTGCATTTTGGGAAAGCAAATCTTAACAGGACTTATACACTTAATGGTAAGGTCCTAGGGAGTGTTGCTGAACAAAGAGACCTTGGAGTGCAGGTTCATAGCTCCTTGAAAGTGGAGTCACAGGTAGATAGGATAGTGAAGAAGGTGTTTGGCATGCTTTTCTTTATTGGTCAGAGTATTGAGTACAGGAGTTGGGAGGTCATGTTGTGGCTGTACAGGACATTGGTAAGGCCACTGTTGGAATATTGCATACAGTTCTGGTCTCCTTATCAGAAAGATGTTGTGAAACTTGAAAGGGTTCAGAAAAGATTTACAAGAATGTTGCCAGGGTTGGAGGATTTGAGCTACAGGGAGAGGATGAACAGGCTGGGGCTGTTTTCCCTGGAGGGTCGGAGGCTGAGGGGTGACCTTATAGAGTTGAAACTTTATTGCTGGAACAGCACAGCAGGTCAGGCAGCATCCAGGGAAGAGGAGATTCGACGTTTCGGGCACAGGCCCTTCTTCAGGAATGAGCAGAGAGTGTTCAGCAGGAGAAGATAAAAGGTAGGGAGGAGGGACTTGGAGGAGGGGCGTTGGAAATGTGATAGGTGGAAAGAGGTCAAGGTGAGGGTGATAGGTCGGAGTAGGATGGAGGCGGAGAGGTCAAGAAGAAGACTGCAGGTCAGGAAGGCGGTGCCGGGCTGGAGGGATCCGGCTGAGACAAGGTGGGGGGAGGGGGGATGAAGAAACTGGTGAAGTCCAAGTTCATCCCCTGCGGTTGGAGGGTTCCCAGTCGGAAGATAAGACGCTCCTCCTCCGACCGTCGGGTTGTTGTGGTTTGGCGGTGGATGAGTCCAATGACCTGCATATCCTCGGTGGAGTGGGAGGGGGAGTTGAAATGCTGTGCTACAGGTTGGTTGGGTTGGTTCGTCCGGGTGGCCCAGAGGTGCTCTCTGAATCGCTCCGCAAGTAGGCGGCCTGTCTCCCCAATATAGAGGAGGCCACACCGGCTGCAGCGGATGCAGTAGATGATGTGGGTGGAGGTGCAGGTGAATCTGTGGCGGATATGGAAGTTTCCTTTGGGGCCTTGGAGAGAAGTGAGGGGGGAGGTGTGGGCGCAAGTGTTGCACCTCCTGCGGTTGCAAGGGAAGGTGCCGGGAGTGGAGGTTGGGTCGGTGGGGGGTGTGGATCTGACAAGGGAGTTGCGGAGGGAGTGGTCTCTACGGAAAGCTGATAGGGGAGGGGAGGGAAATATATCCTTGGTGCTGGGGTCTGTTTGGAGGTGGCGGAAGTGACGGCGGATGATGCACTATACATGGAGATTGGTGGGGTGGTAGGTGAGGACCAGTGGGGTTCTGTCCTGGTGGCGGTTGGAGGGGCGGGGCACAAGGGCGGAGGAGCGGGAAGTGGAGGAGATGCGGTGGAGGGCACCGTCGACCACGTCGGGGGGGAAATTGCGGTCCTTGAAGAAGGAGGCCATCTGTGTTGTAAGTATTTTGAACTGGTCCTCCTGGGAGCAGATGCGGATGACCTTATAGAGGTTTACAAAATCATGAGGGGCATGGATAGGATAAATAGTCAAGGTGTTTTCCTTGGGGTGGGGGAGTCCAGAACTAGAGGGCATAGGTTTAGGGTGAGGGAGAAAGATCTAAAAGAGACCTAAGGGGCAACTTTTTCACACAGAGGGTGGTACATGTATGGAATGAGCTGCCAGAGGAAGTGGTGGAGGTTAGTATGATTGCAACATTTAAGAGGCATTTGGATGGGTGTCTGAATAGGGAGGGTTTGGAGCGATATGGGCCGGGTGCTGGCAGGTGGAACTGGATTGGGTTGGGATATCTGGTTGACATGGACGAGATGTTTCTGTGCTGTACATCTCTATGACTTTATCACTCTATTCTATGGTTTAAAGAATTTGGGGATGATCTGCGAAGTTGTAGCTGAGGTAGAATTGAAGTTCCTTGATCCTGTTGAACAATAGAGCAAATTTGAGAAGCTGAAAGTCCTACCCCTATTCATTGCGTTCTTGAGTTTTGATGCTTCGTTTTATTATTCATCTGTGGGGTTTTGGCTAAACCAGCATTATTACTCTTCCTTAATTGCACAGAGAAGGTAGTGGCAAGCTTACTTCTTGAGCTACTATGGCCCATGGGAATAAGTACACCTAAAGTGTTGTTGGAAAGAAGTTTCCACATTTTTGAACTTTTGACAGTGATGGACCAGCAATTTAGTAGCAAATCAGGATACTGTGTGGTTTTAATAGCTGGTGCTTCTCCCATGTATCTGCTGCCCTTGCCTTGCCAGCTTATATCAGTTGTAGGTTTGGAAGCAGATGCTAAAGGAGCCTTGGTGAATTGCCTTTGAAGTACCCGTCTCAGATAGGAACTATCACAGGATAGAAGGGGAACAGCTTTGCCCCTTTATTTCTTTGAAATATTTCTCAACTAAGCTAGGCCATTGATTTGACAGCCCACTATAGGCCTTCATAACCACAACCTGTGTTCTTAAGGGAGAATTCTGAATCAACTCTCCTGTCTTCCCGGGCAACATCACAGTTCCAACTGCAGTGAGAAGGAAACTCAGTGACAAACTCAGTTTGTATCAGCAACTACTGTAGGGAAAGTGACCGTTCAGCTAGAAGTAAACTTCTGGAAAATATGCATTTTTTTTCCCTGATTTGTTAAATGTTAAGGTCTGATACTCTGCAGGATTTTACTGTCTTCTTTGCATTCTTCGGGGATATTGTGTGCATGTTGATTTTTGTATTAGTAAGTTGTTGGGTATAATTTATACAACTGGAATCTATTCTGAAAAATTTCCGCATCTCTGAGTTTTAGAAATAAAACTGTTTACTTGTTAACTGATTGCTGGAACCTGGCTAGCTGATCTCTGACATCAAAGTATAGACAATTTCTTATTTACTTATTAAATTGGCAATATTGCCTCCTTTTGAAATTTAAACTCTGTTTTCACCAGCTTTAGGAGTGGAATGAAGAGAGGAGTCCATTCATTCCCAGGTTCAATATCTGAAGAGCGATTGAACTATAGGGAGAGGCTGAATAGGGTGGGGATATTTTCACTGGAGGGTCGGAGGCTGAGGCATGACCATATAGAGGTTTATGAAATCCTGAGGGTCATCGATAGGATAAATAGACAAAGTCTTATCCCTGGGGTGGGGGAAGTCCAAAACTGGAGGGTGTAGGTTTAGGGTGAGAGGGGAAAGATTTAAAAGGGACCTTAGGGGTGACTTTTTCACACACGGTATGCGTGTATGGAATGAGCTGCCAGGGGAAGTGGTGGAGGCTGGTACAATTGCAACATTTAAAAGGCACCTGATCGGGTTATCTGAATAGGAATGGATCAGAGGGATATAGGCCAAATGCTGGCAAATGGGATTAGATTTGCACAGAATGTCTAGTCAGCGCGGACAAGTTAGACCGAAGCATCTGTTTCCATGTTGTATATCTCTGACTCTAGTAATGAATGATTTTCGAACATTATGTACAAACATGATTTGAACAGGCCCATTCTGATCTCATGAAGGAAGGTTATTGTTGAAGTAGGTGTAGGTAGTTAGATCTGGAGCACTATCCTAAAGAATTTGATTTTACAGCCTATGACAGGATTGCTGTTGCGGTGACAGTTTGTCTGTTTGAATGAAAATATCTCATCTACGTTTGGGAAGGTATACTCCACCATTATCTATGCTTGGATTGTTTTGGAGAATGAGGAAAATTTCAGGTGGTGAATCCTGCTACTGCATTGCTTTCTGAATTGCAATTCTCTCCCTTTATCTATTACTGTGCTGTCCCTCCCAATTCTGGCCAATGCCCAGGGTCACAATGTGTAAAAGCAATGCTTCTCAGGAAGTACTGGGATCTTTCTGAAGACGGAGATCCAAAAGAGGCTTAGCTTTTGAATTTCATCACAATTCATTTTACACTGCTGAACTTTGTGGGAATCAAAAAACATGTTTTTAAAAGCTGGTTCATTTATTTGAATTGGTGCAAGTTCTGTTTTGTAGTAGTCTCTGTACAGATACATGCAGATGCTTGCAATATCAGGGATAGGACTTATTTTTATGTGCCTTTGGTAATATTATTAGTACAGTATTATGACTACAGGCCAGCACACTACTTCATGCATTCCAATTTAGTTTAACTAACTGAAATACTGTCTGATATTCACTGTGCAGTCAATATATGAAATCCAAGCTCTGCAAGATAGTAATGTCAAAAAGTGCTAAAAGGCAAACTGTGTAATTATTCTTCATTCTTTAAAAAAAATCAAATTGACTGTTACCAATGGATGTTTGAAGTATTTGTCAGAAATGGTTCCCAGCTCAGAATTCTAACAAACTGTACACACTGTTTCAAAGCTGTTTTTCTTGAGTCTAAATCTGGTGAAACTGTCAAAATTCAGCTTTTTAATCTAATATCTTTAACTTTTGCCACATCTATTAAACTTGACAACTACTTGAAGCATGAAGATATCAAATGAGATCATGGTTTGTTCAGAATCAAATACTGTTTCAATCAAGTGTAGCACTATCTTTGACATCTCACTTAGGGTGAAGCTTCTTGTCAAACTATTCTTATGGAAACAAATCTGATAATGTAGGCAAAGAGAAAAATGAGTAAACCTATCCAGCCCAATAAGCATGCTGGATCCTTAAATTTTGTAGTTATCAGCAGCCAATCACTTCTCAATGCCATACACCTCAATCATTAAGGACCTCCATTCACTACACATACCCACTGGAAGCTGCTGGAAAACCCAAGAGACTTTATTCTCTGCTCGTGGAGATGCGTGGGAAATCTGTGTGACTCCCATTTAATCCCTGGACCACAATTAAATTCTGGCAGACTCACCAATGAGCCTAATTGTCATATTGTCCTAAATGGGAAGGTTTAATTGCAGGAGATTTTGCCTCCAGGCAACTGGCACTCAGCCTATCCCCACATTACATGGGCCTGTCACCACGTTGGATTAGATTCCATCTCAAGGAACTGTCACAGTATGTACAGCATAGTGCACAGAAGCAAATGTGAAAGATCCAATTGGAGAAGAGTCTTTTAGTTGTCTGATATGAACTCTGGTCTCTGGCATGTTTCCTGACCTGATCTTTTCATAAATCCATAAATGTCTCATGGCTAAATTTTATAGAAATGGTGTGAAGACTATTTTATCTGATAATAAAGATTGACATCTGTCCTTGGAGGAGAAAGTGAGGACTGCAGAAGCTGGAGATTAGAGTCGAGAATGTGGTGCTAGAAAAGCAGAGCAGGTCAGGCAGCATCCGAGGAACAGGAGAATCAACATTTGGGCATAAGATGAAGGCCTTATACTTGAAACTTTGATTCTCCTGCTCCTTGGATACTGCCTGACCTGCTGTGCTTTTTCTAGCACCACGCTTTCGACACTGACATCTGTTGTTGTAAACTATACTGAGCATGTTGATGGAAAAAGAGGCATGTAAGGAAGACCAACATAAATTTTCAGTAATTATATTACCATTGTCCCACAACTGTAACTACAGAGCTTCGTGCTGATTGTGGGGATCTGGTTTTGCAGGTTTGGACCAATAAATAAGTGTTATCTGCTGCAATGAATGCACATTAAATGACAGAAACAGCCCATGACAGTAATAGTCAACTGTCACCATAAATCAATGCCTATTTTCTAAAAAAAGAAGGCAATGCTCCCTAATTAGACAATGCCTGTTATATATTGTACATATGAGGCAGGAACTAAAGTGCTACCCGTAAGTGTTGAAGTAGGAAACATTTAAAAACTGTCCCTACAAAGCCCTTAATGTGTAACAGAACCAGTTGGAACCAGTCTGGTACAATTTAAATCAGGGTGCACTTTTTGAACCAGCAGCCTGCAGAATTAAATAAGATAGCGGTTTTATTTTTGAAACCTGAAGTGTACCAGAATTGATCTGCATAGTAATGGTGAACACTCCAGAAAAACAGCAAATATCACCAGCCTTGAAACAGGATTGAGGTCTATGTCCTTCAGCCATTTGCTTCCAGATTTCGTTTGATTGCATATTTTGGTACAGTTTTACGTTTCACTGTTTTTATCCTGCTAAGACTTCCGGAAGGATTGAAATATCTTTTGAGCCTCTCCAAAACTCCCAAGAAATTATTCTGTGTATTGTGGTCACTTTGGATGCCTACATTTCAGTTTCAAAATAAAGTTTCCAAGATACAGACAGCACCTGGATCAGTTGCATGCAATTGGCATGTCACATTACTCACTACATTTCGACTTATTTCTGTCAATTTTGTACCAGTTTTCATGCTGTGTGAGAACTGACACAGTCTTTGCAACAGTAGATGGTGAAACTGACAGCATTCATCCTCTTGCTCCAATGAAACTGATGGCAACTTCAGCAGTCTGCACACATTTAAGTCTTGCTGTCAGTGAACCATGCTTGTACAGAGAGTGTGCTGTTACATATGGACTTTTGGATTCTTGGATAACCTTATGATGATGTCATGTAGCCACTTTCCATATGGCATAAATAACTCAGCGTAGATGGAATTAGAGTGAAGCAAGAACCACATCTATTATTTGTAGCTAACAATCTTTGAATATACCAATAAGATAAGAACTTGGTATCTCCCAGATTACTATGCATGGTTGCATACAGTGCTAAAATGCAATAAATAGAGTTCTACAGAAGGCTAAGCTTGACAACAGTTTTGATCTTATTTTCTCCTTGACCAGTTTTATTGAACCCAAACTTTCTGAAGTGTCCTAAAGCCATATGTCAAAAAATGTGCTGTTGAGGGAGGGCCTGACAGGAATCAACAGGAAATAAATTAGTTGATGAGAAACTCCATCTTGCAGTAAAATCCTTTGAAAATGTGCTGTAACTGGGGTTTTAAGCATTTACTATTTCCATAATTATTGCTAAACATTGTCACTAGTCCTGAGTTGCTAGCTTCATTTTTGTGTAGTCTCAAATTTCTTCTTCATGCTGATTTCACATTACTTGAAAGGAAAGGTGTTTTGTTTAGTTTCGACCTTAATTTGATACCTCACTTTTTTGCGATTTGCACGTTTAAGTTATGTGGAGGATTTAAGTGATTTTAACTTCCTAGTTTGCTATTTGTGAATATTTCACTGTGATTTGCTGCTGTTAGTATCACTGGTGAAGCTTGCTGAGAGAGCTTCTTGACTTGGTTCCAGATTTAAGATGCTACTGGGGAAGAGTAACCCATGTCAGAGGCACCTTGAGATCTGTATGAGCAGCTTTCTACAAGGTTGACAGCGAGCATTGTTGCTTTGGTCCTGAACACAAAAGTGCACTGTTGTTTGTAGGTTAAATCTCTGCATTAAAACCTTTGGTGAATGAATATTTTCTGTTTGTTTTATTTTTAGATCTCATTTCAATTGCCTGTATCTTGGGAACGGGAATATTAGGTAAGTCTTTCGCTTTGACATTTACATTTTGTATTCGTTCATAGGATGTGGGTATCAGTGGCAATTGTTACCTATTTTTAATTGTCCTTGAGAATATGGTGGTAAGTCACCTTCTTCAACAATTCATGTTGTGTATGTTTACCCACAGGGCTATTAGGTAAGGAGGTGTAGATCTGGACCCATTGTTAGTGAAGGAACAGAGTTATATTTCCAATTCTCAATGATGTATGACGTAGACAGGAACTGGCTCTTGTTGGTGTTCTCATGCATCTGCAGTCCTTGTTCTTCTGGATGTTAGAGGTTGTGTGGATTTAGAAGTGCACTTGAAGGAGGCTTGTTGAGTTGTATTCTCAAAGCTTATTAATCTTGATACAATGGTTCAACTATTCACTTCCATGGTTTTTTTTATTTTTAACAAAACTTACAGTGATTGTCTCTGAATAATATTACCCTCCTTTGGCTTTGCTCTGTCTATGTTGGGATGGTATTGTTTTTGTATTAAAAATGAGTATCATACTTCTACATTTTTCTGAAAGCTATGAACAGCATTGAACCTTGTAAAACTACATTAAATGAATGAGCATATATTGTTGATACTAATTAATCCCAGCATTTATATATTTTGCCAATTATGTTATTTGAAATGTAACTGACTCAATGTGCATTTGAAGTTGGCTAAGTGTTTGGAAAGGAAGAACACAGAAAATGTAGAGAAAGGTCGGTGCAATGTTTTTAGCTACAGTTTAACAGCTCACCTTCAAGGTGAAAAATCAGTTAGGTCATAACAGCCCATTGTAAAAGGTCTGCCATAATCATTGTTTAGCAGTTTTACAGCACCACCCCATTTCTACTAATAATTTCTCAGGTGAAAATGAACCCAAACAGCCTATCAACAGTACAACAACAGGAAGTGCAGTAACAGAGGTGAAACAGCAGCAGAACAATGGGATTGCTTGATAAGGCTGTTAGCTTCACAGAATGACTAAGTTAACAGATGCATTGCACAGAATTTGTATTTGGGAATAACATCTAGTTAAATTTATTTAACTCAGAGTTTATTTGATAATATGCTACCATTTTATTGTAATGCAGAAAGCTATTTATTTAAGCTAAATGATAATATATTTTACTTTGCCCTTGGCTCAATTATTTATCTGAACGAAGAAGTTGTTGATTTACTTACTTAATGGTTCAAAACAAGAAATTATGTAATAATTGTTCATAGAATTGATACTTATTTGTATCCTGTCAGTTTATTTCAAGTTATTGCTTAAGATAAAATTGAATGAAATTTAGCTGGCATTACATGTCACATTGATCATACAAATAAGAAACAGGCTGAATATTAACATTTCAGAGAGAAAGTGAAAAAGATAAAAGAACAAATCAAGAAGAAGTATGAAAAAAGATTGGTAGCTAACATAGAAGAGAAAACAAAGTTCAGTCGGGATGGCCAATTAGGGATAAAAAAACGGATCTGTGCATGGAGACTGGCGGCATGGTTTGTGTACTAAATTAATGTTTTCATCTGAATTCAGCAAGAAGGAACATATTTAAATTTTGGCTATGAAGATTTTATAAAGCTTGTCTTTACTTATAGTTGTTTCATCCCTAAGACCAGATTTGAATGCATCTGAGGAAGCTGAAAAACAAACAGTAATTATTTCACTACTTTCAGTTTGATAAATAAAGCCAGACCTGCATCATAAATAAAATAAATGTTAAATGTATTCTCAATAACTTATATCTTAACATTTGGGAACTGATAGTAAAAAAGTAAGTGTTAAAGGGACAAATAACTGGAAGATGTATTTCGCCTGGCATTAAAGGACAAAACCTACTGTAATCAGCAGTGAAAGGCAGAAACATAAACCATAATAAAAACACCAATATATAGACCCCAGACTTGTCAGCACAGAGTGCAAACCGTGACCTGCAATGAATAATGCTTTGGAAACTTATGATCTAAATAGAGGCAGATAACTTCCAAAA
The DNA here is from genome assembly GCF_037043375.1 of Chiloscyllium plagiosum. Lineage (NCBI taxonomy): Eukaryota > Metazoa > Chordata > Chondrichthyes > Orectolobiformes > Hemiscylliidae > Chiloscyllium > Chiloscyllium plagiosum. The sequence continues at coordinate 49,917,692 of NW_028270151.1, read as the reverse complement.
ACAAATTTGCATGTCCAGTTATTAACAGAAAAGATCACACAAGTATATTTTGTTTTTTAAAAAGAAAAAGCAATATTAATTTAACAATATCTTATGAGCACTTTAAATCAAAATCCAGGAAAGAACATTGCTGCTGCTTTTAATGTCAGCTGAGAACCCATTTTTGGCCAGGCACAGTTACCTGAGGTTAAGTAGTTTACCTGAAGTTCAGACAGCACCGAGGAGCAGGAAAATCGACGTTTCAGGCAAAAGCCCTTCATCAGAAATACCTGATGAAGGGCTTTTGCCCGAAACGTCGATTTTCCTGCTCCTCGGATGCTGTCTGAACTGCTGTGCTTTTCTAGCACCACTCTAATCCAGAATCTGGTTTCCAGCATCTGCAGTCATTGTTTTTACCTAGTTTTCCTGATCCAAACTGAGGTGTGTCATAACTTCCAGAAATTTGCTCCAACTTTCTTTAATTTCTCAGTTAGTTTCCAAAGGGAAGTTCTCCCACATGCATCTGCCTCGGTGAATTTACCAACACGACTTCAACACCTGGCGAATTTGAATTTCCCAGTCTGGTGGGCCTTGATTACCTCCTTGCTAGTGACTCCAAAGCAAAACGTTTCCTGTAAACCAAAAGTTACAATACCAAAATATGTTACTCTTAACTTATCTGTGATATTGTTATAAGTGTAAGATTTGGAGCTGCCAGTGTTGGACTGGGGTGTACAAAGTTAAAAATCTCTCAATACCAGGTTATAATCCAACAGGTTTAATTGGAAGCACTAGCTTTCAGAGCACTGCTCCTTCATCAGGTAGTTGTGGAATATAAGATTGTAAGACATAGAATTTAAAAACAAATGTTTACAGTGTGACAAGTAAGTTTAAAATTATTACAGTTGTCACGTATTTCCAATAAATCCTTCCGCCTAATATCCCCACCAATCCTCTCCAAGATCCAGTCCCTTACTCACTCACCTCCCCCCTCCAACGATGACCTTTCTTTCATTACCACCTAGCTCCTCTCTTCTCAGCTCTCAGTCCTTCTCCCTTCTATTTGTCCAGCACTGTTGAAGTCACTTTCTCCTGCTATTTGTCCACTGTGGCATCTAGCCAACTAGCCCAGTTGGCAGGCTGCCTGGGGACAACAGAATGAAAATATTGTAAGCAAGTCTTTTTAAAGTTAAAAATCACACAACACCAGGTTATAGTCCAACAGGTTTAATTGGAAGTACACAAGCTTTCGGAGCGCCACTCCTTCATCAGGTGGTTGTGGAGGACACAATTGCAAGACACAGAATTTATAATATCAGTGTCTTGAAATTGTGTCCTCCACAACCACCTGATGAAGGAGCGGCGCTCCGAAAGCTAGTGTGCTTCCAATTAAACCTGTTGGACTATAACCTGGTGTTGTGTAATTTTTAACTTTGTACACCCCAGTCCAACACCAGTATCTCCAAATTACTTTTAAAGTTGAAAGGACCTCTGTGACCTTGCTTGTTGCTAGTCATCTTAGTCATCATCTCACTACCATGACCACTGCTGCCTGCCTGTTTCCACATAAATATTGGGTGCATAAGGTGGAGAAGCTATGAACACCTTTATTTTTAATTGTTTCAGGCTTACCTGGCACAGTTGCCCATGCTGGACTACAGCCATTTTTGGTTTCCTTCATAACAGGCTTCTTTATACAGGTAGGTCATTCAGAAAGTGACTGTTGTAAGTAACTTTATGTGGCATTTAACACATAGGTGAAGGTATATCTAATGATACATTTTCTTATGCAAGGAATAATATTTAATAGATTTCTGTTTAAGATACAGGATTCTGGGTAATCAAGATGGAGGACGGGAAAGATTTCTGGCTGTAAGAGCAGCTCCTTTTTTTTGAGGTAGTTTAGGTGTTGGAGATGATTTCCTCGAATTCCAGGAGCAGCAATTACTGTTTTATATGCAGTTGCATTGCTTTGGAAAAAAAAAGTCAAAACAACAGCAGTTTAAAAGAGAGAAGGGCAGACAAAGGAAGCACATGGTGAGGACAGTGCAGGAGAGAGAGAGAGAGAGAGAGAGAGAAAACGAACCTGCACAGTTGCTGCCTTTGCTGTTTGAATTCGTGTATCGCTGGACATCGGAGTGCATCTGGGAAAATTAACAAACAGTGAAATTCACAACTAATCTTGGAGGAACTGTTGGGCGAAGTTCACAACACAGAATCAGATAAGTTAATTGTTGTTTTAAGTCTGTCCAAGAGAAAGGCTGCGGTAATAAGTATAGTGGATTCTTTCTTGATTATATGTTTTTGGAGATAAGTCTCTTGATTAAACTTAAAATATTAGCCATAGCTAATAATTTAACCTGGGGCAGTGTTTGTAGAGGAATAAGACGGTGTTATTTTCTGGGTCTGTAGATTGTGAAGGAGCAAAAATAGCCTTTGCAATAATATGTACTTCTTGTCAGATGTGGGAGTTTAAAGAGAGTTTAAGGGTTACTGCGGATTATATCTGCCATAAATGCTGTTGGATGCGAATCTTATCAGATCGAGTGGATCAGTTGGAGAGACAGAAGCGATGAGGAATTTGCAACAGTATGTGATGGATGGCAGTTATAGGAAGGGGGAGAGTCTCAGATACAGTCACATAGATGGGTGAACTCCAGGAAGGGTAAGAGAGGTCGGCACCTAGGGCAGGAGTCTTTTGTGGATATACCCATTTCAAACAGGTATGCTGTTTTGGAATATGTAGGGGGTAATGGATTCTCAGGGGAACGTAGCACGAACAGCCAAGTTTCTGGTATTGAGACTGTCTTTAATGCAACGAGGGGTACGTTGGCTTCCAAGAGATCAATTGTGTCAGGGGATTCTGTAGTCAGAGATACAGACAGACATTTCTGTGGCCAGCAGAGAAAAAGCAGAATGGTGTGTTGTTTCCCTGGTGCCAGGATCAAGGATGTCTCAGAGAGGGTGCAGAATGTTCTCACGGGGGAGAGGGGCCAGTAAGAGGTCATTGTCCACATTGGAACCAACGACAATGGAAGGGAAAAGGTTGAGACTCTGAAGGGAGATTACAGAGAGTTAGGCAGAAATTTAAAAAGGAGGTCCTCAAGGGTAGTAATATCTGGATTACTCCCAGTGCTACGAGCTAGTGAGGGCAGGAATAGGAGGATAGAGCAGATGATTGCATGGCTGAGGAGCTGGTGTATGAGAGAAGGATTCACATTTTTGGAATCTCTTTTGGGGTAGAAGTGACCTGTACAAGAAGGACGGATTGCACCTAAATTGGAAAGGGACTGATATACTGGCAGGGAAATTTGCTAGAACTGCTTGGGAGGATTTAAACTAGTAAGGTGGGGGGGGTGGGACCCAGGGAGATAGTGAGGAAAGAGATTGATCTGAGACGGGTACAGCTGAGAACAGAAGTAAGTCAAACAGTCAGGGCAGGCAGGGACAAGGTAGGACTAATAAATTAAACTGCATTTATTTCAATGCAAAGTGCCTAACAGGGAAGGCAGATGAACTCCGAGCATTTTTAGGAACATGGGACTGGGATATCATAGTAATTACGGAAACATGGCTCAGGGATGGGCAGGACTTGTAGCTTAATGTTCCAGGATACAAATGCTACAGGAAGGATAGAAAGGGAGGCAAGAGAGGAGGGGGAGTGGCATTTTTGATAAGGGATAGCATTACAGCTGTGCTGAGGGAGGATATTCCCAGAAATGCATCCATGGAAGTTATTTGGGTGGAACTGAGAAATAAGAAAGGGATGATCACCTTATTGGGATTGTATTATACACCCCCCAATAGTCAGAGGAAATTGAGAAACAAACTTGTAAGGAGATCTCAGCTATCTGTAAGAATAATAGGATCGTTATGGTAGGGGATTTTAACTTTCCAAACGAAGACTGTGACTGCCATAGTGTTAAGGGTTTAGATGGACAGGAATTTCTTAAGTGTGTATAAGACAACTTTCTGATTCAGTATGTGGAGACACCTACTAGAGAAGGTGCAAAACTTGACCTACTCTTGGGAATAAGGCAGGGCAGGTCACTGAGGTGCCAGTGGAGGAGCACTTTGGGGCCAGCAATCCTAATTCTATTCGTTTTAAAATAGTGATGGAAAAGGATAGACCAGATCTAAAAGTTGAAGTTCTAAATTGGAGAAAGGCCAATTTTGTCGGTATTAGGCAAGAACTTTCGAAAGCTGATTGGAGGCAGATGTTTGCAGGTAAAGGGACGGCTGGAAAATGGGAAGCCTTCAGAAATGAGATAACGAGAATCCAGAGAAAGTATATTCCTGTCAGGGTGAAAGGGAAGGCTGGTAGGTAAAGGGAATGCTGGATGACTAAAGAAATTGAGGGTTTGGTTAAGAAAAAGAAGGAAGCATATGTCAGGTATAGACAGGATAGATCGAGTGAATCCTTAGAAGAGTATAAAGGCAGTAGGAGTATACTGTAGGAGTAGGAGTAATCAGGAGGTCAAAACGGGGACAATAGATAGCTTTGGCAAATAGAATTAAGGAGAATCCAAAGGGGTTTTACAAATATATTAAGGATAAAAGGGTAACTGGGGAGAGAATATGGCCCCTCAAAGATCAGCAAGGAGGCCTTTGTGTGGAGCCGCAGAAAATGGGGGAGATACCAAATGAGTATTTTGCATCATTATTTACTGTGGAAAAGGATATGGAAAATATAGTCTGTAGGGAAATAGATGGTGACATCTTGCAAAATGTCCAGATTACAGAGGAGGAAGTGCTGGATGTCTTGAAAAGGTTAAAGGTGGATAAATCCCCAGGACCTGATCAGATGTACCCGAGAACGCTGTGGGAAGCTAGAGAAGTGATTGCTGGGCCTCTTGCTGAGATATTTGTATCATCGATAGTCTTACGTGAGGTGCCAGAAGACTGGAGGTTGGCAAACTTGGTCCTACTGTTTAAGAAAGGCAGTAAAGACAAGGCAGGGAACTATAGTCCGGTGAGCCTGACGTCGATGGTGGGCAAGTTGTTGGAGGGAATCCTGAGGGACAGGACGTACATGTATTTGGAAAGGCAAGGACTGATTCAGGATAGTCAACATGGCTTTGTGCATGGGAAATCATGTCTCACAAACTTGATTGTTACTTCTTCAAAAAACTCAAAGAAGATTGCTGAGGGCAGAGCATTAGATGTGATCTATATGGACTTCAGTAAGGTGTTTGACAAGGTTCCCCATGGGAGACTGATTAGCAAGTTAAGATCTCATGGAATGCAGGGAGAACTAGCCATTTGGATACAGAACTGGCTCAAAGATAGAAGACAGAGGGTGGTGGTGGAGGGTTGTTTTTCAGACTGGAGGCCAGTGACCAGTGGAGTGCCACAAGGATCGGTGCTGGGCCCTGTACTTTTTGTCATTTACATAAATGACTTGGATGCGAGCATAAGACGTACAGTTCGTAAGTTTGCAGATGACACCAAAATTGGAGGTGTAGTGGACAGCGAAGAGGGTTACCTCAGATTACAATAGGATCTGGACCAGATGGGCCAATGGGCTGAGAAGTGGCAGATGGAGTTTAATTCAGATAAATGCGAGGTGCTGCATTTTGGGAAAGCAAATCTTAGTAGGACTTTTACACTTAATGGTAAGGTCCTAGGGAGTGTTGCTGAACAAAGGAACATATGCAGGTTCATAGCTCCTTGAAAATGGAGTCGCAGGTAGATAGGATAGAGAAGAAGGCGTTTGGTATGCTTTCCTTTATTGGTCAGAGTATTGAGTACAGGCATTGGGAGGTCATGTTGTGGCTGTACAGGACATTGGTAAGGCCACTGTTGGAATATTGCGTGCAATTCTGGTCTCCTTCCTATCGGAAAGATGTTGTGAAACTTGAAAGGGTTCAGAAAAGATTTACAAGGATGTTGCCAGGGTTGGAGGATCTGAGCTACAGGGAGAGGCTGAATAGGCTGGGGCTGTTTTCCCTGGAGCGTTGGAGGCTGAGGAGTGACCTTATAAAGGCTTACAAAATTGTGAGGGGCATGGATAGGATAAATAGACCAAGTCTTTTCCCTGGGGTGGGGGAGTCCAGAACTAGAGGGCATAGGTTTAGGGTGAGAGGGGAAAGATATAAAAGGGACCTAAGGGGGGCAACCTTTTCACGCAGAGGGTGGTACGTGTATGGAATGAGCTGCCAGAGGAAGTGGTGGAGGCTAGTACAATTACAATATTTAAAATGCATCTGGATTGGTATATGAATAGGAAGGGTTTGGAGGGATATGGGCTGGGTGCTGGCAAGTGGAACTAGATTGGGTTGGGATATCTGGTCAGCATGGACTAGTTAGACTGAAGGGTCTGTTTCCGTGCTATACATCTGTATGACACTATGACCAGTAATGACAATGGCGATAGCAGCCCAGTCAATCCTGTTCCAGAATGTGCTCCACCCAAAGCCAAGCTGTTCTCATAGAGCTGCAATATTGACTTCTACTCAATAACATGGAAAATTGCCCAGGTATATCCTGTACACAAAAAGCAGGACAGGTCCAACCCAGCTAGTTACTGCCCCCACAGTCTACAGTCTAGACTCAGTAAAATGATTGAAAGGTGTCACAAACAATGCTGTCGAGCAGAGTTTCATTTACAATAACCTGATCGTTGATGCTCAGTATGCATTCCATCACGGCCACTCAGCCACTAACCTCGTTATAGCCTTAGCTCAAACATCAACTAAATAGTTGAATTCCAGACAGCCAATGCCCTTGACATCAAGGTTGCATTTGTCTGAGGGAGGCATCGAGTTTCTGTAGCAAAACTGGAGTCATTGGGAATCAAGGGGCAAACTCTCCAGTGATTAATATTATTTTGAGCATAAGCAAAGATGCTTTTGTTTGCTGGAGGTCAGTCATTTCAAACCCAGGACATTTTTGCATGAGTTCCTCAGGGGAGTGGTCAAGGCCCAACCTTCTCCAGCTTCATCAATGACTTTCCCTTTCATCCGCTCTAATGCTGTTGCATATATTCACTTCTATCCCTTGGATTTCCCCTCCACCCCAAGACGTATCCCCATTTCAACAGTGGTCTCTGGTTTCTTCCTGATTCCCAGCCTTGACTCCTGCAGACCTCTTGATAGTGATCTGCCACCCTTTGCCCTGAAAGGCCTCTTTTTTTACCCTCCTCAATTTCCAGTACACTGACCCAGAAATCCCTTCTGTCTAAAGTTAGTGATCACATATTTTGAAACTGTGACCGCGAGGATTGAATCTTATGTTTTTTTTATATCTTAGAGGAAATAGAAATTGATTTCCAAGTGAAGTAACTTGTCAACCCACTTTGGAAAGCTTGTTTTGTGACTCAATTGAACTTGGCTGTCAAAACACTGATTTGATCATCATCAGGTTTTGATTCTACCTTTTGCAGAATTTGAGTGACTCTCTGATTCTTAACTACGTTGTATCCAAGTTCCTTTAATGGATAATCAATTATTAGTAAAGTTCCTAACCAGGCATTTGTTTAATAAATGCTTATCACTAGCAAATTACTTTTAGAATTTGTTCAGAGAGTCATAGAGATGTACAGCACGGGAACAGACCCTTCGGTCCAACTTGTCCATGCTGATCAGATATCCTAAAATAATCTAGTACAATTTGCCAGCATTTGGCGTATTCCACTGAACCCATCCTATTCGTAGACCCATCCAGATGCCTTTTAAATGTTGTAATTGTACGATCCTCCACCACTTCCTCTGGCAGTTCATTTCACATACACACCACAGTGAAAACGTTGCCCCTTCGGTCCATCTTTCCCCTCTCACTTTAAACCTGTGCCCTCTAGTTTTGGACTCCCCCACCCCAGGGAAAAGACCTTGGTTTTTTGCCCTATCCATGCCCCTCATGATTTTATAAACCTCTATAAGGTCACCTCTCACCCTCTGACAATCCAGGGAAAACAGCCTCAGCCTATTCAACCTCTCTCCATAGCTCAATCCCTCTAACCCTGGCAACATCCTTGTAAATCTTTTCTGAACCCTTTCAAGTTTCACAACATCCTTTCTATGGAATCAAACACTATTTATTTCTTCATAGCTTGTGTTGGCTAGGTCTTCTTTCCACAACTAATTTATTATAGTAATATTAATTAATTAATACAGATTTTAGGATATTCAGACAAGGTATGAACATTTCTTTGTTAATCTCTTGTTTACATTAGTCTATGTGGAATGAATGATAATTCAGCAAAGCAAATTATGCAACAAAAGACATTTGTCACTCAAGATTCCTTGTGACCAGTTCATTGCAACATTTCAAAAAATGTAAAATTAAAATGATGCTTTACAAATCATTTGTTACACCACTTGTATAGCTATTTTTCATAATCAGTACAGTAGATGACATGAAGAGTTGGATCACTTAAATTGGTCAAGTGTAATGGGTTATAATATTTCTTTTATACTGTTTTATATTTGCACTGCTTTAATTGTAAAGGTGAAGGTTTCAATAGACTAAGAGCTTAAATGGATTCTTCCCTAGCTATACCCTGGTAGAAAATATTTGAGTGATCAGATCGTACTGGCTTCACTTTAATCTTGTTTTTCTTTTTATTTCAAGGTGCTATTGATTTATCTTTTTGTTGATTTGCTGCAACGATGCCGTTTGGTCCAGGTTGAGGCTGCAAAGGTAAGCCATTTGGACTTAATTTTGGTATAAATACTAGAAGGAGCACAGGAATAAAATACGTGCGAGTATAATGTATTATTTTGCTCCTATTTACCTTTGCAGCAAATTAGTTGTTGAATATGAAATGTTTACACATTTGCCATTTTGATTAAGTTGCTCTTTTTATTTTCTTGGCATTATTTCTTAGGGCATTTTTATAGATTTAAGGCCTATATTGACTTGCAGTTGAGATTTAACTTGTTCATACACTTGAACTGAATTAAATTTTGTATAAATTAATATTTTGATTTTTGTTTATCTTCAATATTTCACATTTGCTTTTCTGAAGGTGTTAAGTTGAAGTATGCTTATGTATTTACTTTCATAGCATTACTTGCCAAATTCTTTCAATAGCACATTTGCTGCTAATAAATAGGACCAATTTTGCAACTACTAAGTAAGTGAGGACTACGTTTTATAGCTTACTGATGCATTGAGGAATTTAATATGCAAATATAGTTGAATACTGACCACAGGATTCTCAGAGAAAAAGACTTGATTGCAAGTTATTGTATATGGTTGACTGAATCAGGCAGATGCAGAAGAGAGAGAGAGAAGCAGCCTATTGCCATGGAAACAATAGCTGAGCCATTATACACAGCAGGGAGGTGAATATTTTATTGTAAAATTCACAATGCTATCTTTGATATAGAATGACTGAAAATCAGTGTTGATGACATGGTGATTTTATCTGCAATACTTTAAGTGCTATATTCATGGAAATTTCAGGTTTATAAACTATTCTTATGATAATAATTCTCCTTTAGAATGCATAAGTAACAATATTGAATTCAAAAATGATTTAACTTTCGCTGATGTGTCGTATTTTATCTTCATCTAATTTTCCTTTGTAGACTGATGACCATTTCAAATAAAAGGTGAAAGGATAAATCTAGGAGACACATTTCAACATCACTCAAATCACTTAACAGCCTTCTCCTTCAGGAAGGCTTTAGTATGGTTGCAGGCAGTTCTTTCACTACAGCAATAGGACTTCCTCAGATTCTTGCTTTTGGCATCTTAGTGTAATATTGTCAAGTTCCTTTTATTTAAAATTAAATTAAAACAGTAAGCTGCTTCAAATCCAGCCAAGTATATCCGAAATAAATTAACTTAATTCAATCCAGTGAAAAGAGTGATTTCAAGCAGATTGCCAATCAATCTATTAAAATGTGTTTTTGGAATATGTGTTACCAGGAAAGCCAGTATTTGTTGCCCATCGCTAATTTCCCATGACAAGATGGTGGCAAATTACCTTGAACCACTGTAGTCTTTCAGTGTGGGTACAATCACAATGCTGTTCAGAAGAGAGTTCCAGGATTTTGATACTTCAACAGTGAAGAGTCAGAAATTTATTTCAAGTCAGGGTATTCTTAGAGGAAACCCTGTAGGTGATGGTGTTTCCATGGCTTGGTGGCCAGTCTATATCTTGGTGATAAAAATCAGGGGTTTACAAAATAACTTGGTGAGCCATTGCAGTACTTCAATGCTGCCACGGTGTAGATGCTTTGATCAGAGAAATTCTTTCTCGACTGACTGCATAGATTTCTGTGTTTCAATATGTTAGGATGAAGTAGAATATTTTAGCCAAGGAATTCAGGTCACTGAAAACTGACAGAAAATAATGTTGCATTTAACATGCCACACATTGATGTGAGAGACCAGTGAAAAACTGGACTGCATGCCTCATTTAACTACAATTGACAAGCTGCCAGCATTACTTAGAGATGGAGTGGGTGAGAAATTGTGCATCAGTGTACATCAAATAAAGGTACAAATCTCAGGTACTGTCAACTGCATTCAGTTGAACATTGGAAGTAGCAAGCTGACTTGCTGAAGAAAGGACCATTGACTTTCTAACATTGCCTGGAGGTCCACGTTAACTCTGGTTTGTAAAGGCTTTGTCTTGAGGAATAAGCTAGGTAATGGCTCAATTTGTTCAGTTGAAACCATAGCAATGTGGTGCCCATGTTTTATCTGTCAGTAAAGAATAAGGTGCAGTGAATTCAAATATGTAGCTTCCAGTACGCAGAATGGTGCCATATTGCAAACCCAAGTGACAGTGTTAAATAGGTTGTCAGCTGAACTCTTGGCACAGTCAGCATTATTTAGCAGATGCTATCCAATCAGAGGTTCCCATTACAGTCAGATACTCTGTTTAGAGTTTTGCATGCATGGGCTGGATGGGCATGTCAGTATCTGGTCCACTGCCAAGAGTCAAAAAGACATGCTTTTGCATAAGATTTGCCTGTCTTTGAGTTGTACCATGTATATATTTAGCATTGCACTGGCTCTCAAATTCATATTTCGCATTACTCATTTGTGTGACATGCAGGATGACCTTTCGGGTTGACAGCATCATCCTGTGAGTGGAAAACCTGACCTGTTGTCCACCTTAAACCTACTTTCACCAGCAATATAAAAGAACAGCAGAAGCAGGAAGAGGCAGTTCAGTCCCCCAAGCTTGACCTGCCATTTCATACAGCACCCTGGGATAGTGAATTCTACACATTCATGACTCTTTAAAAGCAGTAATTTCTTCTCACTTCTGTTTTAAATCTGCTACCACTTATCCTAAAACTATCACTTCTCATTCTAGTCTGCCCAGGTAAGGGAAAGTCATTTCTACATCTATTTTGTCAATTCCCTTTCACATCTTATGTATCTCAATTAGATCTCTTCTCACTTTCTTCCAAATTCCAGACTATAGGTTTATACTGCTCAATCTATCTTCATAAAAGAAGACCCTTATCTCTGAAATTTATCTCTGAACTACCTACAATACAACCATATCAATCCTCAAGTAAGGAGACTGAAATGTACACAATTTTCCTGATGCAGTCTCAGTAATGTCTCGTGCATTATACTTTTCTACTTTATTCCTTTAGCAGTGCATTAGACGGCACGGTGGCTCAGTGGTTGGCAGTACTGCCTCACAGTGCCAGAGACCCAGCCTCGGGTGACTGTCTGTGTGGGTTTTCACTGGGGCTCTGGATTCCTCCCACAATCCAAAGATGTGCAGGTCAGGTGAATTGGCCATGCTAAATTGTCCAGTGTTCTGGACAATGTGAAGGTTATGTGCATAAGTCAGGGGTACATGTAGAGTAATAGGGTAGGGGAAATGGGTCTGGGTTGGTTACTGTTCGGAGGGTTGGAGTGCAATTGTTGGACCGAATGGCCTGTTTCCACACTGTAAGGAATCTATGATCTTGAAAATCTAGCTTCAGATGTTTCTCAAAAGCTACTCTGTCATGGGCGACCTTAAGAACTGATAGTTTAGTCTCTTCCATTGAGGCTGCATTACACTGGATCTTCACAGCTACACTTCAGTACCTACTCAGAGGCACAATTTGAGATCTTTCACAGCTAGCTTCACTATACTGCCATTGGCCCTGGGTTTCTCTGGGCTCCAATATTTCTCACTTGTACAAAGCAAATATTGCAATGGGGCTTCCTTCACCCCCTCTCAGCTGCAGTGAATTATCAGTGGATCCTTGGGGTTCTATTAAATCCTAACCCTTTCCAACAGAGCCAATAACCTTTCACCAGCTTTCCAGCTCAGATTCTGTCCTGAGGCCACAAGGGCATCCTATTACCTGGAGTCTCTTCAAAGCTTTCAGCTTTAACTGCATCCAGTCGATAAGGAGTCACCTTCTTTGATTCCCTCTCATTGATTAAAAATGATTCTGACCCTTGAATTGCTGTTCACAAACACTTGGAGAGTTTTGATCAGTTATCCAGATTAGTTCAAATGATCCCTGCCACTGTTATGACATGAGACCAAATATGACAAGCATTGAATCAAATGTCCTTAAATGGTACTGTCTTGATAGGCAACCAGCCACACAATATAAATAGATACAAAAAAAAAGACCCTTCCATATATATTTTGTATGCTCCTTAGGATTTCCATGCTGAACATGTTTGTATTACTGAACATTTATAGATTTGCATTTGATTGCAATGAAATGTTATTCCCAATATATGACGTTGAAGACTGTTTCCAAAAAGAAAAGGTGCAGTTTAAACGGCTTTTTTTATGGATGGTTTGTATTACATCATAAGTTCTAGCCAGATTTTGTGAACATCTTTATTGTTTCCTAGCATTCAATGGTAGAAAGAATTATAATGCAAGATGTCGGTGGTCAAGATTACCTTCCAAATTCCATTGAAGAGGAGGAAGAAACTGAGGATGCAGGTAAAGAATCTTATTTATAGGTTATGTTGTTTCATAGGAATATTTTGCTTCGGAGTTGCAGAACGCATTTTAGTTGCTTTCTCCATGTTCTCCTATAAAATCTAATTCATTGTTCTAGTACAATCTTCACCTGTTATGATTTTCCTACAAATGGGATATGGTGTTGCTCTGCTTTGATTTGCAGTACTTTTAGTCTTTAAAGCCACTGCCACAAATATTTCACCAAATCCAGCAAGGCCTGATACAATTAGATAGACAAGTGACTCAAGGGTTTGAGGGTGCCTTAAGGAAATTGCACAGCCAATTATGCTCTGACTGAATGGTTGGAGCAGATTCGAATGACTATTAGGAACTATGTTTCTATCATGCCTGACTGTCTCTTAACTATGGCCTAAGGCATATATGATTGGATGGAATCTTATAGGGGTCCAAGTGATGTAGGCTGTGGCATGATTTGTAGCGAAATTGGATGAAAACTCCAGTGGGGTCTATCTCGGCAGAGAAGCATCTCACTCTATACTTAATGCTTTTCACAGGCAATATGTTGAGTTTCTAATAAAGGGGGAATTATTTCTCATTAAATGCCTTGTTGACAGCCTGACCCACCTTATCAATAATCAGCTCTCTCTCCTGCCAAACTCACCAAACAAGCTGCATATCAACAAAACCTGACATGTAAACCAAAGCGGAAACCTCGTGGATTCAGCTGACCGGTTGCTCTAAGGATCTCCAAGTTGTGTTTGATCAAACTGCTGCCCAGACATGATCCACCCACACTTTCCACATGCACACCTCACCAACAGACATTGGCATGAAGCATCTGCCTGCTCCTCACATCCGTCATGGCACTTCTCTGATAAACTGTCAGGACACTCCCACCAGCAACCAGCATTGAAAGGCTGTGTCAGGGACACATCGTGTATGTAGGCAGGCACCCAGCTTGTGGATTGGATCAGGCTACATCTCAGGGCTGCTCGCTTGCTTACCTTATCCTTGGTTTGCTGTGCCAGTAGCGTTGCTAAACAACCAGACAGCTTACCTTGCTGGTTATCAGTCTGCAGTCAAGGGAGCAGATATTTTATGGTATGGCAGTGTCCCTACATCAGTTTCAAACCTGCTACATGTGGTGCAAGCACAGCACGTGCAGCAGCAAACAGCTATGTCTGAACATCTTAGAGGAGTAACCTTCACTGAGGCCCACAGAGTTAATTGTCAGTCAGGAGGGTCCCAACACAGTCAGGCAAAGGCTGCCTCCTGGTCAGGCATCCACTCAGAGTGATCTCAGTCAGGGAGTCGGTGTCACTGCAGATAATGGAGTGGGTCACAGCCAGTCGACAGATAGGGCTTACACGGACTGGGAGACATACAGCTATCAGTCAGGGCTCTGAGTATTTCTGGTCCAGGGCTGTCTGGTTATGTCAATCAATGGGGTGGGCCATGGTCAGCCCATCAGCTCCATCCCCATCAGAAATGAAAGGTAAAGCAGTGTCTGTGTCTGTGACTACACTGAGAGATGAATACTGGATGTAAGGCTATACCAATAATATTTATACAAAAGTACAAAATCAAGTGGGGAGGTGATGACCTTGTGGTATTATTGCTGGACTGTTAATCCAGAGACCCAGATAACATTCTGGGGACCCAGGTTCAAATCCAGCCATGGCAGGTGGTGGAATTTGAATTCAACAAATATCTGGAGTTAAGGATCTGATGGCGTCATATTCTCTAATGCACAAATCACCAAATTTCACAACCAAACCTCCAGTGTCTCCATTCTGACCATCCCTCTGCTCCTAAAACTCTATTAGCGTGGTGCTGGAAAAGCACAGCAGGTCAGACAGCATTCAAGGAGCAAGAAAATCGATGTTTCAGGCAAAAGCCCTTCATTTGGAATGCATTCTAATCTTGACTCTAATCTCCGGCATCTGCAGTACCAACTTTCTCCTAAAACTCTATACCATTTTTTTAATCCCCGGACTGAACAATTCCAGTATTCACCTTCCATAAACTTGTATTCATCCAGAACTCTGCTGCAGGATCCATCATATCTCCACCCTGAATTATCCATTGCCCTTATGCTCATGACTTGTAATGTTTTGAGTCCATCAACATCTTGATTTTGAAATTCTTATCCATCTGTTCATATCCCTTCAGTCTTCCTTTCTCTGAAATCTTCTGAGATTTCGTAAACACACAATTCTGATCTGTTGTAATTTCTCCTGTTTCTATATCAGGTGGCACAGTGGCTCAGTGGCTAGCACTGCTTCTTCACAGAACCAGGGATCTGGGTTCGATTACAGCCTCGAGCATCTGTTTGTGTGGAGTTTGCACATTCTCCCTATATGTGCGTAGGTTTCTTCCCACATCCAATGCAGTTGAAGTGGATCGGCCACATTAAATTGCCTGTAGTGTGCTGGCTAAGTGGATTGGCTGTGGAAAATACAGGGTTACAGGGATAGGATAAGAGTGTGGGTCTGGTTGGGATGCTCTTTGAGGGGTTGGTACGGACTTGATGGGCTGAATGGCCTGCTTTCCCACTGTAAGGATTCTATGGTTCTGTGTCAAACCATCTGAATTCCACCCCCGCCCCCATGTTAGGTGTTATGTAAAACCAACTTCTTTGATGAAGCCTTTTATCCTCTGCAAACCATGTCTCCTTCAGCCCAATATAATGTTCTTGTGCAGCACCTTAGAATGTTTCACTATATTAACAACGTTATATAAATTTGGATTGTTGTTAAATTATTAGTAACAGGTAAATGATAGTAGGTACAGCTGTGATTGTTTTTCTTCAGTGCATTTAATCTGATAACAGAAGTGAAAGAGAAAAGGGACCAACACTTCTGTAATTTCATGACTGTCTAGGGATAGTCTGCACTAAGAATTAATTTACAATGAATATGTACACGATAAATTCCTGCTTTATTAGATTCTTGGTGTATACAAGCAGTTCCATTTTAAAGGCTTGTTTGTTACAGATTTTTGGCACGTGCACTGCCAATAAATTTGCATCCTTGGAAAAGTACAGGTAACTTTATAGTTATTGTGAAAAAAAAAATTCTTTGTCAAATAAGTTTGTAATGCAATATCATAACCTGCATGGTTTTAAACCTCCTTGATGTTGTGAACTGTTGCATTTTGTAGAAGGGTAAAACTTATTGACTAGATTTTTTTGTGTCAGTTCGATTTAATTTAAACTAAGATTCCTGTTTTAATGTCAGAGTTTTGACTCCTTATTGAAGCTATCAAAGTACTTATCAAATTACCTTCCTTACCTCACCTGTTTGTATGATATTGGATTGCTGCCATAGGTTTGAATATACATCTTTCTAAAGTTTTCTCCATTCTCCCTTTACTCCCCCTCCAAGCATATTCCCCTTAAGAAGATAAAAGACAAGGTAAGATCAGACCATATAGTCTGTTGAGGCTGTCCTGGCATTTCAAGTGATCTTGGCTCATCTTGGGCTTCAACTCCACTTTCCCACATGTCCCCATCTCCTTTGGTGTCTCAGGGAATCAAATGTTCATCTACCTCAGCCTTAAATATATTGTATGTTAGTGCAAAATCAACCTTCTGGCACAGGGAAGTCCAAAGAATTAGAGCAACTTGAGTGAAGAAATTTCACATCATCTAAATGATCGCCCCAGACCCTGAAACCTAACCCTTTTCTTCTAGATTCTTCTATCAGGAGCACCAGTGTCTCAGTATCTTATATGACAATTTCATTAGAAAACTTATTCACTTTGAAAAGAAAATTTGAATTTCACTTATCAATTAAAAATATTACGGAACAAAATTTCCCACTTTGAAGAACACCTTCTACTGACAAAACAGAAAGAACACACTTAGCACCACACCTCATAAAAATCAATACTTTAAATGATATTCAAAACAGAATATTCCTGATTTTTAGTTTCAGCCAAGAGCACTTTTCTACTGTAAAGTTTCACGAGTATAGCGACAGGGTTTGATGATTATGTAAGTAGGCTTCTGAGGTATGCATTGAAATCACTGTGACCTCAGTGGTTGTGTATAAGGTTCCAGAAAGATGTTGGACCTTGGACAGCTTAGAGCCTCCTGCTCCATTGCCTTAACATCATGAACAGTAACTCTACACCAGTTGTTCCTAAGAAGTCTGGCCTGAGCTTATACTGATACTTGAAGAACCTACATGAGAACATGATCAAATATTGAGGCTATTCTATTCTTGTGGAACCAAACCAAGGTATGTCACAGATTCCAGTAATTCATTAGAATTCCTTGTTCAATTTTGCAAGGAAAAATGGGTTGAAAATATCAGTGCCACTTAGCAAGTTCTTCATAATTAGCCAAGATGTATGAACTGTTTGTGAAACAGTCAAAGATCCACTGTTTGAGGTAAACTGTACCTCAGTAACAAGTAAATTGGAACTCTTTTAGATTAGATTAGATTACTTTACAGTGTGGAAACAGGCCCTTCGGCCCAACAAATCCACACCGATCCGCCGAAGCGCAAACCACCCATACCCCTACATTTAACCCTTACCTAACTCTACGGGCAATTTAGCATGGCCAATTCACCTGACCTGCACATCTTTGGACTGTGGGAGGAAACCGGAGCACCCGGAGGAAACCCACGCAGACATGGGGAGAATGTGCAAACTCCACACAGTCAGTCGCCTGAGGCGGGAATTGAACCCGGGTCTCTGGCGCTGTGAGGCAACAGTGCTAACCACTGTGCCACCGTGCCGCCCACGGGTGAAAACCCTTTCACCCGACTTTGGGTTGTGATAATACTAATGTTAGCTTTAGTACAGAAACCATGTTGAATCTTTGTCACAGGCCCATTTCCCTGACTGACTTTCTGAGTAACACTGTTAAATGTGAATTATTGCTGAATTATTTAATCACTTAGTGAATTTTCTGGCAAATTAGCAGACTATCACCCCTAGGATAACATTTTCACTTCTCAATTCCACTGTATTGAATGTTCTGGAAAACCTTATAAAAGAGAATGTACTTGTTAATGCTTCTACTGCTTTAAAGTTGAGTAAAACCAGTATCATAAATGAAATTTACTCAAAGGAATTTGGATGAAAGTTAGATGAAATTAGTTATCATGTGAAGAAGCATGGATAGAAAACTAATTAGGTTCTAATTCAGTTTAAACATGAATGAGGGTATTCCTCATAAATGTAACTCAAGAATTGTTGGATCCATCAATTGTCCTCTCATCCTCAGAAATTGCAGAACACACTGGACTTAACAAGCAGCTTTAAATTGTCAGTATAATGAGGTACCATTTGAAACCAAACTGAAGCTTTGTTTGAGGTGCAGGTAGTGCAGAAGGTGGAAGAACTTAAGCAGCACTCAGTATGTAAAACACAAAATCTCTGCAAATACTGGAAAAACAGATTGCTTTTATGTTCAAGGAAATAAAGCCAGACTGAAGTTGATATGCTTTCATGGCAAACTATTTTGTTGTTTGTTTTCCTGCTCATGTTTTCCATTCTTCTTTTAAGAAATAAATTGGCTCGTGACTCCAGAAGCACTTTATGCAATGCAAAGAAAATGTCAAAACAAGATAATTTTGTGATAAATTGAGGTTATTGTTTGTCTGAATGCAAAATTCCAATGTTTATAAACCTACAAATATTGGTTTATGTATTTGAAAGAAGTCATGGAATATTTTAATTCAGCTGTGGTAACATCATGAACTTTTATTTTGCCCAAGCTTCAGGAACACTGTGTTTGGAGGTTCTAATCTGGATCTTGTCTTTTATTCATCACAAAATTCTGGAATGTTCAGTTTAACTTCAATTGAAAACTTTAAATTAATTATAGTAATAGATGGGGGTGAAGGAGTGATTGTGAAAAAAGTCTTTTAGTTCTGTGCAAGTATAAATTTGATTCAGGGACAATATGTCTTCACAAATTCCACATATTGTGTTATATTTATCACAATCAATGCAGAAGAATGATACTAAGTAATGGCAGTAATGTCTACTTTGGCACACCAGTTCATGACTTTTGGTTGATTGGACTCTTGTGTCTTCCTGTGTCCTGGTGGCTGAAGCCTATTGTCTTGCTGCATACCTAACTGCTAAAAGTTACTATGTATTAGCCCTTTCTCTTAACACAATCAGCAGTATCCCTGAGATCTGATTAGGTCATAAAAACATGATTTGCACATGATCAGACTTGGATTGGCTAGGCTGTATGAGACCAATTTCTAATTGGTTTCTTAAAGTGACAGTCATCTCACTGACATCTCTTCCTGTTATCTCCAAATTTGTTCTCTGTCAGTCACTTTGAAAGGGTGATATTATTTTTCACATGGTCTTTGTTTTCCAGAGAGATAAGAGTTATGTGCTTTCCATGTGTCCTCACTGGACATTCCATATGATTACTAAGAATCAAACCTTATCACTGTTTTGAAGAGACCTTATGAAAAAGCTAAAGAAGGATCTGTACAGACTAGGTTGTCTTTAAAAAAATATAGTTAGTTCATGGGATATAACATAAGATGACAATATACCATTGCAAGATACATTTATAATCTTCAAGTCATGAAACAACATATAAAACTTAATTCCAATGGATATGTATGGGCCATTTACATACTTTAAAAGAAAGTGAGTGTTTCTCTTTGAGACATTTTAAGTTTGAAACTTTAGCTTATTTTATTTCACACAGTTTGCTTTGACAATTAAACTATGAAGTGACCACTTACTTGTCATGTAATCAAGCCATAAAATATAACAGTAAACCTATTCCTGCATTTATTCTACAGTAAAACGATACTTCATGATCCAGTTTCGACCTGAGGCAATATTGCACACCTCACATAACTACAGAATTGCAACTATAACTGAAGCCAACATGATGTGATAATTGTGTCTTCCACTCACCACCAGGAAACAGAATGATAACCTTGCTTCATCACTAAACACAAACTATAAACTGATTGTTGAAAAATAAATTCAGTCCTGCTATCTATATGTCACCCCAGTGCAACATCATCTGAAAACACACTATTCATTTTTAGTGGAGGAAGTTTTTATAAAGGGTCACCGATCTGAAACATTAATTCTCATGCTGTCTGTGGATACTGCCTGACTTGCTGAGCATTTTGTTAGCTTTCATATTCAAGCTGATCAAGCTCTGCCTTACCAGTACTTCTATTGTTGACTCCAATTTGCCTCAGTCTTCACAGTGGAAGACTCCAGCAGTGTACCAGAACTTCAAGAGAGTCAGGGGACAGAGGTGAGTGTTGTGGCCATCACTAAGGAAAATGTGCTGGAGCAGTTGAAAGGTCCAAAGGTGGATAAATCACTTAGACTGTATGGACTATGTCCCAGACTTCTGAAGGAGATAGCTGAGAAGATTGTAGAGGCGTTGATGGTGATCTTTCAGAATCACTGGAGTAAGGGAGAATCAGAGGAAAATAGCTAACATAACACCTCTGTTTCAGAAGGGAGGGAAACAGGAGACATGAAATTATAGGCCGGTTAGCCTGGCCTTGGTTGTTTTGTGGAAAGTAAGAAGTTGCGTTCTTAATCTTCTGTCCATTAGGAGTTCACATGGAACTAAACCATTTTTAGGTGGAATTGAACAGTAGGTCAGAAGTGCAACAAACTGAAACAGAAATTGCTGGAGAAACTCAACAGCTCTGGCAGCATCGGTGGCGAGTCATAGAGCTGTACATCACGGAAACAGACCCTTCAGTCCAATGCATCCATGCCAACCAGATATCCTAACTCAATCTAGTCCCATTTGCCAGCACTTGGCACATATTCCCCTAAACCCTTCCTATTCATTTATTTATCCAGATGCCTTTTAAATATTGTAATTGTGCCAACCTCTGCCACTTCTTCTGGCAACTTATTCCACACATGCACCACCCTGAACAAGTTGCCCCATAGGTCCATTTTACATCTTGCCCCTCGCATCCTAAACCTATGCCCTCTAGTTTTGGACTCCCCTACTCTGGGAAAAGACATGTTCATTTACCCTATCCAGGCCCTTCATGATTTTATAAACCTCTATAAGGTCACCCCTCAGTCTCTGACGCGCCAGGGAGAACAGCCCCAGCCTTTTTGACCTCTCCCTATAGCTCAACTCCTCCAACACAGGCAACATCTTTGTAAATCTTTTCTGAATCCTTTTAAGTTTCACAACATCCTTCCGATAGGAAGGAGACCAGAATTACATGCAGTATTCCAAAAGTGGCCTAACCAATGACCTGTACAGCCACACCATGACCTCCCAACTCCTATATTCAGTGCTCTGACCAATAAAGGAAAGCATACCAAATGCTGCCTTCACTACCCTATCTACCTGCGAATCCACTTTCAAAGAACAATGAACTTGTACTCCAAGGTGTCTCTGTTCAGTAACTCTCACCATGTCCTTACCATTAAGTGTATCAGTCCTGCCCTGATTTGCCTTTCCAAAATGCAGCACATTTGCCTAAATTAAACTCTGATCAAGGTCCTGTTGTACTCTGAGGTAATCTTCTTGGCTGTCCTCTTCACCTCCAATTTTGGTGTCATCTGCAAATTTACTAACCATACCTCCCATTTTCATATCCAAATCATTAACATAAATGATGAAAAGCAGTAGACCCAGCACCGATCCTTGTGGCACACCACCGGTCACAGTCCTCCAGTGTTGACTGAAAATCAACCATCCACTACCACTCTCTGTCTTTTACCTTTGAGCCAGTTTTGTACCCAGATGGCAGTTCCCTGTAGTCTGTATGATATAACCTTGCTAACCAGGCTATCATAAGGAACCTTGTCAAACACCTGGCTGAAGTCCATATAGATCACATCCTCTACACTGCCCTTACCAATTCTCTTCTTCAAGAAACTCTGTCAAGTTGGTGAGACACAATTTCCCACACACAAAGCCATGTTGACTATCCCTAATCAGTGCTTTCCCTTATAAATCATAAAAATCCTGTCCCTCAGCATTTTCTCCAACAACTTTCCCACCATCGAGGTCAGGCTCACTAATCTGTAGTTCCCTGGCTTTTCCTTACCACCTTTAAATAGTGGCACCATGTTAGCCAACCTCCAGTCTTTAGGTACCTCACCTGGGACCCAGCAATCACTTCCCGAGCTTCCTACAGAGGTCTAGAGTACACCTGATCAGGTCCCGGGGATTTATTCACCTTTATGCATTTTAAGACATCCAGCACCACCACCTTTGTAATAGACATTGTTCAAATTTATTTATGAGAAAATAGAATTAACCCTTCTGAGTAAGGGTCACTGGGCCATAAACATTTACACTGTTTTCTTGTCAAAGGCCTTCTGGCAATCCATATAGACCATGTCCACTGGCTGTCTGTTGTCTAACCTGCTCATTAATTCAAAGTGTTCTAGCAGATTTATCACGCATGACCTCCATTGGCAAAGCCATGCTGACTCACCCCTATTTTACTACGCACTTTCAAGTACTCCCCAATCTTATCCTTAATGATGAACTCTAAAATCTTACCAACAAGAGCAGCCATCTACAGATTCCTGTCTTTTGTCTCCATTTCTTCTTAATCAGATGTATTAAATGAATCAATTTCCAGTCCTCTGGGACCCTCTCTTTTTCTAGTCATGCCTGAAAGATCAACACCAATAGTTCTACAATCTCCTCAGCTATCTCCTTCAGAATATTGGGCTATAGTCCATCTAGTCTGGTGATTTATCCACCTTCAGACCTTTCAGCCATCCCAGTACTTTCTCTTCGGTGATGGTTATTGCTCTCACCTCTACCTCATACTCACTTGAAGTTCTGGTATGCTGCTGGTGTCTTCCACTGTGAAGACTGATGCAAAGTACCTATTCAGTGTCTTTGCCACTTCTATGTTTCCCATTACTACTCCAGCCTCATTTTCCAGCTGTACAATGTCCACTCTTGCCTCACTCTTACCTTTTAGATATCTAAAAAACTACTTGCAATCTTCTTTTATATTTCTAGCTAGCTTACCCTCATATTTTGCCTTCTCCCCTCTATTCCTTTTCCTGTTGTACTTTCCTGGTTTTTGAAGGCATCCCAATCATTTGACTTCTCAGTAATCTTCTGAGCGTCTGCTTTTCCTTTTGCTGTTATGCTGTCACCAACTTCTCTTGTCAGCCATAGTTGTCTCATAGTTGTCTCATTGAGTAAACCCCAGAAACTCCTGCCATTGCTGCTACACTGTCTTCCCTGCTAGGCTCCCCTTCCATTTAACTCTGGTCAGCTTTTCCCTCATTTCATTGTAGTTACCTTGACACAATCATAATACCATTACATCTGATTCCAGCTTCTCCTCCTCAAACTGCAGTGTGAATGTTATACTGTTATGGTCACTGCCCCTTAGAGGCTCCTTCCCCCTTAGGCTCCCTATGAGTCTATAATCAAGTCTGCCTAATTATACATCACCAAATGCAGAATTGCCTGTTCCCATGTGGGCTGTACCACAAACTGTTCCAAAAACCACCTTGTAGACATTCCATAAATTCTTTTTCTTGGAAATCACTACCAGCCTGAATTTCCAGTCCACCTTCATACTGAAGACCCCATGATTATTGTGATACTGGATCTCTTGCATGCCTTTTCCACTTCCTGATTTACTTTCTTCCCACGTCCTGACTGTTGCTAGGAGGCCGATACATTACTCACATCAGGGTGTGTTTCCGTTGTAATTGCTCAACTATATCCATACAGATTCTCAGCCATCCATCTCGATATTACTTCTCGTTCTCAAATTAGTTTCATTTCTTACTAACAATGCAACTTGACCTTCTGCCCACCTGCCTATCCTTTTGATATCCAGCACATATCCTTGGATATTTCGATCCCAGCCCTGATCCCTTACAGCAATGTCTCTGTGATATTCCTAAGATTGTATTTGACAATTTCAATTTGCAACAAGCTCATTTACCTTGTTTTGTATACTGTGTCTTTTCTTTCTGGGTTTCATGTAAGCATTATTCTCATGAGGAACATTTCCAGGTGTTAACAAATGTGCCACCTGCATTACTCATGCCAGGTAGCTTCAATTGATTGACACTGCATCTAAAAGCATCCACTCCATCCACCACCAGGGCTCAGCAGCAGTGCATACTATTTGCAAGATGCACTGCAGAAATTCACCAAAGATCCTCAGACCATCCACTAACACATAATCACTTCCATCTAGAAGGACAAGGGCAGCAGATACATGGGAACACCACCACCTTCGAATTCCCCTCTAAGCCAGTCACCGTCCTGACTTGGAAATGTATTGCTGTGCCTTCACTGTTGCTGGTGTAACAATGTGGAATTCCCTCCATATGGCATTGTGGGTCAGGCCACAGCAGGGGGACTGCAACAGTTCCAAATGCATCTCACCACCACCTTCTCAAGGGCAACTAGGGATGGGCAATAAGTGCTGGCCAACCACGTCACAAAAATGATTTTAAAAATTCAATGCCTATTAAATTATTGATGCTGGTGTGAACTTTAAACAAGGCCTTCCCATCTTCTTGGAAGTAAACATGTACAATGGATACATCTGTATGAATCTGACCTTCTGAACTCATATTTTACTATTCCCGACAGTCAATTTTTTTTGCTTGTAATAAACCCAAAACATTTCTCTGCTTACTGTCCAAAAATTATAAGGGTCTCTAAATAAGACAAAAAAAAAGACAATTTAAGCAATGAGCAGGAAGGTCAAAGCGAGATTTGCTGCTTATGAGTGCATCAGTGTCAGTGTGTTTAAAATGTGAATTTGTGTTGGGCAATACGAAGTATGACAGAAGTGATTTGCTGCAGTTCCTCTAGGGAAGCTTGATTTTTGTGAGCCTGAGGAATAGCTGAACTGGAAAATTAGATTTAAATACTATTGCATAATGCCAGGACTAGCTGATAGACAATGGATTGTACTGATTTACTGTGTGTGTGATAAAATAGAGGATATTCTCACATCATTCAATGTGACAGATGATGTAATTGAAAAACATGTCACAACGCTAGGATAGTTTGGGCATTTCACCAGGAAGAAAGTTGTGATTTATGCAAGGCTTTATTCTATACAATAAAACAGAAACCCCCAGAGACTGCAAAAGCATTCTAAATTGATTCTCTCAGATTAGCAGGACACTACACATGGATGACTGCTGTCGAAAGAAGAAATAATTGGGATAAACTAGCATCAGGAAGACAAAGTAATGCTCAGGGTGAATGTCTTCAGATGCAAATCTGATTTTAAAAGCAGCAGTAATGTAGATATAATGGAAAAGAGCAGCAAACTATCAAGATCTGTTCTATAACAATGAAAAATTGAGAATTGTATCATTGCTGTTGTTGGGTTTCTGCCTACTACAATTTTAGTTTTTGATTCTGCCTTGTGTTACATTGTTTTTGTCAGGCATACTGGCCTTCACTGGTGGCTCCATTTTAATGGAGCGGACATTGGCTGAAGCATGTCTTAAAGATTTACTGCCTCTTACACAAATCATACATCTTGATTAGCCCTGCCATAAATTCAGGAAATTTATGTCAACTGAACCTTTTCACTTGGTGCGGATATATGTTAATGACAAGCAAGAGTTTTCTGGGAGTTTTGACAGGATCAAGAAAAATAAACTGAGGAAACTTAAACATGGTGTAAAAGTGGGTTTTGATCTCTTGATTTTCCTTGATCATGTTGTTGAAGGTCACTTAAAATGGTACTTAGATATTATTCTGGCACAGTATTTCAGGTGATTCTAACCCAGTTTGCTATAAAAATGATACAAGAAATGGCTTTCTAGTTGCACTGGTTTCCTTCCACAATCCAAAGATGTGCAGGTTAGGAGAATTGGCCATGTAAGATTGGCCATATTGTTCAGGAATGTATAGGTTAGGTGCATTAGGCGGTGGTAAATGTATAGTAGTAGGCTAGGGGAATGGGTCTGGGTGGTTGCTGTTCGGAGGTTCATTGTGGACTTGCTGGGCCTAATGGCCTATTTCCACACTGCAGGGATTCTATGATGATGATAATGAAATAAATGCCTCCAGTATTGTGTGAAAAATTCAATGTGTTTTAAATGGAAAACTTGAGCTCACATGTGAACTGAGTCAACTGTAATACAATATTTGCAATACAGGTACAGTTGACAGCTGAAGTGTTGAACAACATATCCACTATATGTACAAAATGCAGATCACCTTCTTAGAGCTTATAAAATTAATCAAATCATAGTGAGCAACTAATAAAAACAATCATGAAAGCAAAACTAATTTATTATCAAAATATTTTTAAAATATCTTTTTGCATGCTCTTAACTCTAACTATCTGAGGAACTTTGTACTGAAAATGTATAGTAAGTAATAATTTAGTGTCATAATACTTAAAAGGTTACAAGAAATTGATTACATTTGCAAATTGTACAGCAAGACTACCTACTTCTGTTTCTGTAATATCATACTAACATGCCCATCTGTTGTTGAAACCCTCATCCCAAATTTGGCAACTCTGTTCCAGAGCTCCCCTGGTCATAGAGTTGTACTGCACATAAACAGACCCTTCAGTCCAACTTGTCCATGCTGACTAGATATCCCAACCCAATCTAGTCCCATTTGCCAGCACCCGGCCCATATCTCTCCAAACCCTTCCTATTCATATACCCATCCAGATGCCTTTCAAATGTTGCAATTGTACCAGCCTCCACCACTTCCTCTGGCAGCTCATTCCATACTCGTACCACCCTCTGCGTGAAAAAGTTGCCCCTTAGGTCTCTATTTTATATCTTTCCTTTCTTACTCTAAATCTATGCCCTCTAGTTCTGAACTAACCCACCCCAGGAAAAGACTTTGTCTATTTACCCTATCCATGCCTCTCATGATTTTCTAAACCTCTATAAGGTCACCCCTCAGCCTCTGACAGTCCAGGGAAAACAGCCCCAGCCTGTTCACCCTGTCCCTATAACTCAAATCCTCCAACCGTTGCAACATTCCTTGTAAATCTTTTCTGAACCCTTTCAAGTTTCACAACATCTTTCCGATAGGAAGGAGACCAGAATTGCATGCAGTATTCCAACAGTGGCTTAACCAATGTCCTATACAACATGATCTCCCAACTCCTGTACTCAATACTCTGACTAATAAAAGAAAGCATATCAAATGCCTTCTTCATTATCCTATCTATCTGTGATCCAACTTTCAAGGAGCTATGAACCTGCACTCCAACCTTTCTTTGTTCAGCAACACTCCCTAGGACATTACCATTAAATGTATAAGTCCTGCTATGATTTGCTTTCCCAAAGTGCAGCACCTCACATTTATCTAAATTAAATTCCACCTGCCATTAGCCTGTCTGATCAAGGTCCTGCTGTAATTTAGGTAACCTTCTTTGCTGTCCACTACACCTCCAATTTTGGTGTCATCTGCAAACTTACTAACCATACATGTTATGCTCACATCCAAATCATTTATATAAATGACGAAAAGTAGTGGACACAGCATGGATCCCTGTGGCACTCCACAGGTCCACAGGTCTTCAGTCTGAAAAACAACCTTCGACCATCACCACCCTGTGTCTTCTATCTTGGAGCCAGTTCTGTATCCAAATGGCTAGTTCTGTCTGTATTCCATGAGATCTAACCTTGCTCACCAACCTCTCATGGGAAAACTTGTCAAATGGCTTACTGAAGTCCATATAGATCACATCTACCGCTCTGCCTTCATCAATCCTCTATGTTACTTCTTCAAAAAACTCATTACTGCAGAATTACTATGAGGCCACGCTTAAAATATCCTCTTATCTGTTTCTGTGTTGTTTCTCTCCCAAACGGGTTCCTCCAAGATTAGTTGTGAATTTCGCTGTTTGTTAATTTTCCCAGATGTGCTTCGATGTCTCTCTCCTGCACTGACCTCACCATGCGCTTCCTTTGCCTGTACCTCTCCCTTTTAAAAGTGCTGTTCTTTTGACTTTTTTTTCCCTCTAAAATTCCAAAACAATGCAACAGCATATAAAACAGTAATTGCTGCTCCTGGAATTCAAGGAAGTCACCTCCAACACCTAAAATACCTCAAAAAAGGAGCAGCCCATTACAGCCAGAAATGTTTCCCATCCTCCATCTTGGATTACCCAGAATTCCGGTCAATTTACCATTTATCATTCCTCATAAACTTCAGTTCATCCTAAGTTCTGCTGTTTATGTCTCCTAAAGAGGCAGAGCAAGTTATGGAGAGAATCCAGAACTTTGAGCTTAGATAGCTATGAGGAAGTGATTAAAATCTGAAATGAGACTGAGGCTGGAACTGGTGAGTGCAAATATCTCGCAAAGTGTTTTGGAGTTGGAGGAGGTTACAAAGGTGGGAAGGGGTGAAACCATGGAGAAATTTACAAACAAGAATGAGATTTTCTAAATCAAGACATTGCCAGGCCAAAACCAGTAAGTCACTGGGTACATTGGAGATGAATGAATGGAATTTGATGTGAATTTGGATGTGAGAGCACAGTTTTGAGATGTGTCCAGTCTTCCGAGAATGGAAGAGTGAAGGCCAGCTATCAGTCAAGTCCCGGAGGTAATAAGGACATGAAAGATGGTTTCAACACAGAAAAGTTGAAGCAAGCTTAAAATGAGTGAAATTTCTCTAATGTCAGAGAGATTGAGATTCACAGCTGAGACAATTTTACTGCAAGTCTAACAGCTTTATTCACAAAAGGTTAGTAGCAATTTCAGAAAGCATACACTTCCCAAAGAGGTAGTCAGTCAAGGTTGACTGCAGGCCAATTGGATCTGATCTGACTAGCAGTGATCTGCTTTCTGCAGGACTTCTTTCCTTGATGCTTTTGTTCTGACAGTGTGTTTGATGGAAGTTCTTGCTCTTCTTTTATCCTTTGGCTGCACAGCAACTGACACGAGCCCAATCCCATTGTGCCCCTGGATTCATTCCTGAGACATGATCAGTTTCTGATTGATCCACATCAAATTGAACTCAATCACAAATTATTATGTTTTGTTGATTTTTTCCCACATTATCCTCCTGGGGGTAATTGTCTCAGGATAGGATGTCTGGTGCGCTGTCACGTTTAACCATCTCACAAGTTACTGTGCTACTAACTCTGTGGAAATGTGATCACTCTGTTACCAGGGTAGGGCTTGAAGACATTTTAGGTTCTTCTGGGTTTTTTTCTGTGATGTATGTGAAAAGTAACAAATTAAAAAGGGCTCTTTAATCACAAATACCAATTTTACATGAGTATCTAAAATAACAGCATTTTGACATTTGTCACTATTTACTCCTCTATTTTCTTCTTTGTCTTAGATGGGTGTAATTATATTTTTTTATTTATGGTATCTGAGAGAGAACAGTGAGAATGAAGTACCTAGTAAACGCAAGTGGTTTATAATCATGCTTGTTAATTGTAATGCAAGACTGTTCTTGACCTTGTGCATGAAGCTGTGTCCATTGTGGCTTTCTTACATTCATTTGGTTCAAAGTTTGTGAGAAGATTTGTAGCGCGAGTGCTCATTGTTGTGGTTCTGTTCGCCAAGCTGGGAATTTGTGATGCAGACGTTTCGTCCCCTGTCTAGGTGACATCCTCAGTGCTTGGGAGCCTCCTGTGAAGCACTTCTGTCTTGTTTCCTCCGGCATTTATAGTGATTTGTATCTGCCGCTTCCGGTTGTCAGTTCCAGCTGTCCGCTGCAGTGGCCGGTATACTGGGTCCAGGTCGATGTGTTTGTTGATAGAATCTGTAGATGAGTGCCATGCCTCTAGGAATTCCCTGGCTGTTCTCTGTTTGGTTTGTCCTATAATAGTAGTGTTGTCCCAGTCGAACTCATGTTGCTTGTCATCTACATGTGTGGCTACTAAGGATAGCTGGTCATGTCGTTTCATGGCTAGTTGGTGTTCATGGATACGGATTGTTAGCTGTCTTCCTGTTTGTCCTATGTAGTGTTTTGTGCAGTCCTTGCATGGGATTTTGTACACTACATTGGTTTTGCTCATGCTGGGTATCGGGTCCTTTGTCCTGGTGAGTTGTTGTCTGAGAGTGGCTGTTGGTTTGTGTGCTGTTATAAGTCCTAGTGGTCGCAGTAGTCTGGCTGTCAGTTCAGATATGTTCTTGATGTATGGTAATGTGGCTAGTCCTTTGGGTTGTGGCATGTCCTCGTTCCGTTGTCTTTCCCTTAGGCATCTGTTGATGAAATTGCAGGGGTATCCGTTTTTGACGAATACATCGTATCGGTGTTCTTCTTCCTCTTTTTGCAGTTCTGGTGTGCTGCAGTGTGTTGTGGCCCTTTTGAATAGTGTCTTGATGCAACTTCTTTTGTGTGTATTGGGGTGGTTGCTTTCATAGTTTAGGACTTGGTCTGTGTGTGTGGCTTTCCTGTATACCTTTGTGGTGAATTCTCCGTTAGGTGTTCTCTGTACCATCACGTCTAGGAATGGGAGTTGGTTGTCCTTTTCTTCCTCTCTAGTGAATCGGATTCCTGTGAGTGTGGCATTGATGAACCGGTGTGTGTTCTCTATTTCTGTGTTTTTAATTATTACAAAGGTGTCCTCCACATATCTGACCCAGAGTTTGGGTTGAATTTGCGGTAAGACTGTTTGTTCTAATCTTTGCATTAATCTTTGGTATTAAAAAACAGCCCATAAAATGTACAGGAATGGAAGGTGTAGCACCTCTGGGCATCATTGATCACAGCTGATGGAGTTTATCTTGAATCCGAATTGGAAGTGCCTAAGACTAACAATTAAATGAATAATTTACTACATAGAATTCCTACAAAGTAGGCTATTTGGCAGTAGGCAGGTGTAGGCAGTACAGGCTATTTGGCCCAACAAGTCCACGCTGACTCTCCAAAGAGTAACCTACACAGACCCATTCCCTATTTCTCCACGTTTTCCCAGACGAACCTACACATTCCTGAATACTATGGGCAATTTAGCATGGTCAATTTAAAAGGATAAATAAGTGAAATGTAGCTAATGCAAATGGAAGGCTTGAGTTTCTCTAACAACACTTAGTAGATTGCAGGTGCACATGTTTAGGCATATACTACTGAGCAGGTGGCACTGTGGTAGCATCCCGATCTTTGAGCCAATATGTTCCACTTGTTCCAGAGATTAGATTACATACGGTGTGGAAACAGGCTCTTCGGCCCAATAAGTCCACACCGACCCGCTGCAGCGCAACCCACCCAGACCTATTCCCCTACATCTAACACTACGGGCAATTTAGCATGGTCAATTCACCTAACCTGCACATTTTTGGATTGTGGGAGGAAACCGGAGCACCCGGAGGAAACCCACGCAGACACGGGGAGAATGTGCAAACTCCACACACAGTCGCCTGAGGCGGGAATTGAACCCGGGTCTCTGACGCTGTGAGGCAGCACTGTGCCACCGTCCCGCCCCAGAAGAACCTAAAATGTCTTCAAGCCCTACCCTGGTAACAGAGTGATCACCTTTCCACAGAGTTAGTAGTACGGTCACTTGTGACTTGGTTCAAAGTTTGTGAGAAGATTTGTAGCTCGGGTGCTCGTTGTTGTGGTTCTGTTCGCTGAGCTGGGAATTTGTGTTGCAGACGTTTTGTCCCCTGTCTAGGTGACATTCTCAGTGCTTGGCAGCCTCCGTGAAGCACTTCTGTGATGTTTCCGCCGGCATTTATAGCGATTTGTATCTGCCGCTTCCGGTTGTCAGTTCCAGCTGTCCGCTGCAGTGGCCGGTATATTGGGTCCACATCGATTACGGATTAAGAATGTAAAATTCAAGCAAGAGTAGCTATTATTAAGAAGTAAAAAATCACACAACACCTGGTTATAGTCCAACAGGTTTATTTGGAAGCACTAGCTTTCTGAGCGCTGCTCCTTCATCAGGTGGTTGTTTATTTAGAGTTGTTTCATTTCTTGGAGATTAATCCCTTTCCACCATACAGTTTTCCAGTTTAAAGTCCCACCTGATGAAGGAGCGGTGCTCCGAAAGCTAGTGCTTCCAAATAGACCTGTTGGACTATAACCTGGTGTTGTGATTTTTAACTTTATACACCTAGTCCAACATTGGCACTTCCAAATCATTATTATTAAGAATTTATGAAACAAACTGTTTTGCAATGGACACTGAAAGTATAATAAAACAGGGCAATTGGAAACCATGTCAGGCATGTGACCAGATGTAGGTAGATGACTGAGACATGGCTGCAGAAAGATGGGAATTACATATTGTCGGGGATAACAGGAAAGATAATGAGGGAGATAGACATTTACTTTATTTCTTTCATAGTTATTACAAATAACAAAACACCAGAAAGTAAAACCTGCCATTTTAAGAGATATTGGATCCATAGAAATAAAGGATCAACTAAATTAGAGAATTTAATTAGAGAATTCTTGAGATTTTGCCCTGGCTTGGACAGACTTTTTCAATTGCATCTTTTTTCTTGGCCATTGAAATTGTAGCGAGATAACAATTTGGTTATTTTAGTCCCCATAGACTTTACAGTGAAATGGAAGTATAAAAAAAGGATGCCCCTGGGCAAGCAGAGAGATTAGGAGCGAAAGGAATAGAAGACAATCAAGGTGGCAATGAGGAATTATTAAAACAACTGATTAAGAAACAGAAAACTAAATAATAAAACATTCTGCAGACCCATAAATAAGGAGAATGGGGATAGGAATAAAGCCACTAGGGGGTGGGCAAGATAAAATTCAGGCAACAACAGCAAAGTGGCAAAAATATCAACTAACTGCTTTGCTTCAGTATTGAGTAGAAAGACAGATTAAGTAGACATGACATCAGAAGGTGCAGTTTGAAGTGATGGAATTATATTTAAAATAAAATAATTAAATAGACTAACCAATCTAAAGAGGATAAAACTTCTAATTTGGACAGATTGCATCTGTGGATTTTAAAAGGATCTAGAAAAGAAATAACAAAGGTATGTTACATGATTTTAAAATGCTTTAGAAAAATATACAGTGCAAGAGAACTGGAGCATAGCTCACATTGGCCAGAATTTTCCTCAACTTTGTTGGTGGGAAAGTTGGGAAAATAGGGCAAGAATAAAAAAAAACAGACTCTTGACATAGAGAAAAGAATATTCAGTTTTCCCTCTAAGGTTTAAATGGTGCATGTGACTCTCGCTGATGAGCAGTGACTATCTTATTTCTATGCATTTGCATTTCATTTTATTTCTCTACAGCTCCTGATTCTCTTCCCCCTCCCCCAATAAACTGGGCAGCATCTATAGTCACCATCAAAGCCAGAGCTACTTGGTGCCAGAGCTACTTGCTTGCTTCTCCGGTCCTTCATCTAACTCCACCTCTCCCACCATTTCCCTGCATGCTCCATGGACATGGTCCTCTTCCAACTTTCCAGTGCATAAGTGGTCATCACCAAACCGCTAGCTCATCACATCATCATGTCTGCTTTTGGACAAACTCTCACACCACTTCAGCCTTTCAGGACTTCACTTTCGAACTTTTGGACACTTATGCCTGCATGTTTCTGCCAGGTCCCTTTGCATGCAGGGACACATGTGTTTCAAATGTCTAATAGCTCAAGGCTATCAGCCTCCCAGCCTTGCATTGATGTTTAGTGTCGAAGGAGAGCTGGCAGTGTGTCACAGTTGGGAGCACTAAGCAATCACGAAGATAAACATATTATTGTATAGCACGATCGATGTCAGTATTACACGCTCTGCATGTGCTGCAAGCAGCTTTTGTGGTAGACACACTACAACTGTTTCAAGGTAACAGCCATGACTGAAAATGAAAGTGGACCTGTCTTTAATGGAGCTGGGGGGTGGAGGGGAGTCACTGTGATCGATCAGAGGTGTCACCACATTTAGTTGATGGGCTTGACCATACTCAGTCAGGTGTTTGGCTTGATCAGAGTTCAGGGGTCAGTGTCCCTGCACACCAGTGTTGGATGATTGTCAATCCTGCAGGTCAGCTGCAACTAGTCTGGGCTTACAGGTAGACTATTTCGGTTGCCATGGAAATATTCGTCCAAGGGTTGGGCTGTGCTCACTTCAATGACTGATTAAGTCAGTGCCAAAGGTGGGCCATGGTCAGTCCTGAGGCTTTGGGCATTCCAGACAGAAGGGCCTTGGTAAGGGACTTTATTTAGCTGAAATGCAAATCTAGTACATAGGTAAAGGAACAAATACTAACAACCAAGGTCCTTGTGGAATGGACCAAATTGAGCATTATAACATCCATAGTTTCTGTATACATTGCAAGCAAAAGCATAAGAGTTAAAATTACAAACCAGTGGTGCTAGAAATATATTTTCTATTGCTATAACTGTGTTAGGCAGGAATGTACTTTTCAACTCCCAGTGATAACATCACATTGCATTCACAGTGTTAGGTGCTTATGAACCAAGTTGAAGATACTGTATAAAATTAAGTAATAAATAATGGAAGAATAGAGATTAATGATATGGTTAGTGAGAATGGTAATATTTTCCATTAAACACTCATATTTTTATCTATCAAATGCCTAAACCTGGAGAGAAAGTTTAGAGGTGCTGAAGGTATAAAATGTAATAATACAGCTGACAAGCTTAGAATAGTGCTGATTACATCAGATTTAATACTAAAGTAAAATTGCAGTGGTGTGGAAAATGTGCTGGTTGTGATGTTCATATTTAGTGTAACTGTTTTGCTGTTCAATATTGTGTTGGAAGATTTTAACAATGTGCTCAATGGAAGTGCAAAGGCAATCATCATTTTTAATAATTCATCATGCTTTAATATTCATTTGTAGGTGGGGAGAATGTCTTAACGCCTGCTATATTTTAAACTAGATGGAATTAATAGAAATTAATGGATTTTTGCTGAGGATAGTGTAAATGAGATTAAGAAACAGATGGTAAGTTATATAGGTTGTCAAACAGTTTTATAGACATGATTGCTTTAATGGATTTTTGTTATATAAATAAATATTGATCGGTGGGCATTTACTCTGTTTATGGCAGATTTATTAATGCGGTCAGAGAGCAAATAACTTAACACTGGCATAAATGTACAAAGTAGAGATGAGTTCATAATTTATGCCATAGTGTTAAATATTGTACTTTATTGAAATCTTGCTGTATTTTTGATCATTTAATGATCTATTTTGATACATAACTAGTTCAATACCGTTGAGAAATTTATTTACCCCAATCCATATAAATTCATATGTTTCCGAGGATATTAATTTATATGGATGATAAGGAGATCTGCTGTGGTCACTCTTAATATTTAAGTCTGTAAATGTATATTTGTTTCGATATTTATGTAAACGTTGTAGTGAAGTTTAGTGCTTGAAATCTATAGAAACGAAGCATGTTTGGTAACATAATTGCTCTGCAAGTCTACACAGTGACAAAAGCATTTGAAAGGTTCCACATGGTAGACTGAGTAGTAAAGTTAGATCACATAGGATCCAGGGAGAGCTCACCAATTGGTTACAAATCTGATTTGCTGGTAGGAGATAGAGGGTGGTGGTAAAGAGTTGTTTTTCAGACTGGAGGCCTGTGACCAGCAGTGTTCTGCAAGGCTTGGTGCTGGTTCCACTGTTATTTGCCATTTATATAAATGATTTGGATGAGAATATAGGAAGCATGCTGAGTAAGTTTGCGGATGACACCAAAATCGGTGGTATAGTGGACAGTGAAGAAGGTAATCTAAGAGTACAATGGGATCTTGTTCACTTGGGCCAATCGGCTGAGGAGTGGAGATGAAGTTTAATTTAGATAAAATTAAGAGATGAGAGTGGTCCTAAGGGAAGAGTACTAAACTGGGCCAAGGCCAAATATATCAAAATTAGGCAGGAGCTGGGAAACGTGGATTGGACACAGCTATTTGAAGGGAAGCCCATGTTTGATGTGTGGGAGGCTTTCAAAGATAGTGTAAGATAGGCATATCCCGTTGAAAGCAAAGGATAGGAAAGGCAAGATTCGTGAACCATGAATGGCAGGAGAAATCGTATGACTAGCCAAGAGGAAAAGGGAAGCGTACACAAGGTCCAGGCAGCTAAGAACAGACAGGCCCTGGAAGAATATGGAAAGAGTAGGACCAGTCTTAAACGGGGAATCAAAAGAGCTAAAAGGGGTCATGAAATAGCTTTAGCGAGCAGAATTAAAGAGAATCCCAAAGCTTTTTATTCGTATATAAGAAACAAGTGGAAAACTAGAGAAAGGATTTGTCCACTAAAGGAAAATGAAGGAAGGCTGTATGTCGAACCTGAGAGAATGGGTGAGATTCTGAATGATTACTTTGCATCACTGTCATTGAGGAGAGGGACATGATGAATGTTGAGATTAGAGATAGAAGTTTGATTAGTTTGGATCACGTTGACATAAGTAGGGAAGATGTGTTGGGTAGGCTAGAGGTTATTAAGGTGGACAAATCTCCAGGACCGGATGGGATCTATCCCATGTTGCTGAGGGAAGCGAGAGAGGAAATAGCTGGGGCCCTGACAGATATCTTTGTAGCATCCTTAAACACAGGCGAGGTGCCGGAGGACTGGAGGGTTGCTCGTGTTGTTCCCCTGTACAAGAAGGCTTAATAGAGATATTCCGGGAACTACAGACCAGTGAGCCTGACGTCAGTGGTGGGAAAGTTGCTGGAGAGGGTACTGAGGGATAGGATCTATTTATATTTGGAAAAAAATGGGCTTATCAGTGATAGGCAACATGGCTTTGTGCAGAGGAGATCATGTCTTACCAACTTAATAGAGTTCTTTGAGGAAGTGACCATGTTGATAGATGAAGGAAGGGCTGTAGATGTTGTATATATGGAGTTTAGTAAGGCGTTTGATAAGGTTCCCTATGGTAAACTAACAGAGAAAGTGAAGTCACATGGTGTGCAGGGTGTTCTAGCTAAGTGGATGAAGAACTGGTTGAGCAACAGGAGACAGAGAGTGGTGGTTGAAGGGCATTTCTCGAAATGGAGAAAGGTGACTCATGGTGTTCCACAGGGGTCAGTATTGGGGCCACTGTTGTTTGTGATATTCATAAATAATCTGGAAGAGGGCATGGTTGGTATGATCAGCAAGTTTGCAGATGACACAAAGATTGGTGGAGTCGCAGAAAGCATAGGGACTGTCAAAGAATACAGGAGACCTATAGATAGACTGGAGAGTTGGGTGGAGAGATGGCAGAGGGAGTTCAATCTAGGCAAATGTGAGGTGATGCATTTTGTCAAGTCTGATTCTAGAGCAAATTATACAGCAAACGGAAGATCCTTGGGAAAAGTTGATGAGCAGAGAGATCTGGGAGTGCAGGTCCATTGTACCCTGAAGGTTGCTACACAGGTGGATAGAGTGGTCAAGAAGGCATATACTATGCTTGCCTTCATCGGACGGGGTATTGAGTATAAGAGCAGGCAGGTCATGTTAAAATTGACACGACATTGGTTCAACCGCGTTTAGAGTACTGTGTACAGTCCTGGATGCCACATTACCAAAAGGATGTGGACGCTTTGGAGAAGGTGCAGAGAAGGTTTACGAGGATGTTGCCTGGTATGGAAGGTGCTAGCTATGAAGAGAGGTTGAGTAGGTTATCATCAGAAAAAAAGAAGTTTGGGGGGACCTGATTGAGGTTTACAAATCATGAAGGGTATAGACAGGGTAGATAGAGATAAAGCTTTTTCCTAGGGTGAAGGATTCAATAACGAGAGGTCACGCTTTCAAGGTGAGAGGTGTAAAGTTTAAGGGGGATACACGTGGCAAGTACGTTATACAGAGGGTGGTAGGTGCCTGGAACCCGTTGCCAGCAGAGGTGGTAGAGGCAGGCACGGTAGATTATTTTAAGATGCGTCTGGATAGATGCATGAGTAGGTGGGGAGCAGAGGGATACAGATGCTTAGGAATTGGGTGACGGGTTTAGACAGTGGATTTGGATCGGCTCAGGCTTGGAGGGCCGAAGAGCCTGTCCCTGGGCTGTAAATGTTCTTTGTTCTTAAACACAAAATATTGTATTTTTGTAAGACAAACCAGAGCAGTTAGTGGCAGGACTTTGTGGAGTGTTGTTGACCAAAGAGATCTAGGGATTCAGGCACATAGTTCCGTGAAAGTGGCATCATATCTAGACAGGGTGATGAAGAAGCTGTTTGGCATGCTTACCTTCATTGGTAAGAGCATTGAGTATAGGAGTTAGGACATCATGTTGCAAATGTTCAGGACATAGGTGAGGCCAATTTTGAAGTACTGTGTACAGTTCTAGTCGCTGTGCTACAGAAAGGATATTATTGGATTGGAGAGAGTCCAGAAAAGATTTACAAGAATGATACCAGGACTGGAGAATTTGAGTTATAAGGAGAAGCTGGAAGGGCTAGGACGTCTTTCGCTGGAGCATAGCAGGTTGAGGAGTGACTTTATAGAGGTTTATAAAATTATGAGGAGCACAGATAAGATGAATAGCCGAGGCCTTTTCCCTAAGGTAGGAGAATTCAAAACTAGAGCGCATAGGTTTAAGGTGAGAGGGGGAAAGATTTAAAATGGACCTGAGGGCAACATTTTCATACAGAAGGTGGTGCATTTATGGAAGGAACTGACAGTGAAAGTCGAACATTTAAAAGACATTTAGACAGGTACATGAACAAGAAAGGTTTGAAGGGATTTGGTCCAATGGTGGCAAATAGGACTAGTTTAGTTTGGGATACTGATCATGTTCAGTTTATTCATCTGAAATTGTAATTTTATATGTTATGGTAGATATCATGTAAAATTGTGTTTTGGAAGTTTTATATGTTCAAAATTTTACGCTAACAGTATTAATCTTCAGAAATAAAACAGAAAATGCTTGAGAGACTCACAAGATCTGGTGACATCCATGGAGAGAAACGAAGTTAATGTTTCAAATCCCATATGACTCTTACACCAGACTTGAAATGTTAACTCTGTTTCTGTCTCCACAGATGATGTGAATGCTGTTGGCTTTTCTGTAGCACATTCAGTTTATATTTCAGCTTTCCAACATCTGTGGTATTTTGCTTTTATTTGACTATTATCTTGGACACTGATTTGTCAACATTGGGAATAGCATGGGAATTTGAGGAACTGGGAAGGGCTGATGATATCTGCAAGCAATGTTCCCTTTAAAACATTTAAAGCACCCCAGGTGTTTTTATTTGGTGCGCACCCATTATTTACTCCTGAACAAGGCCTACAAAGCCCCATTCATGCCACTGTGGATTTGTGCAGGATCATAACTAGAATCTGAACTTTTAACAATGTTTTCATAAGAAGAGTTAATTATCACTTGTATGGATCTACATGTAAAACAAATATTCACGAGTTGAAACTGCATTCACTTGAGTTGTGTTTATTTGATTCATAAATATAGATCAGCATTGTTCAAATACCACTATCTGTTTTACCAGCATTATTGTAAGGTCATTGTACTTCCTTCTGATTACATTTAGGTTATAAAGTTGCAAAAATGTGTGGGGCTGAGTACACAGTTGTAATCCCCGATTACATTATATAGCATGACCTTTAAAAGTGCATGACTTTGCATATCTGTATTTTGTGTAGAGTACTACTGCCTGTTTATAGCTGAGTCTGCAGATTATTTATCAGCATCTCAGAATCCAGTGAACCGGGCAAATCATCCTCGTTCCCAAGCGGCTACCTAAGTAAAAAGGCTTTCCTCTAGTAATTATTCAAAGTATATTTGTAAAGTTCTGTGTACAGTACCCTCATCTTTGTATTCCAATGTTTGAGTAACGCCAAGGTGTCAATGTTGATAACGCTCATCTCTCATGCTGTAATGACAGATCTATCACACTAGATGGCATTGTTGCACATCACTGACTTTATTAACCAAATCTATTTTTCAACACACAAGTTATTTATAGCCTTTAAATATTATATTTCTGTTTTCAACCATAACACATTATTAATAATACTTTGTTTGATTCTGTCATAGCAGAGGTATTTCCACCAATTTCCACGTGTTTCTTTCTTGCTTGGATTATTCACTTTTTGGCCCCATCCCACCCTGTGTAGCTTCCCAGCTCAGTGAAAAAATTCTAGTCAGATAACTGAAGCTATTAAGCACCAACAATCACCTTCCATCCTCAAATTCATTGTCCCATTAATTCAACCAGAATCAGTAACACAAACCCAGGTTAAATGACCTTCAGTTTTGTTTTTTGTAACTTGATTTGATTCATCAGTAATTCTGTTAATGTACCACAATCCTTATTTCAAACACTCATCCTTTTTAAATGTTTATCTTTATGCAAAACCAATTAAGATAATCACTTTATCTTGTTATAAAAAATTCAGAGATAAAGCCTGTCTCTGGAATGGAGATACGGTTCATCCTGGTTTGTCCTATTTATGTGACCTCTACCACAAGGCACTGACTGGGGGGCTGCCCTTGTGCAGCTGTTTAAATGAAGAACACAGTACAAACAATACAACGCTGGATTGAATTGATAACATGGTATTAGAAATGAAGATAAGATTGAGTACTGAAGAGCTGTATAGAAGCACTGCAAAAACAAGAACCGACACTAAAAGGTTCATGGCTGTGAAAGCTGCCAGTGAAAGACGCTGGCAAGGGACAAAGAAGTTGGCCACAGCTGAAACATTGGGTAAAATACAGTAGCTGCAAGTTATCCTCTCCCAGCACTAGTCAAAATGAAACATGTGAGACAGAACTATTCTATAGGCTTCTGTGCTTTTCCAGCACCACACTCTTGACACTATTCAATAAGCAGAATAGCAAGATGGCGGCGAAGTAGGATTCTTCGCCCACTCTGTCCATTTCTTTTCTTTATTCTCCCTTTTTATTTTTCTTTTGTGTTTCTTTTTCCTTCCTTCTTCTTGGCGATGTCTTGAACTCCTCGCCTCAGTGGCAGCCCAGCATGGCTGTCTCCCAGCCAGGCATGGGGGGGTCTTTTGGCACAGTATGGCTGTTGCCCAGCTGGTGGTCTTTCAGCCCAACGTGGCCTTAGTGTGAACCTTCAGCATTGAGGTGATTCTAGAGCAGCCTCCCATTTTGAGGTGAGACCCAGTGTGGACTGGAGGGTAAGTGCCAGTGTGGACTTGGTTGGAAGGAGCGTTACTCTGAACGTTTTATTTCTTTATTTTTTCGTAAGGATTTGTACTTAAGAATTTGTACCTAAGATTACTCCATAAATGGCAACTTGTAAGCTTTTCACTGTATTCATTTAAGTACATGTGACGATAAAGCTAATTCTTATTCCAAGTAGCTACACTGCTATCACTGTTTGGGGAGAGACTGTATTCCACCCTTAAAAGAGAATCTCTGGAAAGTAGGAAAAAAACTGCATAAATGGTGAAAGCCTTGAAGGCATCATTTCATTCCCAAGTAAGCATAACATATGAATTTATGAATGGTATATTTACAATGTTAGGGCCCAAATTAAAAGGAAGAGAGTAACTTGATCAATACGTTACTGTTATAAAACAGCTCTCAGACTCCTGTAAATTTGGGCAACAAACAGATGATCCAAATCAAAGGCAGAATTGTGTTAAGCATTGGAGATCCTGTAAAGAGAGTACATCTACTGAGAGCAAAGAAATCTATTCTTGGGAAAACAAATTGACATTTGCAGAAGCAATTAGCTCATTAATAGGCAGTTAGAGCATATTCCTGGCAGAATAGACCATGCATTGTGCTGACAGACGTTCAGGTCAAAAGGGAAGAATCACAGAGAAAGAGCATGATACAAGTACTGCGGAGGACATCACACAAAGGTAAAGCAGGCATGTCCAGCATCAGGATAGCAATGTTTTCACAACAAGAAGCCAAGCCATTTTGTAAATAAGTGCATGTTTAGAAGGAAACACAACAAGCAGATGCAGATGGCTGTTGGTGCGATATCTGCTTAACATTCTGAGTAATCGCTGTACACCATACAAGTTGAAACACAGCTCAGTAGGTGATAAATGGTTTATGGTTGTTGGAATTATGATTGCATGAGGAGAACGTCAAGCCAACCAAATGTGCCAGATCAAGAAATACAACACCATACATAATTTCCCCTCTGTCCCCCAGTGAAATGAGACAGTAATGAAAATCCAACATAGATGTGTACAAAGCAACCTTCAAGTGGAGAAACACACTTATTGAAGACAGCAGAGGGTTCCTAATTGATGCTCATTATTGCTTGTTACATTCCTTTTTAACAGTGTAACTCACCGAACTTGCCATACAGCCCAGCTATTGAGAAAGCACAACATGAAAACCCGAGTGGCTTGTTGATTGGTTCGACTTGCTGCTTGCTTTAAAAGATATTTGTGTTGGACACTGGGTACTAACATTATGGGCACATTCCATGGGCTCCAGTCACATGCACCCCACATCCACAGATATTGGCAGCCAACATGAATCAGCCTCTCTGAATCCTCATGGTATATGTCCAGTCCAATTGCAAGTTGCTTCTACACTTCAATGCTGCATATCAGGATGCACCAGGACACTGAGCTCAGTGACATGCGCCCAGATCATAAACTGGGCGAGACTATATCTCTGGACTCCTGTCAACATCCATACCTTGCATTGCCTTTTATTGTCATTTTGTGTATTGTCCCCTCAGCCAAAGATACTCTGCTTATACTGTTTTGTCATGCCATTTAACACAGGCTTGGAAAAGCTAGGAAGTTTGTCAGAGTTGTCGGCAGGCCCCAGTCCAGTCAAGGAGGAGAGCTCTCGCTCAGGACAAAGTCATTCAGGGACAGCCTCCAATTCCAGTCCAGGTGCTGCTCACCGTGGTCAGAGTCAGGATCTGAGAAGATGTGAAGAGCCTAATGAGCAGCACACCATTCATCTTGACACCTCCAGCTATTTTGTGGGCTGTTTTGTTCCTAGACTGAGAGAGAGGCAGGAAGCACAGTATATAAAAGTTGGTGGCACAGCTTTAGTGTTGATGCGACTGGACAGGTGGCCCAAGCAATGGTAAGGCTGTTCAGAGATAATGCAGGAGAAGGCAAAGGATGATATTAATGTGCATCCTGGTTTGCTGTAGTTATGTGATCTGTACCACGAGGCACTGACCAGTTCAGTGAAGGACATAGTACAAAAATAACGTGGCACTGGCCTGAACTCATAACATACTCTGTCTGATTGCAGCAGCTCAAAACTGATGGCTCCCAAACATGAAAAATCCCTGTTTTTTAAATCACAATTTCTAACTAAACGTATATAGCCAGATAAAAAAAAACACACTATTAAAGATATCTAATGTTGAAAATCATCATTTTGGGATAAATTTCTGTCCTCAAGCTGTACTTCTCGTTGAGCTTTTTTATGCTGAAATTTAAATGAATACTTACAATGGAAGCTACTGCCGATACAAGTAGTTCTACTGGGGAAACTGCATCTAACTATGTCAGTACTTTATAATAAATCTCATCTTGTAAATGCTACCAAGATAGCACAAACCCTAACAAAGACTTTGTGAAGTAGCATTTACTATACCAAAACGAGCATCATTAAAAATCAGAATGAAGGAGTAGAAATTGGACCTTACTGTGTGTAATTTATGCCCAGAGATGCACACAATACCTCCTGGGATGTACT
Organism: Chiloscyllium plagiosum; assembly: GCF_037043375.1. Classification (NCBI taxonomy): domain Eukaryota; kingdom Metazoa; phylum Chordata; class Chondrichthyes; order Orectolobiformes; family Hemiscylliidae; genus Chiloscyllium; species Chiloscyllium plagiosum. The sequence goes on along the minus strand of NW_028270151.1, from coordinate 49,874,345 downwards.
TCAGTGAAAAACAAAACCAGTCTGGGTGTGAAACAAGTGGTCAATCGTTACTGTCAACCCATGGTATCGGCCACAAATAGCTTTAAACGAATGCACAGACAGTCACAAGAACAGCAGGTTTGCCTGTCAGAGACACTTGACAAACTAGACCAAAAATTCGAGAAGTCCACTGAGTTTTATCAGTACCATGCTGTCTCCATGGGCAGTTCAGTTACAGCCATGAAAAGTCAGGCCCTGCAGAATATCAGCAGCTGTCAGACCTGACTTACGTTCCATTTCTTCAGCCATCGGTGCTCAGCAAAGCATTGATCAAGAGCAATATTCCTTTCACAGTCATTGTGATGCAGCATCAGGATCGATAAGCCTAATAGAACTTAATTAATACGCTTCCAAAAGATCTGAGTTGGGTGAAGACATTATTCCATTAGACCATAACAGCATAAGAAATAGGAGCAGGAGTAAACCTTTCCATCCCTCGAGCCTGCTCTGCCATTCAATGGGATCATTTTCACTTTCATTCCCTTATCCTCCTAACCCTTAATTCCTTGACTGGTCAAGAACCCATATATCTCGGCCTTAAATATACACAAGGACTCATCCCCACAACTGTCTGTGGCAAGGAATTCCAAAAGCTCTCGACCGTCAGAAAAAATTCTTCATTTGAGTCTTAAATTGGTGCTCCTTTATTCTCAGACAATGCCCTCTCATCCTAGACACCTTCTCAGTATTTACCTTATTAAGATCCTTCAGAATCCTTTACTAGTAAGATAATCCCTCCATACTGGTGATCATCCCAATGAACCTTCTTTGAACTGCCTTCAATGAAATTACATCTTTCTTTAAATAAGGCCACCAAAACTGCTCTATGTTCTCCAGCATCTTGTACATTTGCAGTAAGACTCCCGTACTTTTATACTCTGAGCCCCTTGATCCATGTGCCAATATTCCATCAGCCTTCCTAATTTCCTGTTGTACCCATGGACCAGCACAAGTACTCCCCCTCCCTTGTCCCTCTGTGTTACAGCTTTCTGCAGTTTCTCTCCATTTAAATAATACTTTATTCTCTTGTTACCCCTTCCAAAATGAACAACTTTATATTTTTCCACTTTATGCACGATTCACTAACTTTTGGCCCACTTACTTAACCTATCAATATCTCTCTGTACACCATTTGCCTCCCTTTAGCAACTTGTCTTTCCAAATATTTTTGTGTCATCTACAATTTGGCTGCAATACGTTTACATCCTTCATTCCAAATGGAGGGATGCCTTCCTATCCACTCTGTTTCTGCTCCATAGTCTTGTGCACTTTTATCAGATCCATTAAATTTCACTACTCCCATCTTTCTTTGTAGTTCAGACCCTCCAGCCCAGACAGCATCCTCTTAAATTTCTGCTGCACCCACTTCCCAACATTTTATACAATCCCAGCATTACCTCCTTGCTCTTTTATTCTTTGCCTCAATTCATTAAAGCAAATATCCCATGTGCCTTCTTAACCACCTTATCTACCTGCTCAGCTACCTTCAAGGATCTTAGAATATGCAAACCAAGGCCCCTCTAATGTTTGATAATTTCCAGGTGTAATCCCTTACCTTATTAGCCCTACCAAATGCATTATGTCATACCTTCTGGCTTGGATTCCATTTGTCATTGCACTGCCCACCTGACCAGTCCATTGATAACTTCCTGTAGTTTACAGCTATCTTCCTCAGTATTTACCACTCTATCAATTTTCCTACCATCTGTGAACTTCTTGATCGTGGACCCTCTATTTAATTCCAAATTATTAATGTACACTACAAACAGCCTAGGCCTTGCAGAACCCCACTGGAAACAAATCTTCAGTCATTGGGTGATCTCTCTACCATCACTGTTGAATTCCTGCCTCTCAGCCAATTTTGGATCCACTTTGCCTTGGACCAATTGTTCTTGACCAGTCTGTCATATGAACCTTATCAAGAGCCTTACCAGAGTTAATATAGACTACATCAAATACATTACCCTCATCAATATTCTGGGTGACCACCTCAAAAAGTTTAATCCAATTTATCAAAACGACCTTCCTTTAACATCCATGGTGACTGTTTCTGATTAATCCCTATTTCTCCGATTGCAGATATATTCTGTCCCTCAGAATTACTTATGGTAACTTTCCCACTACTAATGTGGGAACTGACTGGCCTGTAATTTTCTAGTCCATCCCTTTCTCAGCTTTTTAGAAATGGGACAAGGTTAGCAGTCCTTTAGCTCTGTGGCACCTCACTTGTGGTAAGAGAGGGTTGGAAAATTAGCCAGACCATCTGATATTTCTTCCCTTCCACCCACCCACCCACCTCCACAGCCTGGGATACATCTCACCTGGGACTGTAGATTTATTCACTTTTAAGGATGCTAAATACATTAGTATCCCCTCCCTCTATTCTAATTTCTTCCAATACTTCACAGTCCTCCACCTTGATATCTACATGTCCATTGTTCTTTTCTATTGTGAAACCATTGCAAAATAATCATTGAGGAACAATGCCCATGTTTTTTGGATCCATTAAGATCCTAATGGCCTCTACTCTTTCCCTAGTAATGCTCTTACTCTTTATATATTTATCAAAGATCTTTGTTTTAATTCTGCTGAAAAATGTTTTTTCATGTACTGCCTTTGCTTATTGTAATTTCCTCTTTGATAGATGGTAATTGTTTTTTTTTTCCTAAGATGGGGAATTTCAAGGCTAGGAAGAACATTTTAAGGTGAGAGGAGAGAAGGTTTAAAAAGACATAAGAGGCAATTTATTTACACAGGGGATGGTTTATGTGTGGAATGAGCTTCCTGAGGAAGTGGTGGATGCAGGTACAATTACAATGTTTAAAAGATATTTGGATGGATACATGAATTGGAATGGTTTGGATAGATATAGGACAGGAGAGGAACGTGGGACTAGTTTAGTTTGGGATGATGTTCGGCATGGACTGGTTGAATCAAAGGGTCTGTATCCGTGCTGTACGACTATGACCATACTGAGCCCCCAGAGTCTGCCGTGAGCTCCTTTATATTTCTTAATTTGTTAATTTTTTTCCTTGATATTCAAGATTCTCTGTTCTTGGTCCTATCTTTTATTAAAGTTCAAAAGGCTAATTTTATTGAGGTATGATGCAATTAGACCCAACTGGACTGGGAGAAGCACCTCATAGATATAATTGTGAGAGCGCGGTGGGAGGCATTCAACGAGGAAAGTGTGTAAGCACGGGGCTTAAATAAGAACCAAATTCTGAGAATGTTGGAAGATTGGAAGAAAAATAGGAAATGCTGGAATTTCTGAATTGTCAGGAGAGAGACAGTGTTAATGTTAAGACTTAATGTTTCAGGCCAATGATTTTTCATCAGCACTGGCTTAAGGAATTTGTAAATGAACTTTGACACCCTTTGAGGTTTTAGTAGGGAAGAACTTTGCCTCGGTTGAACAAATAGTAAGATCTGTGGGATAGTTAGTGTTGTGTCATGGACATTATAAAAGAAGGAGGAGGTTAACGTGGGGAGGGAGTGAAGAAATGGTCCCGAAGTAAGTCTTTAGGGAAATGTGTGGGTCTACAGAAGAGAGATAACAACTCTCATTTTTCCATTTTCTGACAATCATTTGAAACAAACAACAGAATAATGTAGCATGAGTTGAAATAGTGAAAGTAGTTGTCCTTGTTCACTAGTCTGTTGAAGATGTTCTTCATTCCACGTAATATTCAAAAGATTTATTTGCAGAGGGAAAAGAAGTCCTATTTTAGTGTAATTTTTCTGTTCTTTGCTCTATTTAAGAAGTATTTTGTGATTACTATTACTAAATTGCTCCAACTATTTCCAGAAATATTTTCCAATTTTAAAACACTTACAATCGATTGTATTTTCAGTTGTTGCATATCAACTGCTTGTCTCCATCTTTATCAATGTAACTTTTATGTAATTGCAGGTCATGTGTTGTTGCACCAGAATAATGGGATTGACCATTCCGAGGAGGAGCAAATGCCAAACTTGCACATATTGGGTGCCCTTTTCCTGAACAAGTGTATGAGTTATGTTTTCGACCTTCTCCTAATCCTACAATTGTAAGCAACTTTTCTTTTTTTCACGAACAATTATTTTGTCCAAACAAAATGAAACAGCAGGTTAAACTGCAAAGCTATCAGCCAATCAAGGTACTTCCTGATCTGGACCATATTTAGAATTATTATTTGACTTATTGGATCTATTTAAATCACTCGCATAAGTGAATCAATCCTTTGCCTTGTGATTTAACTGAGTTTTCAGTAACTTTATAGGAGAAGCAATGGGTAAAATCTATTTGGTAATTATCTTATACTATGATATTCCAGTTAAATTTTCAAAAATGGCAAAAAAAAAGTGTTGACTACAAAATTTGAGAAGTCCAAAAAAGTCAATGGGGATTGTGATGCCACATATACCTGCACCATTTAGTCTCTGCTGTCCACTGATTGACAAAATTGCAGCCAATAATAGTAACCTGTTGAATTGCTTCATGCCTGAGGACAGAGCACAGAGGCTAGGATGAGTTCAAGGTAGTCTGCAGTACTTAAAACCAGTCTGCACATCTTAAAGGAAAGTTGCAGTTTAATGGAAGCTGGTGCTGAAGTTATTCCAGAAAAGATTTTTATTTGTGCCAGTCAGAAGGATGGAATTATCGGGGAAGAAAGCAAGCTGTAAGTTTTTCTGTTGCAGCCCTGAAGACTAAGGTGGAGGAGGTGAACCACAGAGGAGAAAGGCCTTCAAAGCACAGCAATACTGGAAAGCTTCCTGACAGGCACTGTAAAGACAGTGATAGCAAATAGTTATTCTGGTCGACACAAGCCGGCCATGTAACACAGATAATTATAATGTAACAAAATCTCACAATACTTCACAGGAACATTATAAAACAAAATATAATACCAAGATATGACAGTAGGTCAGATGATCGAGAGTTTGGCCAAAGAGATTTTAAGGAGTGTGTTAAGAAAGGAAAGCATGACAGAGAGCCAGAGAGATGTGGGGATTGATTTCCAAGCTACAGGCATGACAGCAGAAGGTAAGACAATCATTTGTTTAGCAAACAAAATTCGGGATGCTCAAAGATTTGGAATTCAGGAACACAAACATTGCAGAGAATAGTGGACAATGTTACCTATACATTTTTTCCATCCATTTGGAGAAGGATGCATGTGCATCCTATGTGCATCAATATTAAGGTAATATGTGCATGTGTGCACCACCAGGAGGTACAAAGAGAATGTGAATGCAATATATTTTAACAAGTTACAAACGTATGTGAGAAGAAAAAATACCACTCCAGTCATTGACTTGGTAATACAACAGCCTACAAATGATTAGATTTCCATGGTGAAATTTGAACTTACAACCTCTGGGTTTTACATTCAGTGCCATAACTGTAACAGAGACATTTGGTAGTTAGAATATTGTAACTTGTCTTTTAGCTATTTGACATAAGGAAAGTTATCTTGGTAGTAATAGCTCCAAAGAAAGCACAATGGCTCAGTGGTTTGCACTGCTGCCTCACAGTGCCAGGGACCCAGGTTCAACTCCAGACTCGGGCGACTGTGTGGAGTTTGCACATTTTCCCTGTGTCTGTGTAGGTTTCCTCTGGGTGCTCCGGTTTCCTCGCACAATCCAAAGATGTGCAAGTTAACTGAATTGGCCATGCTAAATTGCCCATAGTGTTCAAGGATGTGTAGGTTAGGTACATGAGTCAGGGGTAAAAAAAGGGTAGGAGAATGGGTCTAGGTGGGTTACTCTTTGGAGGGTCGGTGTGCGCTTGTTGGGCCGAAGGGTCTGTTTCCACACTGTAGGGAATCTAATTATTATAAGAGACTTTTATTTTAATTTGACAAGTCTAAAATATAAAGAGCTACAAGAACTTTGGTAATTATTATTTATAGATTTGGCGGAGAATCCAATTTTTAAAATAAATTTTCTAGTCATGCCCCTGTGTTTTTAATGTGTCACATACCTTTGGGATTAATCATTCTTTATTGATTTTACAAAACCAGCTGCAGCAGAATGATTAGTATTAAGTGGCTCCAAAATCCTCTTACCACCTCTTAATAACTTACCAACTCTTCCCATTTGCATCCTGCTTGTCATTCCCTGCATACAGCTCACCTACTTTCCAATTTGCCCACCCCCTCACTTGCTGCCCCTCTCTCTGACATCCTCACTCGCTGCTTCCCTCTCCTTCATCCTTGCCCAAACAAGAGCTTACGAGAGGAGCGGTGATAGGGAAAAAGCAAGTGAAGGAGTGAGATGGTCTTCATCAAACACAAGAGGTGGCAAGAGACGGTGACAGGAAAGGAAGGTGGTGAGTAGGAGAATCAAGGAGGGAATTGAAGGATAATTGCTGTTTTCATTGTTGCATATGGAGCAGGGGTGAGAAAGACAAGGAGAACCAACCCTGAAATTCAGATTGGTCCGACTGACATCAGGAGTGGGAGCTAGAGACTTCAGGTTGATATCTGCTTGGTGTTTAGTTTCAGGGAATTGACTGGTGTGCATTGATCAGACTGAGTGATAGCTTTGGGCTCCGGGAACTGACATGAATGAATTTCAGCTGTTAATTCTACCTGATTAATTGTGTTAGGCGAGGCTCTTGTCTGTTAACTTGCCATCATGGGGGAGTCTAACAGTTCTTTGCTCGGGGGTTAGAGTGACAGCAACCATCAGGCTGGATGCTGCTGTAATTATTAAATGTGTGGCACTTGGTGGATTGTTCAGAGATTGTATGAAACAACAGTTGTGGGGCAGAGGGTGATTACAGAAATAGAGAGGGGTCACACCATAAACATATTTGAAAACAGCGATGGGAATGTTAAAATCAGGACTTTGTTTTGAAGATGGGTTATCAGGTATCTCTGGTGCAGGAGGGATTCTGTGAAACTTAATTGTGACAATTGGAGGGATGACAATTATGAAGGGGGTAACTCATTATATGAGGACTGGGAGACAATAGAGTGTGGAAGGGAAATAGGTAATTAGGGAAATGAGGTTATTGACAGTCTGTAGTATTGTGGCTTCTGTGAAGGAAGAGTGTCCTAATGCATCTGGCATGTTAACTTGAGATGCTGAGGGCTGTGGACAGTTGGAAGGGAGATGTTGATGTTAATGTAGAGAGATGAAGATTTAGATAGACTTGTTGGATGGGAATATGGGAATGATAAAACCTATGGGGATGATTAGAAGGCTGCCAAGAAGGGAATTTGTATATTTGGGAAAATAGATATATTTGGAGGTTCATCGATTGTAGTAGGGTGCGCCTAGACTCACTGCACGAGGAGTTCCCACTGTACCCTTCTCACATGTTGTAGATAACAAATGCACAATGAAGCTGAAAATAGCTGCCACCAGAGCTGGATTGGGCAGGGTAAGAATTTAATTCTGTGAAGAAGGATTCAATTGCAAGTGATGTGAGGCCCTTCAAGGTCAACAGCATGACACACATACCCAGATAGTGTAGTGAAAGACACCTGTGAGTACTACATGCTGGCTGAGAGCTGTTAACTTTAACTTATTGTGTGCAAACCAAACACTAGGCCTGAACCTCGTTGACCACATTATGTAGCAACAGGAATCAAATCCAGTAATAGTTGTGATGCACAAACTATGTATTGTGGCTTAGAAAGGTTCAATGTATTTGCAAAGTATACTCATCTTCCAGGTTCACACACAATGTGTATTGTGCAGGAGCTGCTCACTTCATATCTTACATTTTCAAACCTTGTGTAGTGCTATGGCTTTGTACCTTCAACCTTGAGATGAGACATTTCGCATCATCAATTATATGTGCAAATGAACATATTTAGAGTGATGAGAATATGAAAATGTTCAACCCTATGGGATTGATGGAAAGGGGTACCAAGAAGGGAATTTGTACATTTGGGAGGGCATATATATTTGGAGATTCATTGTCCATGAGAGGCTGAGCCGAGGCTCACTGTGTGGGTCATTCACTGTCACCCATGCCACATATGTGCCTTTAATTTTTCTTTCCTTTCGCTCCCTCTGGTCTGTAGCTGAAGTGGAGGCAGCCTGCCCTATTATCCAGCTGATTAGCCTTGGAAACTTGGTTGGGCAATCCCTGGATTTTCTGTAATGGTTATTGTTCAGTAGAAATATATTCCCATTTCTCGTTATAGATTTTAAAAGTAAGTTTGAATTGAGACTCTGTTTAACATATAAAAGTTAAGATTTCTTCACCGAAGTTTTTAAAATGAAGCAAATACTCCTTTTGAATTGAAGTTTCACATAATGGTTCTTATGAAATCACTCATGTAATTCAACAGGAAATTCTTTCAGAACAGGTTAAGCAAACAGTCAGACAGATTTTCCATTAGAAATGTTTAAATGTTTATGAAATAATTAAAATTATGGAACATTTTGTCAGAGGACTTTTGGGGAATAGGCTACTTTTAAATATTTAGTATTGAGTATTAAGTAATGAAAAGGAGCCCTTGGGAAGAGTGATCGTAACTTATAAGACCTTTACATTTAGTTGAACATAACAGTTAAATCCGCAACTTAAGTCTTAAATTTTAACCAAGCCAAGCGCTATGTGGAATGAATTCATTGAGTTAAATAGGGAAATTAAATTAAAACATATATCAGTATCAGTATATCAGTAGATAGGCAACAGCAAATATTTAAAGGAATAATTCAAAATTTACATTTAATATACTTTCCCTTGAGCAAAAAAAAATTAAAAAGTAATTTAGCGGTTCCTAAATGAAGAAATGTATTTTAAAGAATGCAGTTTAATTAAAAGAAGAGGCTTACAATGTTGTCAAAAGAGAATTAAGCCTAAAGATTGGGAGGATGACTTGGATGAGGGAAGAGAGTGTACTATCACCAGATTTGTAGATAACACTAAAATAGATGGGGAAGGAAATGGGGAGAATGAGCAAATCCACAGAAAGATATAGAGTCATAGAGTCATAGAGATGTACAGCATGGAAACAGACCCTTCAGTCCAATCCATCCATGCCGACCAGATATCCCAACAATGTCGTCGCACCTGCCAGCACCCGGCCCATATCCCTCCAAACTCTTCCTATTCATATACCATCCAAATGCCTCTTAAATGTTGCAATTGTACCAGCCTCCACCACTTCCTGTGGCAGTTCATCCCATACCCATACCACCCTCTGTGTGACAAAGTTGCCCCTTAGGTCTCTTTTATATCTTTCCCCACTCACCCTAAACTTATGCCCTCTAGTTCTGGAGTCCCTGACCCCAGTGAAAAGCCTTTGCCTATTGACCCAATCCATGCCCCTCATAATTTTGTAAACGTCGATAAGGTCACCCCTCAGCCCCCGATGCGCCAGGGAAAACTGCCCCAGCCTGTTCAGCTTCTCCCTATAGCTCAAATCCTCCAACCCCGGCAACATCCTTGTAAATCTTTTCTGAACCCTTTCAAGTTTCACAATATCTTGTGGGCGGCACGGTGGCACAGTGGTTAGCACTGCTGCCTCACAGCGCCAGAGACCCGGGTTCAATTCCCGCCTCAGGCGACTGACTGTGTGGAGTTTGCACGTTCTCCCCGTGTCTGCGTGGGTTTCCTCTGGGTGCTCCGGTTTCCTCCCACAGTCCAAAAAGATGTGCAGGGCCAGGTGAATTGGCCATACTAAATTGCCCGTAGTGTTAGGTAAGGGGTAAATGTAGGGGTATGGGTGGGTTTCGCTTCGGTGGGTCGGTGTGGACTTGTTGGGCCGAAGGGCCTGTTTCCACACTGTAATGTAATCTAATCTAATCTAATCTTTCCGATAGGAAGGAGACCAGAATTGCTCGCAATATTCCAACAGTGGCCTAAACCAATGTCCTGTACAGCCGCAAAATGACCTCCCAACTCCTGTACTCAATTCTCTGACCAATAAAGGAAAGCATACCAAACGCCTTCTTCATTATCTTATTTACCTGCAACTCCACATTCAAGGAGCTATGAACCTGCACTCCAAGGTCTCTTTGTTCACTCCAAGGACCTTACCATGAAGTGTATAAGTCCTGCTAAGATTTGCTTTCCCAAAATGCAGCACCTCGCATTTATCTGAATTAAACTCCATCTGCCACTTCTCAGCCCATTGGCCCATTTGGTCTAGATCCTGTTGTAATCTGAGGTAACCCTCTTCGCTGTCCACTGCACCTCCAATTTTGGTGTCATCTGCAAACTTACTAACTGTACCTCTTATGCTCGCATCCAAATCATTTATGTAAATGACAAAAAGTAGATGACCCAGCACCGATCCTTGTGGCACTCCATTGGTCACAGGCCTCCAGTCTGAAAAACAATCCTCCACCACCACCTTCTGTCTTCTACCTTTGAACCAGTTCTGTATCCAAATGGCTAGTTCTGCCTGTAATCCATGAGATCTAACCTTGCTAATCAGTCTCCCATGGGGATCCTTGTTTGAAAGCCTTACTGCAGTCCATATAGATCACATCTAATGCTCTGCCTTCATCAGTCCTCTTTGTTACTTCTTCAAAAAACTCAATCAAGTTTGTGAGACATGATTTCCCATGCACAAAGTCATGTTGACTATCCCCAATCAGTCCTTGCCTTTCTACATACGTGTACATCCTGTCCCTCAGGATTCCCTCCAACAACTTGCCCTGCACCAAAGTCAGACTCACTGGTCTATAGTTCCCTGGCTTGTCCTTACCACCTTTCTTTTTTTTAATAGATATTTTTATTAGAAATTTAACATTTTTACAAGTTTACAAAAATAAACAAAACTCTCAGATATAAACATTGATATACAATTAGCTCAAATATACAATAGCCAAAATTTAACAAAAAAACACAAAAGAAAAAAAACGAAAAAGAAGAAAAAAAAACAAACAAAACTCAACTATCTACTAATCTAACCTACTACTAACCAGAGTGTATATTTAAGTCTCTTACATGCTCGGAATGTGTTAACATCAAATGTAATAAAACCCGTATTCGTGCGGGATTCCTCCCCTGAGGGGCCCCGGACCAGCCAGGTTTGTAATCTCAATTAAATAAAAGCCCTTGTTAGGATAGCCGAAATATCTGTATTTATGTAATTCAAGAAGGGCTGCCATATTTTATAAAATAATTCGGTCTTTCGGTGCACCATATTTGTAAGGAAGTCAAGGGGAATACATTCCATAATTAGTCTGTGCCAATTTGAAAGTCCAGGGGGGCCCTCAGCCACCCAGTTCACCAAAATATTTTTCCTTGCACAGAAAGAAAGAATAGAAAATAGTCTCTTCCCTTACGTGTCCAGGGAGGGAAAGTTCGAAAAGCCCAAGAGGAGAGATACAGGGTCCACTTTAATTTCTGTTCCTAAAATGTCTGTCAGGGTACTTGCTACTTTAGTCCAATATCTACGGATCTTATGACAGGTCCATAGGCAATGTACAAGAGTGCCAACCTCTATTTTGCTTTTAGGACACATTGGAGATGCTCCTGCCTTAAATTTTGCCAATCGAACCGGTGCTATATGGGCCCTATGAAGTATCTTCAGCTGGATAGCCTGGGTTCTGTTACAGATAGTAATTCTTCTAGCGTTTTCCCAAATATCATTCCACGTTTCTATAGAGATTTCTAGTCCCAAATCCTGATCCCATGTTTTAAGCAGATTATCCATATCTCCCGATACTTCAGCATGTAGTAAATGATAAATAGTACTGACGGAAGATACCCCCACTGGTCGTAGGACACTACATTCTCTATCTGATTTATAAAGACCATCTAATAACGTAGTCTTCTTCTGTATATAATCTCGAATTTGGAAGTATCGAAAGAGGCCTCCATTAGGTAATCCGAATTTCTGACGCAGCTGTTCAAAAGACATCAGGACCCCATCTTTAAATAGATCCCCTAAACATGAGATACCCCTCGATCTCTTACCACCTTTCTTAAACAGTGGCACCACGTTTGCCAATCTCCAGTCTTCCGGCACCTCACCTGTGACTATCGATGATACAAATATCTCAGCAAGAGGCCCAGCAATCACTTCTCTAGCTTCCAACAGAGTTCTCGGGTACATCTGATCAGGTCCTGGGAATTTATCCACCTTTAGCCGTTTCAAGACATCCAGCACTTCCTCCTGTGTAATCTGGACATTTTGCAAGATGTCACCATCTATTCCCCTACATTCTATATCTTCCATATCCTTTTCCACAGTAAATACTGATGCCAAATACTCATTTAGTATCTCTCCCATTTTCTGTGGCTCTACACAAAGTCCTCCTTGCTGATTTTTGAGGGGCCCTATTCTCTCCCCAGTTACCCTTTTGTCCTTAATGTATTTGTAAAAACCCTTCGGATTCTCCTTAATTCTATTTGCCAAAGCTTTCTCATGTCCCCTTTTTGACCTCCTGATTTCCCTCTTAAGTATACTCCTACTTCTTTTATACTCTTCTAAGGATTCATTCAATCTATCCTTTCTATACCTTACATATGCTTCCTTTTTTTCTTAACCAAACCCTCAATTTCTTTAGTCATCCAGCATTCCCTATACCTACCAGCCTTCCCTTTCACCCTGACAGGAATATACTTTCTCTGGATTCTCATTATCTCATTTCTAAAGGCTTCCCATTTTCCAGCCCTCCCTTTACCTGCGGACATCTGCCCCCAATCAGCTTTCAAAGGTTCTTGCCTAATACTGTCAAATTTGGCCTTTCTCCAGTTTAGAACTTCAACTTTTAGGTCTGGTCTATCCTTTTCCAACATTATTTTAAATCTAATAGAATTATGGTTGCTGGCCCCAAAATGCTCCCCCACTGACACCTCAGTCACCTGCCCTATTTCCCAAGAGTAGGTCAAGTTTTACACCTTCTATGGTAGGTACATCCACATACTGAATCAGAAAATGTTCTTGTACACACTTAACAAATTCCTGTCCATCTAAACCTTTAATATATGGCAGTCCCAGTCTATGTTTGGAAAGTTAAAATCCCCTCCATAACTACCCTATTATTCTTACAGATAGCTGAGATTTCCTTATAAGTTTGTTTCTCAATTTCCCTCTGACTATTAGGGGGTCTATAACACAATCCCAATAAGGTGTCATCCCTTTCTTATTTCACAGTTCCACCCAAATAACTTCCCTGGTTGTATTTCCGGGAATATCCTCCCTCAGCACAGTTGTAATGCTATCCCTGATCAAAAATGCCACTCCCCCTCCTCTCTTGCCTCCCTTTCTATCCTTCCTGTAGCATTTATAGTGCTGGAAAAGCACTGCAGGTCAGGCAGAATCTGAGGAGCAGGAGAATTGACGTATCGGGCATTAGCCCTTCATCAGGAATGAGGCTTATGGGTTGAGGCTGAGAGATAATTGGGTGAGGGGTGTGGGGTTGAGGGGAAGTTAGCTGGGAAAGCAATAGGTTGATGAAGGTGAAGGAGAAGGTGATAGGTCAGAGGGGGTGTGATAGACTGGTCAGGAGGGCTGTGCCGAGTTGGAGGCTTGGGACTGGTATAATGTGGGAGGAGGGGAAACAAGGAAGCTGTTGAAATCCACATTTATCCCGTGTGGTTGCAGGGTCCCAAGGCGGAAAATGAGGCGTTCCTTCTCCAGGCATCGGGTGATAACAGTTTGGCGGTGGAGAAGGCCCAGGACCTACATGTCTGTGACGGAGGGGGAGTTGAAGTGTTCAGCCAAGGGGCGGTGGGGTTGGTGGGTGTGGGTGTCCCAAAGCTGTTCTCTGAAATGATCCGCAAGATGGCGTTCTCGGAGGAGAGCACACCGGGTGCAATGGATGAAATAGATGACATTGGTTGAGGTACAGGTAAATTTCAGGAGGTGAGGGGAGTGGTGTGGGTGCAGGTTTTGCTCTTCCTGTGGTGGCAGTGAAAGGTGCCAGTAATGGGTTGTGGGCTGGTGGAGGTGTGGACCTGATAAAGGCACAAACATCAAACAAGTAACTTGCATCTGTCTTCTCCATAGAGGCCACAAGTATTGTATTGGAAATTGTTTGGAATGCAGATTGGAAAAAAAAAGGAAAATTACTGGAAAAAATAATGATTTGGAGATGCTGGTGTTGGACTGGGGTGTACAAAGTTAAAAATCACACAACACCAGGGTCTAGTCCAACAGATTTATTTGGAAGTACTAGCTTTCGGAGTGCTGCTCCTTCATCAGGCGGTTGTGGTATAATGAGTCTCAAATCTGATAGATGCCCACGACCTGATGGCTTTCACACAAATGTGTAAAAAAACCCGACTGCAGTGCTGGTGGCCATATTGGTTTTGATCTTGTGGAATTTGCTAAATTCTAGAACAGTCCATGTAGGTTGGAAGTTTGAAATGTAACCATCCTTTCAGTTAGGGGGTCAGCCGTGATCATATTAAATGGCAGATTAGGTTTTAAAGGCTGAATTAGGTAGGTAAAAACAATGACTGCAGATGCTGGAAACCAGATACTGTATTAGTGGTGCTGGAAGAGCACAGCAATTCAGGCAGCATCCAAGGCCTGTCCTCGGATTTTGCTTGAAAGGCTGAATTGCCCATTCCTGCTATTGGTTTCTGCATTTCTATGTTTCTATCCTGAAAATGACCCATTTATGCCTACTTTCTGTTTCATGCTACCTTACCAATCCTTTACAAATGCTAATATGTTACTTTCTAAACTATGAGCTCTTATTTTGATGTGACATCTTGTACTTGGATTTCTGGAAGGGATTTGACACCACGTGAGCAGGTTCCTTTTTACATGTGTTGCTTGTTGCTTTCTTAACAAACTCCAGTACATTAGTAAAACATTGTTTCCCTTTAACAAAACCATGTTGGCTCTGCCTAACTGCATCAAGATTTTACAAGTATCTGCTACAAACTCCTTAATAATAGATTCCAGCATTTTTCCTGTGATTAGCTATTAACCTAATTGGTCTATGGTCTCCTTTCAATCTCCTTCCTTCCTTGAATAGAGGAATTGCGACTTTTTTTGTTGTAATCTGGTGAGACTTTTCCAGAATATAGGATATTTTGGAAAATTAGAAGAAATGCATGAGCTATCTCAGCAGCATTTCTTTTGAGATCTTAAGATGAAGTCCAGTAGAACACAGGGACTTGTCAGTGTATGGTTCTAATAACTTTCAGAGTACCCTTTCTTGGTAATTGTAATTTTTTGAAACTCTTCCCATTTACTTGATTTAATATTATTTCTGTGATACTGGTTTTATCGTCTAATAGCACAGATAGATGTAAAGTATCTGTTCAATTCATCCACCATTTCCTTACTCTTCACTATTAAGAGGAATTGATATAACTTAAGAGTGTGAAGTACAAACATGATCTTTTTGAGAATGGCACAGACGACTCAGTGAATAGCATAACCTACTTCTACTTTTATTGCTAATCTTCTTCAATGCTGCAGAGTTGAAAGCACCCAAGTGTTGTCTGATTTTCAACTGTAACTTCCACAGAAAGCACAGAGAAATGGCCTTAATTGCAATTTACACAATTTCTCTGAACTTCTGCATTCCTACTCAACCTGGCTGCACGGTGCACAAAGCGACAAAAGAAAACATACCTTAATGTTGGCAGCTTCCTTTAAGATTTCAAGTTAGACAATGAACAAGTCTGCCCTTGTCCCATTTAACAGGTATTAATTCCACTATGAGCACACATCCATGTAGTCTACTCCCAGTATTGGGCAGTCATGTTGAGCACTTGCAAGTCACCAGCTGCAACTTTGACAGCCAAACCCAGTTGTTTGGAAGGGGCTGAGTTGTGGGATCCCCAGTGTGACTTTGGTTCAAGTGATTGTTCAATGTGTATTTCATATCCAAAAACCGGTCTGAGGTGCAATTTCTCTTTCTCATTACATATGTTAGCAGGATATCTGCTGTGTCTTCACCTTTTCCTGCTGAGAGTGATGAAAGTTTGCAATAAAATTTTTACAGCTTCCTTGTCAGCATTCAAAATATCAATGCAGAGCTTCCTGCTGGCCTTTACCGACTTAGTCTGGAGCCTATTTGTTAATGTAGAGAAAAGGTTAATGAAAACATAGCAATCATATTGGCAATAAAATTCTTTGTTGGCATTTCCTGCCAAACGCATTGAGCTTCTGACCTTGCAAGCATTATTTTTAAGCTTACAGTCAAATGTGCCCCATACCACTTTATCTTTTCAAACTAAAATTGTTACAGAGAGGTTACTTGGAAATTATCTATGTTACTGGTACTATTTGCTGATTATTTCTTTTGTTGAGGTTAATTTCAGAAACCAAAAAAAAAATCCTGCCTAGAACTGATTCAGACTCCTAAAGGCAGATACAAACAAGAAACTACTCTACCAAGCAATCAATATTCAGTCCATTAATTGTGGACTTTCTGCTGTTGTCAAATGCCACAATCTTGCTTGCAGATTGCCATTTCTCTAAGTATCCCTGGGATGCAGCTATTATATTTGCTTCTTTCTTCAGCAATAATACTGAATTTATAGAGCAGCCATAGCATAACAGCTGGGAGTAAAACATACTCATTTGACACAGACATACAGGACTGATCTTTAGCTCCCAAGGTGGCAATATAGAGGCAGGGAAATTCTTGCTTCCACAAAGCCAGCTCAGGAGAAAGTTCACCAAATGACATAATTTTTGTTGCTGGGCCTAGAACGATTTTGGTGGAAGTTGGGTCTACCATCTCAGCAAAGAATTCAAGAACAGCTTCTTCCCTGCTGTTATGAGGCTTTTGAATCGACTTCTCAAATGTTAATCCTGATCTCTCTTTCTCTCTGCACCTTCTCTGTGGCTGTAACATTGTATATACTGTCTGTTCTGCTGCCCTGATGCACTTTGTATGATATGATCTGCCTGTATAGCTCGCAAATCAATACTTTTCACTATATTTTGATACATGTGATAACAATAAATCAATCAATCAAAAATTCACTTGCAGTCACAGGACAGCAAGTGCCAAGACAGGTTGACTGAAAGGCAGCCTCAGCTTTCCAATACTTTGTTGAAACTGTTAATTTTTAAAAAACACAAAGAAAACACAGCCCTGAACCCTCCCACATCAACCACATGCACTTTCCATGAGTAGGAATGCAAATGCATGTCATGTTATGCCCGGTGGCACAGTGGTTAGCACTGCTGCTTCACAGCACCAGAGACCCGGGTTCACTTCCTGCCTCAGGCGACTGACTGTGTGGAGTTTGCACTTTCTCCCCGTGTCTGCGTGGGTTTCCTCTGGGTGCTCCGGTTTCCTCCCACAGTCCAAAGATGTGCAGGTTAGGTGAATTGGCCATGCTAAATTGTCCATAGTGTTAGGTTAGGGGTATGGGTGGATTGCACTTCGGCGGGTCGGTGTGGACTTGTTGGGCCGAAGGGCCTGTTTCCACACTGTAAAGTAATCTAATCTAATCTAATCTAATTTTACTCATTGCCATGACTCCTCTTACCCACTCTGCCAACCCTTGCCTTCCACATCTAAGGGCCCTCTATATCCTCCTTTGATTGCCTGTCATGCCCTCCATGCCAGTCTATTCCCCCTCCACCCACTCCTCAACCCTCTGTAACATTTATGCAAACTTAGTTATAACTCATGCCCATCAATGCTCTCCTCCAGCCATCCTTTGTGCTTGCAACCTGCCTGCCAAGTCACCCAGTAACCAAGTTCCCACTGCATATTGATGAATTCAAAATGGAAAAATACACTCATTGATAAAAGCAATTCATAATATTTAAGTTCCGTGAACTGCTTAATTCCTTACAAAAACATGTATTTGTATTCATTGTGCCTTAACAGGCTCTATAATCATTGGGAGCTGTCACTGAAACTGTTAACTGGAAGAAACCTCACTAGGATAGATTGTGAACTTGTGCAGCACAAATCCTAAAATGATAACTCTTAAGCTGATGTCAACAGATAGAGTGAAATAGGAAACAGTTTCTTAGCAGTTTGTTTTCAAAGTGTAAAACCTTCAACTTGTGTGTTGGACTTTACACCAGTGAAAATTGGATCGATTCTTCATGAACCTTGGATGTGCAAATTACAACCTGCTCCATTCCCTACCCCCGCCTCCAGGTTCATGTAAATAGTAACTGCTAGGTTCAGGGTGTCACTTCCAGAATCAGGGCTCGAGTGCCATTTTGGCTTCGCCTCAGACCTTATATGTCTTTTTAAAAAAAATGCAGGCCTTAAAAATTTGCATGTTTAAAAGCTGTAAGGCATGTTCATTTCCAAATATTTCAAAATACTTGGAAACTGTTGATGTTAACCTCATTATTCTTATTTCTTGGCTTATCTTTTTTGCCTTTTTAGAACTATACAAAATTTAGTTAACTGAAATATTAATATGGAGTGAAGTGTCAGTCATTTTCAGATGAGCTCTCAATGTAATTCCATAATTGATTGGCACAAATTGTGTTTTACAAAGTGTTTTTAACATCATGCACAGCAGTTAAATTTCATTTTCAACTTGCTGTCAAGCACAATATGACAATCCAAATATCTAAACAGAACTTAGTGTATTCTGTAATTATTATCATAATATGAAATAGCATTACAAACATTTATTTAAGGATACTGAATAAGCATTCTGGAATTTGCTATCCTGATAAATAAATGGCAAGACACCAGAAAAATTCTTTAATCCTTCACCTTAATATTTGCTGAAGAAAGCATCTTGTATTTACTGTAAACTTACATTTAAGATGACTGATGCCTATATTTGTTTGTCAAGCTGTCTTAAAACATATTACTCAGAGAAAATACAAGTTCATGTCACCAAACCTCAAACAGGATACCTACAGGATACTTAATGCATGAATTAACCCTTTCTTATCAAATTAAAAGAACCGAAGTCAGAAGCAAAGCATATACTGAAGATGAATTTGTTATTTCAGAATCAAAATATCACTGCCATGATGATCCCATTCTGACACCATGTAGTATGTTCTAGCACTATATGTATGCAATGAGATATGGATTGAATTTAATCTAAGAATTGTGGTAGGTATACGTACTCCTAAACTTGTACAGATATTACAGAGTGATTTTTGGATACAGCCTGTGTCCGCTGTGCTTACAATGCAGAATGAGGGTGGGTTACAGTTATATTTGTGTTTTAAAAAAATTCTCAAGGTCAGGTTCGTAGGAGAGTAGTCTGACACAGAACAAACGACCAAGAGGCGAGTCTGCTAGAATATGAGCATTTTATTCCCCGCAGCGTCGCCACAACCAGGTCTCATACTTACAACGGGTCTGGCTTATACTCACTCTACATGTTACCGGAACTGGGAGCCGTCAGTTCTCGTAGAGCGGTTGCCAACAACCCACGCTCGGCGGTTAAACGCAACCCCGGAGCAGACTCACCGAACTGGAGACTTTTCCAGCTGATATACTCTTTTCCAGATATAAACATTCATGTGAACAGCAGAGCAAGGCTAAAAAACACATTCCATTCTGGTTACATACAGATAAGAAGATTCACACGGGGAGGTGTGTAATAAGATTCACACGGGACTAAGCAACACCTCCATTCCGGTTAGATTCACACATGTATTGGGACATAATTTTTAACCGTTTCACCACATTCCACTGCTTGGCCCAATACATGTGTTACATTATGCTTAATTCAGTTCAATTCGTTTCAGTTAATTTCAGTTCAGTCAATTTAGTGTAGTTCAATTCAGCTCAGTTCAGGTCTGTTCAGTTCAATTCAATTGTGTTCAATTCAGTTCCGTCCATTTCAATTCAATTTAGCTCAGTTCCATTTTGTTCCGTTCAATTTGATTCACTTCAGTTCAATTCAGTTCAGTTCCACTCAGTTCAGTTCAGTTCAATCCCATTCAATTCTGTTAACTCCGCTTCAGCTTTTTGGACATGCCCACATCCTCCGCTGTACCCCAGGCAAGGGGTTCTTCGGCAGGACTGGGATCCTCTCAAGGGTGGACAGCAGCGACCCTGGGGTTCCTACGCCCTCGGCCTCCCAGTTCTCCGGTCGCCCCCCACCATTTCTCAAACAAACTGCCACGCCATGCCACGGTCCATGCCATCCCGGGACGGTCGGGACCTCCACAGTTTGTTCCTCTGGTTTCTTAGCCTTTTTCCAAAACATTGTTCTGTATCAAAATCTCTCCTCAATTGCGATTGACCCTGCTCGCAGCGCCAAAATGTTTTGAAAAATTCAGGTTCGTAGGAGAGTAGTCTGACACAGAACAAACGACCAAGAGGCGAGTCTGCTAGAATATGAGCATTTTATTCCCCGCAGCGTCGCCACAACCAGGTCTCATACTTACAACGGGTCTGGCTTATACTCACTCTACATGTTACCGGAACTGGGAGCCGTCAGTTCTCGTAGAGCGGTTGCCAACAACCCACGCTCGGCGGTTAAACGTAACCCCGGAGCAGACTCCCGGGTCTGGCTTATACTCACTCTACATGTTACCGGAACTGGGAGCCGTCAGTTCTCGTAGAGCGGTTGCCAACAACCCACGCTCGGCGGTTAAACGTAACCCCGGAGCAGACTCCCGGGTCTGGCTTATACTCACTCTACATGTTACCGGAACTGGGAGCCGTCAGTTCTCGTAGAGCGGTTGCCAACAACCCACGCTCGGCGGTTAAACGTAACCCCGGAGCAGACTCACCGAACTGGAGACTTTTCCAGCTGATATACTCTTTTCCAGATATAAACATTCATGTGAACAGCAGAGCAAGGCTAAAAAACACATTCCATTCTGGTTACATACAGATAAGAAGATTCACACGGGGAGATGTGTAATAAGATTCACACGGGACTAAGCAACACCTCCATTCCGGTTAGATTCACACATGTATTGGGACATAATTTTTAACCGTTTCACCACAATTTGACACCAGCTATAGCCTCATCTACATGTTGGGTTTCCTTAAGGGATGTGAAGCTTAAACCAATAGCATTACACTCTGCACTAAATGATTAGTGAATCCAAATAGTTGTACACAGGATAACATATTAATTTGAACATAAAATAAATAATAGATGGTATTAATTAGCAATAACATTGTTGAGGTTTGAATGCATTTTTAATTGGAGCTTTTCTCCAGAACATTATTGCCTTTTCCTGTCAAGGCAATATTGGAGGTGAGTGGAAGCAAGACCAGAAAGATGCTTTCATTTAAAGTTTTGTTTAGTTTCTACTAAAGAACTTTGAACTATTATTGCTTTGGTCTGATCTCCCTGTGTGTATTCCCTCTTTGACAAATGTAGCTGACTTGCCAAGGTCTGTGATGATGCTGCCCCTTTAACAAGGTTATGTTGTCCTTGGTTTTTGTTCAAGCTGGATTGTAAAGGCAGGAATTGCCTACTTTAAAACAATGGCAGGAGAGTGGCCAGTTTTCCCAGTTCAAGTTTTTCCTATATTAGTTTAGTATTTAGCAAGCAATTGAACATTGCTGGGGACCTAGAGAAGCTGCTATACTGAAAAGAGGTTCCATGCTTCAAAAGATGGATTGCTTGAACTTTCTCTCTGAAATCTGTCGTGCCTGTAAGAACCTGTGTTTGAATTTACCTTTTGCCAAGAGATGTATCTCTGTGATGTTGTGGGATTTGGAACAGCTTCATTAAGTTGCAATATAGTTAGTTGTGTTGTCAAATAAGTTGTTATTCTAAATTGTGCTTTCTTTAGTTCGTGTTTCATCTGTAGTGTGTAAATAAATTATGTTTTGCTTAAAGCTGAGTGGTTTGACCAGCTGCATCACTCCTAGAATATCCACCTCACATCTGCCTTTAAAATAAGAACAGTTAGAGTCTGTGCTACCTTCTTATAATGTTTTGACGGGGTTCTGGCCTGGTCCATAGTAGGTCCCATGTGACTTTCTTCTGATACCTGAAATTCTGCTTTTGGTTAATGTCCTTTTTTGTAGAGTTTGTGTGCAAGACTAAGTTTGTTTATAAATCCTGGGCCAGTGCTATGGCTTTTAATGCTCAATTCACACAACGGTTTACAACAATGCTAGCAGATTTTCTAGCAGGAATAGTGAATATTTTGAAGGTGAAAACCTGTGAAATATTTGTAAAGTTTGAAGCCTTATGGTACATTAAAAATCACAATGATCTTTTGTTTGATAACTGAACAAAACAGTTACAGGAAATGATTTACTTTTATGTGTATTTTTCTGCAGTATTTCAATTGGAATCAGTTATGTTTTGGCTGGGAGTGAAGCTTTTGCTGAGCTTTTGCAAATCAGGTGAGTGAAAGGAAATTTATACACAAATCATTAAAATAAAACAAAGAACTGTGGATGCTGGAAATCTGAAGAAGAATAGAAATCCTGGAGAAACCCAGTAGGTTAGGCAACAGCTGAGGTGAGAAAGCAGAGTTAAAGTTTCAAGTCCAGTGACCATTTTTCAGAACTAATAATAACTAGGAAAAGTTAGTATATATGCTGAAGACAGGGGGTAGGGTTTGAGGCAATATGTGAGGAGTGAGCAGATAGGTAAAGGTGGTCCAGTGACAGTTAGGCAAACGAAGGTTGGATAATGGTAAGCTGCGGAGAAAGTAAAGCTGATCATAGGGACCATAAGTAGGTGAAAAATGGGTTGGCTGTGATTGTCAGGGGCTGAGGTATAAGGTTGGTTTAAGGGCCTAGAAGGTGTACAGGCTGTAAAATGATTGAACTTGATAATGAATCCTGATGTGCAGGGTCCTCAAGGAAAGTGAGATGCCACCATGTTCCCTGACCAACATTTCTGTCTCAGCCCTATTGCAGTTTTCCAACAAAACTCAGAAAAGACAGTGTCTCATTTTCCACTTGGGGACTCTGTGACTTTCAAGACTCAATATTGAGTCCTGAAACCGTTTTAGAGCCTGAGCATCACTTTCCCTGCCCTTGACCTGCCTCCACACTTAAGGTCCAATTATGACATGGGCTGCTTTCAGCACAGCCAATCCTTTTTCACCTATATATGGTCCTCTTTATCAGCTTTACTTTCTCCCTGGCTTACATTATCTATCCCTGGAGAAGGGTCACTGAATTCAAAACATTAACTCTACTTGTTCTTCACAAGTGTTGCCAGACCTGCTGAGTTTCTCTGTAATTTCTGCATTCTTGCATTTTTGTTTGACTTTCTACATCAATTGGCTAATACATTATTTTGTTTTAAAGAATTAAAGCAGAGTTTGAAAGGAATGCCCCAGAATAAAGCATCTAAAAATCACGTGCAATTTGAAAGTATTCTTTTTATTGTTTGGCTATGATATTAGGATGTGCATAATACTTGATTGCTGCTGGTTGATCTGACAATGAGTAATAATTTAAATGCATTCAGAGTTTCTTCAAATATTTAAACAGGAAAAGTGTAGTTCTCTAAGGAGTGAGTCTTGAGAGTTAATTATGGGAAATATGGAAATAGTAATGAATTGAATAGCCACCATTCTTCACTACCACATCTAAGATTATGGTACTCCTGCTAAATGGGGAACATATCCAAATGAATAAAAGATTGATTAGCTAACATGAAACAGATGTTAGGCATAAATGGGTTAATTTTGGATTGGCATGAAGTAACAAATAGTGGAATAGAGATCAATGCTGGCCACTCAGCTAATTGCAATCTTTATAAACTCCCAGGACATATCAGGTGTTTCACAGAACTCTGTGGGAAGCTGAGGAAGGGATTGCTGGGTCCCTCGCTGAGATACTTGTATCATTAATCAGTCATGGGTGAGATACTGGAAGAGTGGAGGTTGCATAATATGGTGCCATTATTTAAGAAAGGATGTTGGAAAAGCCAGGGACCGATGAACTTTAGGGCAGTGGTGGGTAAGTTGTTGGAGGGGATCCTGAGGGACAGGATTTATATGCATTTGGAAAGGCGTGGACTAGTTAGGGGTAGTCAACATAGTTTTGTGTGAGTGAGATCATAGCTCACTAATTTGGTCAGGTTTTTTGAAGAGGTGACAAAAATGATTTATGAAGGCAGAGCAATAGACATTATCTGTATGGTCTTCAGCAAGCGTTCTGCAAGGTTCTTGTTGGTAAGGTTAGATGACATAGGATCCGGGGAGCTAACTAATTGAAAACAAAATCGACTTGAAGATAGGAGACAGAAAGTATTGGTGGAGGGTTGCTTTTCTGGCTGGAGGCCTGTGACCAGCAATATGCTGCAAGGATTGGTGCTTTTTGTCCTTTATATAAATTACTTGGATGTGAATATAGGAGGTACGGTTTGCAGATGACACCAAAATAGTTGGTGTAGTGGACAGTGAAGAAGATTATCTCAAAATACAATGGGACCTTGATCAGATGGACTATTGGGCTGAGAGGTGGCAGATGGAGTTTAATACAGGTACATTTGAGATGTTGCATTTTAGTAGGGCAAACCAGGGCAGACTTGTACAATTAATTGTAGAGCCCTTGGATTGTTGCTGAACAGAGAGACCTGGAGATGCAGGTGCATCATTCCTTGAAAGTGGAGTCACAAGAAGATAGGGCTGTGGTGAAGAAGGTGTTTGACACACATGCTTTCATTGGTCAGAACATTGAGTAATAGGAGCTGGAAAGTCATGTTACGGATATACAGGACATTAGTGAAGCCGCTTTTGGAATACTGCAATCAGTTTTGGTTGTTCTGCTACAGGAAAGATATTGTTAAACTCAAACGGGTGCAGAGAACATTTTAAAGAATGTTCCTGGTACTGGAGGGTTTGAGTTATAGGGAGAGGCTGAATAGATTGGGGCTTTTTTTTCCCTGCACCATCGGAGGCTGAGTGGTGACCTTATAAAGGTTTGTAACATAATAAGGGGCATGGATAGGGTAAATAGACTAGGTGGAGAAATCTAAAACTAGAGGGCATAGGTTTAAGGCGAGAGGGGAAGAATTTTAAAAAGGACCATAGGGGCAACCTTTTCATGCAGAGGGTGGTACATGTATGGGATGAACTGTCAGAGGAAGTGGTGGAGGCTGGTACAATTACAACATTGAAAGGCATCTGGATGGGTATATGAACAAGAAGGGTTTAGACGGATATGGGCCAAATAGTTGCAAATGGCTCTAGGTTTGATTGGGGTTTCTGGTCAGCACAGGCGAGTTGGATTGAAGGGTCTGTCTCAGTGCTGTATGACTTGGATGAAGGGACCACTGGGATAAGATATATATATATATATATATTATATATAAAAATTAGATATGGATAGTTTATGTGAGTGGCAAATATTTGGCAGGTAGAATAAACCGGAGGAAAATGTGGATGTTTTCTCTTTGGCAGGAGACTAGAAAAGCAAAATATTATTTAAATGCAGGTAGATTACAGCATAGAAGAATCTGGATGTCCTGATGATGCATTACAAATAAGTTATGTGCAAGTTGCCATTTATTGCAAGCATAAGGTTTTTTTAAAATTCATTCACAGGAGTACACATCACTGGCTGGGCCAACCTAAATTGCCCTCCTTTAATCGTCCTTTCGAAGGTGTTGCTGAGCTGCCTTCCTTATCTGCTGTAGTCCTTGGGCTGTAGGAACACCCACAGTAAGGTTAGAGAGGGAGTTTGACCCAGTGACAATAAAGTAACAAAAATATAGCTCTTAATTCTTGATTGTCAAGGGGATTAAGGGTTTCTCCCGCTTTCTCCCCAAAACCCTTGATCCCCTTGACAATCAAGAATCTATCTATCTCAGTCTTAAATATATTTAATGACCTGGGGTTGAGAAACTTATCAGCCATGATTGAATGGTGAAGCAGACTCAAATGGCTGAAAGGCCTAATTTCAGCTTCTACGTCTTATGCTGCCCTTTTCCTTCAAGGTGCTAGAGATCTTGGGTTTGGAATGTGCTGTCAAAGAATAGTGAGTCACTATGATGAATCTTGTATGCACTGCTCCCACTATGGAGAATGTGAAAGTAGAAGTTAACGGATAAGGTGACAGTCACCATCTTCATCCTGGATAGTGTCAAGCTTCTTGAGCGTTGCTGGAATTGCACTCATCCAAACAAGCGGGGTGTATTCCATCACTGCCTCGATTTGTGACTTGTAGCTGCTGGAGTCAGAAAGTGAGCTATTCACCATAGAATGGCCAGCCACTAAATGGCCTTTGCAGCCACAGCATTTTTATGGTCCGCTTCAGAATATGGTCAATGGTAACATTCAAGATGTTGAGACTAGAAATGCTGTTGAACATCAAATGGTGTTGGTTAGATTCTCTCTCATTGAGATGGCTGTTGGTACTTGTGCAGCATTGATTCTAATTGCTACTTGTCAGCCCAAATCTGGGTAGTGCCTAGGTCTTGCTGCACAAAAATATGAGCTGCATCAGTATCTGTGGAGTTGCGAATAGCGCTGAACGTGATGGAATCTTCAGCAACAATGGTGGAGCCCAGCGCATTGATATAAACTTCTGACCTCATGATGGAAGGAAGGTAATTGATGAAGCAACTGAAGATGTTTGGGTCTAAGACAATACCATGATAGATTCCTGCAGTGATATCCCTGGAGATACGATGGTTGATCTGTAACAACCATGACAATCTTGCTTTATCCCAAATAAGTCTCCAACCAAAGGAGAATATTTTTCTCCTGATTCCTATTGGTTCCAGTTTTGCTAGGGTTCTTTGATATCAAATGCAGTCAAATGCTGCCTTTATGTCCAGGGCAGTTAACTCACCTCTGGAGTTCAGCTCTTTTAGCAGTTGTTTGGACCATCCTTGTAATGACGTCAAGAGATGAGTGGTTCTGGCATAACCCAAACTGAGCATCACTCATCAGGTTATTGTTAATCAATTGACCCTTGATAGCATTATTAATGGCCCCTTTCATCACTTTGCTGATGACCAATAATACTCTGATAAAGCGGTGATTGGCCAGGATGGACTTCTTCTGTGTTTTATGCAAAGGACATACCTGCGAGGTTTCCACATTGGACATCAACCATTTGGCATTTCTG
Source organism: Chiloscyllium plagiosum (assembly GCF_037043375.1). NCBI lineage: Eukaryota > Metazoa > Chordata > Chondrichthyes > Orectolobiformes > Hemiscylliidae > Chiloscyllium > Chiloscyllium plagiosum. The sequence continues at coordinate 49,847,468 of NW_028270151.1, read as the reverse complement.
GGTGACGGTGGTTGCAAATGCATTAGCCTTAGGAGAAAGTGAGGACTGCAGATGCTGGCAAATCAGAATCGAAAAGGGTGGTGCTAGAAAAACACAGCAGGTCAGGCAGCATTTGAGGAGCCAGAGAATTGACATTTTGGGCATAAGCCTTTCATCAGGAATGTGGAGGGGGGGAGGGAGCTGAGAGATAAATTGGAGGGTGAGGGGAGAGGGAATAATAGCAGGTGATAGATGCAAATGGGGGTAACAATGATAGATCGGTGGGGAGGGTGGAGTGGATAGATGGGAAGGAAGATGGACAGGTAGGACAGTTCAAGGAGGTGGTGCCGAGATGGAGGGTTGGCTCTGGTATGAAGTGGCGGGAGGGGAGATTTGGAAACTAATGAAGCCAACATTGATGCTGTATGGTTGAAGAGTCCCAAGGCGGAAGATGAGGCATTCTTCCAGTTGTTGGGTGGCTTAGATTTGGCGATGGAGGAGGCCCAGGACTTGCATGTCCTTGGGGGAGGGGGAGTTGAAGTGATCTGCCACAGGGTGATGGGATTGTTTGGTGTGTGTGTATCCTAGAGATGTTCCCTGAAACATTTCATGAGTTGGCGTGCTGTCTCCCCAATGTAGAGGTAACCACATCGTGAGCAATGGACACAGTAGATGAGGTACGTGGATGTGTAGGTAAGTGTCTGCTGGCTGGGAGACATTTGGAGCCTTGGATGGAGGTGGGGTGGAGGTTTTACATCTCCTGCAGTGGGGACAGAAGTTGTCGGGTTTGTAGAGAGGGTTGGTGGGGGACGTGGACCTAACAGAGTCACAGAGTGAATGGTCTCTGCAGACAGAGGTGGGGAGGGAAATACATTTTTGGTGATGGGATTTGATTGTAGGGGTGGAAATGGCAGAGGATAATGGGGTGGAAGGTGAGGACCGAGGGGTTCTATCCTTGTTGCGGCCGGAATTAGAGGGCAAAGGTGAAGGAAGTGCAGGTGATGCGCTAAAGGGCATTATTATCATGTGGGAGGGGAAATTGCGGTTCCTGAATTAGGTTGTGCTGGGCTCCACCGTTGTTGCAAATAAGGGTAATCTGGAGTCTCCTCCTCCTGCTCATTGTTTAATTGCCCAACACTATTCATAAGTGGACTAGACAGGATACAGGCCTTAATTTGGTCAATTGCTTGTGGGCTTGTTTAGCCTTGTCTGTTTCATGCTGCTTCTGCTGTTTGGTGTGTTGTTGACACCACATTTCAATGTAGGCTGATGTTGCTCCTGGTATACTCTCCTGCACTCTGCATTGAACCAGCGTTCACATCTCATGATCAATGCTAATGGAAGTGTGAGGGATGTTGGGCCATCAGGTTGAGAATTGTGGTTGAATACAATTCGTATTTGCTGATGCCCACAGTTTCTCATGGAGGTGATTTTATTGAAAGAGAGAGGATCTTGAGGGGACCTAACAGGATGGTTGCTGAAAGGACTTTTCCCTTTGTGGGAGAGATGAAAATTTGGGGTCACAGTGTAAAATAAGAGGCTTCCCATTAAGATCGCGATAAGGAGGAAGGGTTTTCTTTTGAACGATCAAGGGTCTGTGGAATTCTCCTCCCCAGAGAGCACTAGAACTGAATCATGTAATATGCTAAAAGTAAAAATAGGTTCTTGACTAACAAAGAAGTCAGAGTTTGGGAGTAACCAGGTAATGGAATTCAAGTTCCAACCAGATCAGTCATGACCTCACCAAATGGCAGAACAAGCTGAAGAGATATCCTACCTCTGCTCCTGATTCATATGTTTGCTGCTGTATCTGAAATTAGCAAGTATACCTCTGTCTCTTACTCAATGCTACATTGTGGAAAAGCTCAAAGTTTGTTTATTTTGTATATTTTAAGAAATTCCAAAAGCAGACTTTGAATTAAAATGAGATTAAGGATGTGAGTGGGGAGGGAGATGATCAAATCCTGGTGAAATTTGTTGCCTTGATAACTTCTTGGGAATATTTAATTCTTGCTTTCAATTCTCATACTCCACAAAGTGCTAAAGGTACTTAATGAGGTAAATTATCTTGTATCCTATTACTAAATATGCTATCACCTGTGAGTATGTGGTATTAGTAGTATATTTGAGCAAGCTTAATCAAATAAAAATAAATTATCTTGCTTCGCTCCTAAAAGTAACATTAAATTTAATATACATACACTACAGTTCAAAAATAGTACGAATCAATCTATCACCATGAGAACATTTTAAACTGTTCTGTAACTGAGAAATGTAGTCACCAGTTGAAATTTGAATGTGCATGTGGCATTTCTGCCATCCCATTGATGCCCAAGTTTGCCTGCTATTAACTGGACCGCTTGAATTTGCAAATCAGAGTCTGATGTCTGTGGAGGGACTCAGATTGTAATTTTCAGATTCAAAAGTACCAGCTGTTGATCGACCTGAAGGAACTATGAGTAGTCACATAAAACAGACGAGGGAAGTTTAACTTACTTTTGTGGACTAGGAAGAACAGAACTACTTTTACTAATTTCATATTCGGGTAATATAGCGGTTTGGATCAGAAATTGGCTAGCTGAAAAAAGACAGAGGGTGACAGGTGATAGGAAATATTCATCCTGGAGTTCACTTACTTGTCGTGTACCACAAGGATCTGTTTTGGGTCCATTGTTGTTTGTTATTTTTATAAATGAGCTGGATGAGGACATAGAAGGACGAGTTAGTAAGTTTGCAGATGATACTAAGGTTGGTAGGGTTGTGGATAGTGACAAAGGATGTTGTAGGTTATAGAGAGGCATAGATAAGCTGCAGAGTTGGGCTGAGAGGTAGCAAATAAGTTTAATGCGGAAAAGTGTGAGGTTATTCACTTTGGAAGGATTAACAGGAATGCAGAGCATTGGGCTAATGGTAAGATTCTTGGTATTGTAGATGAGCAGAGATGAATATTGTAGATGAGTAGGTGTCCAGGGACATAGATCCTTAAAAGTTGCCACTAGGTTGATAGGGTTGTTAAGAAGGCATACAGTGTGTTAGCTTTTATTGATAGATTGAGTTTTGGAACCATGCAATCATGCTGCAGCGTGGCCAGATTTGGAGTATTGTGTACAGTTCTGGTCACTGCATTATAGAGAAGATGTGGAAGCTTTGGAAAAGGTTCAGAGGAGATTTACGAGGATGTTGCCTGGTATGGAGGAAGGTCTTAGGTGGAAAAGCTGAGAGACTTGAGGCTATTTTCTTTAGAGAGAAGAAGGTTGAGAGGTGACTTAATTGAGACATAGATAATCAGAGGGTTAGATAGGGTGGACAGTGAGCGCTTTTTTCCTCTGGCAGTGGCTAGTATGAGGGGACATAGTTTTAAATTGAGGGGTGATAGAAATAGGACAGATGTCAGAGGTAGTTTCTTTACTCAGAGTAGTAGGGGCATGGAATGCACTGCCTGCAACAGTAGTAGACTCACCAAGTTTAAGGGCTTTTAAACGGTCATTGGATAGGCATATGAACGAGAATAGAATAGTGTAGGTTAGATGGCTTCAGATTAGTTCCACAGGTCGGCACAACATCAAGTGCCAATGGGCCTGTACTGTGCTGTAATGGTCTATGTTCTATATAGACATGCGCAAAAGCATTCTCTGGGATTGTCTCCTGTCCATTCTAGGCTTGACCTATTGATTGGTTCGGTGTTGTAGGTCTCTAACAATTGCTGAAGAAGGGCTTATGCCCGAAACGTTGATTCTCCTGTTCCCTGGATGCTGCCTGACCTGCTGCGCTTTTCCAGCAACACATTTTCAGCTCTAACAATTGGCAAGCTGCATTAAGGAGCCCAGCTTGCCATCTCAGCTCACAGGCAATGCTTAGCAAAAGAGTAAGTGGTTGAGGGAAACCTCCAGTGCTGGCAAGGCCATTCTGTCAATTTCATGCGGACTGCAAATGGAAGTCAAAAAGTGGCCATTTCATTATAGAGAGTACACAAATGTGGAATATAGAGCCCCTAGTCTTTCATTAGGAATTTAAACTCCTTTATAAAATTTTAAGAAACAGAGTACATAATTCTGTTTGGATAAGGTTGAATTGACTTTAAAATTTTTGCTAACTGGTCAGTTAAAATTGACTAGAAATTCAGTGTGTGTTCTTATAAACACTAAGATTTCAGCCAGTTAATTTATGTGAATATTAAACATCTGGGAGTTAGCCTGTTCAAACACATTGGAATCAGTTTTTATTTTTACAGCTAAATATCAACGTAATGAGGAAATGGAGGATTGGATGCTCCTCACGGAACTTGTTGAATTTCCCTTTAATTTGAAAGCAAAGAAAATCATTCTCTGGTGTGATCCTCCCTATCAGATTTTCCTTTCTGCATTCCACCCACATAATGCAGAAAAACAATGATCTATCCCATTCTATACAATCATCTCTGTTTTTTCTCGTAACAGATCTTTAAGGGTGAATCAACGAGCTGAATCTTTGATCAGACCTGTGATGTAGGTGCTGAATTGGAATTATTTACACAGCTGTGGGAGTTTCTCACAACCCAAAGTGACAAAACTGATGGAGTACTACCTGTAGTTGGTGCACTTCATTGTTTCTGAGAATGACTAGGATAAAAAAAAAAGACATAGCTTTGCAGTAATGTTACAGGCCAATGACCAAAGACCTATGATTGAACAAAAAAAGCTGACGATTGTTACGAGTTGTGCTTATTTCAAAATATATGAATACTTTCAACATTTGTAATCTGTTCAAAAGGTTTTAAATAAAGAAGTGGCTTAGGGCTTTTCCTAATATGTTAAAACCACGTATCTAAATTCTAAATAATGGTTTGATATATGTTTGATCCTTGCCCTGTGATTTCACCCTATTCAACTTGTGTTTGCTTTGTAGAAATTTCAGGTTTTTTTCTTATGAGGGCTACTTTTCCAGGTCTGTACCTGATATGGGTACTGCATCACCATTAATGAAACACCGCACAGCACTGACATGGAAAAGCACCCATCTCTTGCCATCATTTTATCCATACTGTAGAAATCACTGCAAATAAGTGAAAATACACTTTCTCTTTGGACTTGAAAGATTCCTTTCAACATCTAATAATAGCAAGGAGGTATATTTGTATGAGGAGCTGATGTAAGTTCACTCTTGATGGAGACAGGCCAGTGATCAACATGTAACAATATAATCTGTGTAAGCCTGGCTTAATTTTGGTTCTGTAGAGACTGGCTATGCTACTCAGTGGTGAGAATCCTAGCATGATTAATTAAGTGCCTTTTTTAACCATTGATTTTTTTGTATCTTCTGTTTGACAGCCACTTTACATCCTGTTTTAAACTATTGCATGTTAAGTTTGTGCGTACTTCATTTTTTCCCCAAACAATAGTAATATGATAGTTTGAATAGAATATGTAATCTATCTTTTGTATGTTAGTGTCATGGTGAAGTTGACGACCATAAGCTTTAGTTGTAACTTTTTCAGATATCGTTGGGCATGTACGGAATAATAAACAAGAGCCAATATGGGTTCAGTGAAAGCATATTATATTTGATCATCTTGATTGAGTTTTTTTAAAAAAGAAACTTTCATGCACAGCATTTATTGCCCATTCATAATATCCATTGAGAAAGAGCAGCTTGCTCAACTGTATCAGTTAGGACTCAGCCATATTTCTCTGGACCTGGAGTCTCACACAGGCCAGGCCAGGTAAGGACTGTCAATTTCTTTTCCTGAAGGTGCATGATTGAAGCAGATGAGCTTTTAGGACAAATGATGATAGTTTGGTGGTCACCATGACTCCGACTAGTTTTCAGTTCTAAATTGCACTGATGTTTAAAATCATTAAAGCTTTCAAAAGCTTTACTTAGAAATCATAAAATCTAGATGGAATGAATATCTAGATGAAATGAATAGAGAAGTTGTTTCCAATGTCTAAACGGTCATTCGTCAGAGGGCTCATACTTAAGGTGCTGTGAACATCTGGTTCATAATTCATACATTTTTAGAACATTTTGTTTTAGGAATTAAAGTTTTAACTTTTTTTAAAGGCATCTAATTGAGAAATTGTGAAGGTACCCTGAACAAGCAACCCCAGATTGAATACAATGAAAAGGCAACCTGTGTTTGATTTACAAAATCAGGGTTAATAGTGAAAAGTTTAATCAGTGCTGTGGTTCTGTTCGCCGAGCTGGAAGTTTTTGTTGCAAACGTTTCGTCCCCTGACTAGGTGACATCCTCAGTGCTTGGGAGCCTCCTGTGAAACGCTTTTGTGGTGCTTCCTCCGGCAAGTTTAATCAGTGAATGATCCATCTTTGAAGCTTATAATGGAGTCAGGGATTCTAGAGAAACAACAATACAACTTTATTAGCAACATGAATTATTTATACAGGTTGCAGAACTGAGGCATTGAATTGCATGCAAAATAATTTGTTTGTATTTCTGTTTGTATCATCCCAAAACGTGCCAAATTGCCAGAGACTGAGCTTTCAGGTGGAGCCTTCGGTAGAACTTTGTTTTATTTCATTTATCTATGTGTGCTTGCTATCAGAAACAGACAGTTCAGTGGGTTTTGGTGAGAGAATTGAAGCTGGGAGGTTTGCTCCAGAATATTGAATCTAGATCCAGCTGGTAGGGGGAGAAAACTACAGTGCTCCTCATTGACATTTGGTCTTTTTGTAAATAATTGACTTGGAAAGGGTGGTACAAAAGCTGGTGAGGGGAGGAAATGCTGACTGAGGAAAAACAGCCCATGGATGTCCAGGATGTCCAATGGAGCTATATTGTCCACATGCATAAACTTCAGAAAGTTGGAGGATCACTTTGTCTGAAGCTAATGGAATCATTCCCATGTAAGTTATACCTCAATATATAGTTGAAATATGATGGCCAACTAAAGGATATTGCAGATGGCTGTGGCATAATGTTTGGGTTGGTCCTCAATAAAGTGAATGAACCTTCAAGATATTGTAAGACAGAACTTTTAAGGGGTGTGGGCAAATAACTTGAATTTATTTTATAGCGTGAGCTATAATGTTAAGTTAGAGGTGGTTGTTTGGTTTAATTTCTTGTTGTGTAACATTAAGGTTTTGTTTTTAAAAACTGTGATATGCATGGCACTGTCAATTAATTCCTGGATATTCAGATTTCTTCTTTAAACATTAATCTTTAATCATTAATAGTCCATAACAGGATCACAACAAAGGTGATTAGCTAAACATCTCAAGAGAACACGTATAAATGTTTATACCTAGTGAGGAGTTCATATTTAAAACATGCTGCCTCAGATTAATGCTGAAAGTTTTAGTAATTAATTACAAAATAAATTTGGTTATATACTTTGAAAATATTGTTGTATATGTATAGGGAAAGAGCTGGGGATGGGATGAATTGAATAGTTCTTCAAATGAACTGATACAAACTTGATAGATTGATAGCCCCTTGCTATGATTTCAGAATTAAAGTATTTATTTGAGAATTAAGTGGAGTCCATTGTGAATTTTTTTCGGGCAATGTATTTGCGGCTCTGAGCCAGTCGTATGGAAGTTCAGCAAATGCCGATCTAGAACACTTGTCAAAATCATCCGCAAATGATTAGTAATGAAACCTTTCCAAAGGTTCAGTAGGATATGAAGATTTTTGGAAAAAAATCTGATTTATGTAAGATCTCTTGTAATACAAGGTTTCACTATACCTGAGGGAAAAAGGCAGGAAATTGCAAACTCAAAGCTCATGTTGTTTGACAAGACTCAGTGTTATCAAGGACAGCTATAATACAAATCAACCAAATTTATATTATTTGCTTTGACTTGCATCCTCAATTAATTGCACTTCAGCTAGTGGTAGGGCTGCCTTCTCATGTAAACAAAGCTTATCTTTTACATCTCATTTGGCTGGTAAGAAAAGTTGACCTGGTAGCAAAGTCACAACATCTGATCTGTGATGAAGCTGCTCCTTTAACAAGATTATGCAGTCCTTGGCTTTTTTGTTCACAGAGGTCGTAAAAGGAGTGATTCTGAAAAGTCTGGGTTTGAAGGGTTTTACAGCCAGTTTGATTATAGCTAACAGACACCGCCTCAAGCAGAAGGCTTTCAAGTTTCAAGAAAGGAACAAAATGGTTCACAATTTGAAGATGTTGAACTCAATATTAAATCCAGAAAGCTGTAAAGTGCCTAGTCTGAAGGTGAGATGATGTTCCTCCAGTGTGCTGTGATTCACTAGAACATGGCAGCATGCCAAGGACAGATAAGTGGCCATGCGAGCAGGACACTATGTTAAAATGACGGCTGCAGGAAGGTCTGGGTCATGCTTGTGCACAGGCCAGAGATATTCCACAAAGCGGTCACCCAGTCTGCGTGTGGTTTCTCCAATGCCGAGAAGACCACATTGGGCGCAACGAATACAATACACAAGATTGGACAATGTACTAGTGAAACGCTGCTTCACCTGGAAAGACTGATTAAGCCCTTGGATGGTGAGCAGGGAGACGGTGAAGGGGCAGCAGTTGCACCTTCATGGTTACATGGGAAAGTGCTATAGGAGTGGGGGGTGGTGTTGGTGGGTGTGGACTGGCGTAGGGTGTTCTAGAATGAACGATCTCTGTGAAATAAGCATAGGAGGAGAGAGGGAAAGATGTGTTTGGTGTGGCATTCTGCTGGTGTTGTCTGAAATGACGGAGAATGACCATTTGAATGTGGAGACCGGTGGAATGAAAAGTGAAAACAAAGAACCCAATCATGCTGTTGTGAGTGATAGGAACAGGTGAGGGCGGAAGCAAGGGTGAAAGGTCAGATGCAGTTTAGGATCCTGTCAACCACAGTGGGTAGGAAACCACGGTCATGGAAGAAGCAATCCATGTTAGCAGCGCTGTTTTGGAAACATCATCCAAACAGGTGTGACATAGACAAAGGAATTGGGAGAATGGGATGGAATCCTTGTATGATGTGGGTCAACTGTTAATTAGCAGCAGAAGCATATTGAGAAACTGAAATAAATAAACCATAGCAACTTCACAACTTACATTATATGGAGATATTTTCTAAAATTGAAGCTGGTGTTACAAAATTTGCAGTTTTTATTTCTCAATTATCATGTTAAATTGATTTGAGAATCCCTTGTGCCTACTTCTGAGAAGTTATTCCAAATTAAGCACAGTTTAGGTACTTTACTAGGCAGTGCTGGGCCTTCTCCAGCCTTAAGGACCTTGGGGGAAGAAATTTTAGAGGCCAGCAACTGTTTCTATGTCAGCAGCATTAATGAGGAGGTGGTAGCTGTAGTTATTAACATCTACACTAAAGGCCCAGAACCACCAAGCGACCCAGGCCACAACTGAGTGATGGCTGGAGGGGGTTATGGTCTGGGGTTGTGGGGGAGGGTCAGCAGCATGGTCCAGGATGGCCCTCAGCAGGCCCTTGCCTTCCTCCTGAAATTGGGTCTCTTAATCAAGGACTGACTATCTAAAAACAAAGCACCCTCTCCCATCCCCTGGGATCTCAAACACAATCCTGGTAGGGTTTGCCTGTCAGTTTATTGCATGGTGAGCACCTCACTCACCACTAGTTGAATTCCAGGAGCAGCAGAGTGTAGGCCTTCGACATTTTCTAATCAAGTTGTTGTACACTTCAGTAGCAGGTGGGACTTGAATCCAGTCTCCTCGATCAGAGGTAGGGTCATACGAGGCTGAGTTTGCTGCCCTTAAGTAAGCACTAATTTATTGATTGCAGCAGTTCACCACTGCCTTCTCAAGGGCATTTAAGGATTGGCAATAAATGCTAACAATACCCACTTTCCATGAGTGAATAAAAATTAAATTAATCATTACTTAAGTACCTTATTTGTCAGTAAGCCTGGAAGACTGACCATGAATTTTCCTAGTTAAAAATCATACAACACCAGGTTATAATACAACAGGTTTATGGGAAGCACTAGCTTTCAGACTTGATTAAGGAGCAGCACTTCAAAAGCTAGTGCTTCCAAATAAACCTGTTTGATTATAACCCGGTGTTGTGTGATTTTTAACTTTGTCCACCCCAGTCCAATGCCGGCTCCTCCACGTCATGAAATTTCCTGTTCTGGGCTTAATTTGGCCAGAGGCAAGAAAGCATAGAGTTCCCACTGTTCAGTTAAATGCACTTTGCCACCAGCCTCATTTCAGGAGAGAGCATTAAATTCCACCTAACATTTAGTGTCTCACTTTAATGTGTTTATGCATTTTTGTGTTTTCTATCTTAAATTTGTAAGAAAAGTCAAAACCTATGGTCAGATTCTGTGAGTTGGTCATTATCTCTATTTGTTCTAACAGATCACTGCCTGTTTTACTTCCATGGGAACAAGATTGAATTTTTGTACTCATTAAACTTGATTATATTCATTCCGTGCATTAACATTCCTGAACAATAGAATAAATGTACTTCATTTTAATGAGTATGAAAATACTGCATTTCCCCTGTGCTCTACTTCAGTTTCCTAATAATCCTTCTAATAAGAAAAGATTTACTTTGAGATTATATGCAGCAGAGTTACGATGTTGTTTGTTTAAAAACTTCTTCTTGCAGCCTCACTCCATGTTCAATTGGATATAACCAATGTTTCTTATTGAATTGTTAATACTTAAGGGAATAGCTCCACATATCTAAACTTAAATGAATATATAATTTCAATTTTTTCTGTCCAAGTACTTAGCAAAATGATTTCTTTGAAAGGAAAATGTGCATTTGTAATGTACCTTTAATATTCTCAGGACATTTCATCACTTTAAGCATAATATTATGGTGGAAAAATATCTGTAAGGTGCATTTCACGTCTTTGAAGGCTGGGTGGCTGTGGTAATATTTACATGCATGTTGCAGTTTTGAGCAAGGGATAGTGCTGACAGAAACTTAATTTTCTTCTCATCATAACTAATCATGAAACATTCTCAGTCTCGCTCCCATTTCCGTGGTGCTGCCTTCTGCCCTGTATGACTGACACTTGTAAGTAACTGCAACAGCCAATTTATGCATAACAAAGTCCCAAAAAGCAACAACAAATCGGATAATTAACTTGCTCATCTACTTTAGTCTGAATCAGAGATAAATATTAATCAAGACATCAGGAGAACTCAGATGCTTCTCTTTCCTTACTGCCATAGGCCCCACCACCAGGGATATATTTCCCTGCCCTCCCCTATCAGCGTTCCGGAAAGACCACTCCCTCCGCGACTCCCTCGTCAGGTCTACACTGCCCACCAACCCAACCTCCACTCCCGGCACCTTCCCCTGCAACCGCAAGAAATGCAAAACTTGCGCCCACACCAACCCCCTCACTTCCCTCCAAGGCCCCAAGGGATCCTTCCATATCCGTCACAAATTCACCTGCACCTCCACACACATCATTTGCTGCATCGATGTGGCCTTCTCTAGATTGGGGAGACAGGCCGCCTACTTGCGGAACATTTCAGAGGACACCCGCACCAACCAACCCAACCGCCCCGTGGCGGAACATTTAATTCCCCCTCCCACTCCGCCAAGGACATGCAGGTCCTTGGCCTCCTCCATCGCCAGACCATGGCAACACTACGCCTGGAGGAAGAGCGCCTCATCTTCCGCCTACGAACCCTCCAACCACAAGGGATGAATGCAGATTTCTCCAGCTTCCTCTTTTCCTCTCCCCCCATCTTATCTCAGCACCGTCTTCTTGACCTGCAATCTTCTTCCCGACCTCTCTGCCCCCACCCCCTCTCCGGCCTATCACCCTCACCTTAACCTCCTTCCACCCTTCACATTCCCAATGCCCCTCCCCCAAGTCCATCCTCCCTACCTTTTATCTTAGCCTGCTTGGCACACCTTCCTCATTCCTGAAGAAGGGCTTATGCCCGAAACGTCAATTCTCCTGCTCCTTGGATGCTGCCTGACCTGCTGCGCTTTTCCAGCAATACATTTTTCTGCTCTGATCTCCAGCATCTGCAATCCTCACTTTCTCCTCCTTGCCATAGGCAGAAAGCAGGGTACTGTGAACGGTTGTTGTTCAGACTGAACAGTGCAGAATCTTTCTTTGCACTATCCATAGGCTGAATTTCCTTGGTAATTGTTTAAAAGTCCAACATTTTACTTTGGTAGGAAAACTTGAGAGCCAATATTGAAAGGCAGTTGGTTGATCTTGTGGTGAAATAAGGTTAAGTGTTTCACAGGTGAATAAGGTTGTTAAAAAAGTATATAGCATGCTTGCATTCATTGCTCAGATGTTTGAGTATAGGTGTTGGGACATCATGTTGAGGTTGTACAGGACATTGGGTGAGGCCTCTACTGGAATACTGTGTACAATTCTGGTTGCACTGCTGCAGGAAGGATATTATTAAGCTGGAGAAAGTTCAGAAAAGATGTACTAGGATATTGTTGGGACTGGAGGATTTGAGTTATAAGGAAAGATTTGATAGGCTGGGACTTTCTTCTCTGGACCGTAATAGGTTGAGGAGTGAGCTTATAGAAGTTTATAAAATCATGAGGGACATAGAGAAGGTGAATGGCAAAGGCTTTTTCCCTTTGGGTGGGGGAATTCAAAACCAGGGGGCATATTTTTACAGTAAGGGGAGAAAGACTTAAGCAAGATCTGAGGGGCATCCTTTGCACAGCGAGGGTGATTCGTATGTGGAATGAACTGCCAGAAGAAATGGTAGATGCAGGTACAGTTCCAACATTTTCAAGATACATGGATGGGTGAGTGAATAGGAAAGGTATGGAGGGATATGGGCCAAATACAGGTAAGTGGGCCGAGTTTTTAGTTTGGAAACTTGGTCAGCATGGAAGAGTTGAACCAAAGGGTCTGTTTCTGTGCTGTATGACACTTTGACTCTAAGTATACCTCCTCTCATAGCAGCATTTTGAGTATAAAAGACTAAAACGGCAGTAACCTACATCTTGACTGTCAGCGTCTGGCAACTGAAATGCATAAAGTCATAAAGCTGTACAGCATGGAAAGAGATTCTTCGGTCCAACTTGTCCATGCTGAGCATATATCCTAAATAAGTCTAGTCCGATTTGCCAGCATTTGGCCCATATCCCTCTCAACCCTTTCTGTTCATATACCTATCCAGATGCCTTTTAAATGTTGCAATTGTACCAGCCTCCAGCACTTCCTTTGGCAGCTCATTCCATACGCACACCACCCTCTGCATGAAAAAGTTGCCCCTTAGGTCCCTTTTATATCTTTACCCTCTCATCTTAAACCTATGCCCTCTAGCTTTGGACTCCTCCACCCTGGGGAAAAGACCTTGTCTATTTATCCTATCCGTGCCTCTCATGATTATATAAACCTCTATAAGGTCACCCCTCAGCCTCTAATGCTCCAGGGAAAACAACCCCAGGCTATTCAGCCTCTCCCTATAGCTCAAATCCTCCAACCCTGGCAATATCCTTGTAAATCTTTTCTGAACCCTTTCAACTTTCACAACATCCTTCCTATAGCAAGGAGACCAGAATTGCAGTATACATCATTAACATGGAAACTCTCCCTAATCTCCCACTTCCAACAGAAAGAGCAACCTCTCTTCTAAAGACCACCTTTGCACCTTAACAGCCTACAGACCAAGAAAATAGCACGGTCTTCCTTCTGTTTTTTTTAAAAAAACACTGCTTCAGGCTCACTTAGTACCCATGTTTTATATTTCTAATTTTTAATCAAGAGATTGGTCTCAATAAAACATATAATCAAACAAAAACCCACTCTACTCAATGTTGTAGATTTACAAAACAGGCAGTAAGATTACATTTAAGCCACTTAGCTGCTCCCCCATGCAGGCATCTCCAAGGTCAGCTCTGAATATTGCAGTGTGTTAATTTTTTTTAGACAAACTCTGATGTCCAAGGATACTTGAAATCAAACAGTCAGCTAAGCAGATCCACGGCTAGGTCAGACAGCAGTGTGGGTTTATTTCTGTTTTCCATCTTCAAATGTATCTTATATTTTGGAAGCTCTTTCATTGATTTCATACAAAGTTCCCAAGGTGGGCTGGATGGAAATAAAAACAATTGTTGGAAAAACTCAGCAGGTCTGGTAGCATCTGCAAGGAGAAATCAGAGTTGATGTTTCAGGTCCAGAGCATCCTCTTCAGGACAATGGAAATCCTGCCTGGGGTCCTGTCAATATATGTAAAGTTTAAAAATAATAAAAGTACAGAAAACATCATTTAACCCTCACTTCCCTTTAGTCTCTCTTCCCCATTCATGCCAACTTATACCAACTTAGCAATTTACCTATTTTTCATAGCCCCTTCATACTACTAAGTCATCCTATGACCTTGCACTCTTGTTCCATTGCCCTTCTTATACCCTGAGATATCCTGTGCATATTTGCATGTGCCTTATAATGCCTCATTCCTCCTGAGCCACCCTATCCCCTTATCCCTTGACCTGTTAAATCTCTATTGCCCTTATGCCTAATTTGTGCCAACTCATATCGCTCTCTCCTCTGATCATTGAGTGGCTATCATGGGCATTAATTAGCAGGCAAGATAACAGCATATAAAGTTCCCAGATTTTTATAATATCATTACTGAATAAGCACATATTTTCATCGACCTAAAACAAACATCCAGTCCAGTGAAATTACAAGACCACAACTCTGATGACAATGAAGATTTCACTTCAGTGGTTAATAGCTAATGTCAATAAACATCTCATTCAAATACTTAAAATGTCACTTAAAACAAACATTTGCATTCAATAAACAAGTGGAACTGTCCAGCAATAGGTATCCCTTTGTGAATACCACAGTTTGAAAAATTTGTCATGCAGCCAAATCCTGTAATAGTTTTATGAGAAAAGGAACTGTAAAATAGTTAGCACCACTTTTTTAAACCATGTTTTGACCATTTTACTAGTCCCCAGGTGTTCATGTACTTTAATCCACAAGCATGCATTTGCACAATCTCAAAGGCTGTGTTATTTCCACTGGGGATGGTCCAGAATCAAATCCAAAAGATACATTACCTCTCTAAAATGGGAGAAATAAGAAAGACCTTCTTCCAGCACACACCCCTCATACCCATCCATCCTGTATACACCAGATGTCCCACTCATGCAACCTAATACCCTCTGGCCATCCCTCAAATGCCTATGGTAACCTGGATGTCTATGTCCACTCACCATCATTTGCCTCCTTCACATGCGATGTCAACTCATTGAGTATTTTGAATGCTGCTGGAATTGTTCTCATCCAAGAAGCTCAACACCATCGACATTGTTTGCATCTCTGAGATGCATTGCAACAACCCATGAAGACTCCTGAGATAGTCCATCCCAAAGACATGACCTCTTCCACTGAGAACGACAGAGCAACAACCTGCATCACCTGCCACACGCTACCCTGACTCGGAAAAAGATTGCTCTTCCTTCACTGGGTCAAAATCCTTGAACACCCACCATAATGGACTCAGGGTATTCCTACACCTAAAACATTGTAGCAATACAGGAAGGTAGGTCACCATAAACTGTTCAAGGGCAATTAGGATTTGAGAATAAATACTGACTTGGATAGTCATGACAATACTCCAACAATGATCAAAAAATCCACACACAATGCAAAAAAAGTGTAGTTTTATTATTTATATGTTGCAGACTGCATTCAGTGCTTTTCTCAATTGTCATTTATAAGTGGGCCTCACTGGCTAGGTCAGGATTTGTTCCTCATCCCAGCCTCTGACCTGGTGTTGGATCATAGAATCCCCACAGTGTGGAAGCAGGTCATTTGGCCTGTTGAGTCACACTGCCCCTCTGAAGAGCATTTCACCCAGACCAGGCCCCCTATCCTGTAATCCTGCATTTTCGATGGCTAATTCATCTAAACTGCACACCTTTGGATTGTGGGAGGAAACTGGAGCACCCAAAGAAAATCTATGCAGACACAGGGAGATTATGCAAACTCCACACAGACAATCAACCAAGGGTAGAATCGAACCTGGCTCCCTGGCACTGTGAGGCCCATGATTGTAACTGAGTGTTCACATGGCAAATCCAGTATAATTTCTGGTTAAGGGTACCCCCACCCCCATATTTTGGGCCTTGTAGTCACTTCTCAACTCCTCTTCTCTTAGCAGGACACCTGTTGACAGTTTTGTGTTATCACTTTTGGAGCAATGTATCCATTTTAAAACAGTTGTGGTTCTGTTCGCCGAGCTGGGAATTTGTGTTGCAGACGTTTCGTCCCCTGTCTAGGTGACATCCTCAGTGCTTGGGAGCCCTGTGAAGCGCTTCTGTGATGTTTCCTCCAGCATTTATAGTGATTTGTATCTGCCGCTTCCAGTTGTCAGTTCCAGCTGTCTGCTGCAGTGGCCGGTATATTGGGTCCAGGTAGATGTGCTTGTTGATTGAATCTGTGGATGAGTGCCATGCCTCTAGGAATTCCCTGGCTGTTCTCTGTTTGGCTTGTCCTATAATAGTAGTGTTGTCCCAGTCGACTCATGTTGCTTGTCATCTGAGTGTGTGACTACTATGGATAGCTGGTCATGTCGTTTCGTGGCTAGTTGGTGTTCATGGATGCAGATCGTTAGCTGTCTTCCTGTTTGTCCTATGTAGTGTTTTGTGCAGTCCTTGCATGGGATTTTGTACACTACATTGGTTTTGCTCATGCTGGGTATCGGGTCCTTTGTCCTGGTGAGTTGTTGTCTGAGAGTGGCTGTTGGTTTGTGTGCTGTTATGTGTGCTGTCCTAGTAGTCGCAGTAGTCCGGCTGTCAGTTCAGAAATGTTGTTGATGTATGGTAGTGTGGCTAGTCCTTTGGGTTGTGGCATGTCCTCATTTGTTGTCTTTCCCTTAGGCATCTGTTGATGAAATTGCGGGGGCGAATACGCTGTATAGGTGTTCTTCTTCCTCTTTTTGCAGTTCTGGTGTACTGCAGTGTGTTGTGGCCCTTTTGAACAGTGTCTTGATGCAACTTCTTTTGTGTGTGTTGGGGTGGTTGCTTTCGTAGTTTAGGACTTGGTCTGTGTGTGTGGCTTTCCTGTATACAAAGCAGAGTACATCCAAAAAGCGCAACAACTGTTTACACTTACCAACACCTACCAAAAGAGGGAGTTTGACCCCACCCCACAGGTCACCAATAGGATAAGCAACACACTGAGGAACCTACAAAAAAACGGACAGATAACCAGGTTTGACCTACAGAGAATGAAACCTGAAAGCAATAACACCCCCAGATTCTATGGACTACCGAAAGTGCACAAACCAGACATCCCACTCAGACCCATAGTACCACTACCAGGGACACCATCACACAAACTGGCTAAAGAACTACAGCAGAAACTGAAACACCCTGATCAGCGGATCCAGACACTCTATACAATCAACACAGGAATTCTTGGACATCATCAGAAATATACACATAGACAAGGAAGAAACTATGGTCTCATTCGATGTAACGGCACTGTTCACCTCTATCGACAAAACCCTAGCCAGAGAAACAATAGCCAACCTGCTGGACATACAGAACAGACAACAGGACCGGGAACCTATCAACAAAGACGGCATACTCAAATTACTGGACCTGTGCCTCACAACACACTTCACATTCAACAACCAAATATATGAACAAATAAACGGCACACCCATGGGCTCACCCATCTCTGGACTCATAGCAGAAGCGGTAATGCAAAGGTTAGAACAAACAGTCTTACCGCAAATTCAACCCAAACTCTGGGTCAGATATGTGGATGACACCTTTGTAATCATTAAAAACACAGAAATACAGAGCACACACCGGATCATCAACGCCACACTCACAGGAATCCGATTTACTAGAGAGGAAGAAAAGGACAACCAACACCCATTCCCAGACGTGATGGTACAGAGAACACCGAACGGAGAATTCACCACAAAGGTATACAGGAAAGCCACGTACACAGATCAAGTCCTAAACTACGAAAGCAACCACCCCAACACACACAAAAGAAGTTGCATCAAGACACTGTTCAAAAGGGCCACAACACACTGCAGTACACTAGAACTGCAAAAAGAGAAGAAGAACACCTATACAACGTATTCGCCAAAAACGGATACCCCCGCAATTTCATCAACAGATGCCTAAGGGAAAGACAACGGAATGAGGACATGCCACAACCCAAAGGACTAGCCACACTACCATACATCAAAAACATTTCTGAACTGACAGCCAGACTACTGCGACCACTAGGACTCATAACAGCACACAAACCAACAGCCACTCTCAGACAACAACTCACCAGGATGAAGGACCCGATACCCAGCATGAACAAAACCAATGTAGTGTACAAAATCTCATGCAAGGACTGCACAAAACACGACATAGGACAAACAGGAAGACAGCTAACGATCCGCATCCATGAACACCAACTCGCCGAGAAACGACATGACCAGCTATCCTTAGTAGCCACACACTCAGATGACAAGCAACATGAGTTCGACTGGGACAACACTACTATTATAGGACAAGCCAAACAGAGAACAGCCAGGGAATTCCTAGAGGCATGGCACTCATCCACAGATTCAATCAATAAGCACATCGACCTGGACCCAATATACCGGCCACTGCAGCAGACAGCTGGAACTGACAACCGGAAGCGGCAGGTACAAATCACTATAAATGCCAGAGGAAACATCACAGAAGTGCTTCACAGGAGGCTCCCAAGCACTGAGGATGTCACCTAGACAGGGGGCGAAACGTCTGCAATACAAATTCCCAGCTCGGCGAACAGAACCACAACAACGAGGACCTGAGCTACAAATCTTCTCCCAAATTTTAAAACAGTGACAAGCAAATGTGTCATGCAATTTTACTTCATCTACCCTCTATCTACCCTCAATCTACCAAAGTATAACAAAACGCTAGCATAGACTGTGCCGAATGGCCTGTTGCACTGTTATTTATCCTCTATAAATGGGCATTATCAATACAAACAATCTGACCTGAAGGAAACAATGTATCTAACTATGAGATTCTTTAAATAAGTTGCAATATAAATTTTAATCCTCATTTAGGCACATCAGGCAAAGCATATTTTTAATGTGATTATAATTGCAATATGGAAGTATTAAAAGAATTTCATTGCGTGTCCCAAAAGGATAAAAATTTCAATTAAAAATCCAGAAAAATTATTTTTGTTGTCTGATTTGCCAGGATTTGGCCACAATGTTTTGAGATTCCTGAACAGAGAGTAGCAGTTGAGGCAAACACATATTTGAAAAGTGAGGGCAAAGCCAGTTTTTTGACCTAAGGTTAATTTTTATGAAGGCTTGATGATGGAAGTAAATGATCAAAGAGACTTGGGCACATTGTTGTAAAGGCAAAAATGAATACTGTAGATGGTGGAGATCAGAGTCAAGATTAGAGTGGTGCTGGAAAAGCACAGCAGGTCAGGCAGCATCCAAGGAGCAGGAAAATCGATGTTTCAGGCATTCATTCCTGATGATGGGCTTTTGCCCGAAACGTCAATTTTCCTGCTGCTCGAATGCTGCCAGACTTGCTGTGCTTTTCCAGCACCACTCTAATCTTGACCCACATTGTTGTAAACCAGATAACCTACTTTTGCCATTCAACTTGTTTGCATCTGAGTTACCATAATGGGTAACAAAGATATTGTTTGGAGGAAGCCACCATGTTTTCCTTAAACATAACCCACAACTGGGTATATGGCTCCAGCTTCTTCTGGTTGATGTCTTGCAAATCCCCCAAACTGGCTTTAAAAGTAATTAAAACAAGTGAAATCTAATTAAAACTGTGTCTCTAATGAAAGCAACGAATTACCCACACTGGGTTTGAATGTAATTAAAATAAGTAAAATCTAATTAAAATTATATCTCTAATTAGGGCAACAACTGCATTTAGATAACAAATTTAATATAGTAAAATACTCCTAGGGTTTTAATGGCAGTAAATGTTTTGATAATTATCAGACAACATTAACACCAAGATTCCACAAAAAGCTATTGGGAGAAGTGACCAGTGGTCATACACGTAGGGGTGGAGAAACACAGACCAGGTTTGTTGGGAAGAATTGCTGTGTAGATTTTTCTACCATGTTTTCAGCGAGGCAAGGTTTCAGAGGTGCATATTTAGACCCTCCAGCTAGGACCACCATTGAACAGGATTGGAATTGAGCTGCAGTTTGACTATATGTGCCTGCCCATTCAACTCAATCAATCTCTGATTTAAAATCACAGTCAGTTCTGATGTAATGCAATAGTTGCGCTCTTGTGCAATCTCACATTAAAGGAAAATTGTGCAATAGCCATCCCATTTAAACTAACGGGGCTGGAATTTCATTATAACAAATTCAGAAGAGGGAAGTTTGTGTTGCAGAAATAACAATCTAAATTCTGCAGTTGCAGTAAAGCCAATTAGAGTTGAAGAAACACGCGTTATAGCAGAACCGACTGTACTGTTTTTCTAGCAATTGTCATTTGCAGAAAGGTTCCAATCACCGGTACTAGGTCCACCATTTTTTGGAATTTATATAAATTATTTGGTTGTGAATAGAGGAAAAATGGTTAGTAAGTTTGCAGATAACACCAGAATAGATCATGTAGTGGACAGTGAAGAAGGTTATCTCAGAGTACAATGGGACCTTAATCAGATGGGTCAATGGGCTGAGGAGTAGCAGAAGGAGTTTAATCTAGATAAATGTGAGGCAAACCAGAGCAGGATTTATATAGTTAATGGTAGGACCGTGGGGAGTGTTGCCGAACAAAGAGACCTAGAGCTGTAGTTGCTTAGTTGCTTAAAAGTGGAGTCACAGCTAGACAGGGTGATGACAAAGACGTTTGGCACGCTTGCCCTCATTGGTCAGAACATTGAACTGGGATGTCATGTTGTAGCTGTACAGGACATTGATGAGGCCACTTTTGTAATATTGCATACAATTCTCGTCGCCCTTCTATAGTAAGGATATTGATACTTGAGAAAATGCAGAAATAATTTACAAGCATGTTACCAGAACTGAAGGATTTGAGCTATAGGGAGAGGTTGAATAGGCTGGGGCTGTTTTTCTTTGAACATCAGAGGCTGATCTTGTAGAGGTTTATAAAATCATGAGGGACATGGATAGGATAAATAGACAAGGTCTTCTTCCTCTGGGGGGCATTGTCAAAAACTAGAGGGCATAGGTTTAAGGTAAAACAGGAAAGATTTAAAAGAGTCTGAAAAGTAATTTTCTGGTGCAGTGGGTGGGACATGTTTGGAACGGGTTTCCAGGGAAAGTGGTGGAGGTGGGTATAATTACAACATTTAAATGGCATCTGGTTGGATATCTGAATAGAGTCATAGAGATGTACAGCAAGGATGTTGGCCAAATGCTGGCAAATGGGACTAGGTCAGATGGACAAGTTGGACTGAAGGATCTGTTCCTATTCTGTATGACTCTATCTATCTACTATCCTTTACATTACGAATGTTTCTTCAAGTCTATGCCCTCTAGTTCTGGTTTACCCAACCAATAGAAATAGTGCAACTAGTGAAACAGTGTGCCCTTAATATCTCAAACTTGGATCAAGCTATTCCTTCATCTTCTTTATTCAAAGGAATACAACACATGTCTGTGAATCTTTCTGTATAATTTTAACATTGGATTTCAGATCCAGAACAATTCACAATATTCCAGTTTGGCAGTGACTAGGATTTTGTATTTTTAAGGTATGACTTGTGTTCTAGACCTCTAGACATAAAGATGTCTGTTAATTAGTTGTTTTGATTATTTTCAGTATATGTTCCTGATAAAATAATTTTCTACGCAGTGAGAACCGAAGTCTCTTTGGATTGCCAGTAGTTTTTCATCCTTTAAAAGTTACCATTTTATCTTTTTCGATCCACAGTGATGACCTTTCATTTGCCTACATGTGAAATTCAGCTATCATAGTTTACTCATTAACCTGATCTATCTGTCTGTCTATCTCTCTGTCTATCTATCTATTTATCTTTTTGATGTTATGCTCCCCTTTACATTATTTATGATACTGCCTATATTCAGCCATAAGAAAATTTGAATATTTGGCTTTCTATTCCATCATCCTACTTGTTACTGAATACCAAAGACATAGGAGCAGAGTTTAGGCTATTCGGCCCATCGAGTCTGCTCCACCATTCAATCATGGCTGATAACTTTCTCAACCCATTTTCCTGCTTTCTCCCAGTAACCTTTGATCCCCTTGACAGTCACTAACCTATCTATCTCTGTCTTAAATATAGTCAATGACTTGGCCTCTACAACCTTCTGTTGCAATGAATTCCATAGCTTCACCACTCTCTGACTGAAGAAGTTTCTCCTCATCTCTGTTCTAAAGGGACTTCCTTTTACTCTAAAGCTGTGCCCTAGGGTCCTAGTCTTTCTTGCTAATGGAAACATCTTCCTAAGGTCCACTTTGTCCAGGCCATTCAGTATTCTGTAAGTTTCAGTTAGATCCTCCCTCATAGAGTCATAGAGATGTACAGCACAGAAATAGACCCTTTGGTCTAACTCATCCACGCCAACCAGATATCCTTCATAAATCTAGTCCCATTTGCCAGCATTTGGCCCATATCCCTCTAAACCCTTTATATTCATAAGCCCATCCAGATGCCGTTTAAATATTGTAATTATACCCACCTCTACCACTTCCCCTAACAGTTCATTCCATTCACATCCTCTGTGTGTGAGAGTTGCCTCTTAGGTCCCTTTTAAATCTTTACCCTCTCATCTTAAACCTATGCCCTCTAGCTTTGGACTCCCCCCTCCAGGGAATTGTCTATTCATCCTATCAATGCCCCTCATGATTTTATAAACCTCTATAAGATCATCCCTCAGCCTTTGAAACTCCAGGGAAAATAACCCCAGTATATTCAGCCTCTTCCTATAGCTCAAACCCCCCAACCCTGGCAACATCCTTGTAAATCTTTTCTGTGTCCTTTCAAGTTTCACAATTTCCTTCCTACAGCAAGGAGACCAGAATTGCACACAGTATTACAAAACAAGGTGAATAAACTGATTCCAGTTTTGTGGAAAGACTCATGAAGAATATGAACCTTCAGAATGACATACAGAAAATGTGGCTTAACATAATGTGTTTTTAACAAATAAAAAGTAAGAACATAAAGTAAAACAATTTTAAGGTCCATCAAGTATAGACCTAGAGTCCTCATATGTTAGGGCTTTCTCTCCTGCAGTTGTTCTTGTGACCCTCCTTTGGATCCACTCCAGGGCCAGTATATCCTTCCTGAGGTATTTGGCCCAAAATTGGTTACAGTACTCTAAATGTGGTCTGACCAGAGCCTTATAAAGCCTCAGAAGTGCATCCCTGCTTTCATATTCTTGTCCTTGCAAAATAAATGCCAACAGTTTGTTTGCCTTCCTAACTACCAACTCAAACTGCAAGTTTACCTTAAGAGAATCCTAGACTCGAACTCCTAGGTCCCTTTGCACTTCAGACTTCTGAATTTTCTCCCTCCCATTTAGAAAATAGTCCATGCCTCTATTCTCCCTACCAAAGTGCATGACTTCACACTTACCCACATTTGCCAATTGTTTATCCACTCTCCTAAACTGTCTAAATCTTTCTGCAGCACCACCAACCCCACCCCCCACCCCCACCTCCTCAATACTGCCTGTCCCTCTACCTTTCTTTGTATAATCTGCAAATTTAGCCAGAATGCTCTCAGCTCCTTCAATTCGATCATTAATGTACAAGACAAAAAGTTGTGGTCCCAACACTGAGCCTTGTGGAACACCACTAGTCACTGGCTGCCATTCTGAAAAGGACCCTTTTATCCTCACCCTCTGCTTTCTGTTTGATAGACAATCTTCTATCCATGCTAGTACGTTGCCTCTAATGCCATGTGCCCTTATCTTATTTAGCAGCCTCCTGTGCGGCACCTTGTCAAAAGCCTTTGTGAAGAACAAGTAGATAACATCCATTGGCTTTTCTTGGTCTAATTTGCTCATTACTTCCTCAAAGGATTCCAGCAGATTTATCAGGTATGACCTCACCTTGAAGAAATCATGCTGACTTTGCCCCATTTTACTATACACTTCCAAGTATTCAGAATACAGTGAGATGATGAGGTCCTAACTTAGACCCTTGCAGGACACCATAAGTCGTATCCTGCTGATTACAGTACTTGCCACACACTCCCTGCTGCTCAGCCAATTTCCAAATCAATAATTTTCCTTCAATTCCATGAGTTTCAACTTTTAAAGTTATCTTAGAAGAACTTCATCAGAGGCCTCCTGAAAATTCACATAAATAATATCATATAGACTCACAATCTTAATTTGTGTCTTCAAAAATAAAGTTCCATCAGATTCATTACATGTATCTGATAATCTACAAATCTAATCTAACTCTCTCTGATCAACTGAAAAATAGAATGTGTTCAGAGACTTCATCCTTAATTTATTGGGATATTATTAGAATCTATAAAAGATGCTTTGTAAACTGGACTGTAATTTCCTGATTGCCTCATGTCAAATATCAGAGTGACATGTTCAACTTTTAAATCTAAAGGAATACTGGAAATGTAGAAATTTTTGTCCATTATTCAGATTTAATTCCCTTGGGACATATTTGGTCACTAATGTATTAACCCCACTGATCCTAAATTCTTAAGATGAGTTAAATAATATCTCATAGTGGATAAAATCTCTGGTTCTGAGTATGACCATTTGCAGGATAGAAATCATGTGCTTATGAAGCTTTTAAAGGCTTCCCTTGTTTGAAGGGGAAGATAGTTTTTGTCAGCATGGAGCTTAAGAAAAAGTGATAGCTTTGTGAGAAATAGAGCTGGTATAGCTGAGTGAACACGTTTTGAAAGCCTATCACTGAGTTTTTGGGGTGATTGTGAACAAAGCAAGCTGAGTTGACATTTTCATGACTTCAGATTATAGTATGTTATCTAAATTTGTCTATAGTTACATGTGATACAGTATATGAAGCATGAACAGCACATCAAATTATCTTGAGCTGAAAAAGTGTTGCTAGAAAAGCGCAGCAGGTCAGGCAGCATCCAAGGAGCAGGAGAATCGACGTTTCGGGCATGAGCCCTTCTTCAGGAATCCTGATTCCTGAAGAAGGGCTCATGCCCGAAACGTCGATTCTCCTGTTCCTTGGATGTTGCCTGACCTGCTGTGCTTTTCCAGCAACACTTTTTCAGCTCTGATCTCCAGCATCTGCAGTCCTATCAAAAAAGCTTCCCTCACAATCAATTTTTAGTGCCTTGCCCGAATATCCTTTATGTAGTAGGGTGCACTTCTCAGCTGTAAACTTCTGTATGCAATCACTTATTCACGTACTGAATTATATTTTTCAGTACGGACCTATCCATGTAATGCTCATGCGTAATGCATACACATTCCACCTCACCCAAGATGAGCTGCATGTTGACAATGGATTTAACTGTATGTCTTCCAGTATAAATTTGACACTTCTAGACTGTTTGCAGAAGAGATCAGCAAATAACGATGGCAGAGCAGCCATCTTTGGAGGATGGCATCAAAACGTTCTTATATTATGTAAAGATGCAGCCCTTGGGTTTTCTGGAAAAAAGTCATATTAAAGGAGCAGGAGGTAGAGATATGTACTGATCTTGGGTTTGTTGTCTTCAGCTCTTCTTTTTTACTCTTTGGCTCTAGGTTTCACAATAAAAAAAACAATATGAGGTCATGCATTCTGCTGAAAGTGTCAAGTGAAAGGACAGTCTTCCTAATTGCTTTTAAGGAGTGTGAGAGAGGGTACGGCCAGTCTCCAGTGACACGGAGTACAATTGTGGCCATCAATATGCAACATAATCCACTGATGCTGACTCAACAGAGTAACATCATCACAGCAATTTCAAGTCTAAAGTGGAAAAGGGGGTTAAAGGATCATTTTCAAAACATTTATGAGTATGAGCAGATGATGGCAGGAACCATCTGACTGGAGGTGTAGCTCACTTATGCTCTCCACAGATGAGGTCAATTATTTGGATTTGTTTTTAAAAATTCCTTTTTTCTTTAAATATTATAGTGATATTTTAACAAAATTGTTTGTCAGAGATGCAGCCCTCAGTAACTTGGCCAGCATTTACTCTCATCCCTCCTTGCCCTTGAGAAGGTGTTGGTGGGCTGCTTTTTTAAACCGCTACAGTATTTTTAGTGTAGGTATAGAGAGGGAGTCCCAGGATTTTGACCCAGTGGTACAGAAGGAATAGCGAAATGTTTCCAAGTCCAGGATAGTGAGTGGCTCAGAAAGAAACTTGCAAACAGTGGTTTTTCTTTGTATCTGCTGCCTTTGTCCTTTTAGGTGGTAGTGGGTTTGAAGATGTTGCTTTGACCAAGGTATCTTGTGGATAGTACACGCTATTGCTACTACACATTGGTTCTAGAGGGAGTGAATGTGGATGTGGTACCAAATGGGCTATTTTATCCTCAATGGTGGCAACCTTCTTGAGTATTGTTAGAGTTGCGCACATCCAGAAACTGGGAAGTATTCCGTCACATTTCTGACTTACCTTGCAGACAATAGATAGGCATTAGAGAGACAAAAGGCAAGTTAATTCTTGCAAAATCCCAAGCCACTGACTTGTTTATGTTGCCAGTGTATTTATATTGCTAGTCCAATCCATCTTCCGTTCAATGGTAACACTCAGAATGATAACAGTGCAAGATTCAATGATGTAATGAAGAGATGATAGTTATATTCTCTCAGGCTGAAGGTGATCGTGCCTGCATTTGTGTGGCATAAACATTGCTTGCCACTTGTCAGCCCAAACTCATATATTGTCCAGGTTTTGTTGCATTTGGTAATGGACTGCTTCACTACCTGAGGAGTTGTGGATAGTGCTGAAGATTGTGCAATCATCAGTGAACATCCTTACTTCTGACCTTATGGTGGAGGAAAGGTCATTGGTGAAGTAGCTGAAGATAATTGGACCTCAGAAGCTACCCTGAGAAATTCTTGTAATTTCAAATTTGAGATGGAAGAGGGGTTTAGGGGATTGTTTTCAAAACATTTGCGAGTATGAGCAAATGATGGCAGAAAAGTAGGAGCCATCTGACTGGAGAGCCAGCTCATTTTTATTTTCCGCAGATGAGGTCAATTATTTGGATTTGTTTTAAAAATTCCTTTTATACATCAAAGATGTTTTGGAGTAGAAATGACTACACTCCAACAATCACACCCATAGGCCAATTTAATAAGTGATGTCGAACAAACTCTGGGCTAGATTGAAGGTGGCTGGGGTCTCCATATCGTATTTTGAGCTCCCACAGAAGTTCAGTGCTGTGATGCCATTCCTGAACTATTAGTGTAGAGTCTGGGTCAGAATTGCATTGACTGTCCAGAGCAGGTCGCAGATAATCAATTGAGGGCAATTAGGCCATTTACAGCCTGAATTCCTGTCAGCAATACAGGGAAGAAACATAAACCAGACAATCTCTTCTGGAATACTCTGTGCAGAGTCAGGACCCAAGAACTGAGCCTAAATTCCCAGCCTTGCACTAAAGTCCACAGCACACATCTGCACAATGCTGATGTACAACATTCATATTGTATCATTCCAGTCACTAGAGTGCATATGGCTGGAATATTTGCACAGAATTCCTGCAACACTCCTTCCCCATACTCATGATGGAAACCCAAAAGCAAGTCGTAATGCTTTTCAGATAACTTTCCACTTCAAACCATTGGACATCTTGGGTTCCAGCAAGACCATTTTTTTCCTCTCACAGCTTGTAAAGGTTTTGAATGTTAGATAATGAGAACTGTTCATCAGAGATCATTGCTTCAACAGTCTCAGAACTTCCATCAGGTTTCCTGTTGTTGCAGAGTAGTGACCATGGTGAGATAATGGACCAATGACTACTCATCATGACCCGAATATGATACTCCTCAACCTGCCATCCTCCTATATTGTGTATATGCCAACATCAAGCAAAGCAATCTCAATATCTTGTGTAACAACCAGACTATTTTGGGTTCAGATCATTGTTTCTTTAAGTCATAATACAAAAAGAAGGCAAGAGTAATTGTCAGGAAAAAATGTTTTAAGCAATACTAGTAAAGAGAAAGCTGAAAAAATAAAGTACTTACACCTGGAGAGAGAGAGAGTGCATAGGAAATGAGTGAATAAACCATCAGAGCAGAAAGAGCTAGTTGGCGTGCATGCTTCAAATGTTCTTTATATAATGACAGGGATAACAGGAACAAATTAAATAGCAGGTGCAAATTCAACTTGGAGGGTGTGGTATGTTCGTAGTTATTAGAGATATAGCTGTAGTACAGTGTTATGAAGTTGGGTAGAATACTTATGAAGTGGAAAGCAGGGTGCCAGAACTTATTTGTAAAAATGATAAGGGTGTTGGGGGTGGGGGTGGTGGTGGTAGTGGTGGTGGTGGAAAAGAGTGTGTGGCTCCATTAAGAGGTAGAGGACTTTTCTAAGTTTGGAGATTTAAACCAGAAAGGTCTGTGAGCAACTACAGATGTACAGAGAGTTCTAAACTTGAAACATATATCAATTGGCTTTGTGATTGGAAACTTTAGGTTTGATTAGATATTTTGGCAACTAGCTGGAATCAGCCAATTAAATTAAACTGAGTAGTTAGAAACTGAAAGCCAATCATATTTAAATATTATGGTTTTGACAACTTCAGACCAGTAGTATTGTAAGGAAACTCTTATGCCATCATGGATATAAAGAAGGGGGCAATTGGGCAGAGAGGGGAGAGCCAATTGCTATCTGAAGTGAGAGCAAACCTGACATCTGAGGAATAAATACCTATCTCTCACACAAAACCACTAAACTCTCGAAAAAGCACCATAAAACGTACATCTCGCTAAGAGTCCTCATGGAAGAAATTACAGAGAAAACATCCCTGACAGCAGGATCAGCAGAAGAAAGGCTGGAGAGAAGACAGAGCATTCCAGATGACCCATTCTGTGTGAATTTTGAGAGACTAAGTTTTAATTTATTGTTCTCTTGTTAATTAGATTTATATAAATGGAGACCTGTGTTTATTGGAACAGCATGCTAGCATGCTGTTTGTTCAGTCAAGGAATAATTAGTAGTTAGGGGAGAGTTGATCAGTTTGCTAGTAATTCTGATCATTTGTTCACTGTTAGGATTAAATGAATAAATTGTTACTTGTTACTTATACAGTGAGTATCAGGGATTCCTTTCATTTTTAACAGTTTACGAGGGGCAAGGCAAGCTTCTCTAGATGTTTAGGGTTTAGTTATTGGGTGGAGACATCTACTCCCGCCGTAGCAGTTTAGGTTAGTTATCTGAATGGTTTGATCTTCCCTTCTATACCAGGAGGTGACAGGGAAAATGGTAGGGAGACTGGCGGTAACATTAGTGATTCAGAATCACTTCATTAATAAGGGGATAGAATAAGAGGTAGGCAGCCAGTGAAACTTTTATGGGGAGAATTTAGAAAGACAAAAGATTTAAACCTCAGTGAGAGCTATGTGTAAAGACTCAGTAACAGCTGTGAAGTGTTAGGATGCTCAAATCAACAAAGGCAGAGTGGTTTTAATGGGGAATTTTAATGTTCATATTAATTAGAATAACCAAATTAGTTCATGTCAGAAAGTTTTTTTTAAAGTTTTGACGATACTCCAGGAAGTTTTCTGCAGCAATGTGCCTTAGTATTAATTAGGAGACTAACCATGTTAGATTTAGTAATGAATCAGATTTAATTAACTTCCTAATGATATACGGATATTCATCTAATACTGAATAATAATGTAATTGAGTTCAATGCAATGTCTGAAAGTGAGAAATGCAAAACATCTGCTCAGCTTCTAGCTTTGGGTAAAACTGACTTCACTGAAATGAGACTGTGATTGCCCACAGCAAACTTTGCAAATCTGCTAATGGGTCAAATTAAAAATGATTGGTGAGGGGTGTTCAAAAACAAATTTAATGTGCTGCAGAACCAGTTTCTACTGAGAAACAGCAAGTGCTTAAGTGCCAAAATGTGCTTAATGAATGAGTTAGGAGACAACATAAAGAGAAAGCATAACAAAATGCGAAAACCTGCACAGATCAAGTGAAAGATATAAAGTGTCCAACGAAGTATGTCAAATTGATAATATGAAGTACAAAAGATGTACTAAAATAAAATTGACGAGAATATGAAAAGCATAGTTTATCAATTATAATGGAAAAGGGATGATCTGGTGCTGTTGAATTTTAAAAGTAAAGAACAAAGAAAATTATGGCACTGATCCATAATTGCGCCAATCCAGATCCTCTATCTAAACCTATTACCTATTTTCTAAGGATCTATATCTCTCTGCTTCCTGCCCATTCATGTATCTATCTAGATACATCTTAAATTATGCTATTGTGCCTGCCTCTACCACCTCTGCTGGCAATGTGTTCCAGGCACCCACAACCCTCTGTGTCAAGAACTTTCTCCGAATATCTCCCTTAAACTTTTCCCCTCTCACCTGGAATTAGTCATTCCTAATAATTGAGTCCCTCACTCTGAGAGAAAGCTTCTTGCTATCCACCCTGTCTACACCTCTCATGATTTTGCAGACCTCAATCAGGTCCCCCCTCAACCTCCATCTTTTAATCCTAGTTTACTCAACCCATCTACATAGCTAGCCCCCTCCCATACCAGGCAACATGAGGGTGAACCTCCTCTACATCCTCTCCAAAGCATCCGTATCCTTTTGGTAATGTGGCAACCAGAACTGTACGCAATGTTCCAAATGTGGCCACACCAACTATAACGTGACCCGCCAACTCTTGTACTCAATACTCAGTCCGATGAAGGAAAACATGCCATATGCCTTCTTGACCATTCCATCGACCTGTGTTGCCATCTTCAGGGTACAATGGACCTGAACACCCAGATCTCTCTGTACATCAATTTTCCCCAGGGCTTTTCCATTTACCGTATAGTTTGTTCTTGAACTGTATCTTCCAAAATGTATCAAAAAAATTTAGTAAAAGAATATGGATTGGCTTTTACAGGACTATCATTTTGGAAAGGTTGAAATCCACTTTCTCCCATTGCCTCCCTATCACAGTTGCCAAGTTGGACATTTTCCTACCAAACCCACCCTTAGAAGTAGTATAAATGTTTGTGATATCCTTTCGCACAAAATCAACTATTACTTTGGTATATTGGTACTTTACATTAGTGTATCTAGTGGAGGAAGTGAAAAGATTTCTGGACATCTGAAGGAAACTAGCATTGAATCAGGTGTGGACTAAGCAAGTTAGTGAAACAAAATAACAATGATAAAGAAAGTGATGGTAATACAGAGAGAAGTGTGAAGTTGTAAGGAGCTAATTAACAAAGGAAATGCTAAAATTAATAAATTACTTGCAATGCAGACAAATATGGAGTCATACACTTTGGATTCACGAAGAATTTCCATTGTGGTTTTTGGCATTTAGTCACCTCAGTCACAAAGACATTGCTGCAGGAATTCCTTGGGGTTTTGTTCTGGGCCAATCATCTTTAGCTGCTTCATCAATTATCTTCCTTGCATCATAAGCTCAGAAGTTGGGATATGACGGTGATGATTGCACAATATTCAGCACTGTTTTTGACTCTGAATATACTGCAGCAAAACCTAGACAACATTCCAAATTGGGCTGATAAATGATGAGTAATATATGCATCAGACAATGGCTATATCCATTAAGAAAAATCTAACCATTGCCCTTTGACATTAAATGGCATTACCAAGTCAAAATCACCATCCAGCCCTTAAGCATGTTGTAGATCTCTAAAGAGAGATTGCACAGATTATGATTATATTCCTTAGACAGCAAATGTGTGGGGTATTTGACCAAAGATTTTCAGATGTTAAGATGAACTGAAAGGATAGATCAAAATTATTGCTACTGGTTGTGGATCCAGGTGGAGAGGGCATTGTCTAAAAATTAGTGGCAGGCCTTTCAGGGGAGAAGGTTTGACTGCAAGTAGCAATTGATATTTGTCAATTGTCAATTTTAAGAAGAGATTTATCATTTTATGCAAGTTTAAGATTTTATAAGATGTGTGCCAAAGGTGGGCGTGAACAGAATTAAGTCAAAATTAGCTGTTACTTCACTGATTGGCAAAATAGGATTGAGGGAATGGCCTTTTCATCACCATACGGACTCCTTGGCCTTCTCCTTTTCACATGTTCCCTAGATACTCCATGTAAAAGAGAATTAGATGACTAAAGTTCAGGATGCAGTGGGCTACAATCCAGAAAAGGCTACCAGACTCTATTATGGGGTAAATGCCTATTCCTTGATTTATGTGTGCAAAATTATGAAGGAGTATACTTCTGATTCAACTGTAAATAACGTGATTGGTCAAAATTACGTCACATTCAGTCAATCATCCTATTAAAGTAAGTTATCATTTCTTTGGGACATGAATCTCAGACCGAGAAAGAGAATATGCTAGACTCTGGGCCTGTACTCGATAAAGTTTATGAGAGAAAGTGAGGACTGCAGATGCTGGAGATCAGAGCTGAAAATGTGTTGCTGGAAAAGCGCAGCAGGTCAGGCAGCATCCAAGGAACAGGAGAATCGATGTTTCGGGCATAAGCCCTTCCTGAAGAAGGGCTTATGCACGAAACGTCGATTCTCCTGTTCCTTGGATGCTGCTCGATAAAGTTTAGAAGACTGAGGGGGGATCAGATTGAACCTTTCAGAATATTGTGAGACCTGGATAGAGTGGACATGGGGAAGATGTTTCCAATAGTAGGAGAGACTAGGTCCTGCAGGCACAGACTCAATGAGACTCGACTCTTTAGAACTGAGGTAAGGAAGAATTCCTTCAGCCAGAGGGTGGTGAATCTGTAAAGCCCATTGCCGCAAAAAGCTGTGGAAGCCATGTCATTGAGTGTCTTTAAGACAGAGATGGATACACTATTTATTGGTAAGTGGTTCAAGAGTAATGGGGAAAAGGAAGGAGAATGAAGTGTGAGAAACATATCAGCCATGGTTGAATGATGGAGCAGACTCGTTGTACCAAATAGCTTATTTCTGCTCCTATATCTTATGGTCTTATTACTGATGTATTTTCCAAATGTGGATTCAGCATTAGCAACAATTAACAGTATTGTCAGTCAGTTATATCCTTCTTATTTCCATTTGCAAAAAGACTGTGATAAAATGGTGTCAATATTGTTTGTGCCATTTTGCCCAAAAGAAGGAACTTGCATTTTTATAAAACTTCTCACAACTTCAAATGTCCCAAAGCACTTCAATTCAAAAATACCTAATTGATGAAATAGTCATTGTTATTGTGGGAATCATGAGTTGCCACACACAAATATCCCACAAGCAACAACCAGAGTAACCTGCTTTGGAGACATAGATTTAATGTTAGATATGGGCAAAGACCCAGGGAAGAACTGCACCATTGTCCTTTGAATATAGGAAAAGTGATCTGATATGAGAACTATTAACAGGAGATTCTTAATAAGTGTGTCTTAAAGTCAGTGTGAGATTTTAGGATATTAATGTTAAGCTTAAAATTTGAATGTAAAAATTGAGGAATTTATTTACTTAAAAGTCACAAAGATTAGGTATTACTATTAGCAGTGGGGTGTTTGGAGGGAGGCAGTGGCATGGTGATTATTGGACTGGACTAGCAGAGGCCGATTATGCTTCAAGGTCATTGGTTCAAATCCCACCATGGCGACTGATTGAATTTAAATTTAATTAATAAATCCTGAATTGAAAACCAGTCTCAGTAGTGATAACTATTGTCGAGTGTTATAAAAATATATTTGGTACACTAATGGCCTTTAGAGATGGAAGGTGCCATTTTTTTGGTCTGGTTGATATGTGAATCCAAACCATAAAGAAATGGTTGATTTTGAATTGCCCTCTGAAAGGGCTTATCAAGCCACTCAGTTCATGGGCAATTGGGGTGGGCAATAAATGATGCCCAAATCCCAGTAAAGAATACATAAAAAGAAGCACTACCCAGACCAATTCTGTTCAATTGAATTATTTTTGACACATTATCAATTATATATTTGCACTTAAAACTTTATTTTTATTATTCAGGAATCCTCTTGATGTTGCAGAGCTCAACTTGTAGATAAACTAGGCAAGGAGAAGCATATATAACTGAAATAGTCTTAGTAGAAAATTTATTAAGAGCTCATAAATCAGAAATTCTCTTATTGGCAAATTCAGTGACTAGTTCAGTTTGTTGAAAATGCTACATTGAGCTTAATTTGAAGTAGATGAATAGACAATCAATAAGCTTTTCAATCTTGCTAAGGCAAGCAGAAGTACAAATTGAATCTGTTTCTTCACTGGTAAAATAAATTTGTGTTGTCACGCTGTCTTAGTTTTTCATCTTCTGAAGGTTGGTATGCACATTTTCAAAAACACAAATGTATTAACTAGACTGCATTGTATTTGAGTGTCTAACTAAAAATGTTTTATGTAAATTATCAGCTTACATTTTCTGCAGTGCTACATTAAGATAAAGCATGCACCACATTACACAATACTTCATTAATAATACATTTTAATTAGAATTTGTGTGGGTCTCTTTTTTTTTTCATTTTATGCTCCTTTTGCTTAGATCAAACTGTAAAATCATAGTTTTCTTCAGAAAAGTTAGAGACAGTAAGCAAAAAATAGTCAACCCCGTGTTATTTGGAAATAAAATGTTTCAAAAAGTTATCTTGTTCCTGTCTGAAATAAAACATACTGACCTGGATATTCTAAGGAGTGGCAATCACCATCAGATTCATTACATTACATTACAGTGTGGAAACAGGCCCTTCGGCCCAACAAGTCCACACCGACCCACAACCCACCTATACCCCTACATTTATCCCTTACCTAACAGTACGGGCAATTTAGCATGGTCAATTCACCTAATCTGCACATCTTTGGACTGTGGGAGGAAACCGGAGCACCCGGAAGAAACCCACGCAGACACAGGGAGAACGTGCAAACTCCACACAGTCAGTCGCCTGAGGCGGGAAATGAACCCAGGTCTCTGGCGTTGTGAGGCAACACTGCTAACCACTGTGCCACCATGCCGCCCACTATTTATTCCATTCAGATTGAGCTCTGCATGTCTAGCAGGAAACTTTGATCTTGCCTCCTTCAAAAATGGGGAACATAGCTGAAATCAAGAAGTTCCATCATCGTGGTAGATAGTCGAGGGGAAGTCAAACCACATCCCCTTCTGCTACAGTCTGTATGTCATGTTCTGAGATTTAAGTGTCCTCTGCACAACCAATTTGATAGCTGATGTGAAAGGGTAAAAGTGGGGATAGGGTGGCATGTGGTGAAGAGGTTAGGATGTCAGGTGGGTTGGGTGCCAGGGTTTCAGATGGGTAAGGTAACAGGTTGGTAGGGTGCCAGTGAAGTACAGTGAATGGCAGTGGGAGGGGGTAGGGGTATCATTTCTTGTGGGCACAGGGTAGGTAGTTTGTTGAGTTCACTGGTGGTTGGTGTTGAATCTGACTGGGTGGTGGAGGGTGACAGGTTTTCATTAGGTGGGGTGTGTGGAGTCCTGGTTTGGTGGAGTTTGGTTGTCAGGAGTCCACTGGGGTATAAATGGTCAAGGGAGGGGTAATTGGGAGTATGTGTGGTAGGTTGGAGGGCCAACTTAATAGTTATCCAAGAGTTAGACGAGGTTGTTCATTGTCTAAATTTCCCTAGGTAATAATTAACTCAAGTGGAACCATCCAAATTATCTGACTTCAAAAGGGTTTTTTTTGGAGGGTTCCAGATATTGGGGAGTTGCCCATCATAATCTTCAATGTTCTGCACAAGTTTCAATTTTATCGGTGATTCTCATGGACCTGATGTGCTAGTCTGTACTAATCCAATGACTACCTAGCCATTGGAATATCTGGGCCATTGTTCTGGTGATCTACAGATAGTTCATGCAGGTAAGTAATTATAAAATCATCCCAAGTGAAGTACTGAACACCTTAATAGGAAGCAGCTTTGAACATTGTTAACTTGTTCAGTAACATTCCGCAGTACACTTGGTACAATTACAACTTTTAAGAGACATTTGGATGGGTATATGAATAGGAAAGGTTTGGAGGGATATGGGAGTGGTGCTGGCAGGTGGGATTGTGTTGGGATATCTGGTTGCATGGACGGGTTGGACCAAAGGGTCTGTTTTCATGCTGTACATCTCTATGACTCTACTGCTGAGATTGCTGAGATTGGGAACTATCCTTTTGACAAACTATGTTGTCAAGCTCACCCCTATAACACAACAATGCACTTTGGTATCAACATCATCGTAATCCACCTGCTATATTTAATTCATAGTTTAGCTGCTTACGTGTAAATGCAATGATAGAAGTGAATGCTTTTCTAGTGACCAATGCTTCCCTAGAGGCTAAGAAAGATAGCATTCTGTTACGCCTCAAGTCAGAAGAAATGAGATTTTGCTGGTATCAAATTATGTGCATACAATTCAAATGATTGAATAGGATGAAAGTTGCTGCGTTTACAATAAAATTGATGTGTTGCTGACATTCATCACAATAGATTTCATCCAGCACTGCAGAATTTTGAAAGACAGTGAAATAAGAAGATTTAGCTAAAACTTGGTGGTTAACTGGCTTTGTAATTGATCATATTCTTGCATTTCATTTGGCAATGCAAAACTGTCAGTTCATTTTGAAATAATTCATTGTGTGCATTGTGCTTTGAGTTAGTTACAACATAATATCAAAATTACAGATTGTGATCTGGAAATCAGAGTTGGGAAAAAATGTTCAGTTTAGAAAGTAATTAAACAATTCCAGTTCATGCTGAAAGAGGTCGTGGAGTCCAACTCCATCCATGCTGACCAGATATCCCAAATTAATCGAGCCCCATTTGCCAGCATTTGGCCCATATCCCTTTAAACCCTTCCAATTCATGTACTCATCCAGTTGCCTTTTAAATTTTGTAATTGTACCAGCCTTCAGCACTTCTTCTGGCAGCTCATTCCATACTTACACTACCTTTGCGTGAAAAGGTTGCCCCTTAAGACCCTGTTAAATCTTTTCCCTTTCAACTTAAACCTATGTCCTCTAGTTTTGGACTCTCCTGACTTAGGGAAAATACCTTGGCTATTCACCCTATCCATGCCCCTCATGATTTTGTAAACCTCTATAAAGTCACCCTTCAGCATCCGACACTCTAAGGGAAAATAGCCCCACCCTATTCAGCCTCTCCCTTTGGTTTAAAATTTCCAACACTGGCAACATCCTTGTAAATCTTTTCTGAACGCTTTCAAGTTTAACGACCTTATTTCCTTCCCATAGCAGGGTGACCACAATTGAAGGCAGTATTCCAAAAGTGGCCTAACCGATGTCCTCTACAGCCTTAACAGAATATCCCAACTCCTATACTCAATGCACTAACCAGTAAAGGAAGCCTGCCAAATGCCTTTTTCACCCACCCTGTCTACCTTCAAAGAACTATGAACCTGCACTCCAAGGTTTCTTTGTTCAGCAACACTCCTAGGACCTTAACATAAAGTGTATAAGTGTTGTCATGATTTGCCTTTCCAAAATGCAGCATCTCACATTTATCAGCTCTATCTGCCATTCTCGGCTCATCAGCCCATATGATCAAGGTCCTGTTGTACTCTGAGGTAATTTCCTTCGCTGTCCACTGCGCCCCCAATTTTGGCAAACTTACTAACCATTCCTCCTATATTCACATCCAAATCATTTATACGAATGACAAAAAACAGTAGATCCAGCACTAATCCTTGCAGCACAGGTCTCCAGTCTGCAAAACAACCCTTCAGCACTACCCTGTCTCCTACCTTCAAGCCAATTTTGTATCCAAATGGCCAGCTCTCCCTGGATTCCACATGATCTCATCTTTCTAACCAGCCTACCATATGGAACCTTGACAGCATCCATCACTCTGCCTTAATCAGTCTTCTTTGAGTTTTATTGAAGAAATGGCAATTAAGTTAGTCTGACACAATTTCCCACACAAAGTCATGCTGACTGTACCTGATCAGACCTTCCCTTTCCAAATACATGTAAATCTTGCCCCTCAGAATCCCCTCCAACTTAACCATCACTGATGTAAGGCTCACCAGTCTGTAGTTCCCTGGCTTTTCCTTACAGCCTTTCTTAAAACAGCAACCCTCCAGTTTTCCGACACCTTAGCAAGGGGCCCAGCTATCTCTTCCCTAGCTTCCCACAAAGTTCTGGGATACACCTAATCAGATAATTCAGACATTTGAACATTCTAAAATTGATAGAGACGCTATTGGGAGGTTGTCCCTGTTTAATGTTGATAAGGGACAAGGTCTAGATGGATAAATCCAAGGATACTGAGGGAGATGAGAAAGGAAACTGTGGAGGCATTGACCATTATTTTCCAGTCTTCATTAGACTGCCAGTGGTACCAGAGTCCTGGGAGAATTGCAAATGTTACACCTTTGTTCAAAACGTGTAAAAAATAAGCACAGCAACTACAGGCTAATTATCTTCCCTGGTAGGAAAGCTTCTAGAAACAACAATGTGGAGGTGCCGGTGTGTTGGACTGGGGTGGACAACGTTAAGTATCACACAACACCAGGTTATTGTCCAACATGTTTATTTGGAAGCACCAGCTTTCAGAATGCTGGTCCACAACCACCTGATGAAGGAGCAGCACTCTAAAAGCTAGTGCTTCCAAATAAATCTATATAACCTGGTGTTGTGTGATGTTTAACTTTGTCTATAAACAACAATTCAGGAGTCACTTGGGAAAATGTGGGTTAATAAAGGAAAACCAGCAGGGATTTGTTCAGGGCAAATTTTACTTGAGTTTTTTTGAACAAGTAAGAGGGCTTCCATAAGAGGAACTGAAGCAAAATACTGCAGATGCTGGAAATCTGAGATAAACACAAAGTGCTGAAGAAGCTCAGCAGGCCTGGCAGCAACAGTGGGAAGAGCAACAGGATTAACATTGAATGTAGAATGACTCTTTCTCAAAACATGATCAAAGGTCGATCATGCACTAATAAGCCAATTAGAGTTCAGAATGCTTTTGATCTTGCACGGCAGATGATGGCTAGCAAAGGTTAACTGTGCCTGGGTTTTACAGGTTTAGAGTTTCTCTATCCACAGGTTCTGGACACTATATCAGTGATGAGAACATAAATTGCAGGAACAGTCTTGGCCAATCTCGGATCGGCTAAACAGTATATGCCTGATTTCTGATTTTCTTTACAAGAACATAATTTCCTAATGTTTCTAAATTAGTTCTCTCCGATTTCAGTTCTTCATTATACCATCACAGAAAATGTTGGAGAAACTCAGCATATCAGGCATCCTCTGTGGAGAGAGAAACAGTTAAGGTTTTGTAAAAATGATGTAAATTAAGGTGTGATAGGGAGAGAATGAATCCTTGCTACTAAGTACGAAAGAAAACAAAGTACAAACCCAACAAGCTGTGGGGGAAGTGAAAGGGGGAAAAATAATATAAAAAAGAAATAGAGGGCACAAATAAAACAGTCAGTTTGTTTAGTTATTGAAATCAGTGTTGAGACATCTAGACTGTAGAGTGCCTTAGCAGAAAATAAGGCACCAGGCTTCCTCCCATATCACTGCTTTATTCCTCAATCGAGGATTGACCCCATTGTGGTTGATGGGCCCTCAGCTATGTCTGACCCATCTCCCACACTTCTGCCCTGATCCCTTCCCACAACAACAATATTCTTGTTCTGACTTTCAAACACAGTAATCTACACATTCAAAGGATCATCCTCTGCAATTTCTGTCA
Organism: Chiloscyllium plagiosum; assembly: GCF_037043375.1. Lineage (NCBI taxonomy): Eukaryota > Metazoa > Chordata > Chondrichthyes > Orectolobiformes > Hemiscylliidae > Chiloscyllium > Chiloscyllium plagiosum. The sequence goes on along the minus strand of NW_028270151.1, from coordinate 49,807,814 downwards.
CCTCCAGATGACTGCCTCCCCCAAACACATCTTCCCCACCCCTCCACTGTCAGATTTCCCAGGGACCATTCCCTCCATGACATCCCCTCCATTAATCCTAAGGCTTCCTCACCCACCCCTCCCCTCCCCAACCATTTCCCATGTAATCGTGGAAGGTGTAACGCTTTCCCGTTCACCTCCTCACTGTTCAGGGCCACAACACACCTTTCACATGAAGCAGCATTTCACTTATACTTCTTTCAATCTAGTCTACTACATTCGCTCCTCACCTTGCAGTGTCTCTTACCTTGGTAAGATCAAAAGCTGACTGAATGAAGTGCAGGTAAATGGGATTAGTATAGTCTGATGTTTCTGGATTAGTGGTGCTGGAAGAGCACAGCAGTTCAGGCAGCATCCAAGGAGCAGTAAAATCGACGTTTTGGGCAAAAGCCCTTAATCAGGAATACAGGCAGAGAGCCTGAAGGGTGGAGAGATAAGTTAGAGGAGGGTGGGGGTGGGGAGAAAGTAGCATAGAGTACAATAGGTGAGTGGGGGAGGGTGGAGTGGATAGGTGGAAAAGAAGATAGGCAGGTAGGACAAGTCATGGGGACAGTGCTGAGCTGGAAGTTTGGAACTAGGGTGAGGTAGGGGAAGGGGAAATGAGGAAACTGTTGAAGTCCACATTGATGCCCTGGGGTTGAAGTGTTCCGAGGCGGAAGATGAGGCGTTCTTCCTCCAGGCGTCTGGTGGTGAGGGAGCGGCAGTGAAGGAGGCCCAGGACCTCCATGTGCTCGGCAGAGTGGGAGGGGGAGTTGAAATGTTGGGCCACAGGGCGGTGTGGTTGATTGATGCGGGTGTCCTATAGATGTTCCCTAAAGCGCTCTGCTAGGAGGCATCCAGTCTCCCCAATGTAGAGGAGACCGCATTGGGAACAACGGATACAATAAATGATATTGGTGGATGTATAGTCTGATGTTTGCTGATCAGCATTAACATGGTGGGCTGAAGGGGCTGTTTCGATGCTCTATTATTCTCCGACCTTTTCTGTTCTGAAGCATATTCATACTCACTCCACAGATGCTGCCAGTCCTGTTGTGTTTCTTCAGCCTTCTCTGTGTTTGTTTCAGATTTCTGCAGTATTTGCCTTTATTCATCATTGTTCATTATTGTTTTGAACTCTCACTAAGATAGTGGTACATTTTGTACAGTAATATCCTCTGGACTCATTAGTTCAGGATAGGAATAAATGTGCCATCATGTTCTCTTGACTGATCCTGAGTTTTATCATCTCAAATTTATTTATTTGCTGAGAATTCTTCATTAAAGCAAACACATATCATTGACTAAAGAGACCATTGTTAGGCAATATGTATTTTCATGTTGGCTGTTCATACTTGAATGTATTACCTTTTAAAGAAATGGTAAGTTTGCATATAACCTCAAAACTATACAATACAAAATTAAGACAGAGAATACACAATAGGTAGTACTTAAACCAATAAGGAGTGTGTTTAATACATCGGTGCATGATGACGATCAGTGTGGACATTCACTTAATACTGAGCCTTGAGGAATAAAAGTTTTTAAAAAATGATTATATAACTAAAAGCTTAATTACATACTATTACAGAAGTTAATTCTAATTCAAAGAGTGCATTTAGTGAATGCACCCAGTCAGGCGTCGTCAGTCTATAGCTGCCTCACACAGTTACATTTGCCTGTACTTGACAGAGAATGGGAAATTGGAACCTCGCGTTGTTGACAGGGACCGGGTGGTCATGATGGATGGGACGGTTCAGAGAAAGACCTCTTTTCACAGGCACAGACTCTGCCACTCTGGCCAGAGATTGTGACACAAATCTGGGCTGTATCAGCCATTTGAAGATATGCTCAACAGTGTAGGAAGAAGGTTAATGACCTGTCAGAATGAATATCATCAACTTCTCTCTCCCACTACATGTTCTTTTATCTCTGCTACCCATCTCCCATCAAGGCCCATACTCCACCACTCCCTCTATTGCCTGCAATGTCTTCCTAACTTGTTTTTACCTACCCAATTACCCTTCTACAACTAACACCATTCACTCGGGACACCTTGCCATTTATGTCCCACTTGTGCCTGTTATGACAACATGCCACCCATTTCTATCTCACTCTGTTCCTCGCTTTTTCTCATTTCAGGGGAAAACAGCCAACAAATAGGGCAGAAAGAGCCAAAAGTTGTGAGGCAATCCCAAAAGGAGAGGAACTTGACCATGACTGTCCAGAGAGATGAATGACCATGCGCAAGCCCCTGGGCTGATATACAAAGCTGACCTTGACTTGTACTGGAATCCCCTGACTGAAGGATGCTTCTTTGACTTGACTGAGGGCTACATTTAGATTTTGAGAGAAGGCCCTTTGGTTAATGCACATGCAGTGTGTTTGGCAGGTACATTGCTGGCATATGTTGGAGGTGTGACATTGATGTAATGCGATGCTGTACAGCAACATCTCCACCCCCTTGATTAATGACTGCTAACCACTATGCCAAGCTGATTGGCTCTATATCTGCACTAAAAGCAGACATACTGAGAATCTATTAGACCTGGCTCAGGAGCAATGCTAAAAGGCAAGGCAAGGCTTGGCAGGGATGCTGTAATTATCCAGGTAGGCATCAAGTGAGTGAAAGCTTTGAGAGCAAGTGCACAGATTGGAGATTAGCCCAAGCAAGCTATGAGCTAGGTACCTGTGCCTGAATGCAAAGTATCTTTGTAACAGCAATCCATGGGAGATGCTAGTGGTATTGGAGCAAATGACCCTAGGTGCATCAATGGGAACCTGAATATTAATAGCATGAGTTTAGGTGATAATGAAAGTGAATAGCAATCCTCATTAATAGGCCTCTCCCCACTCACTAGTGAGAATTTCAGCTCCACATCTGGAACTTGGTTGAATAATATGATATTTTGCTCCTGATTTTGAGAGAGACTTTGCTGAATCCCTCATGCAGTTCTCTCAAATTTCTCTCTCTTGCCCATGTTGTTCAGGATCTGGAAAGATTCCACCATCCATATTTAAGAATAAGGCAGGAAATTAAGTGGAAAATTTGACCCAAGAGTAATAAAGTTGTGGAATGAGGTACCAGGGAGGATTATTAAAACAAGTAATGTATAAATAAATATTTGGTATATTTTTCATGGTGTATTATGCATCATGCTTTTTCTAAACATTTGATCTCATTTTTATGGCTAGACCATTTCCAGAAGCAGAGTTAACTCCTGAACCAAAACTTGCATCTGTATTTATCTCGCGAGTCCAAAGGTCAATTCTGTATATCATTATTCCTCTTTCTGAACCTTGACCCCATCACTGAATATCAAGCCATCTTCTCAAGACCTGCCATTGGAGCCATTTTTTTTCTTGAGATCTTCCTTCCATGACCTCCAAACCCAAACACCCCTCTTCTACATCTTTTTCAAGATCCACAAACATACTGCCCCTATATACCATCGAAGAGCGTGTTGCTGGAAAAGCACAGCTGCTCAGACAGCATCCAAGGTGCAGGAGAATCGGCATTTTGGGCATAAGTCCTTCATTAGGATCCAACCTGATGAAGGGCTTATGCCTGAAATGTCGATTCATCTGCTCCTCAGATGCTGCCTGACCAGCTGTGCTTTTCCAGCAACATGCTCTTCAACTCTGATCTCCAGCATCTGCAGTCGTCACTTTCTCCTGCCCCTATATACCTTCTATATTTCAGACTGTCTCTATTCGACAGAGCTGAATTCTTCTGTATGTAATCTAATTTTAATCCCTTATTCAGTTCCTTTTGAACTACATCCATGGCTCTTCTGTTGCGTTCCATCCCTTTAATAGTTTCCAATTTTCTGGTCCTAACTGTTTCCTCTTCATCATGGTTTCTTGTTTCTATGAACTGCTAGCCTCTAGCAAGATGGTTTGGGGGCTCTCCACCACGACAGAAGCCAAACCAGACTCTAATCATCACAACCTTCCACTGCCTGCCTGAACTATTTGTCATCTTCAACAGCTTCTCCTTTAACTCCTTTCATAATTTCCCAAATAAAAAGTGTTGCTTTAGCAATTCACATGGGTTATAGCAATGCATATCTTTTTGTGGGGTATGTAAACTATTCTTTTTCCTGTCCTATTTGGGAACACTTTTTTTCTATTTTTCTGGTGCCTACATCAATGAATGTATGGTGCCACTTCCTGCTCTTGCTCTGAAATGGAAACTGTCCTTTGCTTCCAATTTCCAACCTTCTGTCATTTTCAGAGTTATCATACTCTTCATTGATGTCTCTGTCTCCATTTCTTGAGATAGGCAACCAAAAAATGTTCACTTTAAGCCCTAAGAGCCCTCAGGATCTTTTCTATTTCAATCAAGTCAACTATTACTTTTTAAAATTCTAGTGAATAGAAGTTTAGCTTGTCCATCCTTTCCTCATAATACAACTGGCCCATTCCTGATTTAAGTCAATTAATCTTCTCTGAGACGTATTCAATACTTTCACATCCTGGATGGAGTACTCCAGGCAGCTCCTGTGGCCTATATAATTGAAAGATAACCTCCCTACCTTTGCATTTAGTTCCACTTGCAATAACCTATAATATTCCGTTACTTTTCTTGATTACTTGCTGCATACTAACCTTTCGCATTTCATAAACTAGGACACTAGAGCCGTGCAATCTCTCACCATTTAAATATGCCAAATGGGAGGCAATGCCTATTGGTATTAACGCTACACTGTTAAAGCAGAAACCCAGACAATGTTCTGGGCACCCCGGTTTGAATCCCGCTCTGGCAGACAGTGGAATTTGAATTAATAATCCATTGCTGATTGTGGGAAAAACCTATCTGGTTCACTAATGTCCTTTCGGTCTTACCTGGTCTGTACTTCATGTGACTCCTGACCTACAGCCAAAGTGGAAGACTGTTAACTACTCTCTGGGCAATTAGGGATAGACAATAAATACTGCCCTTATCCGGTGCATGAGTAAAAACGTATTTGCTTATTCATCTAATTTATATTTGTCCCTTTATACTCATTATATCTTCTTCACAACTTATTTTCTACTTATGTTTGTTTCATCAACCGATTTAGGAACCAAACCTTCAGTCACTTCCTCCAAGTTATTTATATAAATTGTAAAAAATTGAGGCCGTGCTCCATTGGCACATCACACATTGCATTGCGTCAATCAGAATGTGAGCCATATATAAGTTCATAATATATAGCAGCAGAAACAGGCCATTCAGTCCAATGAATCTGCTCTGCCATTCGATCATGGCTGATATGCTCCTCATCCCCATTTTCCTGCCTTCTTTCTATATCCCTTCAACCCATTACCAACTGAACATCTTTCTAATTCCTCCTTAAATTTACTCACTGTTCCAGCATCCATCACACTTTGGGTGCCTACTGTCGGTATCCTGTTCGCCAGCCACTCTCTACCATGCTCACATATTTTACTTTATAAAATAAGCTTTTATTATTTTATATAAATAACTTTGTGGCACCTTTTCAGGTGCTTTCTGGAAATCTAAGTATGGTATATCCTCTGGGTCACCTTTATTCACAGTACATGTTACTTCATCAAAGAATTCCAATAAAATGTTTGAAAACTATTTCCTTTTCACAAACCATGTTGACTCTGGCTGATACCCTGACTTTTTTCCAAGTGCACGGCTATAACGTCTTTAACGATAGGAAATAAAACCTTGGCTCTGCCAGATATTAAACTAACTGGCTTGTCATTTCCTGCTTTCTGACTTACTCACGTTTTGAATAAAGGAGTTACATTTACTTTCTTACAATCTAACGGAGCCTTCCCTGAATTGAGAGAACTTTGAAAACTTAAAACCAACATGTAACTATCTCACTTGAAGAAGAGTCATAGTGGAATCAAAACATTCACTTTGAAACTAAGTTTCTCCAGCATTCCCTGTGTTTGTATCTCATTGCGCTAGTTGTCAACTCATTTTGTAGGTAAAGTCTGTAGATGTGCTTGCAACAATTCAATGTGAAGATTGATTTCAATATTGTGAAAAGTATAACAAACTATTAGAATACTCCAACTGTAGAATTCTGTAAGAGTTTGTAAGGTATAAAATTATTGGGTGTAATTCGCTAATTAATTAAGTTGAGAAAGTCCCTTTGGTTCACCTTGATCTATGTAGGGACTGAGTTTTCTAATATCCATTTCTTTTTATTCAAGAAATATAGCCTTTCGATATGCTCTAATTGGAAGTTTGGTTGATACCTTAGTCAGTCTTTGCATAGAGAAGAATGTTTGATATCAGTCCCAAAGTTACCGTTTTACTGCCATGAATATATATTTTCTAGTTCTACTCCACAATTTAAAGTATCATTTGGGCTGATTTTCTGCACCGATAGCAATCTAGTATTTCAAAGAGCAGCTGTTAGGTGTCTTCTCTGCAGATTGAAAAGTCCAAGTCTGTGCAGTTTTTCTCCAAAGCTCAGACCAAAATACTGGCGATTGAACTTTTAACTTTTCTCTGCATCCCTCCAATATTTATATGCCTTTTGTCTCCTAGTATTAAAGCTGATGTTTGATCATAATCTCCGATGAAAATCCAGAAGTCTGTGTTTCTTAGTTATCCTCAGTTTTTAACAATAATGTGTCTTTAAATTTTTTTCTGCCCATTTCCACTTCTTGTGGATTCTGGGTGGGAGGCTTCAATATCCATCACCTAGAGTGAATCGGCAGCACTACTACTGCTGATCTGGTCATGTCCTAAAGGTTATAGCTGCCAGACTGCTTCTGTGGCTGGTGATGAGGGAAGCAACAGAGGGAAGAACATACTTGACCTCAGCCTCACCAATCTGCCGACCAAGATGCATCTGTCCATCAAATTATATTAAGAGTGACCACTGCATTGTCTTTGCATGACTCTATCTTCACTTAGGATACCCTCCATCATTTTGTATGGCACTACTGCCATGCTGAATGGGATAGACTTCGAAAAGATCTCAAGACTGGGCATCAATGAGATGTTATCGGCCGTCATCAGAAGCAGAACTGTACTCCAGTACAATCTGGCTGAAGTATTTGCAGCAGTACTCAGGCAGAAATGCTGAGTGATTAATTAATCTTAGCCTCCTTCAGAGGTCATCACAGATGCCAGTCTTTATGAAATTGATTCGGTCTACCTGATAGGAAGAAGTGGTTGGAGACACCGGATACTTCAAAAGCTAATGGGCCCTGGCAACATCCTGTACTGAATAGTGCTGAAGGTTGAGCTCCAGGACTTGCAGCACCCCCACCTAAGTTGGTGCAGCAACAGCACTGGCAACTAATCAACAATGTAAAAAATTGTCCAGGTATGTCCTGTACAAAAATAACGCAAGATTAATCAAACCTGTTCAATTACTGTCCCACCAGTCACCCCTCAATTATTTGTAAAGTGATGGAAGGTGATATCAACATCTAAAGTACTTCCTAGCAATAACCTGCTCACTGACATCCAGTTTGGACTTGGTCTGGGCCACTCAACTCCTGCTTTTATTACAGCCTTGGTTTAAACATGGACAAAAACACTCAATTTCAGAGGTGAGTTAATATGACCATCCTTGACATCAACACTGCATTTGACCTAGTGTCGGATTAAAGAGCTCTAGCTCAACTGGAGTCAATGTGGAATTGGGGCGGCGGGGTGGGGGGATGGAATTCTTCACTGGTCACAGATTTACCTAGTAAAAGGAAGGTGGTTGTGGTAGTTGAGGGCCAGTCATCTCAGCTTCAGAATATCTCTGCAATGGTTCAAGAGGACAATGGTGGCTGGCCCAGTCAGCAAGTACCATATCCCAAAAATGTTTCAAAAAATCCACCAGACTGAGTTGATAGGATGACCACTCCTTGGGTTGGAAAGCTTAAAGCACAACAATAAATCAGACAATTGGTTCACACTAGTTCAAACTGGTTCACTTTTTAAATTAAGCATGTAGAGTCCTTAAAATATTACAACAATCTTATATGAGAAGTTTGGGTGCCTGACCCGGACTCCATTTCTGATAGAAGGGCAGATTTGATTCCTGTTTCAGATTTCTAATGCAAACCAAATGCACACTTTTTTTTGTGGTTCAACAGCTGCTATGTTATAACTTCTGTTTCCATTGCTAATGTTACAAAGTTGTGTAGAATACTCATGAATTGAAAAGTAGTGCATGATCCTTTTAAGAGATTGTGCATTGTCTGTGCTTGGAAGTCTGCAAACATTGTAGAGAGAGCCCCAAAATTGAAACAAGTACATCAAAAGACCTTACAGTTGGCAGGCAAAACAGCTGTCCTGTTTTGATGTTTTGGCAAAAAAACTGGATTCAGCCAATTAATTTAAACAAAGCACTCAGCAATTCAAAGCCAATTGAATTTAAAACTAATGGAGTTGACAACCTGAAACCAGTCATATTATAAGAATTTGATTTGTCGTAGGGTGTATATCACAAAGGGGCAATTGGACAGAGAGGAGAGCGCCAACTGCCATCTGAAGAGACCAAACCCACCAACTGAGAAATACATACCAGGCTGTTACAAGAAATCTCCATGCTCTTTTGAAAAAAAGCTCCAACTATCTATTCATAAATATATCATGGCACTTTTAGCTAAAACTTCCAGGCACAAGAATTACAGAGAAAACACCCCCAACAGCAGGTTCAGTGAATGGGAGGTGTTTGTAATACCGGAGAGAGGAACATTCTGGAAGACACAATCTGTGTGAACTTTAAGAGACTAAGTTTTAATTTATTGTATTCTTATTACTTGATTTTTAAAAGTGGAACTTGTATTTATTCGCACAGCATCCAGTTAGAATCTTGTTTTATTCAGGAATAGGTAGTTAAAGACAGATTGTTCATCTTTTTAGTAATTCTGCTAATTTGATCACTGTTGGAGTTAGATAAATAAATTGTTATGTGTTAATCATAGAATGGGTGAAAGGATTCCATTTCAGTTAACCACTCCTTTATAACAGATTGGGGATAAGAGGTAACTGATACCACTTTTCAAACTTCGTTTTATCAGATTACGAGGTGAGGTGAGTTTCTCTGGGTGGTTTGGTTTTAATTATCGGAGGGGTATCGACCTCCCCTTCGTAACCCAACAATCCCCTCCCCTTCACAACACGTTATCCTCACCTAAGTTGGTATTTTCTTAAAATCTGTACAAATGTGACCGCTTTGTAATCGAAGTTATTTATTTTAATTAGAAACCATGCCAGCACTGACTGTTGAAATACTTCACTCCAAAATGTGATCTATAGACTCTCATTTGTCAGTATGATGAAGAATTGTTCCAATGTTACATTTTTTTTAAATTTAGGCATGTCTATGTCATTCCGTTCTTCACGTGGATCTTGTCTTTTGGAATTATAATGGCTCAAGTTGTTATACAGCCAATCACATCCATTTTGACCCTAGTAAAGGGAACTCTGTTAATCATCACAGTGAGTACAGTACTTTGCAACTTATTTTCCTTTGGTCTAAACATGTACAGAATGCATTTTTGAAACATTTGTTCTTTGAATGAAATACTTTCGTCAATTCCTTTGTGTGAAAGATAAACGTCAACAAATATAACCCTGGTATATTACTATTGCACATTTGCTCTGAATAAGTTGTGCTCAGATGAGAAAATATTGACATACCACCTGATCTCTCATAATTTATTTGATATGTTCGTTGAAAATTAATTCACAACTCTTTGTGCATTATGATTGTCATTTCTTGGGATATCTGGCCTGCAGTGTATCGGTTAGGATGGGGGCAGGATTGGTTGCAAAGTTTTATAGATTAATTTATAGAGGAAGGGAAGGATGAGACCATATCCATGAAGGGACGAGTCTTTTAAATTGGATGCAGTGGAATAAGTAGGAATTAAAGAACAAATTTTGAACAATGTATTCCAGGTATATACTGCTTTAAGGAAAGAATTCCTTCTCATTTCAATGGTTAATTTTTCATTAGAGTCCATGTGTGCTAAACGACCTTGCCAAATTAATTGCAAGAAAGAAAATAACTTGGAGTTGAATCTCTAAATTATTACCTGGAATTTCCGTTATCATTAAGAGACCAAAAATGAAATTGATTTTAAGACCTTTTCATCCTTATACAAGATGTGTTGAAAATCATTGAAACCAGTTATTGGCTGAGGCCTGTCCACTTTCAATTTTGATACAGAGAATTTTGAACATTTCCTTTCATCACTTCCATTTAACTTTCATAGTTTTGAACAAAATGCATATAGAAACATGAGTGAACAAGGCTAATCTTACTAGTCAACAGCATTAAATAGAGGTTACTTCAAGTGTTATTGATAGCCATGTTTTCATTGAGTTTCTGTCAGTGCGAGGTAATTCATTATTCCGGTAGAAATAATGACAAAACAAATCCTGATGCTATTCTTTATTTTAGACACTAGAACCAGATGGATTTCCAGCAAACTAACTGAAGGCTCAGTTGACTCATAGCCGATTTCTTTTGAGGAGCTGATGATATTTTAATATATTTGCTGCTCTTAAGCCCCAAATAAATCTTCAGTCCTGCAAAGTCAAAGCAAAAGAATTAATTCACATTCTTATTCATATTATTTGTTCATCAGATGTAGGCACAGCAAATGAGAACATACTTATTACCCACTGCTGGAGTAGCTGAAGGTGAACAATTTGATCCACCACTGCCTTTATTGTAATGACATTGCTATCACACTAATATCATTCACATAATGTGTAAATCCTTTCAAAGTTGTTCAGTTAGCTTGGATGATACTAATAGGGAAGGGGCGATACTAGCATGATGTGTTGTGTTGCCACAGTGAGTTTACACTCTGCCATAAGTAGTTATTCAAAATTGGCAAGCAAATATGTGGAATGTCCACACGGGAGATGTTGAAAAACGTGAACTATTAAAGGTCATTAATGTCATATTAATCTGAATGTATTATGAAGGTATTACACAATATTTCACCAGAAAAAGTTTAACAGGAAGAGCTAGATTTTGCCACATGTTTTAAGTTGTGATATTGGGAATAAATGGGGGTTTGGAACAACACATGCCGGCAGCAAGAGCAGAACAATCAAGACATTGTAGCTGGCCTGCATGTCAGTCCATAAGTAACCAGGATCTAGACTGGTAGCTCATCAGGTGAAGGAGAAACCCTTCCAATGATCTCAGCTCTGATTGCAACTTTGTTTGAATGCAGCCCCTTCTTTACAGTTTGGAGCCTCAGGCTCTGATTGCCTCCCAGTCTGCTGCAGGAAGACAACTCCATTGAAATGGTGGCCCCTGCACTTGGCAGGGAGCCCACTCTACTACTGGGAAAATGTCACTCACATTGCCTCACAATGGGCCTGTAATAATGTTGATTGATTACCTAGCTCTGCACAGTGCTTCCCAGCCACATCTGAGAAAGCTCCCTGGAAGTGGGAATGTATTGGTAGTTGTCCCAACATGCCTCCATTATTTTGAGAATCTCACCTCACTTAATGTTTCCAGCTCCATGCCTGTTGTCATAGTTCAAGGAAGGTCCTACCCATTGTGCCACCTTTCTCAGAAGCGAACCAGTTTTTATGCACAATTCCATTTTCCCCTTTTCAGGTAATTGTGACCTTTGTTGTTGGCTCTGAGATCCATCAAGAAATATTCAATGATTTCTCCAGCATTGGAACACCCTTCCTGATGGGTACTGTTGCACTTGGTAAGTTATTTCTACTGTACATTTTTAACACAGTTATATTTGTATCTTACAAATTGAGGAAGTGTTCATTTATCAGCATTTAGGACAAAATAGCAAATAAAATCGATTGCATTATATTTGACAGAATGTTTTAATTACCTGTAATTTAATGAGCAAGAGCAAGAATAGCAACTTGTGATCTAAAAACCTGTGATAAGTAGTCCTTCATTTCTTCAGCAGGCATTGAGACACCGAATTCATCAATATTGGTACTAAGATTAGGAATTTTAAGGATTCAAACATCAGATGATCAAGTTCCAAATAGCACTTATCCCTGCTAAAATGCAGGCAGTGGTTGAGGATCAAGAACCCACTGAAATTGTCTGCTTTCCTAGATTCCCTAATCAGTTAGAGACTATGAGGTACACATTGACCAAAAGAAATGCTTTCTAGCCAAAGGGACCTTGGCACATGAGACTTAACAGCACTTGGAATTTCAAGGCACCAGGAACTACAGGAATGAAGCGAAGGTCTGGAATGTCTGCTTTCTGTGTCTCTCTTTCTTTCCTGGAGTTTCTGCTGCAGGATCTGGGGGATTGTAGTGAGGTGATCTTTGGTAGAGAAAGGGCAACCTCTTCAAGCAAGCATATGTGGATGGAAAAGGCAAAGAAAATCAGTAACAGAAGTGTTCCCTCTGCAAACTGGAGACAGTATGCCAAGAGGATGGGAAAGGTGAATTACGCAACACCTTCAGGTGCCATGTTCTGTCCCAGCATTGTCCAGCATAGAACTCCCTACGCTAAGCCATGTTGCTGTGCAACTCAGCTTTCTGCAGGTACTTCAAATTCAACCCTCCATATATGAGGTGAGAGTTAATGTGCTTGACATAATGTTTGCATATCGAGTGTGACATCATGAGGCCCTAGCTAAGTGGAGTCAACGAGAATCAGGGTGCAAGCACCATCTTGGTGGGAATTATATCTGTCCCATTGGAAGTTGGTTATAGTTGTTGGACATCAGTCATCTCAGCACCAGGATATCACAAGAATTCCTAAGGGGGATGAAACATCTTCAGCTGTTTCATCAATGTCCTTCCTTTGTGAAGTAACTCCACAGAGGCCAGTATCCTGGCATCAAGCCACCCTTTATTTCGCCATGCAGAGTCCTTGGCGCTGATCCAGCTTCCTCAGAGCCAGCTCTCAGAGTGCGCAGAACCTCTGATACTTCTGTTGTAGTTGTCAGCCAGGGCTCCATCGTTGGACCAGATTGACAGCCCCAATCAGGGAACCCATATTCTATGAGGTCCATTAAGCAATGTGTGTCCACCTGGCCCACTGGAAACAAGGTCTTGGTCAAAGATCATGCAGATCTTAGCAATGATCTCCTGTGATATCCTGGTCAATGTGCATATTGATCCTCTGCCTTTGTACCACGTGTTGGGGGTTTCAGTTCCTTGGAGGTCAGTCTCTGTGTCCATCCTGTCTGCCCGAGGTGGGACCTGTATCTCTGAAGCATACACCTTCTGATATTGTTACTGTTCCTCTTGGTCCTCATATATGGTTAAGTTGCATAAGCTACTTCCCTGCCATGGTGAACTGTAACAGCAGGGATGTGCAACTACAGATGAGTGAATTGTGACATCTGAAGTGACCTTCAGGAAGTTAGCAAAAACTGTAAAGCAGTGCTAGCATTTTCTGGGAAAGGTCACGTCAGCTCCTGCCTGTGATTGGAGCTCTTCAGTTCCACTTAACAAAGGCTTCCCAGCCTGTCAGTGTCTTTGTTATGCTGTCATCTAAGTGGTCGTAATGAGTTGATGACAACTTGGGAAACAGGCCCACTGATTGTTACAGCTAGAATACTTGATTATAACAGTATTCAATAAACTAACTGAATATTTAAATGACTAACCCAACAGTATTTGTCCAAACATCTCAAACCTCGTGAAGGTGAAACCCAAAAATGGGGTGTACAATATTGGGATCTCCCCAAAGGCACCCAATCTCACCCACCCTATTCTGAAAAACATTCTTTGCTTGCTTTAGTGATTCTACAAAACTCTGGAAATAAAGTTTGAAGCATCTACTTTCTTTTTTCTGTAAATATCCTGCGTGTTCAGCATTGAACATGCCAGGCTTTTGAACAGGACTAAAGGTAGGTGGAACATGATTTGGTCTTGGTTATGCCTTGTCATAGTGTCATTGAGTCATAGAGATCTACAGCACATAAAAAAGGCCCTTTGACCCATTCAGTCTGCGCTGGTCAACAACAACCACTTAGCTATTTTAATTCTTGAAATTAATTCACTCACCTCTTTACCCGCCCCTACTTGCCCAATCCATCCCCTGACTTTCTGCCACTGTCCCAAGAAACTGCCCTGCATGTCTCAAGAAGTTATTTAGCAGCCCAGGTTCCTAAGCTTCAAGCAGCCACTCCAATGTTGTTCCTTCATTTTGAAAGAACTTCAGTGTTCCATGAAAATATAAAAATGAAACATAAAAATGAAAATGTATCTCACCTGATAGTATTAAGTAAAATGCAGTATTTAAGTCAAAAACTTTATGTCTGCTTAAGCATTCTATTCTTTGCTTAAGAGTGGTAAGGCGTTCCAATGGCACTTGAGTTTTTGTATTCAGTAATCTTATGCGCCTGAGGGAAGCTACCAACATGATAAAATCAATGCTGTCTCTATTGCAACTGCTCAATAGTTGAGTGTGCTTCAATTCTGTTGCTTCCTTAATAAAACTGCATGGTAAAGGAACACTTAATATATGCTAATAATCTGTATTAGATTTCACTGGAAATGCAACACTAGTTACTGATATCTACTTTCTTACTAAATTATTACATAAAGCAAACTACTGAAAATCAGCTGTTGAATATGTTGAGCAAACAACATTGGACTTTGGCAAACAACAGTCCGCAAAAGCAAGCTATATTAGGCTTTTGATTTGAGGAATTATGAGATTTATAAATCAATTGTGTTAAATTACTTCACACATTTCCCTCTTAATATGAATTTCACATTACTTCAGTAATTTACACATCAATTAAACCACAACTGATTACGTTCTAGATAATTAAGGCTGAAATTATACTTTCCACTTCCTGGAAAAAATTCTCATGACACCAGTAACATGCAATACACTGTATTTTGTAACATTTAGAGACAAAGTCAGAATAAAAAGGAGGACATGGGTTCTTTACAAGGCTTTCTTTCCAACATCGCAAGAACATTTATTTAACACATTTGGGTACTTTTTCTGTCCAGATTGTTGATTAATTTTCTAACATGTCAAGAACATATTCAGAACTAGAAATCATTCTAAACATCTGAGAATTATGCAATTTGAAATAAAAAGAGTGGATTCTGATTGCAACATATCTGGTTGATGAATATCAGCGAGATCTCAAAAGTTACTCATGGAAAATGAGATCTATTCCTTTGATCATGTGGCACAATTTATTTAGCATGCTGTTTACCTTGGACAATGAGGAATTTCATGGGAACAAATTTAGCAGTATCTCCCTGGGTAATTAGCAACCAAATACATGTGTGATTTGGGAGACATGAAAAGTTGGAAGCTTTATTGGCTACAGTATTATAATACACTTTGTTGGAAGAATTCACTGATTTTCAAAATCCTGACAATAGTGTAGCCTTTTGTCATGCACAATGATAAAATGTCAGATTCATAATTTTAAACATGAACTGTATTGACAGAATCACAGAATTGCTGAGTATAGATGGAGGCCCTTTGGCCCATCGTAAATGCGCCAGCTCTCTGAATGAGCATTTTATTTAGTGGCCACATTCTACTTCCTTTTACTTAGAAAATGTTTATTTTCAAAAACAGTTTAACTCCCTTTTGAATGTCTCAATTGAACTTGTCCCCATCACACTTGCAGGCAGTGCAACCAGATCCAAACCATTTGCTTCATAAGAATGTTTTTTGTTAAACTGGCATATTTTGCCAGTTACTTTCAATTATGTCCTCTAGTTCTTCATTCTTTTACAAGGACTTTTACATTTCTCTCTCTTTGTCAGATCCTTCATGAATTTCAATACCCCTATCAGGTTTCCTCTCTGCTTTCTCTTCTCCAATGTAAACAGTCCTAACTTCTGCAATCTAACTTCATAGAGGAAGTTCTTCATCTATAGATAACTCTCATAAATCTCTTCTAAACCTTCTTCAGTGTCTTAACATCTGTCCTACCCTATGATGGCCAGAACCAGACACAGTGTTCCAGATCAGGCTGAACTAGTGTTAATACAAATTCAATATAATCTCCTCGTTCTTGTATGTCTGTGCCTCCATTTTAAAGCTTTGAACACTACATGTTACATTAATTGTTTTCTCAACCTTTAAAATTGTACTCACATATTTACAGATCTCTCTGCTCCTGCACCCAACCCTTTGCATTGTATCTTTTATTTTGAAATGGAAGGGGGTCTGAATAATTGGGCTATGGTGTGAAATCTGGGAGAATTGTGTGAGAAGTCCAGTGAGGCCGATATTGATGCCAGGGACAATTAGTTGCAAGTTCCAAATAAATTCTGGGCGTCAAGATGAGATTCTTGCCAGGCAACTATGAGATGCCTATTAACAGGGATTATTGCTTCTTAATACATTAATACATTAATATGCAGCTTCATATCAGACTACCCACTGAAAAGAAGCTAAATGTCAACAATTCCTGGCATGAAACTCAGAGCAGGTACCTAGTGACTCCAACTCACCACTTGATCCTCTGGGCCACCATTTTGGACATTGGCAATGACGTCTCAGGGCATGCTCCATGGCACCAATCATATGCACCCAGTATCCACAAATGCTGGCATCCAACACACGCTAGCCTCTCAGCCCTCATGGCTCCTCTCTGATCTAGTTGCAGAACACCTCTACAGTTTAAAGCTTCATTTCGGGCCACATCAGCAACGAGCATTCAAATGCTGCCACAAGGGCACTCTGTGCTCATAGATAAGTACCCCAACTGGTCATACAAACTGGATCAGGCTGTGTCTCAGGGGCACTCATTTTCTGTCTCTGTGCGCATTCACTTTGTGCCTACCTCCCAGCAACCCTGCCTTGCCTTCCTGTGTCATGCCTCGTGTATTGACTTTAGTGTACACATAGAGCTAGTACTAGCAAGTCGTGCTTTTAGGGGATGGCCTTGATTGATTGATACATCAATCTCACACATGCCAGATGCTTGCATAGCAAACACACTGCATTATTGTTCAAAATTATGGCAATATCTGAATGTATGTGCAAGGTAGTCCTCTGTCAAGTAAAGTGGGGGCTGCAATCAGTCAAAGGCAGAGTTCACACATAGTCCAGGAGTCAGATTGGGTTGGGATACCTAGTCAGCAAGGACAAGTTGGACTGAGGGGTCTGTTTCTGCGCTGTACATCTCTATGACTCTAAGTGGACTCTGGTAAGTCTCTTTCGGGTCATTGCAAGCAGTCAGCAGAATGGTATACTGCTAACTGGCACACAGCAAGGACAGAGTTCAGAGGTCTAGTCAGTCCTTTCTAGGGCTGTCCATCATGGTCAGTCAGGACCTGGAAAGCAGTGAGTACTTGGGGTATACACATTGAGTGGTGGAGAGATGGAAGGAAGCCTGGAACGAATGGGTTATTCTGTGGTCAGAGTGGGTGAGCCATTCGAGGTTGGGGGTTGGGAAAGCAGAAGCATGTATTGAAGTTAAGACAAGGACAGTGATTGGAGGAAAGTCAATATGTAAAGAAGTTATATGATTCAGCATAAGAGGGCATGGAAGACTACATGAGGGTCGGTTACTGGCATTGACCAATATTCTGGCCTCCTTGGGAAAAGCCTAAAGAACTGCTATGGGAATCATCAACATGTAATGCCAGAAGAGGGAAGTTGTGGTTACCTGTATTGGAGAAAAGGATCAGTGGAAATGGGCTGCTTTGTGAGAAGGAACCATAGCCTTTTTGTTTTGTTAGAGTTCTTTTTTAATTACTGTAAGTAAAAGCTCATTTTTGGAATTATTCAAGTGCTAGTCTGTCTGTGACGGTCCCCCACTGGACATTAAGAAAATACTGGTCTGCAGTGGACTTTGGGAACAGAGTAGTAGTGAAGAGAGAGAGTGGTAGAATGAGATGTGTATAAGATGGTGGCCCGCGTGGTATGGTGGCTAGACAGTGATTGGGGCAAGAAGATGGAGTTGTGTGCATGAGGAAGTGTCAGCCATGCCATGGTTTGAGACTGCTATGCTATTACATTGCAAGTGAAGGCAACTCCAGACTACTAACACTTGGTTGGGAGTTTGGCCAGGAGAAAAGATGATATGGACACCAGCAATGCCTGTCTATTCCTGGATATCTGGTGAGAGTTGACTACTTCTACGGTGAGTGGTAATATCAGGCCAGCAATAGAGGAGAGGGTCACCATAGGCATGGGGCAGGTAGTTTATCAGGTGGATTTGAAACAACATGACAAGAAATTTCACTAGGCCTTAGAAAGAGAAATCCTCTTGAATCTCAACAAAATTGACACTTAGTCAAAATATCAGATGATTCAGCCCAATGTCTATTCCCTGCATTAAATCTCATCTGCCACCTGTCCGCCCATTCTATCAACAGATCTCTATACCTTTGCAGTTGTACACTATCTGCCTCATAGTTTGCAAAATGGTCAAGTTCTGTTTCATCTACACATTTGCCTTTATACTGAGGTCTGGATCACTAATATCTGTCAGGAAAAGCAAGAGTCCCAGTGTCACTACTGAGGAGTTCCAGTACAAAACCTTCAACTAATCTGAAGAACATCCATTAGCCATTACTCTCTGTTTTCTGTCTCACAGCCAATTAAGTATCCATGTGACTTTGTCCCTTTTGTTCCAATATCTATAAATTTGCACACAGGTCTGTTGTATGGCACCTTATTAAATGTCTTTTGGAAGTCCAGAACAGCCACTTTTTTAAGCATGGACATTAAAAGGCTGATGACATGGCTGCTGTGTGTCAACCAATCTTTTCTGTTTCTGCATAGATGCATGATGTCTGTGGAATGTTTCTAATGATTGACCATGGGCTAGGCAATGATGTAGGGTATTGTAACTGACTAGTAGTCCTAAAATCTTGGTAATACTCTAGTAATTCACCATGTAAGGTGAACTTCGAATTCAACTAAAAGTCTAATTAAGACAATGAAAACAATTGTCAATAAAAACCCATTTGGTTCCCTTATATCTTTTAAGGAAGGTGCATGCACCCTTACTTTGGCCTACCTGTGATTCCAGGCCCATACCACTGTTGTTGACTTGTACCTGCCCTCTGAAATAGTCTCATATGTACTCATTGTGTTGAGCAGTTAAAAAATTTGAAAAAAGGAAGATAAATCATTTGGCTTCACTCTAGGCACTGGAAACAACAATGGCAAACAGAGTCTGAAATCTCTGTAAAATCGTCCTAACCATCCTCTGGGGACTAGTGCCAAAATTAGGAGAGTTCACTCACAGATTAGTCAAGCAACAGCCTGATATAATCATTCTCACTGATTCATACTTTACAGATAGTATCCTAGGCACCAATGTCACCATATGCTGGTATGTCCTGTCCCACTGATAGGAGGGACCCAGCAGAAGTGTTGGCACAGTGAAATCCTGTCAGCAACAACGTGTAGCTGCTCCAAGGTTCCATGCAAGTCGATTGGCATCAACACATCCATCATTGCCCTGGAAGTTACTGCTGGGCATGGACCTCGCATTTCAAAACAATGAGAGGAAACAGAAGTGAGATAAGTTAAAGACAACAGTGAGAAATGGTTGTGGCTCAGAACATGAAGATGTGGAAGAAATTTGTGTGGGGATCAAAAATGCCAGGGGTAGAAGATTGGGAGTAGGCCCTCCAACAGCATCTACACTACGTGAAGAGTGTTATCGGATGTAACTTACATCATACTCTAGCAAAAAATATTGATCACTTCGGAATTGCATAATACTTTGTGACTTCTTGCTCCTTATGTTTAGTTCTACTCAGTTAAATATTTTCAGATTTATTTGATGTTCTTTCCAGGGATATGGGCATTGGTGTATATTTTGGACAGTATATGTTAATATCCCTGACTGCACATGAGCAACTTGTTGAGTACTGCTTTCTTTTCTGTAATGGTATGGTGCAACTGAGTGTCTGCTAGGCTATATCATAAGGCATTTCAAGGTCAAGCACATTGCTGTGGGTCTGGAGTTACATGTAGGCATGCAATATGACAGATTTTCTTCCCTAATGGATTTGGTGGACCAGATAATGCATTTGCAACAATCAATGAGCACTATTACTGAAACTAACTTGCAATCCCAGATTTTTGTTTGAATTAATTTACTGAATTCAAAGGACCCCAACTAGCATGGTGGGTTTAGGCCTCTGAATTACTTATCCAATAATATTAACACTGTTGTCTGAACAGAATGGAGAGAGAGAAATTATTCTCACAGGTGGGAAGGCTAACAAAAAGAGGACACCATTTTAAAGTGAATATCAAAAGACCAATGATGTGTTTTCGCTAGAAGCTTAAAGGTCTACTGCTGCTTTTAAAGGTCAGTCTCTTCAGCTGTTGTATTAGCTAATATCTTTGAAGAGAAAATGAGGTCTGCAGATGCTGGAGATCAGAGATGGAAATGTGTTGCTGGAGAAGCGCAGCAGGTCAGGCAGCATCTAGGGAACAGGAGAATCGACGTTTCGGGCATTAGCCCGATTCCTGAAGAAGGGCTAATGCCCGAAACGTCGATTCTCCTGTTCCCTAGATGCTGCCTGACCTGCTGCGCTTCTCCAGCAACACATTTCCATCTATTAGCTAATATCCCTCATTTATTCAGTGCCAGCAAAAATAAGGCAACCGGTCAGTGGTCTGAATGCAGTCACTTGGATCATGTTATGCATAACATGGTTGCAGTGTTTTCCTGCCTGACTAAAAGAGCTATAGAAAGATAATTGATTGCAAATGAAGCCCCTCCAGTTGGTATCAATTCAGTACCACATTATAGCCAGCCTTCCTTGCTCGTAAATAATTCAATTACTATCTATTTATCAATGTTTTAGACTGTCTGCTATTTCTTAGTTTATTGTCAGAACACTGCACAGTGCTTAGTTTCATTTGCATACATGATCATATTAAATGTTACCTTATTCATATGATTGTGAAAATCATTTTTTTAAAAAAAGTACAGTCTTAAAACTTATCTGAAAGCCGACTTACAATCAAAGTACCATTCATTTATCATCATCTTCTGCTTCTTGTTGCCAAGGCAATTTTCAATCCAGAGGGCAATTTTCCATTAATCTACACAGCTTTATCCAATTTGGAAGCCTAAGATGCAGAACCTTGTAAAATTCCATTTAAACCTCCTAGGGGTTTAATTTTTTCAAATGCTATTTTTAGCACATTGGTTGGTGTGCTCACCTTTTCTTCCTATCCTATTTTACCACACTGAATAAAGTATTTATTTTAAAAACTGTTAAAAAAAAGAAGTGGGCTGAAATTTAATATAATATGTTTGCCATTCTGTATCGAAGAATGAAATTCAGAACAGAACAGGATAAGCATCAACCTCCTGCAAATCAATCCATTAATTTCAGGCTAACAAATCACAATTGTTGGCTGCAGGCAACCAAATTGCAGTCAAAGCACAATGACAACTGGGGCATTTCTTCCTCTGACGGTTGTGGAGACATGGCAGTGAAATGCTCATCATCATGTTCTTCTGACTTTGATTCTGTTACCGTACAAACCGAGAGGTCAGTATCTGAATTAAGGGAGGGTAAAAAAGGCTGCCTTGCAAGCTGTGAGGCAGCTGTGCTCACTTCCTCTGGGGTGGTAGATAGGATGTGTTGCGGCAGCCCTCTTGGCCACACAGACTGTGGACATTCCACTTGTACCTGCAAAACATAAAAGGGAACAAAAGTCACAATCAAGACTTACAAATTGTGGCACGTGCAAATTACATAAATATGAGATAATAGACAATAACATGAAATTGCACAACTGTTATTGCTATTTTATCGCATAGCAGGGCATGCATATCTCTACATCTCCACATGAGCAGTCCTGAATTTTACCAGCCACTGCCAAGATTCAGTCTTCACTGGGGACAAGGAGCAGAATGTTGGGCAGTTCACCACCTGTCCTGGCACTGACTGCCCCATTATCTGATGTTTTCTCCTGCAATGAGAACAGCAGGAATAAGCAAGATAGAGGTAGCACAGAGAAGATGGTGACACTGCCCCTGCGAGAGCAAAGCAAGTAATTGATCTTCTTTCGGCATTGCTGGATGTACCACCATATTGACCCTGATGGCAATCTCATCTCAGACTGACAGGATGTGGTGGTGTGGCAGTCATAAGAAAAGAGAACAGTCCTCTTCTGTACCATCGATCTTCAAAGGACTTTCATGCCCCTGTCTGCAAAGTGGGACACGAATATCTTCTCTACCATCATGTGAACAAAGAGTTTCCAATCTTGCAGGCAAGTTCTGGAATTCCACCAAATGTCTGTAGATGCAACAGTGTTTTAAATATTATGCCAGCCCCAGGAATGCCAATCTAAATGAGCATATCTAGGTAGTGGTGAGTATTTCTAGCCAATGAGTACTCTGATGAACCGTGGATGAGACACACATCATAATGGCATGGTAGATTCTTAATGAGGTGAGTTTGGGACAAGAACATTTGCTCGACCACCACCCTCCATCTCCACTTTTATTCCTGTTGTGTACTCTTGAAGGTGGAACACTTAAAACATGTCTCTTGTCATCATGTTCACCATCTGCCATAACAATCAGGAGATTACAGTTTGTAGTGTATTTCTTCTGGTTTAAGTCCATATCTTTGACACTCCTTGATACCTCATCAGATATAATATTGAATTCACATCCACAGTCACCTTTGCAGTATTTTTCAAAAATAAAAGACAAGTTATAAATGGCTGAAAAGGTATACAGCATCAAAGGCTTTATAAGTAGGAACATAAGGTAGAAAAGCAAGGAAGTTGTGACAAATCTTGGTAAAGCTTGGTTTGGCCTCAATTATAGTGTCTAATTCTGGGCATTGCACGCTAGGGGAAAGTGTGAAGGCATTGGAAGGAGCTCCAGAGATAAGGAATTCTCATTGCAGTGATATTTTGGAGAAATTTGGATTATTATATTTGCAGAACTTTAAGAGGAGATTTGATTGACATGTTTGGTATCATTCAGTATTAAAACTAAGTAGATAGAGAGAAGCTATTCTTATTGGTGGATGAGCTGAGATGTAAGATGAAAGCCAAAGAATCAATGACCTTCTGTGGAATTTTATTTTACACAGTGAGTAGTTAGGATCTAGAATACACCATCTGAGAGTGTGTAAGAGGCAGATTATCTTGTAGTTTGCAAAAGAAAATTTGGCAGTCACCAGAAAATAATTGCATGGCTACAAGAAAAGGGTATGAGAATGGACTGCCTGATGTGCTCTTTCAGAAAGCTGGCATACATGCAATGGACCGAATGACTTTTCTTAGTGCTGTAATCACTGATTCTATGAAAATCACCATTATTTAGCTTCACAGGATCTAGCCATCATTTAGGGACTACTGTCCTCTACAATGAGTTCTTATATACTTCTCTGTGTAACTGCACTATACATCACCAATAGCTTTGCATTCTACAGATGATCATTGATAGAATCATGCAAGATTGGCAGTGGTTAACTGCTGCGTCAAAGTGTCAGGGACCCAGGTTCGATTTCAGCCTCAGGCAACTGTCTGTGTGGAGTTTGCACATTCTCCCTGGATCTGTGTGGAGTTTGTACATTCTCCCTGTGTCTGTGTGGAGTTTGCACATTCTCCCTGTATCTGTGTGAGTTTCCTGTAGGTGTTGCGGTTTCCTCCCACAGTCCAAAGATATACAGGTTAGGTGGATTGGCCATGTTACATTGCCCATAGTGTTTGGGGATGTGCCGGCTAGGTGGGTTAGCCCTGGGAAATGTAGCGGTAGGGTAGAGGATTGGTCTGGGTGGATGCTGTTCTAAGGGCTGGGTGGACCCGATGGGCCAAATGGCCTGTTTCCATACTGTAGGGATTCTATGATTCTAAGATACTATTCAACCTATAAATCATTATTACTGTTAGATTGATGAATAATGCATCCTTTTTTTGTATATCAGAATTATATATCATCTGTGGTACAAACTCAAATTTATTGATCAGCAAGAATTAATAAAGCTTTACTTATTTGGCTTACACGCTAGGGCTTATTGCACTTAGTTCAGATGTCCTATAGAATTTGAGTTTCTTAAATTATACAGTTCACAGAGTTATATTTCCTATAGATCCTAAAACAGCTTTACCTGGATTTAGTAATTCTCATGCTTTCATTTAAGAGTGATTACTTTGATTACATTTAATTAATGAATCAGATGTTTTGTTGGCAATTCTGCTCAAATTATCCAAATAAAGCTAATATTGTGCTAATTTCATGCATACCTGAATAGACAGTGGAATTCACACCGTTGTTCTTCACAATATATAATTTCAGTTAAATGACATCTGCCTATTCAGAGAATGAATTGAACAACACTGTGGGTGGCACAGTGGCACAGTGGTTAGCACTGCTGCCTCACAGCGCCAGAGACCCGGGTTCAATTCCCGCCTCAGGCGACTGACTGTGTGGAGTTTGCACGTTCTCCCCGTGTCTGCGTGGGTTTCCTCCGGGTGCTCCGGTTTCCTCCCACGGTCCAAAGATGTGCAGGTCAGGTGAATTGGCCATGCTAAATTGCCCATAGTGTTAGGTAAGGGGTAAATGTAGGGGTATGGGTGGGTTGCGCTTCGGCGGGTCTGTGTGGACTTGTTGGGCCGAAGGGCCTGTTTCCACACTGTAATGTAATGTAATCTAATCTAATCTAAACCTAAAACAAATCAGTCTTAGAATGAGGTTTAGACTTGTTTAGTAAATCAGTGAAAATAAATCATGTCTGATAGAATGCTTAACCAATCTAATCAATGCTAGCTTTCTGTAAAGAAAATATTATTGCGTATATTCCAGCATGGTATCTTAAGCATTATAAACTATGGCTGCACTACAACAATAAAAAAAAAATAAAGCTCCACATGTTTAGGACTGAGATATGAAGGCTATTGTAAAGGATGTGTAAATAACCATATATTGAATTGCTTCATCCTTTTGAAATCTCATAAACTCTCAAAAACATTGAACCAATTTTGCAAGGTAACTCTTTGGATGCAGAGTCATATATGCCTCACTAAATCTGGCCTGTAAGTTTGAATATCAGAATTGTGTGATGTCAAATTCAAAAAGTGTCAATCTAGCACATTTTACTGCCTCAACTAAGTTTGCACAATTCCTTACTTTAATACAATCTGATGCAAATTGGACTCACGTCAAAACCAGTGATTTTCTTTCTGCCTGATCATTCCTTTCATAATAATTGCATAGATGAAGCACACTCTTTGAGTTACTGGGCTGACCTTTGGGATTTTACTTCTTAAGGGACTCTTTGATTATTATTGTTGCAGGTTTTTCTTTATATTTGATGTCTGCTTCAGAAGACCCCTGCTGTTCACCATTTTTGTGCATTGCAAATCATCTCTACAGTAATATTGATTAGAATTGGATTTTACTAGCAACTGTCACATTTTTTTCAATGTGAACATTTATTACATTTTTAAAGCAGTCCTGGAATTAGAAAAAAGGACGTTACTTTGAAAAAAAATGCCAGATTGATAGTAGCTGAGAGGTTACTTTTTCTCATCCCAGGAGTATGTAGACTTAGACACACTTAGCTAAGTATATTTGAAAAGTGTTTTCACCCATAATTCACCAGAATCTGTAAGAACGGTTGCAGTTTCCTTATAAGATCCCAACACAATGTAAAGGATTACTTATAGCTTTAGTCCAAGAATATCTACTGAGCTGTGCAAAAGGACATGAAGTTGGAACCTGAGTCTAGAAGGCTTCAATAGCATCTCCTTTTACCATGTCTTGTAAATAGTTATATCAATAAAGTCTGTTAATATTCACACGTAAGATTGTGGACCTTACATTTCGACATGGTGGCAGAAAGTGATCAGACTCACAGAGGCAAGCAGCAGTCGGAGCTCAAAATTACTGAAGAGAGTCTCAGAGGATGTAGAGACTAGCAAACGATGAACTTCAAAAGCTGACCTCAGAACCAAACCAGGGAGCAGCAAAGCCCACAGAAAAGCACAACAAACCCACAGAAGAGAACACAGCAAGTAACAAGTTTCAAAAAATAAATTGACCACAGTATGCAAAACATTACAGAAAAACGGTTCTCAACAAAAATGGAAAAAAATTGAACTCTCAAAACATCCACCAACAACAAGCATGCAGAGAAACAGCTTGAAGTTAATGCTATGAATGAGCCCCATGAGTGGGGGCCCGAATGAATGAGCCTTGTAGATTATTGTGAGTGTGAGGAGCGACACCAGGTCATAGCTGTAGCAGCAGCACAGGAGGTTTCACGGACTACAGTCATCCATAGAAGTACCAACAATAGAAGATATGGGGACAAAGTGAACTCTTCCTGAGGGATGTGGTAAGTGTGCTCCACACTTTTGACTTCTCTGATAGCACAGCCTGGCAAGACAAATTCTGGTATGCAGATATTATGGTGAATAGCAAGAGAACTATTTTTAAATTAGATATGGGGTAGATGTATTGATCCATTTGGAGGCTATGTTATGGTTAAGAAAAATAATTCTTGGACCATCCTTCATTTAAGTTTGGACAACATGAGACATTAAAATCAGAGTGAAATTTCAGGTATTTCACTAAATTGGAAAACAGGTCACAGAGACCCACTATATTTCTTTATAAGTGGAGCAGCATGTATAGCTTTAAATAGCAGATGGTGGAGCATCCACTGATTTGTTCAGTTTGAAGCAGTCCACTGTACCACCAGAACTGAACAGATACCTGTTAAACAATTATATACCGATTGCAGGATAAACTGTTAATGACTTTGTAAAATCTGGGTAGGACAGGGACTGCAAGTAGAAAGCTTCACATCACTATTCAAATTTAGCTAGAACAGTGATTTGTAGAAAAGCAACCTGCTAAATATCTTTAAGAAGGTCTCCCAGTTAATCTGAATCTTTCACTGATCCCACCATATCCCTATCCAAAATGGAATAATCATAAAGCAAGAGGGTTGGTGGGGGAGTGCATTTATTTTGAGCTCTGACTGCTGCTTGCCTCTGGTTCTGTGGGTCTGGTCACTGTTGCCACCATGTGGATATGTGAGGTCAACGACCTTATGAGGGAATATTAACAGGCTTTCTTAATGTAGCTATTTACATGACATGGTTAAAGGAAACGCCTTGAAGCCTTACAGACACCAGTGCCAGCTCCATGTCCTTTTGCACATCCACATTAGAGATTCTTGGACTAAAGATATAATTCATACTTTACATTATGTTTGGGAACTTGACAGAAAAAAAGAAGGAAGAACTAGATAATGATAGCTACAACTAGGATGCTCAATGTGTCAGTCATTGATGACTTTTACCTATGTCTGTAAACTGGAATGTACACATACAATGTTACGTTAAAAAGGACAGAACAGTGTTGTTGCGAATCATGTTGTTATTATGGTCACAATCAGTGTGGGAGCAAACCAGTGGAAGTATTGACAATGTTGATGTCCTGTGTTACTTGATAACCCAACGTGGTAGTTCCAGACAAGGTATATTTCTTTTTTATTTTTGTGGCAGAAGTTATAACTCGATCAAAGAATTCTTTGGTAAAGGTAGTTCTGAAGTGGCCATGTTCTCTGTGATGGATACAAATCAATCAAGAATTTGTGCAGAGCTGCACAGATATGCATTATGATCTTCTCCTAAAATATCCCCAGGAGAGACAGAAATTCTTTGAGTCGATTATTTCTTTTGATTCCTTATTTCTTTCATAAATGGTGGAACTGCCAAGACAAATGAAAAGCTGTGGCAGAGATTTTGGAATTAGGTAATTTCTAGCATATTAATAGCAGCTTACAAACATTAAATATGAGGCAAAGAATCCACAACAAGAGCATATGTTGGCGCCACCAATAAGGCCCAGCCTGGTAGGGAGTCAGGATGGTATTTTAAATATTTTCTGGGTTATCTCCCTGGTTTCATGAAAATTGGAATAACGTCAAGGCTGCAAGGTCAAAAGATTGAGCAATCCAGCCTTTTCCAGTTTTATGGCACTAAAAAGGCATTCTATCATCAGAATCTATGCAAACAGGTCATCCTCCAAATGCCCTGTAAATGTGTGCATTTGGACAGCACCAATGACTATGATAGTTGTGTAAAGCAGCATACTAATTCTTAATGGTTTTGGTTTAAAATGGAGATATTGGAAATTATATTTTTTGAGATTGTCTTAGTATTTTCTGAAAGGGAAATGAAAAAGTAGAGCTATTTTATTTTGAAAGGATTCGCCATTCCCTTTAGAGTTCAATCCTATTTAAACTAAGTGAATCAAAATAATTAAAATTAAGTTGAAATTTAAGCTTTGCTCAGACAGTTCATTAGTTCCCCGTGGAGATGAATCATAATAAAACATCCAGTTACTTTTTCAATCAGAAATTAATGATTGGGTTTTGTGAGGAAAAGAAAGTGCCAGCTTGTAGAACTACTTCAGATAATTATCCTGGTTGCTTTGAGGTTACACCCAATGAGATTCTTATTGAAACATTTTCTTTGTCAATAATTGTTTATAAAACTATTCAATGGCTTGGTGTCAAACAATAAAAAAAATTGAATCTTACAAAACCTAAAGATAGTGGATGTCTAAGAGAAATATTGTTAAGTGGCTGGGGTATTGTGTAATGCTACAAATTATCTGAAGTAAGATGAAGTTTGAGATCTTTACCCTTAAGTCACAAGATATGATGTGATGGCGAAACCATGTGTACGTCTCTTGGAGGTTTATTGACACTCTGAATGTGAGGAATAACACAAGCAGCACCGATAGATTGTCTACTGGCAGCAGTCTCCACTGGCTGCAGTGATAAGCTGATGACTTCTGTGAATGTCGAACGTGATCTGTGTTGTCAATTTGTAAAGAGCAGGTGAATAATTTTACAAAACAATTCTAAACAGAATCAGAAAATGCTGGAAAAACTCAGCAGGATTGGTAACATCTGTGGAGAAAAAACAGAGCCAGTGTTTTGGATCTGATATGACTCTTCTTCAGAACAGAAGCAAAGCTACCCCCTCTCCCCACCTTGTTGCCTCAGCAGAGGTGGATGCTTTGTGCTTACATCCTTGGCTGTGTTGCTGTGAGGACTTTGGTAGTTGGCCTCATCAAACATGGGCCTTTGCTGGGACTGCACAGTGTGTATCTCCACAGAAGAAGATAATATCAATTATTCCTGAATCACAGATGCTCCCTTGTCAGAAGGACTGAGGACAGTGAGGTACTACTACATGCAACGAAGAAGCTGGAGAGATTATGATCCAGAATTCTGTCCAGGTGCTGACTGTATCTTTATTAGTGAGAAGATACTGTTTAGTCTGGCACTGTTTGTCTCCTGATTTCTGCTCAGTGGAATGGGATGAATATCTATATTTTGCTCAGGGAATTGGGGAAGAAATTTAATTCAGTGAGTGATATTGTATATTGTTATTGTAAATGACAAGACTGATACATACCCTTCTGCTCTGTGATCAAAGGTTCAAAACTCTATTTCTGCTCAGCTAAAAGTGAGCTGGTCACTGAATTTTTGTTACTGTGCGTGGCATTATCTGTATTTTCTGTTTGAAGAACAGAAGTTTCATGCTTATTGTGGAAAATTCCCTCTTTCTGCTTTGTGTAATTTGTGCTATGCTTTCCACTGACTGAGATAGTTCTTAAGGACAGAAGTGGCAAAAGTGTAATGATAACAAGTGAAATGAACAAAACCATTTTCACAGAACAAAACCTTTACATGTTTTGGAATGCACTGACTGAGATTTGGTGGAGGCAATTCAACTGAAACATTCAAAAAAGGAATTAGATGGTTATTTGAAAAGGAACAATGTGCAGTGAATGGGGGGAAGGCAGCAGTACAGCAGAAGGTGAGATGCTCATTTGGAGAGCTGTCACAGCCGCAATGAGCCATATGGGCTCCTTGTGCGTAGTAACAGTTCAATGATTCTCCAGGACTCTGCATTCTGGCATGCACTCTGTTCATTCGGTAAAAGGGTGTTTGATACATCTTGTATGTTGTGCACTATTTGCGGTTAAGATAAATGTGGGAACCAGCAGTTTGTGCCATGATTTTGGGTTTTAAATACAGCAAATACTCATGAGGAAATACATCAATTTCAATAAAGTGATATAACAGGTAGAAAATTGGCTCTAGCATTCTGGTGAAAACTGGAGCTTCCCGTATTGATTGATTTTCCCATCATTTCAATGATCCTAAGCTAGTGCTGATAAAACTGTTTCTTGTTCATATGCAGGATTCACAAATTCAAATCACGAAGCAAACCTTCAATGCTGCTTCAGTTTTCTATTGAGCTGAATTTGATCATATAATTATGCCTTTTTCTACTGTATTGTCATTACACTCCCTTTGTCAGTCCAAGCCTACTTTTAAAAAGCTGAAAAGCTTTTCAAATTTAAGAACTAAAATTCTGTTGGTTCTGATTACCACTTGGCATTTTCAGCCTCTGCCTTCATGCTGTGTTTGTCTGGCCAGCTCTGTATCTGCAGAATTGTGATTATTCTGAGGTGACTTTGGATGACTGCGTGGATGTGGTGAATATGTCATATAATGTCAGTTGGCATCCCACTGTTAGTTATGTCACTTAACATGACATTTACATTTTCAGCTGTAGATATGCTCCTTGCACCAGTATTTTGAGATCACTTTTTTTTTAATGTATATAATAGTGGTTACTGGATTACTGCACTCACTGATTTTGAGGTGCAATGTATTTTGATGGTTGGTTTACAGGGCAGGTTATCATTGGGTCAAAGATCATGGACATAATTTTGTCCCCATTTTGAAGTTATGACTTCTGTTGCCAGTTTGAATTCACTGAATCTTTACTGCTGTTGAATGGTGTAAATTTTCTTCTTCACCAACCAAACTGTAATCTGTCGTTGTACCCATCCAATTTTCATTCATTGATTTAAATGGAATGTTGATAGCCGTATTGTGGCTAGGGTAAGGGTCTCTCCTGTTCAACTACCCTGTGCCCGTCGACCCCTGTCTCACTTTGCCGAATCCAGACCTATACCATCACCCACATCATCATGGTCTACCAGCCTGGCCTCAGCAAACTCCACACCATTCACTTTGTAAGCTGACTCCAGTAAATATTGACGAGCAGCTCGTAAAGGTAGGACTTCCTCCCAGATGAGGACTAAAGTGTCGAGCCACTTAGCGGTCTGTAGCCAAAAAAACAATCAGTGTTTCTCAACCACGTGGTTATGGGCTTGCCCTGATTTTTAAGCTGGTGTCAGGGCTACCATGTCTACATAAAATTGCAATGGAGATTCTTAATATAGTACGAACATCTGTATGATTTTAATATGGATATATTGGAAGGAATCAAGAAACTTTCTCCCTCTAAAATTCATTGTTAGTAAATCTTATATTAGGTGCAAACCACTTCATATCCTTTTACTTGTGATCTGTATATTATGACTTCAGTCAACTCATTCCTCTCTCTTCTAACCTCCAGTAAAACAAGTTCAGTTGTTTCATCTTTCTTCATAAGACAACTTTCTCATTCCAGCTATGAATGTAATAAATCTCTTTTTCAATGCATTTACAACCTTACTTAAATAAAGGAGACCAAAACTGCTCACAGTATTTGAGATACCATCTTACCATGTATAAATAAAGCATAACATCCTTACTTTTATGTTCAATTTCTCTTGTAATAAAATATAACATTCCATTAGCCGCCTTAGTCAAGTGCTGTGTTTATATGCTAGTCTTTTTATAACTAGTACAGTGGTACACTTAGGTCCCTTTGCACCTTGGAATTCTGCAGTTAATCATCTTTACAGCAAGCTTTCCTACCTAATTTTGTTTTATCTGGAAGTTCAGCCACCATGCCTTCAAACTGACCATCTATTTCATGTATATGAATTGGAAGAAGTTGAAGACCCAACAATAATACCTGTGGAATCCTACTCATCTAATCCAGCCAATCTGAAGAAAACCTATTTGTCCATGCGCTCTGTTTTCTGCTACCCAGCCAATCTTCTACCCATGCCCACTACAACAAGAACTTCTAATAATAAACTTTTGTGTGGAACTTTGTCAAATAACATATGGAAATCACAGTACAATACCTCAACCCCTTTTTCCACTGCATATGTCACTCCCTCAAAGAATTCCAATAAACTGGTTAAACATGATTTCCTTTTCACAAAACCATACCTACATTTCCCAATTACTTTCAGTTTTTTTGAAGTGCCCAGTTATAATCTCCTTAACGAATGATTTGAACACCTTCAGATGCCAAGCCTATAGTTTTCTTCTTTCTGCCGCTCTCCCATTTTGAATACAGGGATTATTTTGCTCCTTTGCAGTCTAGGGAACATTTCCAGAATCGTGGATCATAGACTCCCTATATGTGGAAATAGGCCATTTGGCCCAACAAGTCCAAACAGAGCCTCCAAAGAGTATCCCATCCAGACCCATTACCCTATTACTCGACATTTCCCCTGACTAATGCACCTAGTCTATTCATCCCTGAACACTATAGGCAATTTAGCATGGCCAGTTCACCTAACCTGTACATCTTTGGACTGTGAGGGAAACAGGAGCACCCAGAGGAAACACACACAGACACAGGGGGAATGTGCAAACTCCGCACAGACAGTTGCCTGAGGCTGGTATCGAACCCGGGTCCCTGGCGCTGTGAGGCAACAATGCTAACCATTGAACCACTTTTGAAAAAGTAACTCTAACACATCTACTCCATTAGTGACTTCTACTCAGGATGAAGTCTGTCAGGACCCAGAGACTTATCAACCCCACAACTCCGTCATTCACTCAGTAACACTTGCCCAGTGATGACAATTACACTGTACCCTTTAGAACACTGAGTTGCATATTTCAAGTAGCCACCCATGTGTGCAGGCATGTCCTGCCACCATTCACAGGACTCCACTCATTGTAGCAATTCCCAGTGTCTGGTGTTAATTGGATGGTAAACTGACTGGGCATTTGAAGTTAGTACTGATAATGATCTGAATAACAGACAGTTTTAGTTTAACATTCATTTTAAATTAATTCAATACAGTCAGCAGATAATCTTTGGTCTTGGTTTTGAATAGATTAATTGCTGTTTACCTTACCAAGCATTAATTAAGCTAATAACTTTTCACACATTTCACACGTGCTTTTTGTTTTCCCCAGGAGGTATTGTAAATGTGATGCCAATGTTATTCTCTGAGATTTCACAAAACAGGTCACAGGTAAGATTTAAGTTTATTTAAATATATTTTCTGGACAGAAAGTTTTTGTTTTTCAATATTTGTTATATAATAGTCAGCAGTCCATTTAATTACACACATTACTACCTCACCTTTAGTAATTTGGAAACTTTGACAATTGATATTGTGATATCCAATGTATTCATCACATGTAAAATTAGTTTATCTGGTTATCATTTGTATAGAAAGTCAGGTATCTTAGCCATGAAAATATGATACTAACTTGAAATAAAATATTAATTCCGGCTTTGTTTTCAAAAGCTGTTTTTCTTTTATTATAACTGTTCTGTATTAGATTTTTATGCAAAAGTATTAAAACTACACAAAGTATGGCTTGTGATTGTAAACTAGGAGAAAACAAGACTATGGTTGCTGGAGATTAGAGTCAAAAAATGTGGTGCTGAAAAAGCACAACTGGTCAGGCAGCATCCGAGGAGCAGGAGAGTCGACGTTTTGAGCATAAGCTCCTTACCACGAATGATGAAGAACTTATGCTTGAAACATCGATTTTCCTGCTCCTCGGATGCTAGCTGACCAGCTGTGCTTCTCCAGCACCACACTTTTTGACTTTTGATTGTAAACTGATGACCAATTATGGCAAGATTAATCTACGCGCGAAGGCAGGTCTAATTGAACCATGCGCTGCTGGGACCAATTGCATCAACCTGAGCCATGTAACTAACTGAGCCAACAGACCCCTCAAAGAGTTCGCAGTTCTGTGGCCAGATGCATTTTTACAAGCATGTTGTAGTCTGGAGCTATGAATAGTGATGGAGAGGCTCTGAATGTTTTCTTGATTGGCATATGTTGGAATGATTTATCAGTTGATTCTAAACCTGTTTGGCCTTTTTATGAATTCACTTTCTTGGAGCGAGACAAGAACCAGAGCATCTGGTTCAGAGAGAGGGGCAGTACTCACGACACGAGCCACTGCATCACAAGATATCCAGTTTGATTAAATAAGTAATGACTATTCCCTTGTTCATATTAAAGTTGCATCTTGTATCACCTCCTCATCTGTCTTGTTAACATGCAGGACATAAACCCACAGTGCCATTATACTCACATCTTTGGAAAACGTCTTGTGCTTAATTTTACATGAGATAAAATGTTCTGTTTCTTTTCTTGTATAAGATAATGTGGTTCCGCCGAGCTGTTACTGGAGGACTCACTACTTGTACAATACTGAACATTCTGTGGTAGGTTTTTAAATATATGTTGTGTGAAGCAGAAATGGTTGACTTTTGTTTACATCCTGAAATGTGCAAGGTCCCCTTTCAGAAAATAAGATTGTGATGTTCCAGTTTATTCTGAGGCAGCACTGTAGCACTGCAGCAGGCCTGAGATGGAAATGCTGGCCAGGGAATAGTGATGGTGTGTTTAACTGACGGGCATCTGGAAGCTCGTGGTTATTTTAGCAGACAGAATGTAACGTTCCACAAAATGGTTGCCCAGTCTGTGTTTTGTCTCCCGCAATAGTGTTCTTTAGGGAGATCCACCCAACTTCTGTCCAATCTTTAAATTTCTCCAGGGAGAAAAATCACTAAATTTGCAAATGATACTAAGCTAGGATGAATAGTGAATTGAGGATGATCCTGAAGGACATTGCAAATTTAGCCAAATGGGCAGATACCTGGTGGATGAATTTCAGTGTCGAAAAGTATGGCACTGGAAAAGCACAGCAGGTAAGGCAACATCTGACGTGCAGGAGAGTCGATGTTTCGGGCATAAACGCAAAGAGTGCAGAAACAAGAAAATAATGCTACATCTTTACAAAATCACTGGTCAGATCACATTTGGAGTATCGTGTTCAGTTCTGGACATCTTTAGTTAACGAAAGACAATTTAGAGAAATTGCACTAATTCTTCTTGGAGCAGAGGTGATCTCATTGAGGTGTTCAAAATTGTGAACATTTTTTTACAGGGTAAAAAAGAATATTTAGTTTCCACTCGTTTGTATGTCAGGAACTTAAGGTCACAATTCCAAGATTGTCAGCAAGAGAGCTAGGAGTGAGATGAAGAGAAACTTTTTTACTCAGAGTTGTTAGGATTTGCAATGCACTGCCTGGTAGAGTGGTGAAGACAGATTCCACACAAGGTTTCAAAAGAGAGTTGGATATATATTTGAAAGTGATGAAGTCAGAGGGCTATGGAGGTGGGGTTGGAGAGTGGGGCTAGCTGGGTAGCTCTTTCTGGAACCAATACAGACATGATGGGTCAAGTGACTTTTTTCTCAACTGTACAATTCTATGATCTATAATTATCTGTAGTGCAGACCATATTATGAGGAGGAGGTACAGTAGACTAGATTCACTGAAATGCAGGTAAATCTCTGCTTCACCTGGAAAGTGTGTCTGGAATGGAAGGTCATGAATTGGGAGGTCAGTTTGAATATTCGGCAAATTGATAGTTTACTTTATCTGAAAACTTGTGTAAGTGTGATAGATGAGTCTCCAGTTACATTCTGTGTTCTGTTCCAGACTCCACAATTTGGCATAAAGTCCCTAGTTGATTCCTGATGTGGAACATCACGAGAGGTTGGCTCATGTACTTTTAATTATACAATTTTGTAATTCACTCACTATTTAGGTGAGCCATAGTTAATTCATTCTTACAAAGGCAATGTGTGCCACATTCAGGGTCCTGTAATTGTTTTCAACATTTACAGGTGATTAGGTTTTCTATTTTTACCAGCAGTTGTGGAAAGACAGGAATTGTTATCGCTGAATATCATTTTTAAAAATGACATTTTCATTGTACTTTGAAAGACCTTTTCAGTTCATCCATATTTACAGGCAGCATTTATCTGTCATTTATTAATGTCACTTCAAAATAACTTCAATTGGTCATATGCAGATGATGTCAGGATCTCATGCCACAGCAGGCATTCTGTGATATTAAGTATAGATTTTAATTAGGCCTGGTAGTTTTTTTTTCATGTGCACATTAAGTTACATGGAACATAGATCAATGGATAATCTTGTCTTCGTGTTGAAAGGTCAATTTGAATATTGTGCAGAATGATAGTTTACCTACAGAAAGATTGTGTAAATTTGATAGATGAGTACTCCAGTTATGAAAACAAAAGGCTGGATGGGTTCCAGCAGCACTCACCTTCCATTATATATTTATTGTTATGTACAAAAACTCTGAAAAGAAACCAGAAATTATAATTTATCAGGATAGTGATTACAGATGTTGATTTTACATTTTCTCGTTGATCACTTTCCACATACTGCATTTTATTCCCTTATATCTGGACTAACAACATGCTGATACTGTTAAACATGTTCCATTGATAGATGTACAAAATAATTCTTCAACAATTTTTTTTATACACAATTGTTGTGTCTAAAACAATTTTAGACTAGATTTAAGGTTTTAGTTTTAAGGCTGCATGAGCAATATACCTCACAAAATCAGGAATATATTATTAAAGGGGGTCATCTGCTGTGAGCAGTTAAATTTAGACTTGTATAAGCTCTTTGATCTGCACTGGTTGCTGTTGAGATTTCTCTGACCTAAGAATGAAATCTCATCTCTGTAAAAGGCACCATTTCTAATTAATGTTATATAGCATTCAGGTCTGCCTGTCATCCAGATTGCACAGATAAATAGTACATTTATCTTCTACCTCAGTCTACGACTGCCATTCTGATTCCGACCACCTCTCCAGATACAATCTCATAGAAAACCAGTTGTTTGCAATCTCAGTGACCTTTTCAACACCAAATTGATGTTCCGACCCTGTGTACTTATCACTAAAACAGCATACTTCCACCTCCCTAACTTCATCTGTGCCTGCTTTGTACATCTGCCACTGAAATCTTCATTCCTTTCTTGCCTCCAGGTACAATTATTCCTATTTTTTTCTGGCTAATCTTTGTGTAGTCCACACCTCTGATGCCTGTTTCCTAACTAACACCATGCTCTAGTCATCTGCCATTCCTACAATTGCGAACCAATATCACCGGCAGTCCCTCAGTCCCTTTGATTTAAAATTCTAATACTATAGTTTAATCATCATTTGTTGTCTTATGAAATCTCCTTATGCCCTTGTATGTTTTAAGAAAGTTAAAAAACGTGGATTAAAAATTATCTTAAAAAGTGGAAGATTTTAAATTGATGACCATTGTTAACATTTTGAGCCAGACTTTTGTCAGACCAGTGGGGGCCCGATGATGAACCTGAAAGTCAATGACAATCCCACGTGGGCGGTTTGTGAAACTGAGCCACAGTTGAGTGATTGCCCACTCATTAGGTGCTGCTTGGCTCAGTTGACTGGACAGCTGGTTGGTAATGCAGAGTGATAACTACAGTGTGGATTCATTTCCTGCATCAGCTGAGGCTACTGTGAAAGACTCAAACCCTTCCTCGCCCCCCTCCCCCACCACTGGAGGTGAGGTGACCTTCAGGTTAAACCACTGCAATAATTTCTCTGTAAGGAGAGAGCAGCCCTCTGGTCCAGTAGAGACTTTACCTTTGATTAGTTGTCTGGCCTCCTGTTCATTTAAAACATAAGAACCTATCTCCAAGAGCTGCTGGCAAATTGAAGAGCTGGCAGCTCAGTAACCACAATGGTGATCTCTGCTAAGGCTAAATTGGGCAGAAAGAACACCATGAATATAAGGACCAGGTGAGTGGAGTCTGGAATCTGAGTCCAATCAGGCAGATCCTGGTGATGAAGGTTGGGTGTTTAGTGAGGATGGGCCTGTGGTTGCCATTGTGATGGTTACACTCATTGACAGAGAGGAGATGGTATGGTTTTGCAGTGGCCATTACAGGCCACAAATTTGTCTGACTGGAATTGCCTCTGTCCACAGACTATAGGGAGGATTTCACAGTTTATTATGTGATCTCTACCCACAATAAGGCCTCATCCACAGCTAGTAAAATGCCAACAGCAGTGAAAAGTAGACCTGAAATTGCCATTTCAAGTGGATCAATTGGCCTCTGCGCATGAGGGGTACCTGCCCCTCTGGTAAAATCCTATGAGGGCAAGAAGGCAATATATACTCTTCCCTCACCACTTCACAAGCTCCCAGCCTCCTATTCCACTCCCTTGAGGGCTACTAAATTGCCTTTTCACAGTACACTGATTCATTATTGCACCTTGGTACAGTGACATCCTTCACTATAAATGGTGAATTTACATTGAGAATACTGATTTGGATCTTCAATTTTCCACTTGTAAACCTAAAATCAATCTCACAACCATCCCTTTGGAAGACCCTATTCCTCTGCCTCACACCATTTGTGCATCCCCCTTATTAACCATTCTTTAGTATTTCCCCTATTGTGATCTGTTTTGCACAATGTCTTTTATTCATATCAGAGGGGTTCAGTTAGCAGTTGGCTGGACAGCTTGTTAGTGACGCCAACAGTGTGGGTTCACTTTACACAGAAGCTGAGGTTGCCATGCAAACCTGTCCTTCTCAACCTATTCCCTCACCTGAGTCATGGTGACCCTTGAGTTAAACCTCATCACCTCAGGGAGACCATCCATAACCTCATCATCTCAGGGGATCTCCCATCCACCGCCTCCAACCTCATAGTCCCACAACCCCACACCGCCCGTTTCTACCTCCTGCCCAAAATCCACAAACCTGACTGCCCCGGCCGACCCATTGTCTCAGCCTGCTCCTGCCCCACCGAACTCATCTCTGCATACCTTGACATGGTCCTGTCCCCCTTAGTCCAAAAACTCCCCATCTACGTTCGGGACACCACCCACGCCCTCCACCTCCTCCATGATTTTCGCTTCCCCGGTCCCCAACGCCTTATTTTCACCATGCACATCCAGTCCCTGTACACCTCCATCCCCCATCACGAAGGACTCAAAGCCATCCGCTTCTTCCTTTCCCGCCGTACCAACCAGTACCCTTCCACTGACACCCTCCTTCGACTTACTGAACTGGTCCTCTGCCTGAACAACTTCTCTTTCCAATCCTCCCACTTCCTCCAAACCAAAGGAGTAGCCATGGGCACCCGCATGGGCCCCAGCTATGCCTGCCTCTTCGTAGGATATATGGAACAGTCCATCTTCCACAGCTACACTGGCACCACCCCCCACCTTTTCCTCTGCTACATTGTGCTCCCATGAGGAGGTTTAACAGTTCATCCACTTCACCAACACCTTCCACCCCGACCTCAAATTCACCTGGACCGTCTCAGACTCCTCCCTCCCCTTCCTAGACCTTTCCATTCCTATTTCGGGGGACCGAATCAACACGGACATTTACTATAAACCGACCGACTCCCACAGCTACCGAGACTACACCTCCTCCCACCCTGCCCCCTGTAAAAACGCCATCCCATATTCCCAATTCCTTCGTCTCCGCCGCATCTGTTCCCAGGAGGACCAGTTCCAATACCGTACAACCCAGATGGCCTCCTTCTTCAAAGACCGCGATATCCCCCCAGACGTGATCGACGATGCCTTCCACCGCATCTCCTCCACTTCCCGCTCCTCCGCCCTTGAGCTCCGCCCCTCCAATCGCCACGAGGACAGAACACCACTGGTCCTCACCTACCACCCCACCAACCTCCATATACATTGTATCATCCGTCGTCATTTCCGCCACCTCCAAATGGACCCCACCACCAGGGATTATTTCCCTCCCCTCCCCTATCAGCATTCCGAAAAGACCAGTCCCTCCGTGACTCCCTCGTCAGGTCCACACCCCCCACCAACCCAACCTCCACTCCCGGCACCTTCCCCTGCAACCGCAAAACTTGCGCCCACACCTCCCCCCTTACTTCCCTCCAAGGCCCCAAGGGATCCTTCCATATCTGCCACAAATTCACCTGCACCTCCACACACATCATTTATTGCATCCGCTGTACCCGATGTGGCCTCCTCTATATTGGGGAGACAGGCCGCCTAATTGCGGAACATTTCAGAGAACACCTCTGGGACACCCGGACCAACCAACCCAACCACCCCGTGGCTCAACACTTCAACTCCCCCTCCCACTCCACCAAGGACATGCAGGTTCTTGGACTCCTCCATCGCCAGACCATAGCAACACGACAGTTGGAGGAAGAACACCTCATCTTCTGCCTAGGAACCCTTCAACCACAAGGGATGAACTCAGATTTCTCCAGTTTCCTCATTTCCCCTCCCCCCATCTTGTCTCAGTCAAATCCCTCGAACTCAGCACCGCCTTCCTAACCTGCAATCTTCGTCCTGATCACTCCGGTCTATCACCCTCACCTTGACCTCCTTCCACCGATCGCATTTCCAACGTCCCTCCCTCAAGTCCCTCCTCCCTACTTTTTATCTTAGCCTGCTGGACACACTTTCCTCATTCCTGAAGAAACGTCGATTTTCCTGCTCCTTGGATGCTGCCTGACCTGCTGCGCTTTTCCAGCAACACATTTTCAGCTCTGATCTCCAGCATCTGCAGTCCTCACTTTCTCCTTTTTGACCCTTGAGTTAAACCCCATCGGCCATCCCTTTCTCTAACGAGAGAGCACCCTGTGGTCTGATAGAATTCTGGTGATGTTTTATTTTCAATTCGGCTAAACTGTCATTCAAAGAAGATTAAATGTACAATTCAGTTTTGCTGGTATTATCATACTTGATGAGACTTCCCAAATCATGTTATAACTGGTTAGGGACCAGTAACTTATTCTTTGTTTAAAGTAGACAAACTGAAATTCTAACTTCTCTTAGTTCGGCACTTAAGAAAGCCACAAGATTGCACAATTTTGAACAGAACAGACAAAATATGTACAGTATATATAAAAGTTATAATCTAAAACTTGGAATTAACCTGAGGTAATTATGGGTTAATGACAAACTGTTGTTGAATACCTCACTGAGCGAATCAAATAGGGCATGTGGCCAGGACAGATCCCACAGATTTATAACCAACTCCAAGATGTCAGTAATATCATAAGTCACCAAATTTCAATAAAACTCTGCCTTCTTCAAATGGGTATTCAAATCTTTACTTTCAAAGACCTAGCTTCTGAACTTGCCTGAAACCAGTCAGACTGTGTCAACAGCTGTCAAGTCCTGGTAAGTCCACCCTTTCTCTGAGAACAAGTTCTCAGGATTCCTGAAGGTGCTTACAAGTATCCAATTTCAGCTTTTTATCAGACTACTGGCTTCACACCAAGGTGACGTTGCCTCTGAGTTTCTCTGGGCTGCAATATTTCTTAGTTTCACCAAATAAATAGTACTTGCAGGATTCAATCAGTCCCATTCACAGCTGCATTGAAATATTAAAATCCCCATGTCTTCATCAAGGCCTAGAAACATGGAGCCAAAACAAAACAGCCAGTATTTCAGTTGCATGGAACATCTTTTTCTTCCCTCCTGACTAACTGACTAGCCTTTCAGCTGTGAATTGGTGACACTTCAGTTGATCTGGATGACCTTTGAAAATCCTCACAACGTGCCCTTATTTGTAATCAATTGTTGTACTGGAACACCTTGAGCATTAATATAACAGTCTCCCAGTAGAGTAAGTCTCCAGCGACTAGTTTAAGAACACAGGCTCAGAGCATAGAGAAAAGGATTGGTAAGAGAGAACATCTTCTAGAACTTTACAGACTCAGGCTCCAGTTCCATTCTATTTCATCTCATGTCACTGGGACTAGGACATAGCTAACTAAGGTGTAGCTCTTTGCACACACGCTCAGTCACTATAATTAGAGTAAAGATCTCCCGATAAACAAAAATAAATTCCACTGGGAAGTAGCATTCCAATACAATTATCAAAAGATGTACAAGATTTAACAAACAGTCAGCAGCTGTTTAACTGACATATTTGAAAAGATTTTTATTTCTAATGGGAAACAATGGAAATTGGGCATTTTCCATGGAGGATGACTACCTTCAATGGCAGTCATATTCCCATTCCACTAGCATATAGAGTGGAATTGACCCAGGCCATGAATGATGTGGTCAATGGAGAGAAAGCTGGGAGAATTGAGTAAGGCACTTCCTGCTGTTGGCATCAAAAAGTCCCATTTTCAAACTAAGTTTTGAATGCAGAGACGAGATGAGTTGGCCTATTTTCTTCCATTAGAATATATTAACATTCTTGTTATGACCATAAGACCATGAGATACAGAGCAGAAGTTGGCCTTTTGGCCCATTGGTTCTTTTCTGCCATTCACTGAGATCAAGGCTAATTTGATAATCCTCAACCCCACTTTACTGCCTTTTCCATATAACCCTTTATTTTCTTGCTAATCTAAAATTTGCCATTCACACATCTCATGCTGGAATGTGCCTTTTCAAAGGAAGTCTGGAGAGAGATGCAGTGGCTCTTGTCGAGATTCATTCTGGGCAGCTCCATGACATAGGACTCTGTCCTTTACAGTCTATTCCCTGGGATGCATGCCAAGACAAGCATCGGCTATGCCTGGAAGCCCATCAACTCGGTGAAAGATGCTCTTTGGTCTGCCCAAACTTGTTGGTCTTCCAGAGCAAGGAGTAGAAAGTGAGGACTGCAGATGCTGGAGGTCAGAGTCAAAAAAGCACAGCTGGTCAGGCAGCATCCGAGGAGCAGGAGAGTCGACATTTCGAACATAAGCTCTTCATCAGGAATGAGGGGGTGGCCCAAGTGGACTGAGAGATAGGAGTTGATTTCAACCGAGTATTACAGACTGGTATGTTC
This sequence comes from Chiloscyllium plagiosum, assembly GCF_037043375.1. NCBI lineage: Eukaryota > Metazoa > Chordata > Chondrichthyes > Orectolobiformes > Hemiscylliidae > Chiloscyllium > Chiloscyllium plagiosum. The sequence continues at coordinate 49,765,041 of NW_028270151.1, read as the reverse complement.
CAAGGTCCAGGACTGCGTGCTGAGAGATGCATTGAAGTTTGGGGCAGCTGCTGCCAAAGTGCATTTGGTAAAGACCACCATCTAAGGACTTTCTGTGAACATACAATGGGGGGGGGGGGGGTTGTTCAGTTATCATACCCTCTTGTTGCCTCAAATGAATGCAGATGATTGTAAGTAGTGTCCTGCATAAGTATGAAATACCTTTGACCTTTGAAACTGCAGGGAATATTAGATGTAAGGTTTGCCTTTCTTGATATGCAGAGACTGTACAGCATTGCTTTAGTATATGTGTATGTACATAAAGATTTTTTATGAATAACATCCATTTTTGCAATAAAAGAAGTAACTGCAGGAAACCATTACTTTTAGAATTAATGGCAGGCAGTAGTAAAATACAGCTGTTCATTCTGCTCTTCTTGTTGATTTCAGAGAATTTTTTTAAAAATTCTAGTGTTTTTTTGAGTCTCATAATGTGTCCCTCTGCCATGGTCATGACCCCTCAGATAGTTTGAAGAACAGTTGAGGAGCACTGAGACGATGTATCTGTCAGAGTCCTGATGTCCTGCTTCCTAGCTGCAATAGGGAAGCAAAGTGAAATTGTTGACTGAAGAGCAGTATGGCTGTCATCTTGTTAATGCAGGCATGCACGGTTGACTGATTAATGTCACTGATGTTATCTGCTGCAGCCTAGAATTACTGCAGTATATAAATATTCAGGAAAATCATTTATGATTGTGTTTAAATTAAATCTGTCAATTATGATCATGAGTTGTAATAGGCTGCCAATTAAATATTGTATTATAATTCAGCCACCAGAATTATAATAAGAGTAGTTACATTTGCATTTTTCAGTGTTAAAACTTGACATAAAACACATCCAATATTATGATTGTTAAATAATTCTGTGCTGTTCTGCAGATAACAGTCTGATGCTAATTAAGTATGTTATGAAAGAAAGGGAGCAGAATATGATCTGAGCTTGGGCCTAGTATTAATTAGAATTGATCCATCAAAAATGGTATCTGAACTGTTCAGATTGAGACAAATCAATGTGAAAGAGAGTAAAGTTATCACTGAGTGAAGTCATAGCAGGTTAATGTTAAAAATATGGTATTGCTTGTTTGTTTTGTCCTGTCATGCAAGGCAGAATTTTCCTGACTAGAGGCAGTAGGAGTTGAAGATCGGTTTTGGGGCAGCAGAAAAGTCGTGGGAGAGATGTGTTGGCACAGCTCCCAGATATATTACGACAGTCAGGGAGATTTCACAGGGGTGGCCCAGCTGCTGCTCCATAAAGGTGCCCAGCCAATTTAAATAATGAAAGCCCCAATTAGGCCCAATCTTTCAGCCTGGCTATAATTTTGCTGGTGACAGAACCATTCCCTCACCGCCTCTGCAGAGAGAAATTAGCAGTGCGAATGGCTTCCCTGCGGCAGGTTGGGGTGGACCCGAGGAGCCACCGTGACCCTTTGATGGGGTCACAGGAAGGAAGAGCTGCCTGAGTAACCCTAACAATTCCTCTGAGTGGGCTGTCTTCTCCATTTTCACCTCCAGCTCCATCTAAAAGATGTAATTGTTTTGACCTTCCCTGACATGTCTCACTTGGGGCTGAGTTTACTTTAAGGTTCTAGAGCTGATGGCTGAATCATATTGTTTTCCCACGTGCAATCTTTAAACTAAAGATGAGAGCAGTAGTGACTAATTAGAAGACCGTGCCCAGGAAAGTTGCTCACCAGCCTGAATAAACAATCACCATCAGAATAAACAAATCACAGGTTTTCTCAAGTTGTAAAAAAAGTTTATCATTCAACACCCAAAAGTTCTTGTGACCACAGCCACTTGCACAATCATACAGAAATACACTCAAGCACATGTGGTTGCAAAATGTAACGTTTGTTGTCCTCTTACCTGATCTGGACGCATGTAACTCCAGACCCATAGTAATATGGTTGACATTTAACTGTCCTCAGGGCAATTATGGATAGAAAATAACTGCTCGCCTGATCAATGACACCCACATCCTGTGAATAAATAATATGCATACACCCAGCTTTTAAATATGAAAAATTATTTGCTGAACTTGCTTTTCACTGTGACTAAGGCCAGAAATATTTTTTGATCCCGTGAAGAGGAGTCTGGAGGTTTAGGAAGAAAAATTCACTGTGGTCTATTGCTTGCAGTAGCAGGTATCCCTGTTCGACACCAGTTGAGATGCACTCGAAGCTGTGTAGTGAAATTTGGTTCAGTTCCTCCATTGGAGAGGTCAAGGTCAACTTGAATTTTCTGCCTGCTGGTAGTTCTTATAAACTGGGTCTTGTTCCTTCACTGGCCTGGATCTTTCTACCTTGCAATTCCAGAAATGTGGCTTATTAAATATCTGGAATATAATTCCTGCCACGTAACCAGTATGGTCCCAACTTCAAATGGCTTTTGATGGCTAACTGATTAGATTAGATTAGATTAGAGTATGGAAACAGGCCCTTCAGCCCAACAAGTCCACACCATCTCTCCGAAGAGTAACCCACCTAGACCAATTCCCCTACCCTATATTTTCCCCTGACTAATGCACCTAACACTACGGGCAATTTCGCATGGCCAATTCACCTGAACCGCACAATTTTTGGATTATTAAACAACGGAGTTCAAGTTACATGATTCACATATATTCTGACAGAATGGGTTTTTTTTTAAATCACACAAATTTGCTGGATTTCAACTCCGGAGCCAAAAGACTGCAAGCAATAATTATGAAACTGTTTTCTTTAATCATTTGGAGAAGGGAAGCCACTTAAGAACAAGAATGGTTGATTGCATTTTAATTACTCCTCAAAGATGTGACCCAAAAGTTTGTTTGCATTTTAATGAGTTGCCCAGGCATGAAGTTTAGCTCAGGGGCTTGTATCATTCAAAGTAAGTCCATCTGATGCTATCATGGAGTCCTGACTCAAAACTCTGTGCTTAATATTTTCTTTTGAGAAAGAGAAAGTTTGTTCATCATAACAAAATAGTGAAGATAATGACAGTAGCCAGTCTCTCCAGGAGAAGTAGAGATGGTGGAGTTAAATTAAGAGGGCGATGTTGGTGTAGTGGTAATCCCATTAAGGAGGAGAAAGTGAGGTCTGCAGATGCTGGAGATCAAAGTTGAAACTTTATTGCTGGAACAGCACAGCAGGTCAGGCAGCATCCAGGGAACAGGAGATTCGACGTTTCGGGCACAGGCCCTTCTTCTTCCATTCCTGAAGAAGGGCCTGTGCCCGAAACGTCGAATCTCCTGTTCCCTGGATGCTGCCTGACCTCCTGTGCTGTTCCAGCAATAAAGTTTCAACTGGTAATACCATTAGTCTATTCATCCGTGATTAATGTGTTCCAATCCTACAATGGCAGAAAGTAAAATTTGAATTAAATAAAAATCTGGAATAAAGAGCTAGCTGTATAGTATATGATTCTGAAATCCACTTTAATATTAATGTAAGACTCATGGTCCAACTGAGTACAAAACCATTTTTGGTACAAGCATGTGTTTAAGTAAGGCTCTGTTGAGGTTTATAAAATCATGAGGGGCATGGATGGAATAAATAGACAAAGTTTTTTCTCTGGGGTGGGGGAATCCAGAACTAGAGGGCATAGGTTTAGGGTGAGAGGGGCAAGATATAAAAGAGACCTAAAGGGCAACTTTTTCACACAGAGGATGGTACATGTATGGAATGATCTGCCAGAGGAAGTGGTGGAGACTAGTACAATTACAACGTTTAAAAGGCATCTGGATGGGTATATGAATAGGAAGGGGTTGGGGGGATATGGGCCACGTCTCTATGACAGCATCAGCTTTCTTTGAACGATACAAGCCCCTGAGCTAAACGTATGCCCTCTAGTTCTGGACTCCCCCACTCCAGGGAAAAAAAACTTTGTCTATTTATCCTATCCATGCCCCTCATGATTTTATAAACCTCTATAGTACCTTACTTAAACACACACTTGTACAAAAATGGTTTTGTATTGGCAGTTGGGACTAGATTGAGTTGGGATATCTGGTTGGCATGGACGAGTTGGACCAAAGGGTCTGTTTCCGTGTTGTACATCTCTATGATTATGACTCTATGATTAAGGTACCAGAACGAAGTCCAATAAATAACACTTAATAAGGTAGAGGACTCAGTCAGTTCCCAATTCAATATCGTTTCGCAGTTGACTGGGAGGCTATCACTTCTGAAATTCTGCTTTCTGCACACAGTACTGTCGATTAGTTGTCAGAGATCCAGTTGTCACGTCTGTAAGTCAGGATTCAACCATATTGGTATTATAATTTTTTCCTCATATATCCTGGATTTTCTTTGCTCTACCAAGTGTCATTTGTGTCTTTAGCTGTCTCTTCCCACAGCTCTAAAGGTTACTCCCTAAACCTTTTCTTCTCTCTCCCCTCTCTATGCTAATACATGAGTTGGTGTTTAGATTTTGTTTCATAATGCTAACATGAAATGCCTTTTGAAAGTGTACCTTTGTTAATAATACTGGATAAAAGAGAGTTGTTTTCGAGTCTGTACATTTTCCCTAAGTTGTATATTTCTCGAAGAAAGTTAGAGAAAACAAAACACCCTGGGGGTTAAAAGACAATCAGTTTAACTCAATTGAGAATTGGTAATCAGATAACATTGTTCACTTCATGACAAGGTCAAAAATCATATGACACCAGGTTATAGTCCAACAGGTTTATTTGAGAATTCTAGCTTCTGGAGTGATGCTCCTTCATCAGGTGTAGTACAATACATGATGAAGGAGCAACACTCCTAGTGTTCTCAAATAAACTTGTTTGACTATAACCTGGTGTCATGTGATTTTGACTGTGTCCAACCCAGTCCAACATCAGCACCTCCAGGTCACTTCATGACTGTGTGAACAGACCTGCACTATCTCAACAATTTGTCATTCAACATCAGGCTGGTTTGTGTGATGGACTGGACTGTGTTTATAACACAGTAGTTACTTTAAGTCTTGGGAAGAGCAGTTGCCACGCCAAGCTGTGATGCGTCCAGGTAGGATGCTTTCTGTGGTACATCTCTAAAAATTTGTAAGAGTCTGTATGAACATGCAGAATTTCCTTGGCCTCCTGAGGAAATAGAGGCGTTGCTGTGCTTTCTTGACTATAGTACCAATGTGGGTGGACCAGGACAGATTGTTGATGAACATCACTACAAGGAACTTGACGCTCTCAACAATCTCCACCTAAACATCATTGATACAAGCAGGGACATGCCCTCCACTCTGTTTCCTGAAGTCAATGACCAGCTCCTTCATTTTGTGGATGTTGAGATTGTTGTCTTTCCACCATGCCATTAAGCACTCTCCTTCCTGTACTCTGTCTCATAGTTGTTTGAGAACCAACCTACAATGGTAGTGTTGTCAGCAAACTTGTAAATGAAGTTGGTGTGGAATTTAGTCACATAGTCATATGTGTGTTTAACGAGTATAGTAGAGGGCTGAGTGCCTTGTGAGACATTGGTGTTGGGGATTATCATAGAGGAGGCATTGTCAACTATCGTTACTGACTGCAATCTGTTCTTCATGAAGTCACAAATCCACTTACAGAATGGGGAGCAGTGACCTGGATCCCGGAGTTTGGAGATGAATTTATTTGGAATTCTGGTTTTGATGGCAGAGATGTAGTCAATAAGTACGAGTTTTACGTAAGTATCCTTGTGGTGCAGGTGTTCCAGGGATGAGTGTAGGACCGAGGAGGTGGCTTCTATCATGGACCTGTTACACCAGAAGGCAAATTGCAAGGGATCAAAGCAGGGTGGGAGGCTGAAGTTGATGTGCACCATGACCAACCCCTCAGCTCCTCATAATTATGAATGTTAGCACCACTGAATGGTAATAATTGAGGCACTATCTGGGCCGGTCACTTTCCATTGGTTCACCCTTATGAAGGACAATCTAACGTCTGCAACGGTGACTGAGGGTACAGGTGCATCCGGGGCTGTCTGGGCAAGTGACATCATTTCACTGATCTTCAGTTCAAAGCGGCAATAGAATGCATTGACCCCATTGGGTAGGGATGTACTGTTGCCTGCAATTTGGGGAGCGGAGAAAATAAAATAAAGGGCTTTATTGGGCCCTCTTTAGAAAATAACAAACACTATGGCCCTCCTGTGGAACAGGGGCAGGGTCGCTAACCTTGGACTGAGGCATGGGTTCAAGTCTCACCTGCTCCAGAGGTGTATAGTAACATCTCTGAGCAGATTGATTCAGAAAAATATTTTTTTTTAATGAGAAAAGAAATGGCTCCCCACCCGACCCCATTTTGATTTAGTCTCATCCCTCTCTCCCTACCCGTCCATCACTTTTGAGGGAGGTTTGCATTGTCCATGATGGTCTTTGCTTATAGATATCCAGTTGATAACAGATGTTTTACTGGTGCTGGTAGATTTGTTGTGGGGAAAGCCGTTGGCTCGTATGTAAAAGCACTTATATATGTATAAGAAAAAAATCTCAGTTGGTAAACATGGGTTATTTAATGGTGGTGATTAATAGGTGAAAATTGCCACAGGTAATTTGGTGGAAAAACCATTCAATTGTGTGCAACAGTGCTTCTGGATACAAAACCAAAACATTTGTTATTGATGGTGGTGAAGAGATCAAATGATCTGTTAAGCAAATGGAAAGCTGGCAAGAGTGAGATGGCTTTTTATTAAAAACCAAATTTGAGGGAAAGGTGGGAAGGAAGGGGTGTGTGTGTCCTTTCGGGGATAACCTGACACTGACCCCAAAGAATAGTCCTCCATTTATTGCTTCCTTGGTCTCTAAAACCCTTACCCCACCTCCTTGACACCTATCTTGGGTGACCAATCCCTCCCCATCCAACAAGGTCTAACATACCTGTCTGTAATTCTAGATGACTTTTCTCCATGGGATGCCTTACTGTCCAAGAACTGTCCACTACCCTTTGGGATTGGCTGGCAGTGTTTGAGGGCAAGTCTCCTTTCTACCAACAGGTGGAAATCCACCTTTCACCTTGTTAAGTTTGCCATATGTTTCATTTCTACGGGGCAGTTTATATTAAAGTTGATTCATTTAATGGGGACCAGAAATCTGTCCCTTCCACCCACCCTCAGTAAAATTTAGCCCTTTGGTGTTTGAGGTGATTGTGATAAAATTACAATGCCTCACATTAGTAAATGAATCTTCATTGCCTTTATCTGGTAGGTGTTGGGCGGTACTGGACATTGTTCCCCAGACATCTATGCGGAAAGTTCTATTTGATGGAGATTTGAACACCACTGTGTTTACTGCACATCAGATGGTCCCTGGCTACATAATGACCTACTCTAATATATCTTTGGAAGCGTGAGTAGTCTACAGTGATTATTTTGTACCAATAATTGCCAGTTGTTAGCAAACTGTCGAAAATATTTTTTATCAAAAATGATATTGTAACAGTGTGATTTTGATTAGTTGCAACAAGTATGTAAAATGAAGAGAGAAACTTTCTTACACTTGCTTGAAACTTGCCCCAACTCTGGATTTTTTTCATTAATAGCTAATATGTCTTGATTTCGGGGTACTGCAATTTTTAAACCACCATGTGGTGCAAATATCTTGAGTTTTTTCTCTTAATTCGTTTGCACAAACAATTCTAGGAGCCCATAAATGTTTGCAACTTTGTTCATTTATATAAAATGCTTTGAAAACTAATGGATGAAAGTCAGAGCAAGTGTTTCTCAAATAAAGTGTGTGCGTTATTTACTTTCTCATTCAATATACTGAAATTTATATTTTAAACATTAAAATGTTTATTGAACACTAGAAATAGAGATATTAAAATATTTTGATTAGATTAGATTCCCTACAGTATGGAAACAGGCCCTTTGACCCAACAAGTCCACACTGACCCTCCAAAGAGTAACCCACTCCCCTCTGACTAATGCACCTAACACTATGGGCAATATATCATGGCCAATTCACCTGAACTCCACATCTTTGGATTGTGGGAGGAAACCAAAGCACCCAGAGGAAACCCGTGCAGACACTGGGAGAATGTGCAAACTCCACAGACAGTTGCCCAAGACAGGATTTCAACCTTGCGACCCTGGCACTGTGAGGCAGCAGTGCTAACCACTGAGCCACCATGCCGCCCTACATGGATTGGATAGAAATGAGAAAATTTCTTATTTACATGCATCCTCTCCGCTCATCATCTGAAATCACATCATGGCATCTAGTTGCGTTCCACCACATTTCTCTTTATTCTTCAAGTCCCTCTGCTTCATCAGTCTGCTTGTCCAATGAGAACCTTTCATCAATTATCCATTGAAAAGACAGAAAACATTGTCTTCAGCTCCTGCCACAAAGTCTGCCTTTCCTTGACCATTATATTTAAACTTTGGTGTTCTACTTTAGCTTGTGTTGAGTTTCTTATTTCAAATCCTCTCTCACTTGGAGTTTACCTCTTTCACCCCTGTGATATTAATCACTGCGCTCTTCCTCAGGCCATCTGCTGCCGAAACCTTCACCTATACTTTTCTTAACTCCAGACTATTCCAATGGTTTCCCGTTATCCACACTTCATAAACTTAAGCTTAGCTAAATGTCACTGCCAGTATCCTAAGTCGTACCAGGTCCCATTCACTCATCTGTTATTGTCAACCTACATTGATTCCTGATAGAGTAACACCTAGATTTTAAAATTTCATCTTTATGTACAACTTCTCCATGGTCTTATTCATTGCTATCTTTGCAACCTACTGCAGTTTTGCAACACTCCAATAATGTGGCTGCCTCCATCGCACTCACTTGTGCATCCCCATCATTGGTGGCTATGTGTTCTGTGGCCTAGAATTTACCCTGGAATTTGCTCACTGAGTATCTCTGTCTCTTCAGCTTTCCCTCCTCTTTTAAGATACTCATTAAAACCTACCTCCTTGACTGGGCATTTTTATAAGACCTTGATTATCTAACAGATTCCAAAAATTCCCTCAATCTATTAACAGGTAGCGGATGCAATGAGATTTGTTTTTTACATTTGTAAATGTGTGGAATCACAGAACACTTCTCAGTGCATAATATTTACTGCCTAATCTCCATGATTACGGTCTGTTTTGTTTTAATGCAGAAGGCCTCTTTTATAAATCTGAAAGTGCTAATAATTGTGTGATCGGAAATCTGCTTAAATTTTATATTTTGAAGTACTGATACTCATTGCTTTAAATGGAGTACTACAATGCCATCTGCAGAATGTTTCAGAAAATGTTCTGCAAATTAGTGTTTATCTTTCAAATGCAATTCATTGAGTTATGTATAAAATTCTATTTTTCAGAGTCATTTATTAACTATAACATTTCTGCATTTGTGATCAGTATTAGATTTTCAGTTTTAAAAGCTAAAATCATGTAATTTGGAAAATGTGGCCGCAGTGTTAATGGTTCGGTGATAAATGAGCAACAGTGCCTCTGTCAGGTTGGCCTTCACATTTAAAGTATTTTGCTCTTATGGTGCTATAAACTGCAGACAAAATTAATTTCCAATATTGAAAGCTCAGCTCATTTATTTTGCTATCAAATTAATTTTTAAAAATTGTACTACAATATAAATTTTTAAAAAGCTTTTAAAAATGTGTGCAAATAAGTGCAATTTAAATTGATCTCCTTTCTTCAGGTGCATTTTTCAGTAGGATTGTAAATGCATGTGCTCGACATTCAAATATCTAAATGATTGCGGAATTGTCTATGGTTAGATTCTCCATCTAAATCTGCGATTTGAAGCACAAATGTGAAATGTTTGATAAGATTACATGTGGATCACAGCATTCCCAATCTGTTTATTTTACACTGAATTAGATTTTCTTCATCACAGAAATTGAATATTTCCTAAATGGTGTTCATTTTTACAGGAAAAATTCAACTGCACAGAACAAGTTAATTGTTCTGTAATGGATACAGTTTTATAATTCTTCTAGTATACTAAATAGAATCATAGAGTCATAGAGATGTACACAGAAACAAACCCTTTGGTCCAACTCATCCATGCGGACCAGATATCCCAACCCAATCTAGTCCCACCTGCCAGCACCCGGTCCATATCCCTCCAAACCCTTCCTATTCATATACCCATTCAGATGCCTTTTAAATGTTGCAATTGTACTAGCCTCCACCACTCATTCCACACAGGTACCACCCTCTGCATGAAAATGTTGATGTCATCTGCAAACTTACTAACTGTACCTCTTATGCTCACACCCAAATCATTTATATAAATGACAAAAAGTAGTGGACTCAGCACCGATCCTTGTGGCACTTCACTGGTTACAGGCCTCCAGTCTGAAAAGCAATCCTCCACCACCACCCTCTGTCTTCTACCTTTGAGCCAGTTCTGTATCCAAATGGCTAGTTCTCCCTGTATTATGTAAGATCTAACCTTACTGAACAGTCTCCCACAGGCTACCTTGTTGAATGCCTTATTGAAGTCCATATAGACCATGTCTACCGCTCTGCCATCATCAATCCTCTTTATTACTTCTTCAAAAAACTGAATCAGGTTTGTGAGACATGATTTCCCATGCATGTTAAAATTTTAAATCTTTTTAAATGATCTGCACCTCAGACATAATGAGAAGGTTTTAGAAGTGTAAATATTAGAAAAAATCCACATGAAATATACCACTCTGGATTTACCAAGTTAAAGAACAGGATGAAATTTGCAGTGTATCAGATGTTTTGCTGTAGTGATTGTTTTGCTTTTGTGTTCATTAATGACCATATGTGGGCAGCCACACATTATAGAGGCCGCCTCCCAGGTGTCTATATGTATTTTGAGTTTCTGCCAACCAAGGGTTGGATTTTGAATTGAAAATCAGACTTTAACCAAACATTTGCCAGAGTAAGTTTCAAGGTTATGTTTACCTCAATATTAATTTATTTCCGCAGACTGCTAGAATTTCTTCAAGATTTTTAGTGACAGCTCTAATCAACTTGAGATCATTTTGCTTTTTTTTTGCTTAACCAGGCTAAACAAATAAGGGTTTGAATTTTATTCAAGGGAGATTTTGTGTGCTATTGCGATTCATTGATATATTAAAAATAAGTGCCTCAAAACTCAACTGCATGTACATTATCCTCCATCCCCTCCCCAAATATTCTCGATGACATAGCTAATCCAACAGTGCATTAGGGCCATTAGAACATTGCTGCTGGAGATCTTCCACCTGTAGCAAGCTCAAATAGCTTTCCCAAAGATATCGTTAAGAGGCCATCTCCATTCTACTGGTGATTCTGCCCTTCAGCCCAAACTCACCCGGTGCCATTAGAGTTCACATCACCATTGGAAATGCAGCCTGGGAAAGTCATTTAATTAGACCATTAATCATTCAAATTGGTTGACCGTCTCAATTTGCTGAGCAGCTATACTGGCATTATTGTTCCTGCCACTGGGAACTTTCCCAGGTCATGGGACTGCACTGGGGAATTGACCAAGCATGGCTTTCCAGCACTCTACTAGCCCCCTGAACTCCATTTCATTGCCCAGGTGCCAATACACTTTTGCCCACAGGTTTAGTATGGCACAGACCTTTAGCCCATCAAGTTTATACCAGCTATACCAATTAATGTCTCTATTTATGAAGACAAGGTCCTACGTTGGCTGGCTACTCACTCAATATATTCTCCCATTTTCAAAGATCTATGCAGTAGCATTATACTTAGGTCATGAGATTAATGTAACACACATCTGTATCAGCTCATACATCGAAAGCAAGGAAACATGTCCTTGTTCTCAACAATGAAAATATCAAAGTTGTGAACCACAATATTACATTTTGCAGACCCAGTCAAACAGAACTTTTGGTCAATTTAACAAACTACATGGATGCTGCCAGAAAAGCCTCTATTTCCATTAAGGCGATATATCCAAAAAGAATGGAAAACATGCTATATATGTCAAGATGCTACTGGTTCCAGTGCACATTTTTATTCCTATTTGCATCTTAATTGAGATATACTCTGGAAACTGGCACAATGTGGAGTAGTCCAAACAAGATAAACAAACTGCTTGGAACAGGTCCAACATCCCATGCATTGGCATTATCCTTCTGAAGTATCAATGTGGATCCATAGGATGGACACCTGAAACCTTTGCATCATTGAAATAGATTGACCTTCAATAACAGTCTACTAGCATGTGCAGACTGCATATTATCATCGTTCACGACACGAAAAACCCCAATCACTTGCAAAACCAAACATTCCTGGTCACAACACTGAGTCTATCCATGACCTGACTGTTGTTTACTCATTCTGACTTAATTGTCTAGTCAACTTTAAAGGTGATGCAGTATTACATCTGAAGGATGACACTCAATGCAGCATTGAAGACCTGCACTCCCCACCCGTCCCATCCACCCCCACAATAAATGTAGCATTCAGATAAAAGACTAGGGGGTTTGAACTATACAGAGAGGCTGGGAGCCAAAGGAGTCCAAAACTAGGGGGCATAAATTTAAGGTGGGGGAGGAAAAGATTTAATAAGGGACTTGGACCAACTTCTTCACACAGAGGATGTGTGGAACAAGCTGCCAGAGGAACTGCTGGAGGCGTGTACAATTACAGCATTGAAAAGGTATCTGGATGGGATATGAATTTGAAGGGTTTAGAGGGATGTGGGGCAAATGCTGGCAAATAGGACTAGGTTTCATTTGACTTTATTTATTGTTTTCATATGGACCTCTAAGTACAGTGAAAAGTTTTGTTTTGCAAGCATACATGCTGATTATAACATTGGGATGCCTGGTCAAGGTGGATGAGTTGGACCAAAGAGTCTGTTCCTGTGCTGTATGACTCTGTTGCTCTATGACTGTTCAACTGGAATTGGATCCTGTAGCACAAAACATCATTCGCAAAGTTGAACATTACACTGACTGATGCAGCACCTTTACATGTGTTTTGAAGAAATAAGCACTTTATGTGTATGTTTAGATTGAAGACAATTGAACAATGTACTGAAAAGATGTCCACACAGAATTCCTAACCTGAAAGAACTTCATCCACAATTATCGTGGACCAAGAATTTTTCTTAGCTCAATGCCAAGAATGGATATTGATACATACATCTTTCCCTGAATCACAGGAACCATCAACTTTTAGAATACCTTTTGGTAGATATTGCTCCCTCATTAGTATTGGATTGTCTGCTAGGTAGTTCACATTCTAATAACATATGGATCATATCATCAAGGATCTACCAGGTAGTTTGTGTCTTAGATGAACTAAAATTAGGAATGTCATTTTCAAAGGCAAACAAGTGGTAATTCCATAATTTTTCTGTGAAGACATGCTAGACCATAAGCATATAGCTCACTTGAATACAAAGGAAATAAAGAGATTGGTGAGTGAATCCATACATTGGCCCAGCAATAATAAGGACATCTGTTCAAGTTGTGTGAAATATGTCAATTCCATCAATTTCAACAATGAATAGAATCTTTCCTTCCACATGAGTTTATTTCCAAGTTGTGGCTTTGAGTATAGGAGTTGGGACATCATGTTGAGGTTATAAAGGATATTGGAGAGGTCTCTTCTGGAGTACTGTGTGCAAATCTGGTCATTCTGTTATTTGAAGGATATTATTAAAGTGGAGATGGTTCAGAAAAGATTTATCAGGATTTTGCTGGGACTGGAGGGCGTTGAGTTACAAAAATAGACTGGAAAGACTGGGATTTCTTTCACTTTAGCGTAGGAGGTTGAGGGTAGCCCAAACTGAAATTGATAAAATCATGAGGGACACAGATAAGGTGAATGACACAGGTCTTTTCCGAGGGTGGGAGAGTTCAAAACTAGGAGTCATATTTTTAAGTGAGAGGAGAAAGATTTAAAAGACATGAGGGATGACTTTTTTCAGACAGGGAGTGGTTCATGTGTGCAATGAACTGCCAGAGGAAGTGGTGAATACAGGTATAGTTACAATATTTAAAAGACATTTGGCTAAATATGAATATGAAGTGTTTGGAGAGATATGAGCCAATCATAGGCAGGTAGGACTAGTTTAGTTTGTGAACATGGTCAGCGTAGACTAGTTGGATTGAATGACCTGTTTCCATGCTGTATGATTCTATAACTGGATAAAATTAATGCTGTTATTTTCTGTGTCGAAGGATACAATTTCGTTCTGACCACTTCACCAATTTGCTTTTTGTGTGACAAATTAAAGATACCACCAGTGCAATGATCGTTGACACATTGACAATGCTATTCATATGTTCAATATTTCTCAACAAATTGTATCTGACTATTGTTTGCTGTACTCTAGTGTACTCTTTCCAGGAAATGCAGGAAAATGGGTGCAAAATATATTTACTCTCCTTGTTACTTTTCGTTAAATGATCTTGCCGGAACACATTGTTGACACACAGTGATCAATAAATGTTGTTACTTGCCAACATTTCTGGTTAGCTATGTCAAATCTTCCTGCTACTCCCTTCTCAGGCTGCTCTCAGCTTGGGAGATCGATCCACATGGTTATTCCCTGCATGATCAATGAACATACAGACATGTATCGCAACTTTAACAATGGCAAAACATGGGAGTTTGAAATTTTCATGTGAACAATGGTCAAGTCTTCCAAATAAAGAGATGGCATATCCAAATCACATATCATCAACATTCAGTACGCAGGAGGATTACGTGCATACTGAAGGTATCATGTCAGACAACAGCCACATCAATAGCAAATGATACTCAGCAATGATGACAATAGACTGCAGAAGGAAGCTACTTTAGCAAATCATGGTAACTGTGGACTAATTCTGGTCATGTCACGCATCCACAAAGGTGTTCTCAAAATGTATAGAGAACATTTATGCATTCTCGCACATGTTTATTAGAGAAAGTGTTCCCATTTTCTAAACGGAAAAGTTGGGACGTAGTACCTTTAAGACAGTTATTTGACACTATGACATGTTACATTCCGGTTTAAAGGTATCTGCCTTGCCTTCAGTCACTCTCTCTGTCTTGAGATCAATGTATTCAGTCAGTTGTGTGTATATGAGCTACAGGAGCATCAGAGAACCTATGCCATGTGCATTATATGTCTGTGATATCGTTGCTCTATAAACAGTGTTACAAATAACTCAATAAGAACTGAACTTTCTGTGGTATACATTATGCTGGCTAACATACAGATAACCACAAACTATTCCATGTTTATAAATTAAACGTGCATTAATTCTGGCACTAACCCTCAGAAAACATCACTTTCCACCATTCTTCAGATTGAAAAAGTGCCATTTACAATGACTTGCTCTTACTATCTTTAAGCATTTTTTACAAGCCTCTATTTTATTTAAACAACCTTTTGTGATATTTCATCGTGTCTTCTTTTTAAAAAAAAATCATAGAAAATATCACCTCATTCCCTTCATCAATCTGTTTTATCAGAGAAACGCAATTGGTTCAGTCAAACATGATCTGCTTTTTACATTGCATTGTTGGCTATTTTAATTAATTCCAAGATCTCCAAGATGTCTGAGTTTTCTCCCTGATTGATGTTTCTAATACCTACTACCTTTTCTCAATAAAATGACAGATCTTCAGTTATTAGGAATATCCTTATTTCCTTCCTGAAGCAAAGATTTGACATATGCTAATTTAAAACCCTCTGACACCTGCCTACAATCTAGGAAATTCTGTAAGAGTCTGTCTTCTGCTATCTCCACCAACCTTTCCTTTACAACTTGAGGTGTAAGCCATCCATAAGGCTGATGTATCCACTGGAAACATAGACAGCCTCTCAATAACATTCTGCTGACAAACATCCACCCTACTCAAATTCTACCAACTTTCTTTCAGCAGTTTTTCCAACAACATCGTTTCCCACAGTAAACATTGAATAAAAGTAATCATTTAGTTTTTGGCATAACCCTGCACTTTGAAATATATATTATCCTCTTTATTTCTAAAAGGCTGCAACCAGCCTCCTACTCCCAGTTACATGCTGGTGGTATATATTTGAGTTACCTTAAACTCCTTCCTACTTTGCCAATCTTATTTTCCTCTTTCATTTTGCTCTGAATTAATTCTATTTGGCCTGGTACTTGCTTAAAAAAGTTCACTTGCATCATGATCCCCTTCTTGTATTTGACTATAGATTACATTAACCAAGAATGTCAAAATGGCTAATTCCCACTTTCTGCATCTAATTCATAATGATGTGACTATCCTTTGTGGCAGCTAATTTATTTTCACCTAACCTGCTATTCCTATCAGGTTGCCCGGTGACATACTGACATCAGCGCCCAGGAATTTAGAACGTGGAATTGTTCTTTTCTCGGGCAGGCACCAGCTGCAAGGGGTCAGCTTTTGTAAACTTCTGTGTTGTAGCAGCAATAAGAGGGAAATTCAAGCTGTCACTTAAAAGGCAGAAAGAAAAACTTCTGGAGAAACTTTAGATTGAATGAATAATGCATGTTTCCAGATGATAAATGATTATAAGTTTGATTCAAAGTGTCATTGGTTGCAGAGTGCTAAAATGCCATTACATGGATCTTGACAGTATAATTACGGTATTTCATTTTTCAGAATGAGCTGTGTTGCAAAAAGTGCTCATGGAAGTTTACTAGAAGGGAAAATGGGTGAATGCATTTGTGATCATTCAAATCACATGCCTCAGATTATGAATCTGAAGCTTTGGGTCAAAGTATTAAAATGATCACATTGAACAGTTGATTTTAGAAGTATTTAACAGACATGCTTGCATTGGCAAATTGGTGATTATCTTTTTTTTGTTACAACCATCCGCAGATGAGATTTGCCAATTTGTTATGGATTCAGACAGGAAGCCTCGAAACCATTACGTTCCTGGGTGGAAAGGGTAATCTGATTCCCTGTGGTTACTTACTTACCCCCTCAGTTAGTGGCAACAAGATTAATTTTAATTTCCCTTGGGAATTCATTTCTCCTAGAGCCAAATGAACTCAGGTTTCCAACAGACACAATTAACCAGGTGTTCTTGAATTAGCCAAAATGGTGAGTTTATTAGTTACTCAACACACCAATAACTAGTAACGTAATACACATACATACAGATTAGAAGGAAGAGTGAGTCTAAAAAGATGTTTAAAAGAAACAAATTTTTCTCTGAATTGTTCATGAAGTGCAAATAGTTGAATTCTGTGGCTTCCAGTAGTATTGATGGTAGTTGAACAATCGGTTTTGAGATTCCCGATTTTATAGGTTGATTGCAACTTTTAGACCTGATTGCTTTTGGCAGTGGCTGACAGGCAGCAGGGGGAAGTGAGGACTGCAGATACTGGAGATCAGAGTCGAAAAGTGTGGCACTGGAAAAGCACAGCAGGTCAGGTAGCATCCAAAGAGCAGGAGAATTAACATTTTAGGCATAAGTCCATCAACATTCCTGATAAAGGGCTTATGCCCTAAAACGTCGATTCTCCTGCTCCTCAGATGTTGCCTGACCTGCTGAGCTTTTCCAGTGCCACACTTTTTGACGCTGACAGGCAGCACTCTGGTGAAGTGGAGTTTTATTCTCTTTTTCCTGTTACCTACAGAGCATGGGTGTAAAAGTCACTTTTCTCAACGCTATGAACGTCACAGCACACTAGCCCACAAATTCAGACCTCAGGCCACTAACACACAGACTTGCATTGCATTCAGTATTAAACCCCTTTTTTGTATGTATTTTATCCTCGAAGGACAAAAATACAAAAATTATGCAAGATGTGGATTTCTGTCGAGATTATGGAGATAGTCAGTCCCCTCCCTTTTTGCTTTCTCCCCTGTTACATTTATCTTTGCGGTGCTGGGAAAGCTTCACACATGGTGTGGCATTTCAGAGTTTGCCAAACAGCAACTGAAGTTACATTTGCAGTTTTTTTTGTGTCTGTGGCAGACTTTAAAAAGAAACGCATTCTGG
The DNA here is from genome assembly GCF_037043375.1 of Chiloscyllium plagiosum. Lineage (NCBI taxonomy): Eukaryota > Metazoa > Chordata > Chondrichthyes > Orectolobiformes > Hemiscylliidae > Chiloscyllium > Chiloscyllium plagiosum. Next base: position 49,747,137 of record NW_028270151.1, on the reverse strand, counting down.
GATTGCAAGATAATAATGTCTGCGGTACTCGAATATTCTCATCCAATATTTCAAAATTATAAAAGGAGAATTCTGAAGAAAAGCCACGGGAGATCAAAATGGTACAAATAAGAAGCATTGTGTTTAAAGAAATTATTTAAAACAACCTATATTCTAAAGTTAGGAAAAGGCTTTATTCACAATGCTTGTTTTCCTCGACTTCACCCCTCCTTTCCTGAATGCAATGAGCCTGGGTTTTCTGGTCAGAACACCAATCACCATTCATTCATCTTAATGTGTTAACCAATTGAAATCTAGACCAATGATTTTTGTGGAGAATAGTTCCATGAACACAGGAAACTTTGCAATACCTTACCTAAATGAGCCAATATTTGAGTATTGTCAAACTTTTGCTGTGGTGAAGGGATTGTGTTTCCTTGTCCTTTTCTCATTTTGCAGCACTGGTGAGTAGGTGGAGTGGATAACTTTGTTTTCATTTCATTCTGTCTACATTTGAGCATTGCCAGTAAAACTGAACTAACAACATGATTCAAATTCAAACCAAGAACAAAACTAAGAAACATGCTTCGATCATCTAGTAAGACCTATAATGTGACCCACCTTAACCTTAAAACATGACTAAGTCCCATATGATTATATTGACAAGTGTATTACTATTCGTATGTGTGCCATAAATGTCTAGGAAGATCCAAAGTTCATTCTCAAATCCGTGGTGAGTTAGATGATCTCAGTTAGGGTAACAGCAGGACATTATGATTAATCTCAGCATTTTTAATATAATGAGGGAAAAAATAAAAGTCAGGTTCTTTTTCCCAAGTACTATCTATTTGTCCATTTTAGAATAGCCGAAGTTTGTGTATATACACACTTTCCATATACTTCTGTTCTTCTGATTTTTTTTTTTGCAGTGTTCTAGTTTCTTGTAGCAATTCATTTCTGAGCGGTTTTTCAGTTATTATTTCTGGTGATGATTGAGGCACATGTCTCAAAGCTTTGCCATCATTCATTGGGACAGTCTAGTTTCTCACATTCACTCTGACACTCATTTGTTTTGTACTGGCTTGCTCTTTCTCAGAGATTTCTGAGTAAATTAATCAATCCTGCACTTTTAGCAGGGGTGCATGCTTAGAGATCATGTGGGCAGAGATGGAGTTGGGAGTACTATAACCTAGCTCTTCAATTAGTATCCACTTTAAATACAACTCTCATCAAGAATATGGAATCAATAAACTTACATTTTATTGTACAACTGTTACTTCTTACTCTGACTTTAGCATAGTGTTTTCATCTTCCTCAGAATTCGACAACATTTTGGAAGATGAAACTTGAGTGTTTCTTAATGAAATTAATCATGATACGTTCCTAGTAGTTAGCCAGGTTACTATTGTTTCTCAAACAGAAACCAAATTGCTGGAAAAGCTCAGCAGGTCTGGCAGTATCTGTGTAGAGGAATCAGGGTTAACGTTTCAGACTCAGTGACCCTTCCACAGAATTGATAGTGGCTCAGAAAAGTTGGCTTTTATGCAGAAGATAGGGTGTTTCTTGTAATGATTAGTTGTGATGTTGTTTTCAAGTGATTAGATTTGTTGGTCTCATTTCTCCCTACAATTAGGCATGTTGTTTTAATTTCTTTCAATGATTCAAAGCAATTTTTTTTTGCCTGTGATTATCTACGATGCTCTCATTTCCCGTGATTGGTTGTGACGTGCCTGTCTTTTTCCCAGTAATTAGCCACAATGCTCTTGTTTTACTTAGTAATTAGCTTTGCTACTGTGATTTGATTTTTCCAGTGATCAACCCCAACTCTGCTGTTTACTTCCACCCCAATTATTAGCTATGCTGCTTTAGCTGCTAGTTTCTTGCAACTTACAAGTAGTGCTAAGGTTGCTTAGTACAGATTGGTTATGATACAGTGGCACTCATTTTTGAGGTAATTTGCTGTGACTTTTTTTTGCTTATGCAAGCCATTTTTATGATCCTTGATGGCACATTTGTTTTTCATTGTAGTTTGATCGTGTCCTCATTTTCAGAACTTCACTGTAATGCATTCATCTCTTGTAGAGATCCACTGTGATGCTCTCATTATTTGAAGGGCTATTATTTCTCAGAGGGATTTGGTGTGACATGATTGTCACTTGCTGCAAGACTCTCATTTCTCAAAGATTTGTCCCAGTGCTATTATCACGTGTCGCTATCCCTCCAGGTTCTTTAATTTTTGACAAGGTTTCACTGCACTGCTCTAATTCTTCATCGCTGTTTCTGTGAAACTTGTTTGCTGCCAAGATGCACCACAAGACACTCAATTTTTACAGCAATTTGGCAAAGCACTCTCATGAATATTACTGCCTGATTTTTAACACCCATTTGTCAAGAATTAGGTTAAAATCTAACGCTGATCCTAATTAGCATACTTTGCACAACAGTTTGTGGTACATATCACCTGCTGTTTTAATCAATGCTGGCTTCCAGTAGAGAATGCAGCTGTGATTTTTCAAGGATGGGATTACTCCTGTTTGTTAATACAAGTGCTATGTTGTCGGAGTACTAGCAATTAAAAGATTTAGTATCCAACATTTTCATCTTCTAAGCAATCATGGTTACCTTGTATCATAACTCAGAGACATGACAGGATGTATAAAAAAGTTGTAATGTCTGTTTGCATGTTTCTATGTTGCAAACACGCTTACTTTCTTTGGAAACCACATTACTGCAGAAAAAGCTGAAGTAGGCATCAAAGCAAGCAATCCTTAAAATATGTTAACGAATGTTTCCAAGCTAATGCATATTCTAAGTTGACAGTTAGCTGGTGCATTCTATCAGTGAGTGATACATTCTTGCCCTCCACTTAATGAATTCTAAATTATAGCTAGGACTCTTCATGAGAACTTACAGGACAGAATAAAAGAACACTGCAGTCTATCTGGTCAGTCCCAATTTTTAGTAAATATTACAATTCAAAATCTTTCCCATACTTATCTATCCAAATTCTTGGACACTGGGAATGGCCACAAGTGCAGATCCAAAACCTCTAAAGCAAGTCTTCATTTAGACGCTGTGTTAGTAACACCTTTCCCAAACCCTGGTATCTGGTCTTTTACTACTCCAGCTTCTCACATTACACGGTTCTTCTTGCACCAGTCATTGGACACATTCGCTATTTACTGCAACCTGAGAGATTCCTCAGAAATGCTTACCATCACCATCTACTGTGAACATTATTTCAGGAGACGTTGCCATACATGCCAGTGGCTAGGGCTGCTTGACATGGGGTTGTTAACAGATTTTGAGGACTGAGCTAATGAGTTCCGTTGAGGACCATCAAGCCTGAAAGTTGGCAAAAGGGAGTTGAATGTGCCAGTACCAAAAATAAATGAGTGGATGCTCTGCAGTTCCATTCAGAGGATGAAGCTATTGTGAAATGCAATGCTTCCTGAACTGATCACTCTCTTTAGTGTTGAATACCTAATCTTCTGTATTGAATTTCAGCAGGTCCCACACAGCAATGGGAGAAAGTGGATGATGATAATGATGAGAAAAATGGGGAGGAAGTCTTACCTGTTGAGAAAATCCGAGGACGATGGCAGCAGTCATCTGTGCCTCCAGCAGCCCTTCATCTATTCATCATCTATTGCACAACATTCATCAGCCAACATTTTCACCTGGTAAAGTCTAGGTATGGGGCTGAAAATTTTATGCAAAGTGACTCACTGAACATGAGGTGGATGGAGAAATTAGGAAGTGGACAAGGACAGTGCAGCAAAGCAGATTTGGAATGCACAATATCGAAAACAGTGTGGACAAAAAGACAAAGTCCATCCTACCTGACTGCTCTCACTATTCACAGTGAGGTAGATGATCTAAAGGGCACAAACAGAGATAAATGATTATAATATAATTACCATTACACAGACCAGGACTGAGAATTGAATATTCAAAGATATTCAATATATAGGAAGAACCAACAAGAAGAGAAATAAGGTGGTGCTGTTCTGATAGTGCATGATGGTATCAATAAGAGATGATCTCATGTCAGAAGAACAATGTTTGGAATCTGTCTGGGTGGAGCTACAAAAAATAGCAAGGGCAGCAGACATTGGTTGGAGTTATTTATAGGACTCCAAATGGTAGTCTAGGGCATGGTATAAAGCGTGGTAAACCAATTGAGCTCTAAAGCTATGGAGGCCACGTTGCTGGAGTACCTTAGAGACAGATTTCTCGAACAGCATGTTGAAGAGCAAGCTAGAGGACAGACCATTTTGGATCTAGTATTATGAAAGGAAAAAAGCTAATTAGTAATCTTGTAAAAGAGCCTTTGAGATGAATAATGATAGAATTTTACATTGTTTGAAAATGAAGTAGTTAAATCTGAAGGAAGGGTTTTCAATTTTAATTAGAGAAATTATGAAGGCATGAGGCAAAAAATTGGCTGAGCTGGATTGGGAAAAATATTAAAAGGCATGACTATATATAAACAATAGACAGGCTTTAAAGAATGATTACATGTCTTGCAGCAACTTCAAAGTGAAAAAACTCAAAGGTCAGTCAACTGTAGCTGACAAAAGAAGTTAAGGATTGTATAAAATGAGAAGGCTTAGAAAATGGCCAGAAATGGTAACAAACCTGAAGATTAGGAAGGTTTTAGAATGCAGGAAGAGGAGGAGCAAGAATCTGAAAAAGAAAAGAAGAATAGAATGCAAATGCAATGTACCCAAAAAAATTGGACGGTAAATGTTTTTACAGGTACATTAAAAAAAATGAAATGTTCGGCGAAGGGAAATGTGGGTCCATTAATAGTAAAGTCAGGAACATTTGCAATGGAAAATACAGAAATGGCAGAGAAGTCAAATGATTATTTTGTGTCTGTTTTCACTGAGGAAGATACAAGAAATTTGATAGATTTAGAGATCCAAGTGACAAGGAAGAATGAGGATAGAAGTAAATTAGAATTGGTAATGAGGAAATTAATTGAACTACAACCCAGAAAATTGAAGGAGGTGGTGATAGAGATAGTTGATGCACTGGTAATTATTTTCCAAAACTCCATAGATCCTGGAACAAAGACCGCATATTGGAAGCTTCATTTAAGAAAGGAGTAAAGGGTGAAGAAAGGGCACTACTGACCAGTCAGCCTTACATGAATAGTAGAAAAAATGCTAGAATAAAACAGAAGTGTGATAAATGGACACTTGGATAAAAGTGATCAGATGGGGCATTGTCACCATGGATAAGCTAATGAGAAATCTGGAAGGGTAGAGATCAGCATTCCAGACATCCCAAGGAAACTATTTCAGGATAGGCATTTACCAGAATGAATATATGCAAAAAAAAAGTAAAGATCAATAGGATAGCATGAAAGAATGACAAATCCCTATGATCTGATGGTTTTTATCCCATTATTTTAAAGAAAGTTGGTGAAAACATTGTAGATGCTCTACGTACTCTGATCTCTGCAGCAACACTATCGACTGCTTTTGTTGGATGAGATTACTTATTTCCATCATTTTGGAAAAGAACTTCCCATTTCTCCTGGGCACTTTTTGGGCAACCTCTGGGGAGACGTTTCTAAAGTGTGGTCCCACTTTATTTCCTGGTCTCTAACATCTCAAGGGGTGGGTGAATATGATGGACAAAGGTTGAGTGAAGATCCTGGGTCACAGAGAATAAGTTGGAAATTGGATCAAAAGATCCCAGTGTTGGGAAAGAACTACCTGCCAGAAAAATATGCTATTTAACCTTTGTATACATTTGAAATGAACTGTGAAGAATATGTTTTCATAAGAAATTCCATCTTGCCCCTGAAAACAAGATTCTGTCCATTGATAGATTAAGCAAGTGACGAAAAATGGCAAATAGATTTCAGTATTGACAAAGGTGAGGTCATCTACTTTAGATCTGAGAAGGATAGAACAAGGGTTTTTCTAAATGATGAAAAGTTAGAAATAATGGAATTCCAAAGAGATATCAGATTCTGGATGCATGGATCAAGGAAATAACTTAAAATAATTATGTCCAATGGAACACTGACCTTTTATTGGAATGCAGGAGGTAAGAATACCCACTACAACTCTCCCAAACCCTGGTGAGATCTGGTGTTTCTGTGAACAGTTCTAGTCGTCACATGTTCGGGAGGATATATTGGCCTTGGAGAGGATACAGAGTAGGTTCATCAAAATGATGTAAAGATTCCAACAGTTAGTTTAAGAGGAGGGATTACTAGGATTAATGTTTTATTCCTTAGAAAGTAGAAGAAGAGAGAGATTGTTTGAAGGTTCCAAATTAGGAAAGGTAGAAATATAGTGTTTTCACTGATTTGGACAGAGGGTGCAATCTAAAAAAGTGTTAGTAGTTTGGATTGTATTCAATGAATGATAATTGATGTTAGTTCAATTGTTAATTTTATGATTGATAGAAATTACTTTACTAATAGACTGATGTATGACAATGGTCACAGTTGAACAGTTTCAGCTGCTGTAACTTCAATAAGGGTTTTCCCTCATTGTGTAGATCAGTGGAGCACCTGTCAGTTTTATTGTAGAATGTGACAATTTCTCCTCAATACCATACAACACCCCCACCCCCCACCACCAAGAAAAATGGCAACAGCCAGAATGCCAAACACACATTAACGTAAAACCAGAGACTGTAGTGATGGGTAAATTTAAGAAACCTTATATTCTGACATTTAGAAACTTGGGGCAGTAGATATTCTATCATTGTTTTCAGTGACTATCAACGTTAGATTTGCAATCCTGCTAACTTGCTACATGTTTCCCATTGTCGACTTGATGTCTTTCAGTTAGTGTTTGGACCCCACTCATGTATCTGTATGAGTTGCCTCTGACTATACATCCTTAATATCTCTTCACTGGGACTGATAGCTTCAGTGACATGTGTCCCAAAATCCCTATCCTATATCATATCCTGCTGGATAATACCTATCGAGGGTGATTCATCAATGGAGGCAAGAACACTAGGGAAGATGAGAACCCAATCCACTTGGGATATGTGCATTCAAGTGTACAATTAGAAAATGCTGTGCGCAGACAACTGGCTGCTGTAACGTCTGAAGCGATAAGGGAATGTAAGAGACAAACCTGATTTATAAATAATGTTCAAACATTCATTTGTTAAACTTGCAGGAAAAGCATTTCAATATATAAAATCAGGTGCCATATTGAGATAAAATTTACAAATTGTTAATTGAAAAACTAACCACAAATCAAAAATTTATCATAAATGTTGTTATGACTGTTTTCTATCTATAGTAACTGGAGTTATTTATTAAAACAAATTACCCAGTTTTAAAGGAGTATTCAGCCTTTTGCATTAGCAAGAGTGTAAATTATGGAGCAAAATGCTCTGTGTGAAGAGCTTTTAAGGGGAAACTGGAAATGTCTGGTTTTCCACTGTCGATTCTCACGAGTATGCTATTAGCTCCAGTCTTATTTTCCACAGGAGATGCAGATCTGCTTCTGGAAAAGCAGTTTTTTATTATGGAACCTGTTCTAATATATGCCATTAGCTTTCCTTGTATAAGGCCCTATGCACTCAGTTTTTTTTATTCTGTCCATTTGTTCATTATATATGAAATAGTGTAACAGCTTATGAAATTCTGAAGTGTTTTTGTGCTGTTGACTAGCTACCTGATTTTTCTAACAATCTCTAATGACTTCTGATGTTTTAGATGAGTGTTCTTCCAGTATTATGCTACTCTTAAGTATATAGAGTCATAGAGATGTACAGCATGGAAACAGACCCTTTGGTCCAACCCGTCCATGCCGACAAGATGGAACTACACAGCTGAATTCTAAAAGTAATTTCTGTTGTTACCTATGGGATTACAGGGAGATAGGCCAAATTGCCATCTGTGCGTGTTGATAAAAAGATGATCTTCATTCCCAAAGTAACAAGGAGAAATAGAGCTAGGGTCCAGGCTAGGACTGGTTCATTTGTAAAGTGTTATTAATGCAAATTTTTTTTCACACAAGCTATTTACTTTTTTTTAATTATATGTTACTGTTTCAGCACTGTTGGTATTCTTTCATCACCTTGCAACAGGCCAGCTTCCATGAATTCCTAATGGCCACCCATCGCCTCTTAATGAGCTACCTAATGATCTCACCACCCAAATATTAAGGCAGGCCATCTCTCTTTCCCACGTGTCCTATGCTGTCTCCTTACCACTTTTTTGGAAAATTTTCCAAGTTGGAAACAGGGAGCAGACCAGCACACCATGTTTTTGCCATCCCATTGCCATTCATTCCTGACCTAAAGCAGGAAATTCATCGTTTGCACAAACCCATCCCATTTTCATTCGTCTTGTTCTAATGAAATGAAGACTAGGCTGGTTCTACAATAAGTAAACAGTCCACTCTGCCAGGTTATCACCCAGTCAGTAAAGATGAACTAATTAATTAGAGTATTGTAAATGTCTCCAATTCTAACCTGCTTTCATTCATGCATTGCTTAAAGTGTTTTAATGTTAAACCCCTAATTATAATCCAGCCAATGTATATTCTAAAAATGCTTGATGTCTTTTTTTGCTTTCAGTTCTGAAAAAGCGGGGGAAATAGCCACAGTTCCATTGACAAAAGTAAGTGCCTGTTAATCTATTGGTTGCATTTTTCAGCAATTTGCAAATAGAAACCAGTGAACTTTAACAAAAAGTTCAGGCTAAGACTATGGTGAAGTGGTGATAATGATGAATTAATTTCCATTCTTGAATTTCTAATAATATTAAATGTCATTTGACTGCATCCATATTTCTATTTCTTTTGCTAAGTGAGAGCATTATGATGTAACATTATCTAATTAATACAATGCACACTGCCAGTTTTTGTTTGTTGATCTGTAATTTTCCGAGGGTTCAAATGCAGCATTTTGTGAACTCCTTATTGTTTGCTTATTATGAAGTATATGGTTTCCTATGTGCAGATCCACTTTGTGTTCCATGTTGCTGTCTTGTCTGTGTAAGCTTTGCTTTCAAACATAAGAACTACAGTGATTGTGAATTAACAGGGTTGTTTTTCATATTTACACCTTTCCTATCAGTTTATATTGGTATCCATTGATTACGATTTTCTGATAACAGTTAGAAAGTTATTGTAAGTCATGCTTGACATTCTGATTCCTATTCCAAACAGATAAAATTCACTGCTGACAAAGCAAGCTCTCAAAATTTCCGACAAGTATAATTTCTGCTTCAAATGCATTCTCTATACTTTCATGGTGTATACAATACAAGTTATAGAGTCAGAGTCAGAGATGTACAGCACGGAAACAGACCCTTCGGTCCAACTCATCCATGCCGACCAGATATCCCAACCCAATCTAGTCCCACCTGCCAGCACCCAGCTCATATCCCTCCAAACCCTTCCTATTCATATATCCATCCAGATGCCTTTTAAATGTTGCAATTGTACCAGCCTCCACCACTTCCTCGGGCAGCTCATTCCATACATGTACCACCCTCTGCGTGAAAATGTTGCCCCTTAGGTCTCTTTTATATCTTTCCCCTCTCAGCCTAACTCTATGCCCTCTGTTCTGGACTTCCCCACCCCAGGGACAAGACTTTGTCTATTTATCCTATCCATGCCCCTCATGATTTTATAAATCTCTATAAGGTCACCCCTCAGCCTCGAACATTCCAGGGAAAACAGACCAGCCTATTCAGCCTCTCCCTATAGCTCAAATCCTCCAACCCTGGCAACATCCTTGTAAATCTTTTTCTGAACCCTTTCAAGTTTCACAACATCCTTCCGATAGGAAGGAGACCAGAATTGCACGCAATATTCCAACAGTGGCCTAACCAATGTCTTGTACAGCTGCAACATGACCACCCAGCTCCTGTACTCAATACGTAATCTTGACTTTAAATTCCATTTCATCATTTGCTGCATCTTGAAAATGCTTCTGTGCCTGTTACGATTTTATATTATGTTTGTTTAATGTCATTTGGTACTCTCTTAAATGGATATTACATTCTCTTTGAATCCAAGCCTGTCTCCATCTGTACAGATAAACAAGTGTACAAGCAAGTTGGCAAATGAGAGCATTCACTTCTCCAGAAGGGTGTACAGTCACTAGGTCAGACGATCTGTCAGATCTCTAAAATATTACATTGAACTTTGAAATGTTAGTACCTTTAACCTGTCTGCATAATTAACAAATCAATTACACGTTGCTGTGTGCTATAATATACATTTGTTTTGAGATGAGCTTTTATCTGGGGAAGGATGTGCGATGAGGGGAGTCTTAATGTGTTTCTCACAGTCAGTATGCCTTTGAGAAATGGTAATGACATCATCACTGCAGCAAACATGTGACCTGAGGGTTTAAGGTCTCTGACTCCATTTCTCATGGAACTGCTTGTAGCATTACTCTGTATTGGCTGTCGGCTGGTCAATTGTAAACACTAACATTTGAGCTAGTATTAAAATAGTGCGCGTGTGAATATAATGTCTATAGTAAATAGTCACATTCTTCAATAGCAAAATATCCATTGCTACAAATGAAAATGCTAGCCTTGTCACATCAGGTAAAATACCCTACTGGGGTGAAAACTCTCATCACCTTGTTGGAAACAAATTCACAACAGCACCTTTTATCGTCTTTTCAAAAGAACAGGAATGACTCAAAATGTCAGCACAAATGTCTCCTGGTCAGAGTTAACTACTTGGGTACTAGACAGGTCAAAGTAATTTCCACACCACTCCCTTTCTTTACCCTAGTGGTGAATAAAATAGGCATGACCTTAATTGTCTGTTTTCATTCCTGTGTTATTTTTTCTCTGGAAAAAGTTGCTAGCCTGTAATCGTGGGCCGTTGCTTGAGGGATACCACTCAATATTAACCAAAGTCAGGAGATTCGCGCTTGGTGTCTGCAAGATATGTATTAGAAAGATTTACAGGTTGCTAATCCACCCATTTGGCTACATTATTAATGCATCTTCAATGGCTATCAAGCCCTGAAGTGGGATAAATCTGGAACCTCTGGTTATGCTACAGACTTCCAGGGTTAATGTTAGCCATCGTTTCTCTTGCAATCATTGATTGAGCATCCGTAGGGTTCAATGACATATTTATTCATCCAATTCAGTTGTTAAACAAATACATTGTGAATAGAATGATAGCACTGAATACTCTGTGGTATCATGCCTGTGTCAATTCTTTCATAGCATCATCCAAGTAATCCCAGTCCCCTGTTCCACAAGATAATTATAATTGAATGGAATGACTGAATTAATTTTGTGGAATCCAGTTATCTATTCCAAACACTTTCAATGATCTAAAACCAATAAACAATTTTTTCAGTGTCTTTAGCATATTAATGAAGGATGTTGTGGTGCATTACAACTTTAATTGTGACATCTATATTAATTACAGATATAGACCAGCTCTCTCAAACTCTACCTAAAATTTTACTAGCCCTGATTAATTTCAAAACCCATTACTGGTTAAAATATTTTAGAAATTCTTAAAGTGTAATTCATTTTGCAATTATGTTAAAAATCCATGAGTGACAGTCCATTCACATTGAGATGTCAGTTCATGACATTGGGGGTGGCACGGTGGCTCAGTAGTTAGCACTGCTGCCTCACAGCACCAGGGACCTGGGTTCGATTCCATCCTTGGCAACTGTCTGTGCGGAGTCATAGAGATCTACAGCACGGAAACAGACCCGTCGGTCCAACCCATCCATGCCGACCAGATATTCCAACCCAATCTAGTCACTCTGCCAGCACCAGGCCCATATCCCTCCAAATTCTTCCTATTCATATACCCATCCAAATGCCTCTTAAATATTGCAATTGTACCAGCCTCCACCACTTCCTCTGGCAGTTCATTCCAAACATGTACCACCCTCTGTGTGAAAACGTTGCCCCTTAGGTCTCTTTTATTTCTTTCCCGTCTCACCCTAAACCTATGCCCTCTAGTTCTGGACTCCCTGACCACAGGGAAAAGACTTTGCCTATTTACCCTATCCATGCCCCTCATAATTTTGTAAACTTCTATAAGATCACCCCTCAGCCTCCGACGCTCCAGGGAAAACAGCCCCAGCCTGTTCAGCATCTCCCTATAGCTCAAATCCTCCAACCCTGGCAACATCCTTGTAAATCTTTTCTGAACCCTTTCAACTTTCACAACATCTTTCCGATAGGAAGGAGACCAGAATTGCACGCAATATTCCAACAGTGGCCTAACTAATGTCCTGTACAGCTGCAACATGACCTCCCAACTCCTGTACTCAGTACTCTGACCAATAAAGGAAAGCATACCCAAACACCTTCTTCACTATCCTATCTACCTGCGACTCCACTTTCAAGGAGCTATGAACCTGCACTCCAAGATCTCTTTGTTCAGCAATCTCCCTACGACCTTACCATTAAGCGTATAAGTCCTGCTAAGATTTGCTTTCCCAAAATGCAGCACCTTGCATTTATCTGAATTAAACTCCATCTGCCACTTCTCAGCCCATTGGCCCATCTGGTCAAGATTCTGTTGTAATCTGAGGTAACCCTCTTCGCTGTCCACTCCACCTCCAATTTTGGTGTCGTCTGCAAACTTACTAACTGTACGTCTTATGCTCACATCAAAATCATTTATGTAAATGACAAAAAGTACAGGACCCAGCACCAATCCTTGTGGCACTCCACTGGTTACAGGACTCAGTTTGCACATTCTTCCCATGTCTGCGTGGGTTTCTTCCGGGTGCTCCGGTTTCCTCCCACAGTCCAAAGATGTGCAGGTCGGATGGAGTGGCCATGCTAAATTGCCCATAGTGTTAGGTGCATTAGTCAGAGGGAAATGGTTCTGGGTGGGTTACTCTTTGGAGGGCGGGTGTGGACTTGTTGGGCCGAAGGGCCTGTTTCGACACTATAGGGAATCTAATCTAATCTAATTGGTCTGATTGGGCACATGTCCCTTGTTCTTTTCAATTGACTGAAGTTCTTCTGTCTTTGATCCTCTTGCTTGTGAATCAAACTACTATAACCCCCTACTAACTATTGCCCCTTTGCAAAATATGAGGCATCCTGGTCAATCTTTAAGTGCACTATGATTCTTCTTCAAAACGCAATATTAACTCTGTTTCTCTCATCAGATGTTGCAAGGCTTGTTGAATTTCTCCAGCATTCTGTTTGTTTCATATGTCCAGCATCCACAGTTGTTTTGCTTTTATCGTGGTCAATCTTTGGATTGGTAGTTTTCAGTTGGTTCTGCTATAACACGTGTTTCTTCAATGCAAATTAGCTTTAAAGCGATTGGAGAATTTAGACTGTTATTTAAAGAACACATACTTTCCTTACCTGTGTTGGCTACAACGCAATTCTGGCCCCATTAGTTTAGATGGTGCTGCTATTGCGCGATTTTCTTAAAATGCAAGATCGTATGAGAACAGAACTATCGCATTATATCAGAACTGACTGTATTCCTAATTCACGGTTGGCTTCTTTAAATTGTCATCTTAATGGTAAGAGTGGTGCTAGAAAAACATAGCTGGTCAGGCAACATCCGAGGAGCAGGAGAGTCGATGTTATGCACTACACTCTTCGACTCTGATATCCAGCATCTGCAGTCCTCGCTTTATCTTAGTGTTAACACTTTGTTTTGTCTCTTTATTCACTTTTTAACATGTTGATCATTTCTAAGATTGTTTTACGACAGTATGTCCCTCTTAGCTTGCCAATTCCATAGATCTTTAACAAGATATGGAGACACTGCTGAACAATTAATGCATCTGCTTAGTGCATGTAATGTCACCTCCTAGTGATTAACTAACATCCTAAATGTCTCAAATGACAACTCTAAGAAATCTCAAATTTAACCACCAGAGCTATGTCTGAGTCCACAGTAGCTGTTGATACCTAAAAGAATGTTCAAGAAAATCAAGCTGATACACATAGACCTGTTTTAAAACATGACTGTGTCTGAGTAAAAGCTGTACCAATTTCTAAAGCATTTTCACATTTGTCAGCTTAAGTTTGCATCAGCTTGAGCTATAACGTAACAATGAAACCATAAACTTATACCTTTTACTTTTAACCTGCCATACAGCTGCTTTCTTCACAAAACCAATGTCTAATTTAATTCCTCACCTGTTTAATTAAAACAAAATGAATAATTACTGTATGCTTTTCATATTGATGAATTAGTTATGGTAACCAGAACACCCTTTGTATTCTGTAACCTACTGATAAACAAAATATCACAGTGAAAGAAAATTATTTATATCATAGTTCATATAGCTTTATTCCATTTACTGCTTTCTATCCATGTCTGTCCCATTGCCATTCTTGGTAATACTTGTGTTATTTTTGTGCTATGAATTCTTCTTAACTAATGAGCAAGCCCTCCAAGTTGTATACATGTGATGGCAACAGTGGCTGTAAGTTGAAATATTTCTCTATTTAATGTTCTTTACACTTTTTGTGTTTTTTAAAATATACTAGTGTTTTGATACCATGTTATCTAGGAAAATGTTAATACATTAATCTCCATGTTTCTGCAATTGTTGGAAGGTAAAATGTTATGTGTGATTTGTTTATAAATAATTTATTTCCTAAGTAGGCTTAGCATAGGTCGATATATCTTTCTCAAAAGCATTCTTTTCATATTCATAGGTATGGTGATAAGGAAAATAATGTTTTATATGGTAATTTTAACATAGGCTTTCAAACATAATTAAGTAATGCAATTCACTTTTGAGTTTATATATTTTTGTGATGAAACCCGGGTATTAGAAACCATACCTTGCATTATTCAGATCGGATCTGAGCCACTTGATGATATAATCCCTTTATTATGTTGCTTCTCCATAAATGTTACTTTTTAAAACATCCAAACCAATGCAGAGTTCAGTTTCTTTAAGTTTTATTACTGAATATGTTTTCATTGAGAGAATTTTGTATTGTGTTTACTGTTAAATGGACTTTAAACGAAAGAATTAAATTTCATAGTTAAATAAAAATTTGCAAATGATGTGAAGATTATATACAGTTGACAGGCATTGGGCAGGTGAGCTGTTAATGTTGACTTAATTTTATTGAATGATCCATCCCCACTACAATTGTGCTAGTCTCGATGTAAACTGCTCATATCATGTTGACGTCTGTAGCCCTCATCAGAATTACATTAATCTCTCATGAATGTATGCAAACTAAGGTTGTATGATCTAATTAAGATCCAATTATGGTTTTAATTGGGTGGGCCAGAAGCCCCTCATGTCTCAGGCCATTGAACAAAACTTTGGAGGATTGGCTGGTGCACGAGAAAGTCAATTCAAAGGGTCATTTAGATCATTGTAATTTGTGTGCTGTTTGCTTGGTAGAGTTCCAGAGGGTTTTAGGGCATCACAATTGCTTGTTTCTGTTTCTCGTACTCTACTGACTTACAAAGATTAAGCTGTCACACTTTATTGTAGATACTATTTTTTTTCTTCATTACTTTGAATAGAGAATTTGTGGAGGAAGTACAACCAACGAGATTGAAAAATGTAGAATTTAAATATAGCAATACTGCCCTGTGCCCTTCAGAGGAGCACGTTGAAACAAAATTTCATGCTAAATGGCAAGTTGTTAGATCAGAAGATCAAAGCCTTGCGGATGCTTAGGGGACCTTTTTAAAGGAGAAGACCGAGGCAGAGAGATCTAGGTAGGGAATTCCATAGCTAAGGGCTCATAAAGGTAAAGGCATGGTCATCCAAGATGCAGTGAAGATGTTCACCAGACTCGACCAGAATTGAAGGATGCAGCTATCTGAGTGTTGTGCACCCAGAAGAGATTAGAGTTAAGTAGGGGGAAGGCGCGGAAGACATTTGAGGTCCATTTTTGCATCATAAGTCCTGCCAAATGTTTGGATCTTTAACTAAATTTAAAAGCATGCAAATGCAAGCTACAATTGATCCTCTGTACTGTGGCTGAATTTTTGGACATGGATTAGCCATAACACACAGCAGAGTAATCTGAAAATATTGAAAAGTTCGGCTAGCATCTGTGGGAAGAGAAACCCAAACAATGACTCGGATTTGCAGGTCTAATGATGGTGAAACAGTCAACATTTGCTGTCAAACAGGTCTGACCCCTACGATTCCTTCTATCTTTGTCAAAATATTAAGAGCATCCCAAATTTAAGCCAGAGCACTTAGTCAATTGTTAAGTTCCACAAAGCTTTGTGCTGTGACTTACAGTGGAGTGCTCGGAGTTAGGATAGGAAAGAAGGAGGTGCTCTGTTTGCTTTTGCTTTTTCCAACATTTCAGCTTCGAGGGATTGGTTCATACTCTGCTACAAGATGAGAAAAGATTATTTGGTGATTATTTGGTACATGACTAAGGTTTATTCTATTCCCAAGGTTTAAGTAAAAAAGCGACTGGTGGTCATTAGTAAACTATATAAAAACAAAAGTAATGTATAGTTGAAAACAATGATGAAGCCCTTAATCAGAAACCATTACGTGCCCTGTCTTCCTTAATGTATCATAGCTGCAGCATGGGTAAGCCTTTGGTTGCCAGTTTAGGCCAGGGTAAACACATTAACAGGAAGTGTTTGAACAGCTTCAGTTTGAGCTGAAGCCTGAAATACAGATACTGGAACCCATCAGGAAGGGAGAGAGCTACCTGGATTTTTTCTGCCAGGAAGCAGTCACACTTCTA
This sequence comes from Chiloscyllium plagiosum, assembly GCF_037043375.1. Classification (NCBI taxonomy): domain Eukaryota; kingdom Metazoa; phylum Chordata; class Chondrichthyes; order Orectolobiformes; family Hemiscylliidae; genus Chiloscyllium; species Chiloscyllium plagiosum. The sequence continues at coordinate 49,730,489 of NW_028270151.1, read as the reverse complement.
GGATTTGGATCTTCAATGTTCAGAAGAGTATAACTGAGGCCATTAAGGGAAATGGGGGAAGAAGCCTCAGTCTTTGCAATAGTCCCAGAAACTTGAGATTTCTTCAGCTTGTTTGGATAAGATTGAAGGATGGAGAGTGGATGAGTTAACCAAGTAAAGCAATGTGGTACAAGTTAGCTTGCATGGGCACAAAAACAGAAGTTGCTGGAAAAGCTCAGCAGGTCTGGCAGCATCTTCACAGATGCTGCCAGACCTGCTGAGCTTTTCCAGCAACTTCTGTTTTTGGTTCTGATTTATATCATCTGCAGTTCTTTTAGTTTTTGTTTAGATCACCGTGGGATTCAGGGAGGGCTAGCCAATTGGATACAAAATTGGTTTGACAGTAGGAGTCAGAGGGTGGTGGTAGAGAGTTGTTTTTGAGACCATCAGTATTCCGTACTGAGTCCACTGGTTTTCATTTATATATAAAAGATTTAGATGAAATTTTAGGAGGCATGGTTAGTAAGTTTGTGTATGACACCAAAATTGGTGGTATAGTCGTTAGTGAAGGTTAGCTAAGATTACAAGGGATCTTGATTAGTTGGCCTAATACATTGAGGAGTAGCAGATGGAGTTTAATTCAGATATATTCAAGGTGTTGCATGTTTGTAAACAAACAATGGAAGGACTTGCACAGTTAATGATAGGGCTATAGTTAGTGTCGGCAAACAGAGACCTAAGCATTCAGATACATAGTTCTTTGAAAGTTGAGTCACAGGGTGGTTAAGAAAGCATTTTCCAACAGAGAAGGTATGTTTACCTCCTTTGCTCAGACTATTGACTAAAGGAGTTGGGATGTCATGCTGAGGTTGTATTAGACATTGAAGGCACTTTTGGAGTACTGTGTAGAGTCTGGTTGACCTATTGTAGGAAGGATATTATTAAGCTGGAAAATGGTCGGAAGAGATTTACCAGGATGTTGCCGGGACTGGAGGGTTTGAGTTATGAGGATAGGCTCGGACTTTCTTTCCCTGGAGCATAGACAGTTGAGCAATGACCTTTAAAGAGATTTATAAAATCATGAGGGACATAGGTAAGGTAAATGTCCACGCCCACTAGCAACCCGCCCTCCACTCCCAGCACCTTCCCCCGCCACTGCGAAAAGTGCAAAACCTGTGCCCACATCTCCACTCTTACCGCCATCCAAGGCCCCAAAGGATCCTTCCACATCCAACAGAGATTTACTTGTACTTCCACACAAGTCATCTACAGTGTCCGTTGCTCCCAATGTGGTCTCCTCAACATTGGGGAGACAGGATGCCAGCTTGCAGGACATTTCAGAGAACATCACTGAGACACACGCACAAAACAACCCCACCGACCCATAGCCAAAACATCAACACCCCCTTCCACTCAACCAAGGACATGCAAGTCCTGAGCCGCTTCCATCGCCAAACATTAACCACCTGATGCCTGGGGGAAGAATGCCTCATCTTCTGCCTTGGGACACTTCAACCACACGGCATCATTGTGGATTTCACCAGTTTCCTCATTTCCCCTCCCCCCAGCTTATCCCAGATCCAACCTTTCAACTTGGCACCACCCTCTTGAATGGTCCTACCTGTCCATCTTCCTTCTTCCCTAACTGCTCACCCTTCTTGCCAACCTATCACCTTCATCCCCACCTTCATCTTCCTATTGTACTCTCAGCCACCTTGGACCACAAGCCTCATTTCTGATAAAGGGCTTATGCTCAAAACATCGATTCTCCTGCTCTTCGGGTGCTGCCTGACCGGCTGTGCTTTTTCAGCATCACATTTTTCCACATGAAAATTAGCAAAGGGCTCACCAGATCAGAGATGAATGTATGGTTCACAGACTAGTGCAGCAGAAGTGAGTTCTAGTTTATAGGGCAATGATGGAATCTGTATCATTGGGACTGTCTCAGCTTGAACTATGGTTTAGATCAGAGTGGTGCTGGAAAAGCACAGCAGGTCAGGCAGCATCCGAGAAGCAGGAAAATCGATGTTTCGGGCAAAAGCTCTTCATGAGGGGGGTGAGGCTGGGGAGAAGGTAGCAAAGAGTACAATAGGTGGATGGGGGTGGGGATGGAGGTGATAGGTCAGAGGGGAGGGTGGAGCAGATAGGTGGGAAGGGAGATTGGCAGGTAGGACAGGTCATGAGGACAGTGCTGAGCTAGAAGGATGGAACTGGGGTAAGGTGGGGGGAGGAGAAATGAGGAAACTGGTGAAGTCCACATTGATGCCCTGGGGTTAAAGTGTTCTGAGGCGGAAGATGAGGCGTTCTTCCTCCAGGCGTATGGTGGTGAGGGAGCAGCGGTGGAGGAGGCCCAGGACCTGCATGTCCTTGGTAGAGTGGGAGGGGAAGTTGAAATGTTGGGCCACGGGGTGGTGTGGTTGATTGGCTACCATCAATGTACTCTTTGCTTCTTTCCCCCACCCTCCTCTCTGACCTATCACCTCCATCCCCACCCCCATTCACCTATTGTACTCTTTGCTGCCTTCTCCCCAGCTTCCCCCCCCCCCCCCCCCCCACCATTTATCTCTCCACCCTGGAGGCACCCTGCCTCTATTCCTGATGAAGGACTTTTGCCCGAAACGTCGATTTTCCTACAACTCGGATGCTGCCTGACCTGCTGTGCTTTTCCAGCACCACTCTAATCGAAACTCGGGTTTCCAGCATCTGCAGTCCTCAGTTTTGCCTCATCTTGAACTATTCAGAGACAATGTGTTCTTGCAAGCTGCATAACCAGTGAAGCAGAGAGGATTTTACACTAAGTTGAAAGGCAAGAGATGAGAAGCTGTGATTCCATTAGTATGGACTAGGCAAAAGAAGAATAACCAGAAATTAAAAACAGACAGTGACAGGAAGGGGTAGAGAGTAAATTCAATAGGTAAGGTGAGAGGTCATGAAAAGAAGAAAAGGATAAAATTAAAGATTGCACCTGAGATTGGAATTGAATCCAGGTCCCTGCTGCTGTGAGGCAGCAGTGCTCTCCACTGAGCCTCGTTTCTCCAGAACTTTCTGCTCTTCAAGCATTAGAGACATGACTGCAAGATAACATGGATTGGGACCTGAATATTGAAGGATACAGGATATCTGGGAATAATGGGAAGTCAGGAAAAGGTGGCAGGGTGACACTGTTAGTGATGTCCGCATAACAGGGAAGAATGAGTTAAGTTCAGGAAACCCAAATGTGGAATTGGTTAGGGTAGAGATGAGAAATGATAAAGACAAGAAGTTACTTGGGGGAGGGGTGTACAGCCCTATTGAAAGGGACCTATATGAGAGAGTGGAGCTTTTAGGGGGTAAAAAGAATGTTATCAGAAAGGCACAATGATAATCATGGGCGATTTTAATCTACAAATAGACTGGGTTAGTCAGGTGGGTAAATGTAGCCTAGATGAACGGCCCACAATGTTTTCAAGATAGTTTCTTAGAACAGCATGTTCTGGAGCCAACCAAAGAACAAACTGTACTAAGCCTGGTATTGTGTAATGCAATGGGATTACTTAATGATCTGTGAAACTGTCCCTAAGTAACAGAAAACATTAAATGTTTGAATTTCAGATTCTGTTTGGGGTGAGAGCAGTGGGTCTGAGACTTTTCAGCTTAAGTAAAGTGAATTGAGGTTATGTCAGCAGAGCTGGCTATATGAATTGCTAAATCAGTAAAGGATAGTCAGTATTGATGTGGCAGATATTTTTAGGCGACATTTCAGAATTTGTTAAATAGTTCAGACCTTTGAGTATAGAAGTTGGGACATAATGTTGAGGTTGTACAGAGTGTTGGCGAGGCCTCTTCTGTAGTGTTATGTGCAGTCCTTGTCATCCTGTTATGGAAAGGATATTATTAAGCTGGAGAGAATTCATTAAAGATTTACCAGGATGTTGCGGAAATGGAGGGATTGAGTTATAAAAATAAGTTGGATAGCCTGGGACTTTTTCACTGGATGTAGAAAGTTGAAGGGTGACCTTGTAGACGTTTGTAAAATCATAATGGGATGACATAAGGTGAATAGCTAACATCTTTTTCCCTACGGTGGGGGGAATTCAAAACTAGGGGACATATTTCCAAGGAGAGAGCAGAAACATTTAAAAAGGACATGAGGGGCAACTTTTTTTTTACGCAGAGGGTGGGTTCATGTGTGGAATGAGCTGCCTGGGGAAGTGGTGGATGTGGGTGCAGTTACAACACTTAAAAGACATTTGGATAAATATATAAATAGAAAAGGTTTGGAGGGATGTGGGCCAAATGCAGGGAGATGGGGCTACTTTGGTTTGGTAAAATGGTCAGCGTTGACCAAAGGGTCTGTTTCCATGCTGTATGACTCTGTATTTTCCTAATGAATAAGAAAAATATTGAAGTGTGAAAATTATGCTTTAGTTATGCAGGACACAGATGTAGAGGGATCTGGGTGTCGTAATGCATGAATTGCAAAAACCCAGTATGTATGTATAGCAAGTAAATCGGAAATCTGGTAGAATGCTGTTCATTGCGGAGGGAATTCAATATTGAAGTGTGAAAGTTATGCTATAGTTATGCAGGACACTGGTGAGAAAATGTTTGGAGTACTATATACAGTGTTAATCAACTTATTTTAGGAAAGATGTAAATGCATTGGAGGTAATTTAGAGAACCACTGAAAGACTGATATTTCTAATTGTTTTATGAGAAACGTTTAGACAAGCTGAGTTTGTATCTCGAAGAGTTACAAATGACTTGATTGAAACGTTTCAGATTCTGAGAAGTCTTAACAGAGTAGAAGTGGAAAGGATGTTTCCTCAAATAGTATTCAGAACTAGGGGTCACTGTTTAAAAATAATGGGTTGTCTGACATTGAGGGTCGAGAGTCTGTGGGACTCCTGTCCTGAAAAAAATCTGGAAACAGAGTCTTAGAATATTTTAAGGAAAGATAAACTGAGTTCTTAAGCTTGGGTGTGAAAAGTTAGCAGGGATAGGTGGGAATGTGAATTTGAGGTGATAATTGAATCAGCCACAAGCTTACTACATTTTGGAGCAGAGGCTGGCTGGCCAATTCTGCTCAATGTTTGTATGTAAGTTTTAAGACCATAAGACATAGGATTGGAAGTAAGGCCATTTGGCCCATCGAGTCCACTCTGCCATTCATTCATGGCTGATGGGCATTTCAACTCCACTTAGCCGCATTCTCCCCGTAGCCCTTAATTCCTTGTGACATCAAGAATTTATCAATCTCTGCCTTGAAGACATTTAGCGTCCCGGCCTCCACTACACTCCGCGGCAATGAATTCCACAGGCCCACCACTCTCTGGCTGAAGAAATGTCTCCGCATTTCTGTTCTGAATTTACCCCCTCTAATTCTAAGGCTGTGTCCACGGGTCCTAGTCTCCTCGCCTAACGGAAACAATTTCCTAGCGTCCACCCTTTCCAAGCCATGTATTATCTTGTAAGTTTCTATTAGATCTCCCCTTAATCTTCTAAACTCCAATGAATACAATCCCAGAATCCTCAGCCGTTCCTCGTATGTTACACCTACCATTCCAGGAATCATCCATGCGAATCTCCGCTGGACACGCTCCAGTGCCAGTATGTCCTTCCTGAGGTGTGGGGACCAAAACTGGACACAGTACTCCAAATGGGGCCTAACCAGAGCTTTATAAAGTCTCAGTAGCACAACGGTGCTTTTATATTCCAACCCTCTTGAGATAAATGACAACATTGCATTTGCTTTCTTAATCACAGACTCAACCTGCATGTTTACCTTTAGAGAATCCTCAACTAGCACTCCCAGATCCCAGATTTGTGAATAAAACAAATGAAAAATCAGGAAGGAACCAAAAATGCTTTAGATAAAACTTAAATAAGTTTTTTTTTTGCTAATATTCCTGATTCAGGATTTCATTTTAAGAACACCTACATAAACATAAACACTATTCTGAAAAGCTGATTTCTGGTGGTTGTTTCTGGCCCCGGTCCAAAACCTGACCAAAAGAATTAAATCAGATGCAAACTGAAGAAATATCTAATTCTGCAGATCCCTGCCAGTTTGTGGTCCATTTCCTGCTCATAATCGAGCGTTTTGCTTAGAAATGAGCTCTGCATTATTTGTTTAGCACCGTACTATTATGAGTAATGGCTTTACTTGCCAAATGGCAAAGAATGATGTTCAGTAAATCAGAGTAGCATACCAAGTATTAAACTGTCTCTCGATTCCACTGTAAATACTTGCACAGCTTTGACCTGCATGCCAGAAGATTTGGGTCATTGGAAATCAAGCATAAGTTGGGAGATGTAGTTAGGATCCTGGAATCCGAGCATACACGTGCTGAAATAGCCTGGGAATTTTACTCTTTTTAATGAACTGATTTCTTCTGGCTGGGCCCTGCTGCAAATGTCTCAGATCTTGAAATATTACCCAGTGTAATCTCTAGTACATCTCTGAGATCAAGCAATGTAACTAAATTAAGCAATACAACGGACTCCCCAATCACCCTTTGAACCATCCTGACTCCCTCTCTGACCACTTAAGTACTCTCAATCAACTGACCTGAGAAAAGCTCAGCTGAATACAGAAGCTATTGTTGTGGGAAGGGGCCAATGGTCTTCCTCTGGAGAGGCTGTGTTGACCCTTTGACAGTTTGGTTTGAATTAGAAGGTCACAAATCTTCACCTGCAGCATCAATGTGTGAAGGAAAGACACAGTGCACCTTTCGAAAATTCTTTTCCATGGGTACTCTTTCACTTATTGCCATCTATTGGCAAAGGATGGACAGTACAAAAGCCACATTGTTTTTGAAGCTGTTTATTTTTGAGATGCTCCAAAATAATTTTGTAGTTTCATAATGATAATATCTTTCGCTTACATAAAATATCTGATTTTGTGAACGACATTGATAATCAGGTAAGACTATCAATTTAGGAAATTCATTTACAAATTTAACTACATTAAATAGTAATGCAAGTTTCTTTTTAATAATATAAAATGTCTTAGCAGTCAGTGAAACGTTACTTGCGAATGAAAATCATTCATGCAAATATATAGCAATTGAGTTACGGCCATAAATTATCTGAACAGGACAATATTGCATACTTTTGAGGTACTACAACAATTGAATTGAGGAATTCTATTACAATCAACTATAAGAACAATGGTTAAAATATTTCAACCTATCAATTTTACACAATTTATTGCAAAACTGTTAAATGACCTTTTCCGATTGCAGTGAAAGCTTACCAAAGACCCTGGTCAAGTTTCATTTGAATTACAATTCTCGTTTCGGTTTTCTCGCATGTTGGGTGACACTGGGGCTTTGGAAAAGGTGCAGGCAAGAGGCACCCAACTAATTCCCAGAATAATACATCTCCATTCTCAAGGTGGGCTGAAAGAGTTGTGAAGCTTTAAAGAAGTGTCAACTCAAAAGTGGTCTGATTTGAGCTTTATCAGCTGATGAAGATTCCAGATTGTATTCTAATTAGGTGTTGTTGAAATAGGGTAGGGAGGTTAAGGGATTACTGTTTTAAGTTGTGTAAGACCAGATACAGTTTCAATGTCAGGAGTTGGTTCTCTTCCACAGGATAATGAACTGGAAAAGCTTCATGGTCCATCTTGTGGATGCTGATTTACTGTATTTGTAAAAGCTAGTGCTGACCTTGTCCCCCTTAAATAAAGCAAGGAAATGTGGATACTGAAGATCTGAAACAAAAAAAAAATTCTGAGCAACTAAGCATGTCTGGCAGAATTTATGGAGTGAAAGCAGAGATAACATTTTGAGTCTAGTGACCCTTCTTCAGAACTGAGCTTTCTTTCTGCAGATGCTGCCAGACGTGTTAAACTTCACCAGCAATTTGTTTTTCTGTTTCTGAACCTTTTTCTGGTTTGATAGTTAAGGGACTGCAGAGCCATAATGATTGCTTGGAATAACTTGTTAACTTATATTGAGGGATTCCAAGGAACATTGGTATAGTCTTAGGTATTTAAGACCTTTTGAAATTTTCCTGCCAGTTAATTGAATTCCATGTATCCATGTCGGCCTGACATTCCTGATACCTTTTGGCTTAAAACTGACAATTGTATTTGTAAAATCAGCAGTTGATCTATAACCAATTGCTATTTACAGGGGAGAATTCACACCCTTTGTGTGAAACGTATTTTTCAATTTCATTCCTGAAAGATCTGGCTCTAATAAGTCCTCAGTCTTGTATTCCCCATCAAAAAGAAGTAGCTTCTACTAATCGACTCCATATCTGTTCCTGTAATATCTTTTAAAATAGTAACTGTTCACCTTGTAACATTCTAAATTCTGAGGAGTGGAATCTAGTACCATGGATGCTGGAACTCTGAAATTAAAAACAGAAAATACGAGGAATATTCCACAGATCTGATGGCACCAGATGGGGAGAGAACCACTTAATGAGCTGGGAATCTTAGAATGTTTGGGCTATCTTGTAGCATTTCAGAGTACTTCTTTCTGTGATCTTCCTACACTCAACTCATTAACCACCTACCTCAGATTAAGAACACTCTTTGAGTCAGATATTAGTCCAATTCTACCACACACTGTAGTCAGAAGAACTCACCAGGTATCTGTGTGGTCAAGTGACAATGGACCCAAAGTTAGATGTTTATATATTGATCCACAGCCAGGGAAATCATGCCTGACAGAAAATTGGCCAAACCAAATTAAACAGCAGCCAGCAGCTATTGACTACAGAACTGTTGAAACTAAAGTCGAAGAGATCACAAAGGTTCAGGGAGATCCAGTTACAACATCCTGAGGGTTGTATATTGAAAAAGGTCAATCAGACTTTCTGGTACCTTGTCTTCCAGCTAGTGCCTAAAGCTATGAGTTTTATACTGCCCTGGTATGGTAACAGTGAAGTGTGTTGGTGTGACCCTGTTGGATGCTTTGAACCCAGCTCATGACCCCATTGGCACTGAATGTTCAAGAAGGTCAGGTGGGTAAGAACACACACCGGGATGTCACCACACAGTAAAGACTGCCAGCAAGACACATGGCAAAGATGGAGGAGACGAGACCCACCATCACAGAAGAGAACTAGCCCGACATTGGAGAGGAAGGAGATTCCAACAGCCCAGCTCAAACACATGGATCATTGCAGGTAATATCCTTTCATAGACAATAGAGCTAGACACGGTAAATATTGTGGGAATTTGGGATCTCTCACGTGTTTTTACTGAGAAATATTTTATTAATAAAATTTGAGTTGATCCTCAAACTGAATACCCCTTTGTCACCTCGCCCATAAAAGCACTTGTGTAAAGTGGTTTTAATACCCAACCCAGTGAAAGTGTCCAGAGCATGGAACGGCATCTCTGGCACCAGTGCCATTTTCAAAGAGCTGTTTTGCACCCTGATGAGCATGGTCAGCCTGGAGCTGGCCTGCACAGTTTAGGATTGTCCTGAATGTGACAGATAGAAAGTTTGATCCCACAGTTTGTAGAAAGGCACTTGGAGCTCCTGCTGGATAGAGTAGTGCAGAAGAGGAATGTTCTCTTGCCCCAGGGCCAACAGAGGAGGTCACAACACAAGGTCCTGCTCAGAAGTTGCTACCCAGGTTAGTGCAGATTCTGCCAACTGGAGGAACGCCCAGCAGTTTAGGAAGGTCAATGACCTCCACTTAACTTTTAATTTTGTTTCTCAACTGTTCACTTAATACTTCCTTTTCTCTCATTCCAGAGAAAGCAACTTACAATAAGGCAGAAAACGTCAAGGTGGATGGTAGCTGCCTGACATTTGGTTCCTAACCCCTGACAAAGAGAACTTCTTGACCATGACTCACTGGAGTGGCTGGCTGTGCCCAAGCCCCTGGACTGCCTTAAATTACTGTACCAGGACTCCTTGACTGAACACTGTCTCCCTTGACTGCACTGAGGGCTGCTGACATCTGTGACCAGCTTCCTGGCTTTGCCTCTGCTCCCAGTATTTGTGAGCCTACTATCTCTAAGGGGCCAAACCACAAAAAAGATGAGGCAAAGCAGGGATGCTGACGATAATTGCCAATGCGGCCTGAAATGCAGCTTTAACGTGCAGAATCATACTATAACTGGATTAGAGTGATGCCATAATGATGGGAAGCTGGCAATTGCCTAATACCAAGGTCTATTGTTGTGACTTGCATTGGACTAGTGCCCTGATATTGTTGGTGTCAGTTGTCCAAGGTGGAGGTCTGGAGGAGCAAGTGGCAAACTTGATTCACCAGATTCCTGCTCAGGCTTTTGTGTCAGGAATTCTCAGCCTTTAGCTTCCTCACAGCAGGCGGTAGGATAGGAGGTTGCACATTAATGGAGTGATGTGCAGTTAATGAGTGTATTAACTGATTGTTAACACAAGCAATAATCCCCGTTAATAGGTACCTCACTGCTACTTAGCAAGAATCTCATCTCAACACCCATGTTGGAAAATGCAGGAAGGGTGGTATGGTGGCTCAGTGGTTAGCACTGCTGCCTCACAGCACCAGGGTCCCAGGTTCAATTCCAGCCTCGGACGACTGTCTGTGTGGAGTTTTCACATTCTCCCCGTGTCTGCGTAGGTTTTCTCCGGGTGCTCCGGTTTCCTCCCACAGTCCAAAGATGTGCAGGTCAGGTGAATTGGCCATGCTAAATTGCCCATAGTATTAGGTGCATCAGTCAGTCAGAATGGGTCTGGGTGGGTTAGTCTTCGGAGGGTTGGTGTGGACTTGTTGGGCCGAAGGGCCTTTTTCCACACTGTAGGGAATCTAATCTGATCTCATTATTGAGAGACACCTCGCTGGAATTCTTGGGTCATTCTCCCAGGTTTGTCACCGTAACCCATGTCATTCATGGCCTCATAACATTCTGCACAGTGTTTCAGGCCCGTGACTTTTAGTCAGAGTTAAATTGCAATGCAATCCTTGGTTTAGTCTGTTCCATAGCTCCAAACTTGACATCTAGTATCATACTAGTAATTTTACATTGCATTGCCTTCAAGGCCAGTGTAGAATTCCTCAGATATGGTGCCCAGGCTGCTCATTGTATTCAGGGTTGTCAGAATAAACATTCTATAGCTGAAGCTTGACTTCTTATCTTAGTCATCCAGATCTAAAAGCCAAGATCTCATTAGGTATTTTGATTATTTCCTGAACTTACAACATTTTAATGCTTTGTGCACCTGAACCTCATCTCTTTGGACCTACACAATTTCTAGCTTTCCCAATTTAGAAAGTATCCAATTCCATGTTTTAGTTTGAAAGTGAATGACTTTCCTTTGGGTTATTGAAATCAATTTTCTAAGGTTTTTTCTCCCCATTTATGTCTAGCAATACGACTGTGTAATTTTATGCTTCCATCATGCTTTAATCATTGCCATTTGCAAATGTGTCCCTTGATACCATCATCTGTCATTGTCGAATAAAGTCAACAATGTAGGCTCCAACATGCATTCACAAAATGTGGGACACCACTAGTGACACTGCCAGTTAGGGTAACTGCAGTTTGTCCCTACGCTTTATCGGCTTCACAACCAATTTCTGAACCTTTGCCTTCAATTTCATGAGCTTCAACTTTAGCTCAATGTCTAATGAGGCAATTTAGTAAATGTCTTCTGGAGTCCATTTATTCAAGAATTATAGAGATTTTACTGTCTACTTGTACCCTTTTCAAAAACTTTATAGAAACCTCTGACATGAGTTATCCTTTAAAATTCCAACTGTGGAAAACGGAGGGTGTTCAGAATTAGCCAATCCCTTGCTGCTGGCACACACACTCTTTTCCCTCCAGTGACTCACAAACCTCTCCCATTCTAACTGACCTGTGATCTGAGTGACTTGGCAGTCCATGGCTTCTCCCTGAATGCTTGTCTGGCAGTTGTCATAAATTTGTTGCAAAGGCCTCTAGAGTATTTGTTAGAGCACTGCGATTGTGCTATTTTCTGGGTCTGTAGATTAAGGTGGAAAGATGGCCTTTAGTAGAGTGTTGTGCACTTCCTGTCAGATGTGGGAGATTAGGGAGAGTTTCCATGTTATTGATGATCATGTCTGCAGGAAGTGTGTTTGGTTAGATTTTAGATTAGATTTAAATTACATTCCCAACAGCGTGAAAACAGGCCCTTCGGTCCAACCAGTCCATACCGACCCTCCGAAGAGTAACCCAGCCAGATCCATTTCCCTCTTACTAATACACCTAACACTATGGGCAATTTAGCATGGCCAATTCACCTGACCTGCACGTCTTTGGACTGTGGGAGGAAACTGGAGCACCTGGAGGAAACCCACGCAGACACTGGGAGAATGTGCAAACTCCACACAGACAGCCGCCCGAGGCTGGAAGTAGTTGTGAATTCTATTGGATCAGTTGGAATGGAAATTAGAGACAATGAGGAATTAACAAGAGCTATGGGGTGTAATGGATAGCAGTTATTGGAAGGGTAATAAGCTGAAGATACAGTCAGGTAGATGGGTTATCTCCAGGAAAAGTAGAAGAGGGAGGCAGGTCATACAGGAGTTTCATGTGGCTATCCCCATCTTTGGAAAATGTAGGGGGTGAAGGACTCTTCGGGGAATGTAGCACTGACAGCCAGGTTTCTGCTACTAGGACTGGCTCTAATGAGGGGTACACGAGGTTCTAAGTGATTATTGTGATAGGGGACTCTCTAATCAGAGGCACAGACAGATGTTTCTGCAGCTAAAGCGAGAAATCAGAATAGTGTGTTGCCTCCCTGGAGTCGGGATGAAGGATATCTCGGAGAGGGTGCAGAATATTTTTAAAAGGGAGAGGGACAAGCAGGAGACCATTGTATACATTGGAACTAATGACAAAGGAAGGGAAAAGATTGAGATTCTATGGAGAGAGTATAGGGAGTTAGGGATGAATTTAAAAAGTATTTGGATTACTCCTAGTGCCATGAATTAGTGAGGGTAGGAATAGGACGATAGAGCAGATGAATGCATAGCTGAGGAGCTGGTGCAGAGGAGATGAATTCACATTTTTTGATCATTAGATGTCTTCTGGGGTAGAAGTGACCTGTATAGGAAGTATGGATTGCACCTGACTTGGAAGGGGACTAATACACTGGCAGGGAGATTTGCTAGAGCTGCTAAAGAGGATTTAAAGCAATAAGGTTGGGGGTAGGGGAACCCAGAGATTTAGTGAGGAAAGAGATCAGTCTGAGACTGGGACAGTTGGGAAAAGGAGTAAGTCAACAGTCAGGGACAAAGCAGAGAATGAGATCAGATTGATAAACCATTTATTTCAATCCAAGAGGTCTAACAGGGAAGGCAAATGAACACTGTATGGTTAGGAACATGGGACTGAAATATCATAGCAATTACAGAGATGTGGCTTAGGATGGACAAGACGGTCAGCTTCATTGTTCCAGAGTAGAGATGCTATAGGGAGGGTAGTAAGGGTGTGGCAGGCGGGGGTGCTGTATTTGATAAGGGATAATATTATGGTTATATTAAGGGAGTATATTCCTGGCAATATATCCAGGGAAGTTATTTGGGTGGAACTAAGAAATAAAAAAGGGATGTCACCTTATTGAGATTGTATTATAGACTGCCCCCCCCCAATAGCAGGAAATTGAGAAACAAATTCGTAAGGAGATCTCCGTTATCTATAAGAATAATAGGGTGGTTATGGTGGGGAATTTTAACTTTTCAAACATAGACTGGGACTGCCATAGTATTGACGGCTTGGATGGTGAGTAATTTAAGGGTGTACAAGAAAATTTTCTGATTCAGTATGTGGATGTACCTATTAGAGAAGATACAAAACTTGACGTACTCTTGGGAAGGCCAATTTTGACAGTATTACACAAAAGCTTTCAAAAGTTGATTGGGAGTAGATGTTTGCAGGTAAAGGGATGGCTGGAAAATGGGATAACTAGAGTCCAGAGACAGTATTGTCCCTGTTTGGGTGAAGGGTAAGGCTGGTAAGTGTAAAGAATGCTGGATGACAAGAGAAATTGAGGCTTTGGTTAAGAATGAAAAGAAAACATATGTCAGGTATAAACAGCAGAGATCGATGAATCCTCAGAAGAGTGAAAAGGCAGTAGGAGTATTAAGAGGGAAATCAGGAGGGCAAAAAGGAGACCTGAGATAGCTTTGGCAAGTAGGATTCGGGAGAATCCAAAGGGATTCTACAAATACATTGAGGTCAAAAGGGTAAACGAGGGAGAGAATAGGGCCCATCAAAGATCAACTATGAGAAAGTGGGGACTGCAGATGCTGGAGACCAGAGTTGAAAAGTGTGGTGCTGGAAAAGCGCAGCAGGCCAGGCAACATCCAAGGAGCAGGAGAATCGACATTTCGGGCATAAGCCCTTCTTCAGAATGAGGCTGGTGTGCCAAGTGGGCTGAGATAAAAGGTGGGGGGGGGGGGGAATTTGGGGGAGGGGTGCTGGGAATACGATAGGTGGAAGGAGGTGAGGGTGATAGGCCGGAGAGGGGGTGGGGGCGGAGAGGTCGGGAAGAAGATTGCAGGTCAAGAGGGCAGTGCTGAATCCAGGGGTTGGGACTGAGATAAGGTGGGGGGGAGGGGAAATGAGGAAGCTGGAGAAATCTACATTCATCCCATATGGTTGGAGGGTTCCTAGGCGGAAGATGTGGCGCTCTTCCTCCAGGCGTCGTATGGCCAGGATCTGGCAATGGAGGAGGCCAAGGACCTGTATGTCCCTGGCGGAGTGGGAGGGGGAGTTAAAGTGTTCAGCCATGGGGCGATTGGGTTGGATGGTGCGGGTGTCCTTACCCGCACCAACCCAACCTCCACTCCCGGCACCTTCCCCTGCAACCGCAGGAAGTGCAAAACTTGCGCCCACACCTCCCCCGTCACCTCCCTCCAAGGCCCCAATGGATCCTTCCATATCCGTCGCAAATTCACCTGCACCTCCACACACATTTACTGTATCCACTGCACCCGATGTGGTCTCCTCTACATTGGGGAGACAGGCTGCCTACTTGCGGAACGTTTCAGGGAGCACCTCTGGGACACTCGCAGTTAAGGATCCTGAGGTGACTTTTTCATGCAGAGGGTGTTGTGTGTATGGAATGAGGTGCCAGAGGAACTGGTGGAGCTGGTACAATTACAGCATATAAAAGGCAGCTGGATGAGTATACGAATAGGAAGGGTTGAGAGGGATATGGGCCAAACATTAGCAAATAGGACTAGATCAGATTGGGGAGTTTGGTTGGTTCAGATGAGTTGGCCTGAAGGGTCTGTTTCCATGCTGTATGACGCTATGACCTTGTCAAGGTCAATTATCGATAGGCAATATATACTCTCCTTACCAGTGACTCCCACATCCAGTGGATTAATAAATAAATAAAATCCACTTCTCCAAGGTCCCCTAAGGAAAATAAGATTTATCTTCCTGAAATTCTTCTGGCCTGGCAGAAAACCCAGAGCCCCTTCCATGTAATAGTCAAACTATGATCTCCTCTTCAGAGCTTGATCTGTATATTTAAGGAAATCAGCTGGATTTCATTTGGCTTCCTTTCTCCTGCTCAGAAAAGTGGAATAGAATTGGAGCTGATGGTACCATTGTAGGATGATGACAGCTGAGCCCCACTGTAGATTTTAAATGCTCGCTGACACAATTTCTGCAAGTGGCGGCATCTGTAATAAGGAAAAAGCTGGAAATCTCCCAATATCTGAGAATTCCCCAAAGGAAGGTTTTATAGAATATGTATACATAGCAACAGAACTAGCTTGTCTGTTCACATAGTGTCATTCAAATCAATACCAATTATATCAACTTTTCACATTAAAACTGCAAAAATAGTTTATTTATATTGTTCTGCTCAATGCAGAGACTGATAATAGTTTAAAAAGAAATTTATACCACTGGTTACCAGCTGAAAGGATGGCACCAGCAAGATTTCATGTTTTAAAATAACTTTTACTGTATCAATGACTACTTTCCGTTCATCGGCAACTTACCACATTTGGGTTGCTGCAAGAGTTACCCATTTCTACTTTTGAGAACTGAAAATCCCTTTTTTGCATTACTCTTTTTAAGTCGGCATTCACTTCTCCTGGAACCAATCCGATTGTTTCTCAGCTCTCAAGGGTTTTAATTTTGATCATTTCCTATACAATTTGCCACAGAGAGAATTATCCTCAGATTTCTCCTTTTTAGCTTCAGTTAGGTGAACCTTCCCCTTGGTGTCACTCCTTTGGTCCTTGAATTTCAAACTCAGTATGTGTTCCCACCTGTATGCAGCATGGTGAATGATAGCATCTTCTCTACGTCATAGTGCTATCTAGTTTCGACTTCACAGGTGAGAGAATGGAATGCTGTTTATCAATCAAGATGATGTAATGAAGATGTTAATATATTCAAATAAGTCTTTCACTGCTTGCTAGTGAGAATAGTGATTCGCTGTTCAACACTTGATTGGAAAAATGGGACTTTTTGATCTCGACATTGAGAGGTTCTTCTCTGGCCATCTCATTAGGTGTTCCCAACTTCCTCACCATAGTCCACGCCCGAGGAAGATTTTGCCCAAGGTTTCTGCTATGATTTCACAAAAATGTAATCATGTAGGAAAATCAGTCCCTGAACATTTTAAGTTGCTTAATGTAAGCCCAACAATACAGACCTCACTTGCCCCAAATATCCAAAAGCCATTGTTGTATATTGTCTTGATGTGGCAGACTGGTGAGCCAGTTGGTTCAAGATGTGATAGTCAAGAAAATCAAGCATTTAGAAATTCTAACTAGGAGAGAAATACATCATTGGAGAGGCTTGGAGGCAGTTGGCTCTGTAAAAGTGACTAACTATATTAATATAGACATAAAACTTAGGAAGTTACCAGATAAGTTAATAAAAAGACCATAAAAAGTAGGAAGAGTAGAAGATATTTTGGTCCCTGTATTCAATAGGATTGTGACTGATCTGACATTGCTCATGTCCAATTCCCTGCCCTTTTCCCCCATAAATTTTGATTCCCCTACTGATTAAGAGTTTATCTCAGCCTTAAATATGCATAAGAACTGTGCCCACCACTCTCTATGACAAGGAGTTCCAAAGGCTTTCAACCCTTTAAAAGAAGAGATTCGTCATTATCTCAATCTTAAATTGACCCAGACAATGTGCTGTGGTTGTAGAGTCTCCCATAAGATGAAGTATCCTCTCAAGACTTACCCTGTCAAGCCCCTTAAGAATCCTATATATTTCAATGAGATCACCTCTCATTCTTCTAACCTGTTTGGCCTTTGTTCATAATATAGTTCCTTTGTGCCAGATATCATCCAAATGAACCTTTTCTGAACTGCCTCCAATGAAATGATATCTTTCTCTTAAATAAGGGAACCAAAATGGCTTCCAGTTCTTCAGATGTGGTCTCACCAGCACCTTTTACAGTTGCAAGAAGTCATCTTTACTCTACATCCCAACCCCCTCGAAATAAAGGCCAACATTCCATTAGCCTTTCTGCTTACCTACTGAACTTGTCTGCTAGCTTTGTGTTTCATGTACAAGTATCTCCCCCAATTCCTTTATGTTGCAGCTGTCTGTTATTTTGTTCTTTTGTTCGCCTTTCCAAATTGACTTCTCATTTTCTTACATTATACTTCATTTGCCCATACCCTTACCCTCAATCGCTGCCTGTAATCGTTTGCATTCCTCTCACAACCTGCCTTTCCATCTATTTTTGTATTGTCTGCAAATTTGGCTACAGCTTCCTTCCTCCGTTCATATATATTGTAAACTGTTGTGACCCCAACACCAATCCCTGTGAAACCGCACAGGTCGCCAGACTGAAAAAGAACCCCTGTTTTCTGCCCTTGAGCCAATTTTCTATCCATGCCAATATATAACCTCCAACACCATGGGCTCTTATCCTATGACAACCTGTTTGAGGTACTTTGTAATGTCACAAGGTTTTCAACAATACAACCTAAATACTGGTTCCCACTATCCACTCAGCTTCCTTGAAAAACTCTAAATTAGTCAGACACATTTTCCCCTTTATGAAGCCATGTTGGTTCTGCTATTAATTCCTTATTAATTGATTCCAATACTTATCCAACAATAGATGTTAGGCTAATTGGCCCATAGTTACTTGCTTTTTGCTTCTCTTTTTGAATAGGAGTTAGCAGTTTTCCTACCTCTCATACCACTCCAGCATCCAATGATATTTGGTAAATTATGGCTATCTACTTTGGGATTCTAGGATGTAAGCATCTTATCCTGTCACAAATAAGTGTCAACAATTTTTTATGTTAATGTTAACTCAAATACAATGCTAGTGGAAATTCCCAGAAACAACCTGAGCATCTTGTATTTATATCTAAAGCTTTTCCAATAGTAACTAACATTATTATAGTGTTATTACTATTATTATATTAGAATTATATGTAGTGAAAAGCACACCTAAGGATATAGGTAGACAAATGAAATAGGCACACATGAAATTTAATGTGAATTGTGAAGTGTGAAATGGTGCATTTTGGAGGGAAATATTTGGACCATTTTAAGGATAATGCAGAAATGGAAAGACGAGTTCATGTAAGCATTTGAAAATGACGTGATGAGTTGAAAATGCTTTTATAAAGGATCCTTTCTATTTGCATTACTTTTTTTTCATAAACATGTAATACATTACATTCCTGGTGAGAATACAATACTGGTTACCCCCTGGGTTTTGAAGAGAGCATACAAGAGATTTGCATGAAGAATAACAGCGATGAGGAACTTCAGTTTTGTGGAGAAACTAGAGAAGTTGGAATTGCTTTTCCTAGAGGGTAAGGTTAAAGGGAATTGTAGAAAATCAGTGAAAGCTTTTGAATGAGTACATATGGAGAAACTATTTCCACTGATTTGTATATCATCACCAAGAGTACATAGATTAAGAGACTATATTGCAAAAAGCCTAGAGACTTTTCTTCCAACAACCTTTGATCTGAAATTCACTAGCTGAAAAGTGAGGAATCTGGGATCCTGACTGCTGTATGACATTTGGAATAGAAGTGTAAGCCGGGAGGAATTGCAGCTGCAGCAGTTGTAGGAGCTTAAAAAGAGCAATCTGCAGTCTTGGTTGGGACAGTCTAGAGCATAAACTCCGTAAGTTTGAAAAGTCCTTAGTTGCAGGAGGTACCATTTTTCCCTTTGGATGAACAAGTAATCAGGCTTTTTATTCAGTGAGAGCCAGTAATGAGTGCCCGAAGCATTTAACGTTCTTCACTGCACGACTAATTCAATTGCAGCCCCAAGCCCATGTTGCAAAACTGTTACTGTTGAAGGAAGATTTAGGATCTTTAAGATGTAGGTTTCGGATCGTTAACTGTTGTTCTGCTGAATGCAAGACATCCCTGCTAATAGCCGAAAAATCAGTGCAGTGATCAGGCGAATTCAAGGAGTTGAGCTCAATTGTTTATGTGCCTAGAGTATTAGGCCATGGTTGTTGAATTTAAGCTGTTCATTCTTTAATTTTAAGCATTATCAATGTAGCTCATAGGTTTGATGCCAGCAGAACATAGAAGTTCTTGCACAATGACCCTATGTATAGCATGTTCTTTAATCTGCATTGCAGTAGGATTTTATGAAAAGAGCTGGAGAATGAGATTTATTATATGGCCCTTTTTCAGTCACCAGCACAGAAATGTTGGCCTCTTTGTGTGCTTTGTGGCTTTAGGAACTGGCTAAATGAAACTGTTGTGATGTGTACAATTAAATGTGGCTTCAATTTACAATGTATCACATTCTTGTTATAAACCCAATGTACATTTATTTTCAGTTTAAACTAATCATAATGTCTGTTATGCTTGCCTTGTTTCCATTACTATTTGTCATTTGTTTTCCAGCAAAAGTTCAGCCAAGTGACCTTTTCTTTGTAAAAACCAATAAACCTACCAGTTAAATGGCATTATTCAGATATGGATACAGCAGTGTGATTTAGGACTTTAAAAATTAATTTCCCAGTTAGTCATTATTTTAATTTGCCAATCAAACACAATAGTTTGTCAACACTGCTGAAATCCTCACTGTATGGTGGTGTGCATGGATTAGTTTCTTTGCTTTCAATGATCTTGTATATTACAGCAAACAGCATGATCTCCACGATCTAATATAGAAATGTAAATTAGCAGTATATCACAGGCAGAGACAAAAGTAGAAAGGTTGCCTGATGATAAATGTCACTGACAAAAAGCTCTATTGCAAATGTCATTAAGCCAAGTTCTGAACATCTTTTTTGCTGCTGCTTAGTTATTGGTTGTCATTTGAGTATTTCAAACCATCAGGATTTTCCTGCTTCTAGTGATCTAGCTCATATTTATCAGAAATCTATGATGAATTTTGGGGAGTCAGTTAGCTCAGTTGGCGAGTGTAATGTAGAATTACGAAAAAGGCACCAGTTCAATCCCTGCAGTGACTGTGGTAATTTATGGAGACTTTGCCTCCTTGCCTTGCTGCGTGTATATAGAGTGGAGCCCCTCAAGTTTTCTTTAACCAATTCTCTCCCTCGAATGGAGAGAGAGTTCTGTGCTGCATTGAATACTACGCATTGCAATTTTCTTATCAATCATTACTTTTTGAGGTCTTCCTTTTTTTGGCTAAATTGTATCACCCTAAATTTAAAAAAAAACAAAGAACTGCAGATGTTGGAAATCAGAAACAAAAACAGAAATTGCTGGACAGACACAGCAGACCTGGCAGCATCTGTGGAGAGAAGGAATTAGTGTTTGCAGTCCATTGACCCTTCCTCTGAACCATTTTGGCTTCCGAACTGATTGTAGCTGGATAAAGGTTGGTATAAATTCTGAAGAGGGGGAAGGAATAAATGATATGCAGAGATGGATCCCAGAGATAGAGATAGATAGAGAGAGAGAGAAAAAAAAACACAGTTGAACAGACAAAGGAATGGGTAAAGTTCAGCCTGGGAGGGTGACTAACTGCTAATAGGGACTGTTAGTGGCTGATTATGGGTTACTTGTGATAGCAGCCCATGCAATGACGAAGCCTGGTATGTGGGGTCAGCCCATGGGAGAAGATGCTCAAGCTGCAAAATTATTGAACTCGATATCGAGTCCTGAAGGTTCACAGGAGGAAATGGAGAAACAGCTGCTGTGGAGCAAGCCCCAAGACAGAGATGCTGGCTTGTTCTGAAGAAAGGTCACTGGACCCAAAACCTTAAGTCTGCTTTCTCTCCAGAAGTGCTGCCAGACCTGTTGAGTTTTTTCCTGCAATTTCTGATTTTGTTTCAGAGTTATGTTGAGTGCTTTGAAGGATTTATTGCCATGAGGCCGAGCAAATGTTCTCACCCTGTCTTGCCACTTGTCAGCTGAATCTGCATCATGCCTCAACATAGGGCAGCACGGTGGCTGAGTGGTTAGCACAGCTGCCTCACAGTGCTAGGGTTGAAACTTTATTGCTGGAACAGCACAGCAGGTCAGGCAGCATCCAGGGAACAGGAGATTCGACGTTTCGGGCACAGGCCCTTCTTCAGGAATGAGCAGAGAGTGTTCAGCAGGAGAAGATAAAAGGTAGGGAGGAGGGACTTGGAGGAGGGGCGTTGGAAATGTGATAGGTGGAAAGAGGTCAAGGTGAGGGTGATAGGTCGGAGTAGGATGGAGGCGGAGAGGTCAAGAAGAAGACTGCAGGTCAGGAAGGCAGTGCCGGGCTGGAGGGATTCGGCTGAGACAAGGTGGGGGGAGGGGGGATGAAGAAACTGGTGAAGTCCAAGTTCATCCCCTGTGGTTGGAGGGTTCCCAGTCGGAAGATAAGACGCTCCTCCTCCGACCGTCGCGTTGTTGTGGTTTGGCGGTGGATGAGTCCAATGACCTGCACATCCTCGGTGGAGTGGGAGGGGGAGTTGAAATGCTGTGCTACAGGGTGGTTGGGTTGGTTCGTCCGGGTGGCCCAGAGGTGCTCTCTGAATCGCTCCGCAAGTAGGCGGCCTGTCTCCCCAATATAGAGGAGGCCACACCGGCTGCAGCGGATGCAGTAGATGATGTGGGTGGAGGTGCTGTTCCAGCAATAAAGTTTCAACTTTGATCTCCAGCATCTGCAGACCTCACTTTCTCCTCACAGTGCTAGGGACCAGGTTCAATTCCACGTTCAGATGACTATGCAAACTCCACGCAGACATTCTCCCTGTGTCTGCGTGGATTTCCTCCTATAGTCCAAAGATGGCAGGTTAGGTGGATTGGCCATGTCAAATTGCCCATACTGTCCAGGGATTTGCAGGCTCACTGGATTAGCCATGGGAAATGCATGGTTACAGGAATAGCATAGGGGTAGGATGCACTTTGGAGGAGTTGTGTGGACCTAAAAGGCTGAATGGTCACCTTCCCCACTGTAGGGATACTATGATTCTATTCTATGATAGCTGACATTGTGCTCAATCCAGCATGGAATGTGGACACCACCATTGCAGATTCCTGTATGCCCTTGAGAAGTTGGTGGTGAACTGCCTTGTTGAACCACTGCAAGTCTTGGGTTGTTGCCATAATGCTGTTTAGTGAGGAAGATTTTCAGTACAAATATACAGATTGGAACTGAAAATAGCCTTTTTTGAAATCTTCAAGCATGATTTGACTTCAATAAAATCATGGTTGGTGTGTATGTAATTCAAATTCCACATTCTCATCTAACCCAATAACTTTTGATTCCTTTGCTTAACTAGAATCTATCCATCTCTGTCTTAGAAATATCAAATTACCCTGATGCCATTGCCTTCTGAAGCAGAGAGCTCTTAAATTTCAAGGCCCTCAGAGGAAAAAAATTCTCCTTATCTTTGTGCTAAAAGGTTTGCCACTCATTTTAAAACCATGGCCCTTATTTATGTGGCAAGAAAAAACAAATAAAAAATATTTAATGGAGAAACTCAGCAATATTGGCAGCATTTGTGGAGCGAAGCCACTTAACATTTCAAGTTCAGTGACCCTTCGAACTAAAAGCAGTCTGAGCTTGACTCCTTCACACAAAAAAGCACCTTTTTTCTATGTCTGCCATGTGAAGACCATTCAGAATCTTCAACATTTCAATCAAATCACCCCTTGCTCTGCTGAACCCCAGTAGAAACTAGCCCAGTCTGTCCAACTACTTCTTATAAGACAACTTGCTCATTCCAGGAATCAATTGAGTAAACATGTTCCGAACTGTTGTTTGTGTATTTGTGTCCTTCCTTAAATAAGAATAGCAAAACTCTATTATACTGAAGATGTAGCCTCCCCAATTCTATGTATAATTAAAGCATTACGATTTTATTTGTGTGTTTAATTCCTCTCTTAATGTACATATTACTACGTTGTGACTCATGCACCAGAACATAGATCCCTCTGAATCTCAGAATTCTGCAGTCTTTCTCTATTTAAATAATATGCTGCTTTTTTATTCTTCCTGCCAAAGTGAGCAACTTCACATTTTGCCCATATTATGCTCCATTTGCCTGTTTTCTTTTCCTCGCTCAGCTAATGTATCTGTATGGTCTCATCCTTGTCATCTTCATAACACACATCTGCAAGTTTAACTACTAAGCCTTATCTTAATCATTGATATAAATTGTAAAGTTGAGAGCCCAGGGAAAGTCCCTACGAGAACCTCCGTATGATGAACTCCTGCTTTTGAGCTCTTGCCTGCTTCCTGTGGAACTTTGTGAAATACCTTCTGGCATTCCAAATATGTGTCTATACCATATTTCTCTTTACCATATTTCATGTTACTCCCTTAAAGAGTTTGAATAAATTGGTTAAACGCTACTTTCCTTTCTCAAAACCATGGTAACTCTTCACAATTAACTTTGATTTTTTTTCAAGTGCTCCCAAAATAACCTCCTTTCGTGATCAATTCTGACAGCTAATTGACCTAAATCTCCTGATTTCTCCCTCCCTCCCTTCTTGAATAGAGGTGCTGCATCTGCTACTTAACAGCCTGAAACGTTGCCAAGATCCTGTCCATTTTGGAAAATTAACATCAATACATTTGCAACCTCATTAGGCACCTCTTTTAAGATCCTAGGATGGAAGTTCCATCAGTTGTTACCACTTTCCTTATGATCATAATCTTGGCTATCATGCCCACATAGCTGTCCTTGTTTAAGTTTTAAAATACTACTCTTAGGCCTGTTCTTCTCCCTTTCAAACTGGATGTAAAATCAAATCTCATTATGATCACTGACACTTAGAGATGCCTTTTACTCTGAGATCATTATTAAATCCTATCACATTGTACAATTCCAAGTCTAGCATATCCTCCTCTCTGGTCAATCAAATGCATTCTATGAACTGTTCATCAAGGCAATGTTTACAAAGCTGGTTTTACCTGTTTCTATCCAGGCTAAAATTCCCCAAGATCATTGTCACCCTTTTATTGTAAGCATCCAAAATTTCTTCTTGTTAATTTCCTTGTTAATTTTGGTAAGAATGTTCGTATTCTGAATATTTTGAAATATTCCCTTTTAATGTCTGCCACTGAATCTGAGTTACAGCATTCTAATCCAGTGACATGGTTCCAAGCTAAGATGGTGTGTGGCATGGAGATCTTGCAGGTAGCAGTGCTGTCATGTAGCTGCTGATCTTGTCCTTTTGGTGAAAGTGGTGACAGATTCTGAAGATGTTGTCAAAGGAACCTTGGGGAGTTGCTGCAATGCATTTTGAAGATGTCACTCATCAAGGCTTCTTGGCATCACTAGTGAATAGAATGAATGGTCACGACGATAAACTGGCACCCAATCAAAGGGCCTCCATTGTCCTGCATCATGACTGTTGTCAGAGCTGCATTCATCCAGTCAAATGGAGAGTATTCCATCACACTCTGGATTTGGTGTATTTAAAGAAAAACTGAAATTGGAGATACAGGAGGTGAGTTTTCCAACAGTAACTGCTAAATAGCTCTGACAGAACCCAAACTGTGCACAATTGCACTATTGAGGACCCCTTCCATCACTTTGCTAATTGAACTAATTAAGTGTGATTTGTTTTTGCATTAATAATTCAGTGGTAAGCTCTTATTTTGCAGTTTATAATCTACTGATTCTGATTACTGTGCAATAAATTATTTCTGCATTATACTGTATGCGGCAAAGCTGAGCAATCGAGAATGGGGGTGCGGCAAACTATAAAGCTACCCTTTACCATCAGGCTAAGCAGATCTGTAATGAATGGTTCTTCTATGTTTATTCATTATGTGCCAATATAGTGGAGTTTAAAGGCATTTATTAACAATCATAAGAAATAAACATACAAGATGACTATTAATAATCATATCCTTAAGAGCACAGCAATGCAAGTTCAGCAACATTGCCCAGCCCAACACGTTAACAGCTTTTGATTAAGGTTAACAGTCGATCAGGCCTCATCCATTTCTGTGCTATCACTCCTGACACACTGACGGTTCTACATTTTTCACAATGTAGCCTCTTGCATATTTAATTAATTAGCTTTTCTCCCTCATTGATAACTACCATTTTTCCAGAAAAGCTCCCAATCAAATGGAATTATTTTGAGTCAGGAACAAAGGCTGTCCATTGTTGACATGATCACTTGTCTAACCCATAGATGTGACCTTAATCTGGGAAGACAGCTGAGATCACTGTGGAGTCAGGGCAAAGCACAGCAGTATCTGACTACTTACATCAGTTCAACATCTCTGTCTGGTAACTTCCAGTTCCAACAGACTAACTGAATATTACTAAAATACAAGTTACAAGGCTTAAAGATTCATGAAGTATTAACCCTTTTCCTCCCTGACATGGTTCAGTTTTCCATTCCATTAAATTTAATGGAACCCAGTTGTGGGACTAGTACAGGGGTCCGAGGTGGGTTCAGGCTCAGAGATGTAAAAGGGAAACAACGTATTTTTTATTTACTTTTGATGAGCACACAAAGGGGAATAGCCAGTGTTTACCCTAATTTCTACCCATCCTTGATAAAGCCCATCAGTTTGTGCCATTCTACACAGTATAAGAGTCTATGATGTGACTATATTGGCACAATCACCTGCTGAATACACATGTTGGGTGGCCTCCCTTTAATCCTACATATTCAGGGGTGCAGTGCCAGATGTGGAAGTCATCAACAACCCTGATTTTGCAGTAAGTCCTCCTGTTAGTCTTTGTTCAAAATTCACTAACAACCTGTCAGTTGGAGGAAATTGAGTTATGTAAATTGTCCTTTATTGATCAGACATTTTCTGTTAGAGGTTTGAAGTGTTAGTTTTTATGAACTGCTAGTGTATGTTTAGGATTGTTCTATCATCCTCATGTATGAGCCAAGAAGTGGTATTTTTGTTAGTTGTTCATGGGATTCAGATGTCACTGGCTAGCCCAGAATTTTATCTCTTATCTCAAATTGTGTGAAGGCCAATTGGGAGTCAACAATACTGATTCTGGTGCCACATGTATGCAAGATTGAGTAAGGATGACAGATTTTGTTTTCCCCAAAGGACAGTAGAGAACCAGATGGGTTTATTTCACCATTTACAATGGTTATATGGTCACCATGAGGTTGGCTTTAGTTTGCTGATTTCCTTACCGATTTCAAGTTTCATTGTCTGCCATGGATCTTGAATGCCTTTTCCTGTGAGGTAATTCATTTCATTCTGTACCCTTGTCACTTTGTGTATGGACATGTTTAAAACTGACTAATAGGAATGCTCCACGCACTATGAACATTTGAGATGCTCTACACTCCAACTTCCTAATAAAAGCATGAATTAATTTGTGAGTAAGTAACAGAGAAATTGTGCTTTAGACTGACCTGAAATTTTAAACTTTGTCTTTACCTCGAACAGTTGCAAATAAGTTTTCAGTAAACTGTCAACTGTAAGCAGTTGACCAGTGGGTTAATTTGATACAGTATACTTTAGGGCTGACCTACCAATTGAAACTATTCACAAAAAAAAATCTAATTTCATATTAATGTGGCTATAGAGTGAAGTAAGAATAACCACTTCTAAAATGTGATGTGAGAGTATAAATTAAAACCAAGGAAAAGTGTCCGACTCGCTGAAGTTCTACTTCAAAGTTTGTTTTTTAATATTTATTTCCAATAAGTAAATATAATGGAGCCAGGTAGGGGCAGTAATATGTTATTGCTACAGAATATTAGAGGTTTGAGCACCAGATGCTGACTTGGGCATGAGACATGTCTCTGGAAGAAGTCTCCAAATAACATGCCACAGTCTTAAA
Source organism: Chiloscyllium plagiosum (assembly GCF_037043375.1). Lineage (NCBI taxonomy): Eukaryota > Metazoa > Chordata > Chondrichthyes > Orectolobiformes > Hemiscylliidae > Chiloscyllium > Chiloscyllium plagiosum. The sequence goes on along the minus strand of NW_028270151.1, from coordinate 49,703,400 downwards.
GTCTCCGACCATCTGAAGGAAATGGGAGCGATTCAACGTATCTGAGAGAGAGAGAGGTTTCTGGAGTGATGAGGAAAATGGACAGTTGTTGTGGAGTGAGGCAAGAGAGCAAGGAATATGAATTCAATTGAAAATGCATTCCATAGAATAACAAAAATCTTATTCATATTTGACGACCTTACCTCCATTGAAAGTTATTAAGGAGATGCATTGGCAACAGAAAAGCATTCTTTCTCTGCTACTCTGTAATTTCAACTCAAATGTTAGTGTAGAGCATTTGAATGTCAATCCAATTTAACTACATTGTCGCTCTTCTGATTTAAGGTGAGAGGAGAGAGAGTTAAAACAGACATGGGCAATTTTTTACACAGACAGTGATTCACATGTGGAATGAACTTCCTGAGAAAGTGGTGAATGTGTGTGCAATAACAACATTGAAAAGACACTTGGATATGTATGTGAATAGGGAATGTTTGGATGGATATGGCCCAGGAGCAGTCAGGTCGGACTAGTTTAGTTTGGGATTATGTTCGGTGTGGACTGATTGGATTGAAGGATCTGTTTCCATGCGATATGACTCTGACTATTCTATTGTCAAATCATCTTGTGATCATGTATTGGCTGAAATGCCACATTTTGAAAGAGTGATACTGTGTGATATTACAAAATGATGATACTTAACTGCTATTAACTACTAGTTGGTATTATCCTGATACTTCAGTTCAGTAGGCCTGTTATTCGAAGTATTTTACGTTCATGCGAGGTGAAATCAGCTGCACAACCAGATTACTTACTTAACCTTCACCTTGGATTAAAAACAATTCTGGGTGATAAATCAATACAGAATATGAATATATTGTTTGTTTATGATCGATTTTGAGGAACATGGCATCTGTGTGTAAAGAGCATAACTTGCCTGAGTGAGATGGCCTGTTATTATATCTGACAATGGCAATATTGAAAATTCTTTTGCTGTACTCTGGATATTAATTGACTAATGTTGCTGCCTAAACTATACACTTTCATTTTTCCTGATTTGGGGCCTCCGTTCTTCAAAAGATAGTCAAGTTTATTAGCCGCTGTTACTGACAGCGTGCCATTCTCCATTACTAATTACAGTCTGTTAAACTTTGTCTTTACCTCGAACAGTTGCAAATCAGTTTTCAGTAAACTGTCAACTGTAAGCAGTTGACCAGTGGGTTATTTTGATACAGTGTACTTTAGGGCTGACCTACCAATTGAAGTCAGCTTCACAGAAATGAGAATATATTTGTTCAGGACATTAGAAATCTGGGAATATGGTGTAAGCAAAGTTTCTACTTTCTGGGGTCTTGTGAACCCACCAATTGATGTTTTGGCAAATGATCCTTGTGGAAACTCCTGCCCACATTCATTGTTTTGAAAATTAGCTGATTGTTATGTGACACAGCCCACAGTTTCATGTTAAAAATCACACAACACCAGGTTATAGTCCAACAGGTTTAATTGGAAGCACACTAGCTTTCGGAACGACGCTCCTTCATCAGGTGAAGAAGCGAGGCTCCGAAAGCTAGTGCTTCCAATTAAACCTGTTGGACTATAACCTGGTGTTGTGTGATTTTTAACTTTGTACACCCCACCCCAGTCCAACACTGGCATCTCCAAATCACAGTTTCATGGCATTTTATCTTCAATGCACAAGTAATATCTTATGTAACTAGAAGATCTCTAATGCTGTTTCTCATGATGGAGGTGAAATGTAAATCTGTAAACACACAAGAATCTCTCAAACAATACACTGACAGCGACAAAACAGATTTATTTTTGGTCCAAAACAATGATTCATGTGAAATGTAAAGGAGTTTATCCCCCTCCCTCCCCCAAGGTTTGTTTCCCAGGACAGCAAATGGAGAACAAAACATATGTCATTGTCTTTCAATCAGAGTATTTTGGTTTCAATATTTACGTAAAATTTGGAAGTATATTTTACACGGGAACACTGTCATTGCATACACTATCTACTTATCACAATCCACACCAGAGCCAGTTTATCATGAGATACTGGAGGCAAAAGCCCCTTTCTTGCAGCTGGTTTGAGCTGCAGTACTGTATCCCCTCCATCTCCCCTTCCATGACACACTTCATCCTGACCTGGAAAACTATCAAGGTTCCTTTAATTGTGACTGGTGAAAATACAGGAACATATTTAACAGCATTGTGGGAGTATCTACAGCACATAGTTTGCAGTAGTACGAGAGTGATTCACCATCACTTTCTCAAGGACAACTGAGGATGAGGAATAAATGTTGGCTTCACCAGTAGTACCATTCTTTAGATGAATCAAAAAGCTCTGGCATTTGTTTAGTGGGAGAAAAAAATGAGGTAATCGCATCCTAAATTATTGTAAAGATGCAACAAATGAAAGTATGATTAATAAATGATTGGTTACTAGCAAGGAGATGATTAAATTGAAACCTAATGTGTTGCTGATATGGTTGCTGCAGTTCAACACTATGTCTCATTGGCTCATATGCCTTGGTAGAGAGGAGCAAAATATCATAGCACCCCAAAATCTGCCCAATATTATTGACTGTCAAAGTGTCATGAGTTCTTTTTAAATTTACAAAAGTTTAACAAGAAAGGGAATCATGATATCCATCAGTCAATTAAAAATCCAATTAAAACACTTGTTTCCAAAAGCACAATTACTCAAAAAACCTATGGAAAATATGCACTTTTAGATCAATGAAAAGATGCAAGGAAGAATGCAGAATTCAAAGAGAAAATAATCTCATTACAATCTTGGGAAACAGATGACTAATGCATCTTACTAAAGCTTGCCATATGTTGCTGCAGCAAAATTGTATCAACTGTTACACCCAAACTCCAGGAACATTTCCCCAAATCATCATGGTTCCAAACACTATGTTAAACTGTTGAGCTCTGGGTTGGGAGGTGGGGGGAGTTGGGAGGGGAAGTGGGGGAAGGGGTGGTGATGAATTGGCTCCCCTTTATTCACCCTAAAAGGTTATCTTAGAAAGGTTTCCCTTCTGAATACTTTCTCCCCAATCAATTGAACCTGTGACTTAAATAGAAATCAATTTAGCCACCCTTTCTTGAATAAATAATACCAACTGAGTTTATTAATTACTACATGCAAAACGCATATATAAAGATTAAGAATAAGAGAGGAGTTCAAAAAGCAAATGTGGTTATATAGATTAACCTCTGACATCCCCGATCTGCTCTTGAAAACAGTTCAATGAGTGAGGGAATCAGCTCCTTACTCTTGTGAAGTCTGAGAAGCCTTAATTGTCATTGTCATCTGTGGGCCACAATTCACACTTTTAAAGTTTCCTGTGATTACTTCTGTTTCACAGAGGTGACTGTGGTCACATTGTAATGACCATCAACATGGTCAGAATTTTTATTCCACTTAATTGATCTCTGCGTGCATTTCACATGCAGAATTCTAGGATTACAGATATACTATATTAGCGCCTGATTAATGCAGTTGCCATCTCCCCCCCCCCCCCCCCCGCAACCGAAGGGCCTCACATTGCCAACAAGTCGAGGCCATGTGCCGAATCAGGTGGTGACACATTCTACCCATTCTAGGCATGGTGATAGCTATTTTTTATTTCAAATGCAGATTTGTGAATTGGATGAGTATGAAAGGCAATGCAGGTTGCAGAGTGAATTGCAAGCTCAGCTCATCAATCTGTGCCCCCTCCAAACCTTCTTGTTTCTTTCTTCCTTGCACATGTTCATGGCTCTATCAGTTCTGAGCTTCTATAAATTCCCCCTCAACACTTCCTGTTAAGTCTTTATCTCCCCAAATTACCTCTATACCCTGGGTCTTTGCCCTGCCTTAGCCGTGACTACCAATGACATGCACCACTTTTTACCCTTGCACTGCTGAAGATCATTGACCTTCCCCCCCCCCCCCCCCCCCTCCACTGCTCCCCACCCGTAGTAACCCATGTCCTCCATTGGACTATTGTCACTCACCCTTCTATGTTGAGGTGCCTGCTGTCATAATTATTATCCTCTCTGTGTCCCAGTGTTCTGCGTCCAAATCCACAACTGACTTCCCCAGCTTCCCTATCAGAGCAGTGGCTTGTTATAACCCCCTTCGCTATCACTGAAAAGGTGCTAGGGCTAAACATGGCCTACATCTCTGACCAATTGGATGGAAACACCAGAGTCATGTGTAACTGGGTGTCTGCCTTATCTCAGTACAACTGGATCACTTCAAATTGCTCTACTTGCAGTGTACCTCAAGAAGCGGCTGTGGCCCACTCCTTGGTCTTCAATGATATGAAGCCCCTGATACTGACTATCTGAGTGTGTTCAAAACATTAGACTGAGGTCAGTTGTAGCCCATGGCTGATTCTGGCAAAGCCCTTGCCTGACCACATTACACTTTGAGCTGACTTTGAGCCTCTTTTCTTAGACTTTGAGCCTCTTTTCTTAGACTTTGAGACATTGCCATTTGATTGAACCACCCGTAGTGTATTTGCTGCATAAGGACCGATGGATACTGTGGGTGTACAATTAGTGTGGCACGGTGCTATACAGCAACATGTCTACCCCTATGACAGATCACTTTTGACAACCATGACAAGCTGCCTGGTTTTGTGTCTGTCTTAACAGGCAAGGCCACAACTGAAGAAATGCGAGCCTTTAAGTTCTGAGTTAGGCAGACAGTACAATAAACCGAGATTATCCAAGGAAGATGCAAAATAAGTGATCACTGCGACAGCAAGCAATGCATCCTTGGCTGCATGTAATAGGTACCTGCTGCTACACACAGTGGTCTGGCAGCAACATGACAATGCAAGATGTTGGGGCATTGTCCAAACTACAGCATTGAAGTATTCCAAGTAAATAACTGCACTGAGTCAAAGATGTGCCTGATGCCAACCTGTGTACTGCACAATTTTACTGCACAACAATTATGGAAATGGATCTCCTTAACTGAAATTATTTGTTTATAATGGGAGCATTTAGATCTTGTCCTTTTTCAGAGGAAATAATTATATTTCATAACTGAAATTTATTTTAAACTTCTCGTGGTTGAAGGCAGCTGTCAAGAATGATGAAATTGTCTGCATTAAAAATTATTTTTTCAAGTTTAAATACTCCTCCAACACATTCTGTAAATTACTCATTCAGTTCTTCAGTTCCATTGTGTTCACCTCCACCACCCAATTCATGTGGTGTAATCACCAAATCAACCTGTTGCATTTCTGAAAGGAGGGTTAGAAATTCTGAAAGCATTGAACATAGCTGTTCTTTATTGGAGAAACAGTATTCCTCATCCCTCCCGACCCCATGCCATTTTTGTGTGGACACCTTAATGGACAGAAAGGCATTGGATGCAAAATACTTAAGCATCCCCTCTCGAATATGGGGATAAAAGGAAAATTGTATCTTCACCTAAATAAGAATTTTCAGATGTGTTTAAGAAATACTTGACAAAAGAATCTCCTTGGAGAGTTTGTGGCCACTGGGGAAAGCCTGCTGAGGAATCATTATGATCAGTGAAAAATGTTTTGTACCTTCAAAGATCATCAACAGCTGCTATATTGAAATGTTGAAGTGGTTTTAATACTGTAGATGGAAAGGGCTCAATCCTGCAAAGTTTAGTTAGCCATTTCATTAATCACCACTTTGCAGTACTTATGGAGAAAGTGCTAAAATGTATTCAGAGCTATAGAAAGATGTGTTTGGAGAACCTTGTTTGGTAGTGGGATTTAATTGTACAGACTGCAGAGACGGAAGGAGGCTGCAAAATCTGTGCACCTTTACACAGAGAAGATGTTGTTCTCTTTAATTATAGGCTTAGCAGTTGCAGTTAAATATTTTGATAGTTGTGGCCATTGAGTGCATCAATGAGTTCTAAAACCACTTAAAGTATTCAGTTTTGTTTGCATCAATTTTGAGAAATGACTTTTATGAAGTTGTAACAGTAACCTTCTGTCTTTGTGGTTTCAAACTGTGTTTATTGACACAATTTAGTGACCACATAAAGGATTAACTTTTTTTGAAGGAGAGCAGTATTTTTTTGAAGCCTCCTTTGCTTTTTAAACAATTTCATTGTTGTCATAGGTTTCGTTATTTTACTCCTACAATTGAAATGTTTCAATTACTATTGCATAGTGCACGAGTTACTGTGGAGAATACATGGGACCTTGTCACCCGAGTGTGCATGGGGTGGCGCAAGAGGTCAAAGGGCGTGATGTTGTCAGAACATACCGCACAGTCCAGAAATATACTCTAATTTCATTTTATTTTCTAGTATTTTGAGTGTAATTTACCTTTCAAATGAGAAATTACTTAATGATATTTGCAGGTTTCATAGACTTCAATAGAAAAATCAAAATCTTCTGGTACTAAACCAAAGTTTGTATGATCTGTATATTGGATATCTTCGAACATGTCTTCTAATATTTGCCATTCAAACATTGGGTGGAAAATTGATTTATTTTCTCTGTCAAAAACTTCATTTTGTTCTGATCTCCCTATAATTTCCCAGTTGACATGCCATTGCTCATTTTGTGTGTGGGGTGAGAAAATTCAGTCCAGTGGATGGAGTTGTCCCCCTTTTTTGATCATGAATGTTTTACATCGTGGTTAACACACCCCACTGCTGAAATAACCCAGCCAATTGCGCACCACTCAACTCCTTCAGAAGCTCTCAGGTGATTGTGGGTGAGCTTCTTGGCCTGGCGCAGACCTTGACACTAGTTTCCTGAGTCACCGGTAGCTGTTAGTTGATCAAAGGTTGGCAATTAATGTAACCTAAAGACAACTGGTTGAGGACTACTCAGTGGATCCAGTGGCAAGAAGGAAAACAGTTCTTATCTTGTTGCAAGGTGGGGGCAGTTAGGGTCAGAACTCAGAGACTAGGGCAGTGATGCAATTCTATGAGACCATTTCCTTGCTTCCATCCCATGCCTCCATCCATTTTCTCTGTACTTTCTTTTAGCTGCTGCACTGATCTGAGGTCCATGCACAGCAACAGTTTCTGGAAACTGATTGATGTGCATGGCTTAGAGGAAATGCTGCCTCCAATTGCCCCTCCCCAGTGCTGGAGGCAGGTAACCCTGGGACACTAGCCATCTTTCTCACCTACTGTGAAGGCAGGAAACTCAGGAGATGGTGATTTTAGATCCTTAAGTGGTCAACTAATAGCCACTTAAATGCTTTTTATGGTGGGAAAGCAAAAAGGTCTTCCATGAACCTTTTTCCATCCAGTACAGAATGGTGAAGTGACAAGAAAAGGGACAATATCTCACCAGACTTACCCAATTATTTTCCTCCCTCAGTAAATCTCTCTTTGCAAGTACAGGTTATTTGAGGACAATTGATGCACTCTGCTACGAGTCAAAAGGACATGTTATTTTATATAGTCTGTCCATTTTTAAGATGTATAGTCTATATTGCCAAGTATCACACTGATAATGAAACTCATCACTTTATTTTGTCGTAGGCAGAACTTTTTGGCAGCATTCAATTAGTGAAGAATACCACTCGTGTTTATTGCAAAGTAACAGCACAAAATGGCTGGCTTTGCTTGTTTCTCAATTATTTGAAGGCATGTTCCCTTCCAGGATAATTTGATGTAGATGGAGTTTCTTTTAAGACAAAGGTGGCCATCTAATGAAATGTTGTGGTGGTTTGATCAGCGTAGCCATCAACTTTCAGGATAGTTTTGCTACACACTGTTTCAGCATCAAACTTATAGGGTGAGCAAATGACTAGAGTTCTAATCATGAGGTTGTTAACTTTAGTGTTTGGAACTGTCCGAACCCCAATGCACCTGTTGAGCAGTGAACATATTGATTTTATTTTATTTGCTGCATCATAGCAAGCAATCTTTGAGCAGGCTGCATCAACCATATTAAAAGTTACAATCGCACCTTGTGTAATAGTTTCTCCTAAATGTTTGGACTAAAAGCTTTCTTTTCAAAGTAGAATTGATTTTATATTATTATTTTTCAGCGGATAATTAAATACATTCTTCATAGGCTGACATACTATATTTGTAATAGGTTGGGACTGCAAATTAAGGTATTTGAATTAGGTCAACCAAAAGAAATATCAACACTTCAATTCCAATAGCACAACTGAATTTGAAATACATATAGAGTCATAACATAGTTGTCTTCTGGCTATCCTCCATTCATCATTAAAACAGGACCTTTCCCAACAGAACTACACTGTTAAATCTATTTAATTTTCTCTCTGTTCATTGCATTTTGGATAATATTTGCACTGCAGAACCAATTCATCACCTGTCCAGAAAAATACCGATCCCGTCTTATCAAATGAAGGGATGACAAGCATGTTAAAATTGAATCTGGACTAACTCTGAAAGAATGGAGAATTACAATCATCCCTTGTCAACTCTGTCAAGTTTGTCTTTTAAAACCAACAATAATAACAAGTCTAATTGGCTGTATGAAACTCAAGTTGTTGAGATGTATGTTGACGTAGAATCTGCCTCTTATGGCATTCAGTGCTTATCTTCTGCCAATGAAAAATCTCCAAGAAGATTTTGTGTTTATTAATCAGGAGCTGCAAATGCAAATTGTCATTGTAATTATTTGTTCTCTTTTACATAGTTAGAAATGGATTAGAAATTTCCAGTGTTGGACTATTTTTACTTTAACGAATCCATAGGATGTGGGACTTGTTGACTTAACTGAGCAAGGATTTATTTCCCATTATTAATTGCCTTTTCAGAAAGTGATGGTTCGAGCTGCATTTGTGAAGTACTGCATTTTAATGTGAGGAAGGGAATTCCAGGATTTTGAGACCAAGGCACTGGAGAAACGGTAACATATCTCCAAATCATGGTGAATCATTTGGAGGGGAGCTTGCAGGCAGTGGTGTTCCTATGTATCTACTGCCATTTGTCCTTCTAAATGGTCATGGATGTAGGTTTAGAAGGTGTTGCCTAATAAGATTGTGATTCGCCAGACTGGATTCATCTCACTTTGTGTACAGAACAATGTCTGGTCAGTTCTCAACTTTGTCAGTTAGATGCATAAGTTGTTGCAACTTGGCTAAGGGTGTAGCAAATCTTGAAGCATAAATCTTCAGTACTGTTATTGAAATATTGTTAGAATCTGTACCTTGCTTTCAGTCATTCCTTAATAACACATAGAATGAGTCAAATTGACTGAAGATTGGTATCTCTGATGCTGGGGATCTCTGGAGAAGGCCAAGATGGATCATCCACTCAGCACTTCTGACTGAAGATTGTTGTGACTGCTTCAGCCTTATCTTTTGCACTGATGTGCTGATCTTCCCCACCTTTGGAGATATTTGTGGAGCCAGCTCCTCCAGTGTATTTTTAATTGTCCAATCACTATTCATGACTAGACGTGGCAAAACTCCAATCTAATCTATTGGTTGTCGGATTGCTTAGCTTTATCTATTACATGCAGCTCATGCTGTTTAGCTTCACCAAGTTGACATCTTATTTTTAGGTATGCCTGGTGCTGCTCCTGGCATGGCTTCCTTTCTTCTTTCAACCAGGATTGATCCCTGGCTTGAAGGTAGTAAGGGAGAGGAGAATATGCCAGACCCATGAGGTTGTAGATTATATTTAAGTACAATGCTGCTGCTGATGGCTGATGATGCCTTGTGAATGTCCAGTCTGGAATTGTTAGATCTGTTCAAATCCTATGCTATTTACACAACCAGTTAGAGGTTCCCTCAATATGAGATGAGACCTTTTTCTTCCAGGAGGTCACTCCTTGATTGCATTGGTCATTCTTCCCAGTAATATCATGGACAGTTAGACTTCCAACACCAGCTTAGTGAAGAGAAAGTCAAGTCTGTGCTTCCCTCAACATCTTCAACCCCATTCTAGCAGCCATGACATTTAGGATTTGTCCAGTAGTTAATAGACGCTGAAGTCTCCCAACCAGACTACATTCTACGCCCTTGTCACCTTCAGTGTTTCCTTCAGGTAATTCTCAACTTGGAGGAACATTGATTCATCAAGTCAGGGAAGCATGTCTAGTAATCAGGACTTTTTCCTTGCCAACAATGCCATCAGACTTCATGGGGCCTAGAGTCAATGTTGAGTTCCAGAGCAACCACCCCTACCAACGGTATACTACTCTGGCACCACCTCTGGGTGGTGATGGTGGTGTTTGGGATTTTATCATACAGAGCCATACCTTTCAGACAATATCATACTGTTACTTGACTCGTCTTTAAACCAACAAGTAAATATATCAAATTGGAGTTAGAAGAGAGCCTTAGACGAGATTCCCTACAGTGTGGGAACAGGTCCTTCGGCCCAACCAGTTCACACCGACCCTCCGAAGAGTAACCCACCCAGGCCTAATTCCCTCTGACGAATGCACCTAATACTATGGGCAATTTAGCATAACCAATTCACCTGGATTATGGGAGGAAACCAGAGCACCCGGAGGAAACTCACGCAGACACGGGGAGAATGTGCATACTCCACACAGACTGTTACCTAAGGCTGGAATCGAACCTGGATCCCTGGTACTGTGAGGCAGCAGTGCCAACCACTGAGCCACCGTGCCATCCCTTAGCATTGACCTTGTTCATTTTGGGTACAGCCAGGAAGAGTAGATCTACAAGCTATGTGTGATGATGACCAGCTGAAACTATTCAAAACGTTCATCATCTGGGATTGCCTGATAGTATTCAACAGGTGCCTGAGCTAATATATTCTTTCTGGTCTTCCAGGGATGAACTAAGACTTTTCAGGAACATAATCTTCAAAGTCAAATAATCAATTCTGCAATCACTTTGTCGAATCATGTTAAGCAAGTTACATACAGGTCACGTGGGCATCCGGTAAACTCAAGAGACTAGTATGCAAATCCAGTTCTTGACACAGCATAAATAAAATCATCCATCAACTGATTTGATCATGTCAAATCCATGAATCTCAGTAATTAAGAGAATCTCTTGCACACAAGATTCCTTCTGAGCTGTGGTGCAGTCTGAACTTTGTTTCCCCAGTCCAAGGACACGACTATTTCTGGTGACTGATTATATTACCAAATGTTTTTTTTATATATGACAAATCAAAGATATAAGTCATGTAACAGTTGTTGGCATACTGACCATCAAAGATGGTATGTTCAGTATTGTTCAACAAATTGTCTGAAATTGGTCCTCAGTAGACTAGTGCACCCTTCTAAGATGTGCATATAATGCTCTGGTCAACATATCAATTCTCCTCACCACCCTCAGACAGACAGATTAACAGAATACACTGTTCATTCTGCAAAATCCAATTCATCCCCAATCACAAATTTATGAAAAATGTGGAATAGAGGGAGAAAGAGTGTGGTCACCAAGCATGTAAACAATTATCCAAATTTAAACCAAGACAAAGCATAGGAATTCAAAATCTTCATATGAGCACGTTGAAAGAGTTTGTTGGAAGATGCTACATTGTTCTGTCTAGCTCCAGGTGTATGACATTGTAATGTGTAATGGCCAAGTCTTGTAAGGAAGTAGGTGACACATTCAAACTACATATCAGTGACCACTTGTCTCTCAGGATGACAACTCAGATACTGAAGATGTAATGCAAGACAATGTTACAAAGTCAACTGAGCGTGTATTCACTTTAAAATAGTGTTTTCTGAATTTTGGAGTGAATTTGAAGTGCAGGCTCAGCTGTCTGAAAGGAATGGCTGGGAGACTGGCTGTTCAAAAATAGATATATGTAACAATTGACTGTTAAATGGATACCTGAGTTTTGGTTGCTGTTTTGACACCAATTCAAATTTAACCAATTAGTTTAAATTATGATCAGGATACTAAAAACCCAATTGAATTTATTGTTTTGACAACATCGGACCAATGAGAGGGTATGATGTTGGGGTTTTATAAAAAAAACACGGGCATTTTAAAAACAGGTCAGAGCAACTGTCACCGAATAGCAAAGCAACTGTTGTAGAGCTGGAGAGTTAACTGCACATCTAAAACCTTGCTCTCAAAGAAATTAGAAGACAATTATTCCTGTAAAATATACTCGCAGTAGAAGGAAAGAAGACGACACAGGGAGGTCAGCAGATGAAAGATTGAAGACCACGCAGAAGACAGACTGTGTGGACTTGAGATTAAGTTAATGTAATATTTAATAATTGTGTTATTGGAACAGCATGTTAATAGAATTGTGTTCAGTTCAGTTTGTTAATAGCTTTGTTTAGTGTTATGTTAGGAAAATAAATTATTTTTCTTTACATAGTGGACATTAGGAGTTCTCTGTCTTGCAATCTGTTAAAATGTGAGTGAGAGGCGAGCTTTTCTGGGTGTTTGGTTTGAATTTACAGAGGGGTTTGACCTCTGCGTAGTAACAATAATAACTACATATCTACGACAAATGATACACATCCATCCATGGTGACAGCACACTGCATTGCCAAGCTGTGATAACTTTACAAAGACTAGATCTAGTTGTCTCGTACATCTCTCAATGCATTATCTGAACATGTAGAGACAATATATCTATGTGCATCCTTGTACATGTTATTGGAAAAATTTACTATTCTTTCTAAAGAAAAGGGTTGTTGTATTATAGCACAGGCTTCAGACCAAATGGGCAATATATCTTTTTGAGACATTACATGACACATTCTGGTGTAAAGGTAGCCCCCTTACCTTCAGTCAGGTTCTGTGCAAAAGGAACCGATGTCGTGTGTTCATTTAGTTATGTGTATATAATGTACAGCAACATAAATAAGCTCAACTGAGACTCTGCAAGACTGTGATTTTTTTGCAATGTAAATTGTGCTATGTTTGTCAGAAAAAAAACCCTTTTGTGGTTTATTACATGAATGAACATACATGATCAGTCCACAAATGAGGATTCAGGAGGACATTCTGTCAATTGCAAATTAGATGATCATTTCTGTTTTGGGGGAAAAGGCAGGAGATTGGCACTAAATTAATATAAACCACCTCCTGCACTGTAACAATGCCATGATTAGGATTCCTAATTAAATGTTCATATTGTGTTTAACCCAAAAAACCAATGCATGCTGATTGTAGTGCATTACGTTGAATGACTTAAAACCAGACATCTTGTTATCTTTAGAGTTGTCATTATGGGAAAACTGATAACTTTCTAAAGGAAGGTATCAATTTGTAACACTGACTTCACATTATCAAAGGTTAGTAGTGGTGTGATTTAATTGAGGGACTCAAGTGGTGCACAAACATAGTGATTCTTAGACAAAAAATAACGATGCTCTGTATACATGCCTGTTTCCTAGTCACAGTCAGATCAAATCTCATCACCAGCGTAAGTGGGATTGATCTTCTGGAAATAATGAGGGCAAGTCAAATCTGTTTGCATTGCATTGGCTTTAACAGCTATAACGCTTTTCTCAAAGGCTGCAAAACTAACAGAACTACTGAAACGTCAATAAAAGCAGTAAAGAACATAAAGCTGATTTGTTGCAAAGCAATGGTAAAAGGTTTCAGTTATATTTTTTGCTTAATGTAGAACATACTTAGAGGAATATATTGTTCCTAAATACATTTTTAGTACGCTAAATGTTTAAGCTTATCAAGATGAAAGATAATGGATGGGAATTAATGTTCTTTTTTTCAGCTTCAAGAACTCTGAAATCAGTTTGAGAAAATTCCTCCCTGTTCCACCCAAAAGCTTTATCATAATTTCAGAAGAACAGATGTGTTTCAGAGAGGTTGGGATTTAGAATCTTTTGTCAATTCAACTTGTCCATTTTCTGATTCTAATACGAGGTGGTTTTGCATCCTCTCTGAGGCTCCTGAATAAATTAATGCTCCTGCTTTTTCAAACATGGCTGTGAACAAATTAGGACCTTTGTAGCAAGCAGATAGGGACATTCATCTCAGTTTGACCTAGTTTTCAAGATTACTCCCACAGGTTTAAAGAAAATAGTCTAATTCATTACTCTAACCAGTTCTCATAACATCGGAGGTATAGAAATATATCAGACAGGGTAAAATATGTTCCAAAACGAGACCAACCAGAGATTATATATTAATAAAAGCTGAACTGGAACCCAGTTTAGATCAATCATTCTCATAAACTCTGCTTCTGATATTGTCAATGAACAACAACACTTGCTAAGAATTTAGATGATTCAGTTCCCATATAGAATACAATAGACAATAGGGGCACTATGAAGTGTCCATTCTGAATTGTAGCTGGGCTATATTTAATACTTGTATCAGCATCAAAAGTGCCTATGCACTATTCCAAACTGCCACAGAGGCTTTAGAAATGAATATGGTTGGGTGGTGTAGATATTTTATATCTGTTATACGGGCCTTTTTAGTCAAACTAGGCATCCATGAACACAGTTGATACTGGGCAGGCTATTTTCACATTAATGTGGATTACATTGCAGACTAGCAACTGGTCTGTCAAGGGTAGCATGCAAGCCAACATTAAGAAGTTAAGCCTTTTTCTTTTTAAGAAAAATATGCTATTGAATATGGAGTTGGCTGGTGCAGGTGATGTAAAATGAAATGCAGCATGAATACTGAAACAAGTTAACAAAATAATGATTGCAGTATAGAACATAAAGCTGGTTGTAAAGCAATGGTAAAAGATTTCAGTTAACTTCTTGTTTAATGTACAACATACTTACCACTACCCTTCACCCCTACCAACATTCAATCGCTTCCACCCAGCCCTTGCAGTTATTACCTCATTCCCTCTCCTGGCCCTTCTCCTATTTTCTTCTCTCCTTTCCTGATCACTCCTTTCCTCCCTCTCCTGTTGTTGTCTCCCCTGTGCTCACAACCCCTTTGCCTCCTCCCAGGCCTTGTCCTGGTCATTCCTCATTTCATCTCCCTTATTTACAATTAGTGTTTTCCTCATCGAGTTAATGTTCCCCACAATAAAAGAAAAGCCTTTTGTATCAATTTCTTAATTTTATATGAACAAACATATATTTATTTGTCCAGTTTCTCTGACAACATTGTATAAATACATTTCTTGATAATTCTGTAGAATGGTATTCAAATGAGATTTCACTGTCTGGCCCTCAGGATGAATTGTAAACTTCTTAGCAATTTAGCAAGGTGCTATCAGTGTACCCTGGGCCCATATTGCTTCGACCAGTTTCAGCCTATTCAACTCTTGGATAAGAAACATGAATGCTGATTTGATAGCAGCAGCTTAAAATAACAAACAACTTTGTTAGTCACCTGAGGTTCAACTTTATTCCATTCTAAATCAGTTATAGGTCTTGTTATAGGTCATTTGAGAATGTCATGAATATGGATCAGAACCCCGAAGTATTGTGGACATTTTTAACTTGTAATCCTGAAATGTATTTTTATAAGAGGGCTGATGAAACCGAAAATGACTGCAGATATAAATTAAGTGGCTCCCTGGAGAGAGCAATTCTTGGAATTTCACATCCGTAAGTGAGAGATCTTCAAACAACACCCCTTCAAAGGTAGGAAGAGAAGTCAAATCAGACTGGACTGCATCTCTTATAACTGCAAAGATAACAAGAGGCTGATGATTTCCAGCTGAACATCAAGCTGCCCTTGTAGATTATGACTCAAACTGCACACACATTTTGTGTTTTTCCCTTTGATGAACACACAAAGGCAGGGGTTAAGCCAGTTTCAACTCTACTGAAGTGTACTGTGGTCAACAACAGCATGCTGGGAAAGCACACTCAAATAAATATTCCCGAGTTAATTCAGGTGCAGATAAAAAAATGACCCTTCTCATTCTGAATGACACAAACCAGACAAAGAAAACTCTCTTGTCCTGATTGCTAAAATTCAATTTATAGTCAAATGAAATCGGACCATAGAACCTCAATTTGCTAAGCTAAGGATCATGACACAGACTACTCAACTATCAACTTTAATACTACTGGTAACCTCCACTGCAACAGTCACAATGTTTTAACTATCCATTTTTCAAACAATTCAGAGACTGATCTTTGTATCTTTTTTTTAATTTTCTAATCTATCTGCCTGTACATGTTATATTACTAAACATGAGAAGAATTAGTAATTAATAAATTCTCTCTCAAGCCTAGTTAAATCAGCTTCTTTTAAAACAGAGGTAAGTGTGGTTTGAGAAAAAGGTATTTACTTCTGGAGTAACCTTGTTCCAATTAACCAAAGGATGCTGAGTAGAGAAAAGAGGCCAATTCATCTCCTCTTACTTGGAAATTCAATGATTTTGGTTGTCTTGTCTGGAACTGGAGAAACCCACATGAGGCCTGGGTGTAGTAAGGACAGCTAAAACATTACCAAGATGTCACGTGGCATCGGAAGCTTGAAGATTTAGGAAATGGGATGACGTTTGGCAATCTATTTCACTGCCAATATTTTAACCTAATAATATATTCATCAATTTGGGAATAATGGCTTAAACAATATCTGTTTAAATCTGTTAAAATTACTGCTGCACCCAGATCATTTGATCTTCCTAATCATTGTGAGCTGTATTATTTAAAATAAAGAAGATATCAGTTTATAATTGGAAAAAAAATAAAATAAACACACTTTGAATGCCTTCAGGTCTAGGAACACATGAAAAATGACTTTACTCTTTTATTTGTTGAAGCATCACATTGTCATAGTTGAAAATGAATTCTTTTGCTGTTGTCACAGCTCATGCTTTATTGTCATATCAATGATATGACTGTCAATGACTTCTACTTACATCTCGAATAAGACAGTGTCAAAACAGTATTTCAAACCCTTAAGTGCTTCATTGGAATAACTGTAGTAAGTACACTACTTAATTTAGATTTTGTGCTATAATATAGCTGTGACTGAATCAATAATGGAGAGGTTAAACCCAAACCCAAAATAAATTGAAAATTAATATAAAAATAGCAGCTTTTGATTTAAAAAAAAAGTCTTGTAGGTTATGAAGTATCATTTTTCTCAGTGTATTCATGGAAAGTGCTGTTAATTTCTTAGTGGCACACAATTTTTTAAGGTTCTATAAAATTGCCATATCTATTGATTCCATTTTTGATGAATATAGCCAATTGTGCTTTTGAAAGATTTTTGACATTTAGTTATATTAAATAGAAGGTAATGTATTGAATTTGCAGTAAGAAATAACAACGACACTAGTAATATCTACTCTTATTAGAGTATATTGGACAATAATTTCTGCTGACTCTATTTACATATCTAAACCCAGAAATCGGGAAGTTGTTACAAGAGCTCCTAGTCCTCCAAATGTGCATCAACCCAAAAATATGCCATTCAAATACAATCAGTGTCATGAAGCTGTTGTACTACAAATATGCATTAAATTCAACAGATAATATTGGACTTGTCCATTCCACTCATCATTTGACTTTGTAACTGACAATTGAAAACTAATTAGCAAATGTGGAGTCTTATTCCCTCAGATTTTGTGTATCTTTGGTGATTTCTAAAATATATTTTTTCACTATTGCTTTTTGATTTCTCTTCTTTCTTCCTTAGTCTTATCTTTTTGTCCTCAATGTTGTTTGTACACCTGATATGACTTTGAATTAAAAATGGTAACGGAAATCTCTTGGTTCACATTCCGCAGTACTGACTAATTAAATGTGATTTATTTAAGGGGGCATATATTAGCGTGCCATGCTTACACATGCTTCATCTGCCCTGTCAATGGTGTTGTGATTATTCTTCTTATTAATAGTTTACTGAGAGGAATTTATAGTCCAAAGGACATTCTATTCACCACTGACAGCAACATTAGGCCACTTGTCTTTAAAATGTTTACCTTTGATTAATTTAGTATTTTCAAAAACAGGCTTTAACAATATTATGCTGCGATGTAATGATTTGGCAGACCAAATTTCAGCATATTTTATATCATGTTATTTAGAACAATATAGGCCCTTCGGCCCTCAATGTTATGCCAAGCATTTATCTTAATCTAAGATAAACCTATCTTACACATCCCACAATTTACTGCCATCCATGTGCTTGTCCAGCAGTTGCTTAAATGTCCCTGATGTCTCTGACTGTACTACCACCGCCGGCAATGCATTCTACGCACCCATCACTTTCTGCATTAAGAACCTACCTGAAACATCTCCCCTATATCTTCCTCCAATCACCTTAAAATTATGACTCCTCAAGATAGGCATTTCTGCCTTGGGCAAAAGTCTCTGGCTATCTACTGTATCTATGCCTCTCATTACCTTGTACACCTTTTTCAAGTCACCTCTCTTCCTTCTTCTCTCCAGTCTGAAAAATCCTAGCTCACTTAACCTTTCTTCATAAGACGAGCCCTCCAATCCAGGAAGCATTCTGGTAAATCCCCTCTGCACCCTCTCTAATGCATGTGCATCTTTCCAATAAAGAGGGGACCAGAAATGGAACAATATTCCCTGTGGTCTAACCAGGGTTTATAGAGCTCCAACAAAACCTCACAGCTCTTAAACTCAATCTTCATGTTAATGAAAGCCAAAACACCATACACCTTCTTAACAACCCTATCAACTTGGGTGACAACTTTGAGGGATCTATGAATGTTACTATTTTGTATTTCAATAAATTTTGAAAACTTTTAAAATAAAAATTACAATTCTTCAAGGGTAATGGCAGACAACTTAATTGTGAGTTTCAATTAATAATGAATCTCAAAGTCTAAAACCAAATATCCCATTCTCAGGAGTAGCTACATTTTCAAATAAAAATGATTTTTAAGGATTATTCAAGACACTTTGAAAAAAAACAATCATCTGACATCAATACTTTCATAAACTAAAATGGATTTCACCAAGGGAAATACTGACTTAAAGTGGCCAAAGCAATCATCTGACTACAGGTTGGTCAAGTTATGAAACCAATGCAAGATAAACTAAGCTGAAATTTACGTTTTTATTAAAAGGCACAGAAGAAACCCTTAACTCCTACTTTGATTTACAGTTATATGATGCATTTCTCATATTGGAGGTGAAAGATGTAACCTACATTATTGGCAACAAGGAACTAAGGCATTGAAATACACACATAAGCTTATTTAACTGAGCTATTTTCTGACAGAGCAGGAGTGATGGGTTTGTGAGTTGGACCATCAGATGAAAATGTTCTTATAATCTCTCAAGGATCCAAAAGGTGTCTGGTGATGAAACTGTTTTAAAAAGTCACACCAAAACCTCAAAGGACAACTGAAATACTTGTTACTGCTGAGGATACATCGATAACAATAATCCTGGGTTAAATCTTTACACGTCAAAGGATACCTTAAGGACTTCATATTTTTTATTTTCATTGAGTAGTGGACACTGTGTCCCTCTTTCACTTTGTGCCTACGTGTATGCATGCTTGACATTGCTTCTTGATTATTTTTGTCAGGGAAAGTAGATGATAAAATTGATTTTTGTTTCACTCAAGAAAACTTTTTATAATTGGCAGATTACTGATGTAATGATCATTAGATGACTACATTATTAGAGGAAGTAAAGCTTTGGGCTCAGAGAAATTTCTCTGTGGCAATCTGAGGTTGAATAGAGGCAAGAAACCACTTAGCTGTTTGGAGTCATACCTGGTATACAGGAAAAATGGTTATGTTTAGAAGAGGTCAGTCATCTCAGCTCCAGGACATCTCTGCAGGAGTTCCTCAGGGCAGTGTCCTAGGCCCAACCATCTTCAGCTGCTTCATCAATGCCATTCCCTCCATCAGAATGTCAGAAGTGGTATGGTCATTGATGATTACAGTTTTCAGTACCATTCTCAGACACCGAAGTCATTTTCTCCAAGAACAATATCCAATTTGTGCTGACAGGTGGTGAGTAACAATTACCCCTCTCATAATTCAGGGCAATGATTATCAGCCGTAAGAGAGAAGCTAACCTTGGCCCTTGACGTTTAATGGCATTATCAAAGCAAAATCTCCCACTATCAACATCCCAGGAGTTACCAATGACCAGAAACTGAAATGAAACAGCTGTATAAGTATAACTGCGACAAGAGTAGGTGAGTGATTAGAAATCCTGCAATTGAGTAACACACTTCCTCCCCAATCCCCCCCAACAAAAGTCTGCAACGCACAAGTCAGGCATGTGAATGAATATTGATCTGTTGCCTCGACAAGTGACACCATTCACACCAAAGCAGCCCACTTGATGGGCACCACATTTACTCCCTCCTCCAGTGCTCAGTAGCAGTGTGTACTACCTACAAAGGCATTGCAGGGTATCACCAAGGCTCATTGGACAACACCTTCTAACCCTCAACACTTCCAGCTAAATCAAGGGCAGCAGATAAATGGGAACACCACCACCTGCAAGATCTGTTCGAAGCCACTCACCCTTCTGACTTGGAAATATAGCACCATTCATTCCAAGTCACTTGTACAAAATACTGGAACATCCTGTTGAACAGGATTGTGGTCTACCCATGCCAAGTGGACTCCAACAGTTCAAGAAGGCAGCTTACCACCACTTTCTCAATGGCAGTTAAGGATTGGCAACAAACCTTGACCCAGCCACCAATGGTCAGGAAGAGTGGTAGTGGTCAGTGGCAATCAAGGACTGTCATTGTAGCAATTGGTACAAGTGGAGTGCTTTACCCTGGTGACAGTAACCCATGTAATTTGAATGTGGAACACACCAAGGGGGCAATGCAATGTGATGTCCAGAGATTAGGGACCTGCAGCTCTGTGTCTACAGTCCATGGGCCAGTGTGTAATCTTCTTTCCCGTTTAAAAGTCCTAATGTCATGATTCCCATTGCTCCTGTCTTAAGTCACTGACCTTGCCTGCTCAGAGTGTGGTCACAGCCATTTGCTTCCTGATTGTGTACTTGTTGATTTTTACAACAATGAAAAATAATAGTGAATGCTCCTTGACCAGTGGCTTGCAGGCACCATCCATGTCTGATGAGCTCCCCACCATCCAAATCCCTGCCTGGTGGCCATTGGCTTCACATCTCCCCAGGTCCTCACCCCACCCATTTACTTGTGTATATGTCTGCTCATGATAGCCCCTTCCCCCACTCCCCCATTCCTTGACACATGTGACCATGCCAGATGTGTTCATTCACTACACAGCTCCATCAACCAACGCCCCCTCCTCCAACCAAACTTGAAGCCTGGGTAATCCATACCATAGATGATTGTATTTCCCCACTTTCCGCATGACCCCCTTCCTATCTACGTTATACCGTATCCCTCCACTTGCACTGTTCTAGTTCTTCACAATTGTCATGCATATCCATCTTTCCCCAGCTCATTAGTGGCCTCCCTTATCCCCAGCCCTAACCCCTCCATTAGAGTCTATGTACAGAAGCTATTGAGTAATTGAGTCCAAAGTGCCAGAGAAGTGCCCAGAACCCTGGAACAAAGCAGACCACATCTGGATTAACGTGAATGGCTTTGATCCCGTTAGCTGAGGTACCATTTATTGCAATTAGAGGCAGTCCAGAGAAGGTTCAATCTGTTGATTCCAGGAATTAACAGACATTTTTATGAGGGGAGGTTGAGTAGGCTAGGCTTGTACTCATTGGTTTTAGAAGAATAAGTGATGACCTTACTGAAGCATACAAGCTTGCTAGGGGATTGACTGAGTAGATGCTGAAGAGATGTTTCACCTTATGGAAGAGCCTCAGACAAGAGGGCATAATCTCAGTATGGCGTCACCCATTTAAGTCTGAAGTGAAGAGGAATTTCATCTCTTGGGTTGTTAAGAATATTCAAGGCTGAGATACAGAGTAGTAATAAGTAAGGGAATCCAGGATGATGGGGAAAAGGCAAGGAGTGGAGTGGTGGGTCATTAGATCAGCCATGATCTCATTGAATGCTGGAGCCGATTCAATGGGCCAAAGATTGTGTGTTTTTTGTTTCTGCATCTTATGGTCTTAAGGTTCTCACTGTTTAGGTTGCTCTGAAATATGCGCACCCAAGTGAAGTTCAGGCCAGGTGCATAGACTGATAACCAAGGAAAGTAATTAAAAATAACTGACAATGACAGTGTCAGAATTAGACACTTGCTCCAGTATGGCCCTGCTGCAAACCTGGGACTTGGCAGCATAGTCTTTTCATCAAAATAAAACAAACTAATTTAGTTACATTGATTTGAGAAGGTCTAACTCTTGTGACATGAGCCAATGGGTATTATAGGATCCAGATTAAAGAATATGAATAAGTCTCCCAGGTATTTCAGATGTTATATATAAAAATGGCCCAGTTATGATGGTGGCAAAGCAATTTATCTTTACAAGGTTATTTAAACTGTGTTCCTGTCCTTTGCTGCATGGCAGGATGGGTTACTATTACATCTAAGAAGAAGGTTTGAAGTGAGAACCACTCTGTATGTCAAATTGACAGCTCAGTTAGATTCACAGGACCATTTCTTCTGGAGGGACAATGGAAAAATAGTCAAAGACTCAAAGTATGTCACATTATTGTACTGTACTGTGCTAGATATTTATTATGAGTAAAAGTGACCTTGATGCTCTGCTGTTCCAATTGTTGTTCTGTCTGTAATCCTGAAGCATTCATTTTCAATACTGGCATGTAACTGTATGTGCCTGAATATGTATGCTTATTTCAGAGAGATTTTAAAAGTACAATTTGTGCAAATCTTTGCCTCCAGGTTCAGCTTCAGACACCTCCATCAAGTAGAAAATATATGGTTTAATTTAGAAGCAGTGAAGCATGTGGATTTTCCTCGAGGGAACTAAGAACACTGATCTTCACACTCATATAGCGAGAATTCTCTCAATGCTTTGATCAGTTTCTATGTTGAATATGCACCCAAAAGGAGTAAAATCAATGTTCCTCTTTTATTTATGTCCTCATATTTCAAGATAAAAGCTAAACATTTTTCAAATGTAAAATATAAATGATGCTCAGTGATGTCATTAATTGAAAGTAAATAAGGTAATCAAGGCAATTCTTTACCACTTTTGCTTTATTTTTCAACTTGTGTAAGGGATGTTCTGCTGCTCAGCATACAGCTGATCTTCAATACTGGTTTAATTAATCTAAATCTGCTGCTCTTCCGACCTTCAATTTCATGGTGAAGCAGCTATCGACTGTTTGAAATTAGTATTGTCTGTCAAAAGTGAAGAGATATTTCATGCTATGTTTGTCAGAATATCTGCAATCCCAGGCCATGGTCAAAGGTAAATGCAAATTCTAAATGGCTTCCTCCGAGGACATTCCAGATGTGCCTAGATCTTCTACCTATCCTCTGCCTAGAGGGTAATCCTGTTTCTGGGAAGGATGTTCTCAACAGGCTTGTGACCCATTTAGGCCTGAACACATTTGGGCATAACCACCTACAGAGCAGGCTTCCTCCACCCCAGCTGTAGAAGTCAGGGCTGCAGTTTGATGTAGTGATGGGAAAGGAAGGAAGAAAAAAAACTTACTGAAGTAACTTCCTTGCATAGGTGACATGTGCCACATCATTGTAAATTACCTTGTGCTCTTAAAATGTCTGCTGTACTGTCTTTATTTCTGCCAGATCTGGTGAAGTTGTACACATCTGAGAGATGAGCAGCCCCTTCCAGTATCCCAAAGATGAAAGAAGTGGCAATGGCTCAGTATTTTTTACCCCTCACAAGCAACTGCTTTCTTGATTGTGGATAATGTTACTCATCCATTGATAACTGCAGCCAAGGCACAGCATTTGAACGAGGACAACATGGAGGCTAAATGCAGCATGCAGGCACTGATCTGCACACAACCTTCATATTAAGCTCACTTTGTGAGTGTGAGTGCAGAGTCGGTGATTATCCCGAGCTGGAGAGGTTAATTCCATCAGCTTTTCAAGGGAGTGTATTGACTTTCAAGGTCATGGGTGCACAATGGGCAATTCAGATGTCCATTCTTCCTCAGAGTGCAGTAGTTGGCTGAGAGAAGCTGCACAAAGCGCTGCCTCTTGCAACTTATATGCAGTCCTGCACAATGCGCAGGGAAACTTAGCGGTCTATGTACTCTCTGGAAGGCTAATTGATGATGGAAGTTTCAAAAGGTGGTGCTTTGGGATTCCATTCAATCTGCTGAATATGATGTTAAAAATCACACAACACCAGGTTATAGTCCAACAGGTTTAATTGGAAGCACTAGCTTTCGGAGCACTGTTCCTTCATCAGGTGGTGGTTGCTCCGAAATCTAGTGTGCTTCCAATTAAACCTGTTGGACTATAACCTGGTGTTGTGTGATTTTTAACTTTGTACACCCCAGTCCAACACCGGTATCTCCAAATCCTGAATATGATGACTGACTTCACTGCTCAAATCAAAGAAATTTTCTAATTAATCGTTCAGACATATTATTGTACACTGCTGGAAGGGGTGGGATTTGAACCTTGTATCAAATACTGACTGACACACATTAAGAGCAACCTGACCTTTGCACAATGTAATGTTAGTGCCCTGTCTCACTGCTGTTTTTCGTCTAACAGTAAACCCGACCTGTGACTTGCAGATACTTTTTAAAGTGGGATCACATTAGCTAAATGTGTGTTGTATAGCCAAAGTGTTCCGGCTACATTTGTGGGAGTGGAATATTAATGTTGATAACAGCTCCACTCAAAAAGGCATCCTTAAACATCAGAGAACACATCTTTGCATACGTAGTTTGGTTTGCAAAGTCACATCACCAAAGCATTGTTGTCCAGTGAATGCTATGGAATGTGTGTCAGAAACGCAAAGCACAGGTGGCACTTTTAAGTTTGTATCTCATTATATTTGCTTAGTTGACATGATGAGCAGGAAGTTCGCAGGAATAGTGCCAGAAGACTGGAGGATAGCAAATGTGGTTCCCCTGTTCAAGAAGGGGAGTCGAGACATTCCTGGTAATTATAGACCAGTGAGCCTCACTTCAGTTGTTGGTAAAGTGTTGGAAAAGGTTATAAGAGATAGGATTTATAATAATCTAGAAAAGAGTAATTTGATTAGGGATAGTCAGCACGGTTTTGTGAAGGGTAGGTCATGCCTCACAAACCTTATTGAGTTCTTTGAGAAAGTGACCAAACAGGTAGATGAGAGTAAACCGGTTTGATAAGGTTCCCCACAGTAGGCTATTGTACAAAATGCAAAGGAATGGGATTGTGGGAGATATAGCAGTTTGGATCAGTAATTGGCTTGCTGAAAGAAGACAGAGGGTGGTGGTTGAAGGGAAATGTTCATCCTGGAGTCCAGTTACCAGTGGTGTACCGCAAGGGTCGGTTTTGGGTCCACTGCTGTTCATCATTTTTATAAATGACCTGGATGAGGGCGTAGAAGGGTGAGTTAGTAAATTTGCAGATGACACTAAGGTCGGTGGAGTTGTGGATAGTGATGAAGGATGTTGTAGGTTACAGAGAGACATAGATAAGCTGCAGAGCTGGGCTGAGAGGTGGCAAACGGAGTTTAATGCGGACAAGTGTGAGGTGATTCACTTTGGTCAGAGTAACCGGAATGCAAAGTACTAGGCTAATGGTAAGATTCTTGGTAGTGTAGATGAGCAGAGAGATCTCGGTGTCCACGTACACAGATCCTTGAAAGTTGCCACCCAGGTTGACAGGGTTGTTAAGAAGGCATACAGTGTTTTAGCTTTTATTAGTAGAGGGATCGAATTCCGGAACCATGGGGTTATGCTGCAGCTGTACAAGACACTAATGCGGCCACACTTGTATTGTGTATAGTTCTGGTCACCGCATTATAAAAAGGATATGGAAGCTTTGGAAAGGGTGCAGAGGAGATTTACTAGGATGTTGCCTGGTATGGAGGGAAGGTCTTACGAGGAAAGGCTGAGGCACTTGAGGCTGTTTTCGTTGGAGAGAAGAAGGTTGAGAGGTGACTTAATAGAGACATATAAGATAATCAGAGGGTTAGATAGGGTGGACAGGGAGAGCCTTTTTCCAAGAATGGTGACGGCGAGCACAAGGGGGCATAGCTTTAAATTGAGGGGAGATAGATATAGGACATATGTCAGAGGTAGTTTCTTTACTCAGCAAGAGTAGTAAGGGTATGGAATGCTTTGCCTGCAATGGCAGTAGATTAGCCAACTTTAAGTACATTTAAGTCATCATTGGACAAGCATATGGACGTATATGGAATAGTGTAAGTTAGATGGGCGTCAGATCGGTATGACAGGTCAGCACAACATCGAGGGGCCGAAGGGCCTGTACTGCGCTGTAATGTTCTATGTTCTAGGAACAATGTAATAGTCATTAACACTGACCTGCTGATGAACTACAGTTTGTTTGGTGGGTGGCATTATTGAATTTATGAAGGTATAATTTGTTACAATTGCCCCCAACAGGGCCTCATTAGATTAGATTAGATTAGATTATTACCCTGGTCGCTAAATGTAGCGGCACCAGTAGATAACAAGGTTATGCTGCAACTGTATAAAACATTGACCACAGCAAGACTATCATGTGCATGTACGGAATCCATATTTATACGAAGATTATGATAGCACTAGAGAGTGCGCAGAGGAGATTTACCAGGATGTTGACTCGGTTGGAGAGTTTTATTATGATGAGAAATTGGACAAACTGGGATAGTTTTCCTTGGACCAGATGAGACAGAGGAAGGGATGGAATTGAGATGTATAAAATTAAGGGGCATAGATAGGGTGGACAGGAAGGAACATTTCCCTTTGGTGTAAGGATCAATGACAGGGAGCTTAGATTTATGGTAAGGGGGAGGAGGTTTAGAAGGGATATGAGGATTTATTTTCCACCCAGAAGATGGTGGGAGTTTGGAACTCAGTGCCTGTAAGGTTGGTAGAAACCCGCATAACATTTAAGAAGTATTCAGATGTGCACTTGTGATGCCAAGTCATACAAGGCTGTAGGCCAAGAGCTGGAAAGTAGGATTAGAACAGTTAGGTGGTTGTTTTTGACTAGCTTCGATGTCATGGACCAGTGGACCTTTATCTGTGCTGTAGACCTTTATGACTCTGAGTAGGCCATTTTGGCTCCTCAACTTGGATCAACCTTTTTAATCAGATTATGGCTGGTTTGATTGTGACCTTAACTTTACTTCCCTGACTACCCTCAATACACTAGGAGAAAGTGAGGACTGCAGATGCTGGAGACCAGAGTTGAAAAGTGTGGTGCTGGAAAAGCGCAGCAGGCCAGGCAGGATCCCAGGAGCAGGAGAATCAACATTTCGGGCATAAGCCCTTCTTCGGGAATGAGGCTGGTGTGCCAAGTGGGCTGAGATAAAAGGAGGGGGGGGGGGTGGAATTTGGGGGAGGGGCACTGGGAATATGATAGGTGGGTTGTGTGGCCAAGGTCTGGCGATGGAGGAGGCCAAGGACCTGCATGTCCTTGGCGGAGTGGGAGGGGGAGTTAAAGTGTTCAGCCACGGGGCAGTTGGGTTGGTTGGTGCGGGTGTCCCAGAGGTGTTCCCTGAAATGTTCCGCAAGTAGGCGGCCTGTCTCCCCAATGTAGAGGAGACCACATCGGGTGCAGTGGATACAGTAAATGATGTGTGTGGAGGTGCAGGTGAATTTGCGACGGATATGGAAGGATCCACTGGGGCCTTGGAGGGAGGTGAGGGGGGGAGGTGTGGGTGCAGGTTTTGCACTTCTTGCGGTTGCAGGGGAAAGTGCCGGGAGTGGAGGTTGGGTTGGTGGGGGGTGTAGACCTGACGAGGGAGTGGTGTCTCCGGAACGCTGATAGGGGTGGGGAGGGAAATATACCCCTGGTGGTGGGGTCTGTTTGGAGGTGGCGGAAATGATGGAGGATGATACAATGTATCCAGAGGTTGGTGGGGTCAAAGGTGAGGACCAGTGGGGTTCTGTCCTAATGGCGATTGGAGGGGCAGGGTTCAAGGACAGAGGTGCGGGGAGTGGAGAAGAAGGAGGCCATTTGGGTTGTTCGGTATTGGAATTGGTCCTCCTGGGAGCAGATGCGGCGGAGGCAAAGGAAATGGGAATATGGGATGGCGTTTTTACAGGGGGCAGGATGAGAGGAGGTGTAATCTAGGTAGCTGTGGGAGTCTGTCATTTGTAGTAAATGTCTGTGTTGAGTCGGTCGCCCGATCGTATGCCCAGCGTCCCCCCCCCCCCCCCTTATTTTTAAATTGTGTTTATGCTAAAAATCTGGCTGTCACATTTAGTTTCTATCATGACTGAAAATATCTTGCTATGATTACCCATTACACTGACCTTCAGTGGACATTTCATCCTCCATAAACTAGCCTAAATTTATTCTCAGTTCCCAATAGCTCGCTTCATTTCTCCTTGCCCAGCAGAGTAACTTCTAATCGCAGAAATGGGAATAAAAGATCCCATCTTCTTGTATATCCTCACAAATTTAGTCTTTAAATGTGAGTTCTGGCCGCATGGTGAATGACTAATTCAGCATTTTCTCTGCTTAAGGTGTAGATCTGCACACTTCTATCTCTTCCTCTCTAGATGTCAGAGGGCTTCAGACCACATGAGACCAAACTGCAAAGTGCTGCCTGTTTGTGCTATTCATAGGTTTATAGGGAACTGATAACGTAATGTTAAAAACACTTCCTTTATCCTCTTTCCCGTGACAACAGGAAACAGTGACTTTGTATCCAAGCAAATGCAAATTGGTTAATCCCAATTTCATTTCATTTTAGAAGTAAATGGATAGTTCACAGCACTGCCGTATATAAGTTTATTCCTACAATACATTTGGAGTCTATTCATGCAGATTGTGGTAATTGTATCCAGTAAATATCTTTGTAAAACAGTTTAGTACTCCTCAATAATCACACTGTCAGGCTGACTGTCAGACTGAGGAGAAAGTGAGGACTGCAGATGCTGGAGATCAGAGCTGAAAATGTGTTGCTGGAAAAGTGCATCAGGTCAGGCAGCATCCAAGGAACAGGAGAATCGATGTTTCGGGCATGAGCTCTTCTTCAGGAATGAGGAGAGTGTGTCCAGCAGGCTAAGGTAAAAGGTAGGGAGGAGGGACTTGGGGGAGGGGCGATGGAAATGCAATAGGTGGAAGAAGGTTAAGGTGAGGGTGATAGGCCGGAGTGGGGGTGGGGGCGGAGAGGTCAGGAAGAAGATTGCAGGTTAGGAAGGTGGTGCTGAGTTCGAGGAGGAAGAGACCTTCTTCAAGGAAGGCATCCTTGCTAGAGGATTTGCAGTAGGAGGAAGTGAGCTTCTTCAAGGAAGTCAGCCCTCAGCACCACCTTCCTAACCTGCAATCTTACTCCTGACCTCTCCGCCCCCACCCCCACTCCGGCCTACCACCCTCACCTTAACCTTCTTCCACCTTTCGCATTTCCAACACTCCTCCCCCAAGTCCCTCCTCCCTACCTTTTATCTTAGCCTGCTTGGCACACTCTCCTCATTCCTGAAGAAGGGCTCATACCCGAAAGATCGATTCTCCTGCTCCTTGGATGCTGCCTGACCTGATGCACTTTTCCAGCATCACATTTTCAGCTCTGATCTCCAGCATCTGCAGTCCTCACCTTCTCCTCAGTCTGACAGTCAGCCTGACAGTGTGATTATTGAGGAGGACTCAACTGTTTTACAAAGATATTTACTGGATACAATTACCACAATCTGCATGAATAGACTCCAAATGTATTGTAGGAATAAACTTATATACGACAGTGCTGTGAACTATCCATTTACTTCTAAAATGAAATGAAATTGGGATTAACTAATTTGCATTTGCTTGGATGCTGCCAGACTGCTGAGCTTTCCCAGCAATTTCTCATTTTGTTTCTGATTTACAGCATCCACAGGTTTTTATTCACAATTGTAAGATCAGGTTTGACATTAACCAGATCAGATACTTGGAGCCAAACCACCAGCACCAATTATTAGATTGAGGGTGAAGCAGAACACGGTATTGGCATGTATTAATACCTCCTTCGACAGCGTAAGACCAAACTCTGAGGCCCGGAGGAGCAGAAGGGACATTGTTGACTTCATCTCCCTTTTCCACTGTCTTACTAAACAAAACACCTACACACTAAGTTGCTCATAGATTTCACAGGAAAGATCGCTTTTAGCCTTGCTAAAAACCTAGTTAGCTGTATCCAATATCTTTGTTCAAATAAGAAGCAAATTGTCTCCATCCAAAATTATATCTTCACTTTGGATGCATCAGTACTTCATATTATCTATGTGTAGTTTACTTTGTTTGTATTCTGTGATCTCAACTACAGAACTGCAAGCTGTTCGATTTCCTCTAGCCACCTCACATTCATCATTTTACATTCGAGTCTGATTTTTGATCAATTACTTTCTGTCAACTGTCTCTGCTTGTTATAACTGTGCTTTAAGTTTCCTCATCACAAGTGAATAACACGACATTTTTCCATATTAAGGGATACTTGTCACCCATGCATCACTCACCTAACTTATCTCAAAATGCCGGCAGCCTGCATAACTTGTCTAGAAAATAAGCCCAGTCAACATTTTGTCATTAATAAATTTAAAAATTATTCTGTTAATTCCATTCTGTAAATCATTCATAAAAACTTTGCAGAAATGTATTCTCTGAACAAGGCTGTATCGTTTCCTCACATACTTGCATTTCAATCAGATTCAATCCCGCGATTAACTACTATCTATTTATGCAATTCTTGTAATCCTATAGAATGAGAGATTTTGTTGTCACCTCCTTGAAGTAATAATTTAGGTAGTGAGGCACGACCTAACATCCCAAAGCAAGATTGGATATTGATGATAGCTGAATTCAATCACATATAATATTCAGACTCTTCTAGTATTTACTTTTTACTGAAGTAAAATTCAGGAGTTCATAATTTGCAGGGTCCGATCACTTCACCTCTTCTTGACGCAGGAACAATGCTCATGGACCTCACTGAATTATCTATGTGAGCGTGTGACTTGTATCACCTCCCTGTTTAAATGAATGCTCATACATGACATGGAATTCTGAATTGCTGTCAGCGCTAGGTACAGTCAGCTTTGCTAAAACAGTTCCTGCAGTTACTTCTAATGAAACAATTTTAGCAACTCACATCCTGTAATCTTATGAGTGCTATAATATCTTCAAATTTAATTACAGAAACAGAAAAAAATCTATCTTTCTGCCTAGTCAGACTTGACAAATTTCTTCAAGCATCATTTCCACGTAAAACTGAGAAAAGTCTTGCAATCACCACTACATGTCCTCATCCTCTATTGGTTATAAATTTCTTCTGCTATTATTTTGTATTTATTCCGCCTCTCCTGATAGTAAAACCGCTGAGGGTATAATGTGCTAGAAAAATTCAGATTCCTTTTCATGAGGTTTGAACTTGATTGACGTAAAACCAATAGAAATGACAACTGAGTCATCATTTCCCTTCTCATAGAATGGTGTCATTTGGATTATTGGGTCTAGGTAGTTTCGTGTGCAGGATGTGCTTACTTCTAAATATATACTGCTTTTGTACAGAGGAGTTCATTAAAAATTAATTGGAAGTTTAAAACTTTTACATTCTATAATTTTTTTTAGAAAGGCATGGATCTCTCCAAAAGAGTGTAGGAAAAGTTGAGAATATAAACATATAATGTAAATTAATTTTAAAATTGAAAGACCTTAGATGGCTTGGCCTAGTGCTTTCAGTGGACCATATTCAAATCTAGGTAAATTGTATACCCCATAAATTGTATACCCCATAAATGCTCGCTGGACACCATTGGTGTCTCTTATTACTTTTGTTTAAGGCCAGAAACCTTTATTGGGTCGGTTCTTTCACGGACTTTCACCTCCTGCAACTTTCAAGTCACTTTTGAAGAAATTAAGAAGAATAAAGGGAATAACAAGAGTGAAAA
Organism: Chiloscyllium plagiosum; assembly: GCF_037043375.1. Taxonomy (NCBI): domain Eukaryota; kingdom Metazoa; phylum Chordata; class Chondrichthyes; order Orectolobiformes; family Hemiscylliidae; genus Chiloscyllium; species Chiloscyllium plagiosum. The sequence continues at coordinate 49,671,693 of NW_028270151.1, read as the reverse complement.
GTTAATGGGGTTAAAGAACGGAGAAGGAAAATTGAAATGTTAATGTATGCAAAAGAAGAAAGTTGGCTCGCCGTGAGAAAATTAAGAGTGGGGAAAAGAAAAGGGTCGACATTTTGAGATACACAGCTATAATTGTGCAAAGTTAAAGATCTCACAACACCAGGTTATAGTCCAACAGGTTTAATTGGAAGCACACTAGCTTTCAGAGCGACACTCCTTCATCAGGTATCACCTGATGAAGGAGCGACATTCCGAAAGCTAGTGTGCTTCCAATTAAACCTGTTGGACTATAACCTGGTGTTGTGTGATTTTTAACTTTGTACACCCCAGTCCAACACCGGCATCTCCAAATCATAATTGTGCAAAATGGTCATCAGTTATTTTGCTGACAGTTTCTTGATCATACACCATTGGAAAACTCCCTTGCCACCAACTGCACTTTCCTCTCCTCAAAGGCATCCCCTCCTCACAAAGCTCCTTTACCTATCAATATTGCTTCAGCGTCACTAGTTCATCATCCTGGAACTCCCTGACTAACAGTACTGTGGATACACCTGCTCCCATGGATTGAAACTCTCAGCATTTATGCTGAAACTAGATAAACACAAGACAGTAAATAATAGCAGGAGAGAATGGGAGGATGCTCTTGTCGAATGGAATCACTTAATTACCCTATTAGACTGAATGACCTGTTTCTATTCTATAAATTCTATGCATTAAGTAACAATTGAAGGAAAATGGAATGAGGTGTATAGAACACACACCGATGGACAGCTCAAACAAAGATTCTGCTGTTTGGAATAGTTCTGGGGAGAGGAGGCTATTATACAGGCATTGTATTGGTATTTTGCAAGTTTTTGCTCACTGGAGATGAAGTACGATGTAGCAGAAAGAAGGGAGTGCATGCAGATCTCAAAAAAGATGCACATAGTGAGGTTCAGAGTCTGGATTTCAAAGCTCTGCCTGAGCTGCAGCAAAAGCAGCAAGTCTGACAACTCTCAACATGTCAAGGCCCTCCACTGTAAGCATTCTGTCTTGTGTTTGCCTGTTGTTGCCATAACTACACATTATACCTTATCCACTAGAAGAGTCTTAAGATGCAAAAAAACCGCATGGCAAGTTCAAGTGCAATAGTTTATTTATAATAAAATGATATGTTTTACAGCTTTCATTATCTGCTTGTACATCATTACACTATAAGACACTAGAACCTGTGAGTAGGGTCAGAGGCAGAGGGCTCATCAGCTTTGAAGCCCACAATCTATCAACGTGCTAAAACGTATACTGCTATGGATTCCAGCACACAGGAGAGCCGTGAAAAAGGCTCACAGGAGAAGATTTACAATTGCTTTCATCACCTGAATCAATAATAAAGTGCAAAACTATCAAAAAGTAACCAGTCCTAATGTTTTTTGACTGTGCTGCCAGGGAAAGCAAACTATGTTTTACAGAGATAAGAGGAATCTATAAAGCTCCTTATAGGTTGGTAATTATAACGAGGGTAGGTTATTCTAATAAAAGAATATCGAAAATGTTTGGCCAGAGATCAATTAATTAAAAGCACAACTGCCATTTTTAACATGCATACAATGAATAAAGCGCAAAGTAATTATAGATCCAACAGGATCCATTGTTGGATTAGCCCTTTTGGCAGTAACAGCAATTGTCATACTTCCTTAATTGTTCATGACAAAAGGATCAATGGTTTTCTTATCAAGCTTATGCTCATCAGAATTTAATGATGTACATATGGATCATCTGTTGATGTATTTCCAATGCTTTATTGCTTAATTTGAATATTTATTGGAGAAATCTTGTATCTGATCTATGAAGAACCAATAGTGAGAGCATACAACCTATTTAAATTCCCAAATGAACTTCTTTCCTAATGTATGGTATGTGAGTGCCCTCTACTGTTAAATTGCAGAAACTCTCAATTTACATTCATAGCTCCAGACCAGAAACCAACTCGCATGGGAATATTTTCTGATGCCTCAGTGACTGTGGTGGATAGAAATTGCCTTTATTTCATTAAACCTCTGAAAGGTCAGCATGCCTGTACAAAATTCACTATTTTGTTTGTGGAGATGGAAACATAGCTATTATTTATTCTTTATCATCTTCTACATTATCCCAATGGTCCACCTGAATGTTGGGTAATGACACCACAAATGAAAATGAGAGTTATTGATTAAAATTAAAATTAAAATTGTTTTTGAATGAAGATAATTTTTGATAAATGCATTATACCATTGAGTGGTACAGTGGCTCCGTGGTTAGAACTGCTACCTCACAGCACCAGGAACCTGGGTTTGATTCCAGCCTTGGGCGACTGTGTGGTGTTTGCACATTCTCCCCGTGTCTGTGTAGACGAGTACTCCCCAGTTTCCTCTCTGTCTAAAGATGTGCAGGCTAAATGGATTGGCCATGTTTCATTGTCCTATATTTTGCAGGGGTGTGTAAGCTAGGTGGGTTACTCATGGTTAAAAATGTGGGGATTGGGTCTAGATGTGATGTTCTTTTGAGGGTTGGTGCAGACTCAATGAGCTGAATTACCTCTATTTGCAATGTAGGGATTCCATGAAATATTATACAAATATATTTTGCACATAATCATCTTACCTCAGTGACTATTGCTGAAAACTGACACGCTGAGTTGAATCTTATCAGAAATTGGGAAAGGCTCATTTTTCGTAATTTACTGGAGAGCACGTGATAAGCACATCTCTTGCTAGCTGAGGAAGAAATGCCCCAAGTCACTAGTACTCCGACAACTGCTCAGATCCAGGCAGGAGAGGAGCCAGGGGTGGTGGTAATCAGGGACTTCATTGATTAACACAAACAGACCCAGGAGTAGCAGGCTGGTTTGTTCAAGGCATTGAACAACCTGACTAAAAGGATGCAATACTGCATCACTGTCATTGGGTCCCTGTGGCCTCAGGCATGTGACATTCTGGCTGCCTTCACGGCCAGGTTGGTGGCTACTATGGAGTGCCAGGTCCAGTATCCTCACCCTCCTGCAGTCTATCATTCTAGTCCCAAGTATTTGGCACCAACAGCAGGGAGATGAGACTAGGACCTCGCTCCTTCTGGTCAAGGGGCCACCTGGAGACAAGATGGTGGCATCAGGTATCTATCCCCCAAAATTCTCTTATCACAAGATGGCTGGAATTTCCATCTCCACCCTGCCAGCTCTGCCGGAGCTCCAGCCTAGGAGGATGAAGCTCCATCTGTGGAGGGGATAACACAGACATAAATGCCCCCCAAGGATCTCCCAACCAAAACTCCCAAGGCCAACAGACTTTTAGGCAGGCTCCTTCCAGTCCAGCTATGGACCATGGAACTGCATTAAGAAAAAGGGGGAGGAGAAAAAAAAGCCATACCATCTGAGGGCACATGGTGGTTCTTTAAAGTTATCCCACTGGTCAATTAATGTTTGCTAATCAGCATGACCTCTGCAAGTGAATGTCTGTCAATCCTCAATTAGAAGAATGAATGTGCAGAGGCTAAGTGTTCTTAGTCCGACACAAGGTTTTCTGTTCTAAGGTATAAAGTGAGCAGCTTTTGCACCATGCGCAAGATGTGCACTACTTGGCAACTAAGGTGAAACTTTCCAAGCTGCAGTCCAATGCTTGTGCATCTCTGCCATTAGTAGGACTGATTCCTGATGCTGCTTGACATGGTCAGAAAGTGTTTGGGGCCAGAATTTGTACTCCACATGGTAAGTTCATACTTAGAATTTAGCATGTAATGCTCACAGCAGTCTTTCAGCTGTACTGTATGGGCATCTATGTAATGCTGTTTCCCTTCAAAGGGCAGAACATCTCTCAAGAGTGAAGTCTGCTACTCACAAAACGCTTATCCTGCTTACTCCAGGTTTGATCATTTTCAGCTCCCTCGTACACTTGTCCTTACAATGGAAGGAAACAGCAGTCACTCATCACACAGTCAGACTCAGTCTCTGAATATTGGTGAACGCCCAAATACCAATATTCCTTCTGATATTTAAGGATGACATCAGGACATAGCTGAGAGATGATATAGGTTCTATGAAGAATAAGGTTGAGTCCATTTGGGTGGAAATTAGAAATTCTAAGAAGAAAAATAATCACTGAAATGCATAAGCTATAGGCCACCAAATGGTAATATCACATTTGGGCAGGCAATAACAAAGAAATAACTGATAACTGTAAAAATGGTATGGGAGATTTTAATCGACCTGTCAATTGATTGAACCAGGTCAATCAGAGTAGCCTTCAGGAAGAGTCTATTGAGTGAAGCTGTGATAATTTTCTTGAATAGTATGCAACGGAACCAAGGAGGGAGCTCCCTCGATCTTGTCCTGTGTAATGAGACACGAATAATTAATGATCTCATAGTTAGAGATTGTCTTGGAAGGAGCGATCACAGTGTGGTTGCATTTAGAGTACTGATAGAAAGCGAGAAGATAAAATTCAATACTAGGGTCCAGTGCTTAAACAAAGGAGACTCTAATAGGATGAGGGAGGACTTGGCTAAAGTAGATTGGAAGCAATCTATGGTGGGACAGTTGACCAACCTTGGAGGATTTTCAAAGCAATTTTTCAATGTATTCAGCAGAAGTATATCCCCTTGAAAAGGAAGGACAGTAGGGAAAGGGGGGGTAATCTGCCATGTGTGTCTAAGGAAATAAGGGAGGCTATCACATTGAAAAACAAGGCATGCAAAGTGGCCAAAATCAGCAGGAAACTAGAAGACTGGGAAAACTTTAAAGATCAACAGAAAGGCACGGAGAAAGCCATAAAGAAAAGTAAGATTGAGAATAAACTAGCTCAGAATACAAAGACATCAAAAGTTTCTGTAAATATACAAAACAAAAAGAGTGGCTAAAGTAAACATTGGTCCTTGAGAGGATGAGGATTTAGTAATGGGATATGAGGAAATGGTATTGAATAGGTATTTTGTGTCGGTCTTCACAGTGGAAGACATGAATAATATGCCAGTAACTGGCAAAGAGACATAGGTAGCTGAGGACCGGAAAACAATAGTTATCATGAAAGAGGTAGTGTTGAGCAAACTAATGGAAATAAAGGGAGACAAGTCTCCTGGCCCTGATGGAATACATCCCAGGGTGCTAAAAGAGATAGCGGGAAAAATAGCAAATGCATGTGTGGTAATTTCTCAAAATTCACTGGTCTCTGGGGTAGTTCCAGCTGATCCGAAAACAGCAGGTATGACACTACTGTTTAAAAAGGGAGGTGGGCAAAAAATGGAGCATTGTTGACTGGTTAGGTTAACTTCTATAGTGGGGAAAATGCTTGAGTCTATTATCAAGGAAGAAATCGTAAGGCATCGAGATGGAAATTGTCGTGTTAGGCAGATGCAGCATGGGTTCATGAATGGCAGGTCATGCTTAACCAATCTACTGGAATTCTGTGAAGACATTATGAGCACAGTGGACAATGGGGACCCAGTAGATGTGGTGTATCTAGATATCCAAAAGGCATTCAACAAGGTGCCGTATAAAAGACTGCTGCAAAGGATAAAGGTGCTAAGGTGTTACAGGCAATGTATTAGCATGGATAGAGGATTGGTTAACCAACAGGAAGCAAAGAGTGGGGATAAATGAGTGTTTTTCTGGTTGGCAATTAGTAACTAGTGGTGTGCCTCAGGGATCAGTGTTGGGGCCACAATTATTCGCAATTTATATAGATGATTTGGAATTGGGGACCACATGTAGTGTGTCAAAGTTTGCAGATGACACTAAGATTGGTAGAGCAAAGTGTGCAGAGGACTGTGAAACTTTGCAAAGGGACATAGTTTAAGTGAGTGGGTAAAGGTCTGGCAGATGGAGTAACGATAAAAAGGATTATTACTTGAATGGTTCAAAAGTTGCAGCATGCTGCTGTGCAGAAGGACCTGGGTGTTCCTGTACATGAATCACAGAAGGTTGGTCTGCAGGTACAACAAGTAATTAGGAAGGCAAATGGAATTTTGTCCTTCATTGCTCAAGAGATTATGTTACGGTGTACAAGGTGCTGGTGAGGAGAGACCTGGAGTACTGAGTGTAGTTTTGGTCTCCTTACTTGAGAAAGGATGCACTGCCATAGCGGGGTGCAAAGGAAGTTCACTGCGTTGATTCCGGAGTTGAGGGGGTTGGCTTATGAATAGAGACCAAATAGACTGGGATTATATTCATTGGAGGGGTGATCTTGTAGGAACATATAAAATTATGAAGGGAATAGATATACTTAATGGTAAGGTCCTAGGGAGTGTTGCTGAACAAAGAGACCTTGAAGTGCACGTTCATAGCTCCTTGAAAGTGGAGTCGCAGGTAGATAGAATAGTGAAGAAGGCATTTGGTATGCTTTCTTGTATTGGTCAGAGTACTGAGTACAGGAGTTGGGAGGTCATGTTGCGGCTGTACAGGACATTGGTTAGGCCACTTTTGGAATATTGCATGCAATTCTGGTCTTCCTATCGGAAAGATGTTGTGAAACTTGAAAGATTTACAAGGATGTTGCCTAGTTTGGAGGATTTGAGCTATAGGTAGATGCTGAACAGGCTGGATCTGTTTTCCCTGGAGCGATGAAGGCTGAGGGGTGACCTTATAGAGGTTTATAAAATTGTGAGAGGCATGGATAGGATAAATAGACAAAGTCTCTCCTCTGGGGTGGGAGAATCCAGAACTAGAGGGCATAGGTTTAGGGTGAGAGGGGAAAGGTATAAAAGAGACCTGAGGGGAAACCTTTTCAAACAGAGGGTGGTACATGTATGGAATAGGCTGTCAAAGGAAGTGGTGGAGGCTAGTACAATTGCAACATTTAAAAGGCATTTGGATGGGTATATGAATAGGAAGGGTTTGGAGGGATGTGGGCTGGATGCTGGCAAGTGGGACTAGATTGGGTTGGGATATCTGGCCGGCATGGACGAGTTGGACAGAAGGGTTTCCATGCTGTACATCTCAATGACTCTATAACTATAAGATAGAAGTATAGAGGGTGTTTCCACTGGCAGGTGAAACTAGGACGAGAGGGCAGAGCCTCAAAATTAGGGGGAGCAGAATTTAGGAAGGAATTGAGGAGTAACGTCTTCAACTAGTGAGTCCTAAATCAATGGAATTCCCTGCCCAGTGAAATAGTTGAGGGTCCCTCAGTAAGTGCTTTCAAAGCTAAGATAATTCCTGTACTGTTCAAAAAATTAAGGGTTATGCTGAGAGGGTGAGTAAGTGGAGCTGACCCCATGAAAAGATCAGCCATGATCTTATTGAATGATGGAGCAGGCTCCAAGGGGCAGATGTTCTAATTTCTTGGTAAGCCTCTGTGCCAGCCCCAAACTTCCGCCCACCAATCTATCTAACTCCTCATCTCCACACTTTAACCCACACAGCCCCGGGCATACTGAGTCAATGTGGCAGATGTAGTAATATTGCTATAGTCCCAAACCATCATTTTGGGGTGCTTCGTCTTTAGAGAGATGACAGGTGGTGATTTACACTGATGGCTACCATACCCTCCGGTGAGGGGAGAGGTTGAATGGTGGGACCTCCCTGGTAACTTCAGCCAGTGCAGGAATTGAACCCCTGCTGGTGGTGTCACCCTACATCACAAACCAGCCATCCAACTAACTGAGCAAACTGACGCCTCTTATACCAGATATTGTAATCCACCGAGCCACCATCAAAGCCAGGGTGTTGCTGACTGTCGATACAAACCACCTCCCCACCCCCAACCCAGTTATAAGAACCCTTTAATGCTCTGTTGCCTCCCCACGTGATAAATTCAGTTACCCCCTTTCACAGTTGTCATCCACTGCGCATCCCAGTATGCTGCCTCCAATTCCCTCCGTTCAAGTTCTCCTGATAACTCCCTTCACTTTTAATGGACAAAACCCCCCTGAACTGTGACCTACTCACTTGAATAAACAGCCCTGACTGATGAGTGACCAGACTCTGACTGATCTGTGTTGACATTGCCTTCACACGTTGGTGACTGGTACCCAAGATGGAGTGTTGGAGGAATAAGTGACGAGCTGGAGTTGCCAGGTAACTGCAGTGGTTATCTTGGGAATCATCACCAAGAGATAGGAGCATGGGAAACTATATCATAATAAGGAGATGTTAATGCATGGAAATAGGCCTCTTGCCACTCACTAGTGATTCATTTCATTGTTCAACAGTTGATTTGGAAATGGGACCTTTTGCTCTTGCTGCCGAGAGGCTCCTTGCTGGTCATCTTTAGAGATTTTCTCAACTTTCTCACCACGGCCTACATCTTTCAGGGCTGGAAATAATCGGCTCCATGGACTGAATTTTACCAGGAATTGCTAAGATCATGTTTGGGGAGATTCATGGGTTTCTCTGTGAGCCTGAGTGAGATTTCACACACTATTCTCCAGAACTCATCTGATGAACTATGCACCATGGTGCTCACTCACCCTATCTTCCTGATAACCCTATGGTAATACTTACCACTGCCATCACGTCCCAGAATTCTCATTATGACTGCAATATTTAAAATTCAGTTTTGATCCAGGTCAAATACTAGCAGTCCAGAGTTGCCCTGCTCAGTTCCAATGAATTGTCCCAGAGATGGCAGACTGAGGCAAGTTGGCACCCCAATTTGCTGGCATGGACTTGGCGATCCTAGTGGATGGGGTGGTGCAGAGGAAAGCCGGTCTCTTCCCTCAGCAGAGGAGGCCATGCCACCTGATGAAGGACCTATGCCCGAAACATCGATTCTCCTGCTTCTTGGATGCTGCCTGGCTTGCTGTGTTTTTCCAGCACACACTCTTGATACCAGATCTTGCCAGCCTAGTTCCAAGTTACCGCCAGGGTCAGTACAGTGTCGATGATCTGGAGGAACATGCAATAATCCCACAAAAGGTCATCATCTTCTCTGCTCCACAAAGGTAAATGTCACCATCTTCTCTGTTTGACAAAGCTTTTTGTCTTGTACTCATCGGGACAATTCAACAGAATTACCAAAGTGAAAAGAAAACCGTGTTAATAACTCTTTTTCATCACTTTTAGATATGACAAAGTATCATTACGTTGGTACAAAAGTGTATTTTTATGAAAAATTGACACAATTTGAGTTTTGCAATGTTTTTCAAAATTGTATCGTTATAATTTTGACTTAATTTATTGGCATTTGATTTTTCTAGACAACTTTAATCGTTTATTTTATATTATATTGCCATCAGGTACATTATTTGCATCTGTTAGAATTCAAATATTTTTTTGATTGATTAACTCTTAGTCTTTTCCTATCAGCGGGAAATCGCTGTTGGATGTATTTCTGCTCTTGTGCCAAAGGACATTTTTCTTTTGGTAGCATTTTCTGCATGATACCAATTACAGTCTATTTCATAGGTCTATGTATAAAATTATGTTGGATTATAATTTATATGGCACAATTGTTACCTTTTGTGAAAAGAAACAGCAGTAGATCAAGATGTATGACTGTTGGGCAATAGCTATAAACTTTTAAGATAAAAGAGTAAAATCTCCAGGATCATTTAGTACCTCTTCAGACAGTAACCAATCTTGTATAATTTAACTGCAGTATTAAAAAGATACATTTACTTTCAGGATACTGATGACTTGATTCTATTCTCTGAATTTCCCTACCCGATTTTATCTACCAGATGCAAGAAAAAAATTTTTCCGACCATGCATTCCATCACCTCTTCAGATTCCACACTCTGCTCCATGATTGGTTTCCAAGAACTTCAATGAAGCATCTGTGTTTTGTTTTAAAATACTGATTTAAAAGTCTAAAATACTGATTAATATAAACGTCAGTAATTAAGATGTTGTGGAACTTGAAAGGGTTGAGAAAAGATTTACAAGGATGTTGCCAGGGTTGGAGGATTTGAGATCTAGGAAGAGGTTGAATAGGCTAGGGCTGTTTTCCCTGGAGCGTTACAGGCTGAGGGGTGACCTTAGAGGTTTATAAAATCATGGATAGGATAAGTAGACAAAGTCTTTTCCCTGGGTTGGGAGAGTCCAGAACTAGAGGGTATAGATTTAGGGTGTGAGGGGAAAGATATAAAAGAGACCTAAGGGGCAACTTCTTCATACAGAGGGTGGTATGTGTGTGGAATGAGCTGCTGGACGAAGTGGTGGAGGCTAGTACAATTGCAACATTTAAAAGGCATCTGGAGGGGTATATGAATAGGAAAGGTTTGGAAAGATATGGGTCGGGTGCTGGCAGGTGGGACTAGATTGGGTTGGGATATCTGGTTGGCATGGACAAGTTGGACCAAAGGGTCTGTTTCTGTGCTGTACATCTCTATGACTATGACTATGTTGATAAGAAGAGCAGATGTATCCAAATTACATATTCATCATTAAACCTAGCCAGTCTCAGATTTCAAAAAAAGTATCCCATTACTATCACATTTGTAAAGACCATTTTTGAACTACTGGCTTCATAAAATTTTCAATTAGTTCATTTTGAAACATTAGGAAAAAATCATCATCCCAGTTGATGCCTGGCAGCTATCTTCGATTAATGGGTCTGGCTTTGGAGGGACACGAGTTAGACGTACTGATTTGCAAATCTAAAAAGCCGCTTTAGGAGTAAGTGACAAACTTCAGGTACACAGAGTCTGCAATTGGATTGCAGTTCCCAGCAAATGTAGCAGAGTTCAATGTTTTTTAATGAGCAGCTGATAGAAATATTTGAAGTTGCTGGCAATGACTAATTAGTAACTGTGCAACCACATTGAATTGATTCAGGTATGCAGTCAATCATAAAAGCCCCAGCATCAATCTAAAGAAAGGCCAAGCACCTGGCTATGCAGCTTCTGCCAGATCTCGGGTAATAAAGAATTTCTAGACTAATTTATCTGAAATGATAGTGTTCAAGTCTGTTCAGCTACAGGCCTGATTTGTTCATTAGGGTGCAATGCATCATCTGTGAAGAGAGAAATAATTAACATTTCAAGTCAAATACGAGATGCTGCCAGACTGAGCATTTCCAGTACTTTGTTTTTATTTTGATTTCAGCATTTATACTATTTTGTATTTATGCAGAGGAGGCTGTGGGCTCGTGCAAATGAAAAGGACATTTGTTGCATATCATTGATATGTACAGGCACAGATCATTTTTAATGTATGGCATATGACATGGGGCATGATTTGGTTTACAAGTCTCAAAAACAATGACATTGCTCCAGTAACACAGATGTAAGGTGGATGCTGCAACGATACTATGGCTTTTAGGGGTGTGTTTGTCGTTTTTTATTTGAAGGGAGGTTTGGAGCCATAGATACTGTGCTGTCTCCTACAAGCCAATGAAATGAGACAATGTGTTTTCTTTTTAAAGTTCAAACAATAAGAGCAGCATGAATGGGTGGAGTCAGGCTCCCACAGAACCAAGGCATTAGTTCAGCTTTCAGCAGTTGTTGGGGTTTTGAAGTTGGCATCGAAGATATTACATCTCGCTCTCCCTGTTACAACTAAAAGTTGGGTTCTTTTTCTGCTGCCAGAATCACGTGAGACAATCTGTTTTACTGACTCTGCCTTTGCCAAGTGTGTGTTTGTGGAATGTTACTATATTGGAATAGTTGCTGTTCAGTGGTTAAATAATCTATCACTCTGTTAAGTTGTTCAATAGAGTTAGTTATATCCGTCTTTTTTTCTTTTGTTTATATGTCAACTGAGGATAAGAATAAAGTGTAACCAATCAAATTATATGTGGAGTACAGCACCTTACACTTGCCTTCAAAGTTATTAGAGTCTGGGCTGTCTCCTTGATATACTTGCAGGAGTTTGGTTTGGTCCGTAACAATACATTGTAGATCGTGATCACCCTGCCCTTTTTGAAAAGTTTGTCAGCCAAAGCTTGAAGTCACCGATGTAATGAGAACTGATTGACACAAAATGATGGTTTTACTAGATGGAGCAGACTTCTGGGAAAGAAAATATAAGCATTCAGAGGATTTGTAGTGAGATTCCACAAAAATAGCTGTTGATTCAGATTCCACAGTGGAATCCACTGGTCACAGCAAAAGCTGTGAGCCCTGATAACAGTAGCATTGTCAAGACCTAGATACCAGGGCTAGTTAAGCCTTTCTAACTAGTAATCATTGGCTGAAGATTCCCTATTCAGGGCAGTGCTAAATCAGTGTGTAGGGCTCAATGAAATCATGACTCACCAATCTGAGTATGAAAATAAACCTGACTGCTTTAAAGTAGTGTATTCCTGTCCACCCAGAAGAACAGTAAGACTAGGAATGGTGGAGCATCAGGGGAATCTCACCTTGATGGTTATAACTTCACACCCATTTGTTTTTCATTGGACAAAGTCTGGCCCCACGTATTGGCTTTCTACCCTTATTGTTGGGTTTATTGTTCTGGAATTATCACATAAGGAAACATTACAATTAAAAGACCTGTGGCCATTTACAGGGAGAGCCGACTACCAACATCTTGAGTAAATGTTCTCTTCCCTGACCCCTACATCCCAGCTACAAAAAATACAGCTTCCTTGAGTCAACTGCTCATAAATATTTGACCTTTAATTTGCTGAGAGCTACAGTGTGTCTCTTCATACAAAAGTCTACGGCATTCAGTCCATTGAGCATCCCAAGTTATTAATTTAGATCACAGCCAATCACTTTCTTCAATACTACTTCCCTCACACTACCCCTATCATTTGATGCCACTAGTCTCTGAAATAGTGAGAAGATCATTAAGTACCATCAAGGTAAGATAATTAAGGGATATTCATTTGAGACTAGTTTAAATAACAGGACCCTTGGGGCCAATTGATTCTCATGAGTCTGTATTTAAATCCTAAAATACTGTTGTTCATTTAATTGTCAAAATGTTACAGGCTCTACTTTTTCTTTTCTTGACAGATTATAATGGAACAGTACAAAAGGTTTGCCTGGGTGGCCTGGTTTACAGAGATTTTTATCACTGTCAGCATTACGGTTTCTTTTCTAGTGCTTGGATCTACAATGAAGCATACATGTATGTCAACTATTCCAGATATTATTGCATTTAATTTCTGAAAAATGTATTATAGCAGTAAATTTATTATAGTTTTTAAATATAAATTCTGGATGATTGATACTTTAATCAGTTTGTCTCATAAGTGGTTTCTATGCCTTTTCAAAGAAAAGCCTATAATTCTTTGGCTACGTTGCAATCAACACAGGGACATCTATTTGCATTAAAGTTCTGACATAATTACACGATATTATATTAAACAATGTTGTAGGATAAGTGTTAGATGGCAGATGAAAGACTTATTTTTTAAAAAGACCAAATTTGTAATAAGTACCTTTTGAAAAAAAGTATCACGTATTGTTAAATTTTAAAAATTAGCATGTGGAGTAAAGAGATCTCTTCCTTAGCCCCATCCACCCCCAGGTTATTTCAGTCAGACTGCTTTGTTGCACATCTTCAGAGTTCATTGTTTTACTGAAACATATTTGTGATTGATTTAGAGACTTGCTGAATTAATTCAAAATTGAAGTGAAGAATATGACAAGTACAACATTTGAGAATAATCACCAAATTGTAGCATATTATTACATTGTTCCCAGGTTTGTTCTGTGTGAAGATGCAGAATGGATTTCACACTGTGCAAATAGATTGTAGAGCACAAAGGAATCGATAACATTAAAAGTACAAAATGTCAATGTGTAGAATAACACCAGAATAATGAACAGTGTAGAAAACTCCTTCTCTTTATTTTCCACACAATAAAATTAGCTTGCAAGATAATAATCAGATATTTTGACAATATGAATGCACTATTCATATCAAACATATTGAAACAGTATTAGTCATGACTCACTAGAATAATAAACCATTCCATAGTAGCTATAAATGTGAACTACTTAGTCAAGCTTAAGTAGTCTAAATTCTTCAGTTAGGTCATTCTAGTAGACCTGGCAGTGGGCCAGGGAAGCTCAACAGGAGAGCCCACCTGATATCCAGCCAACAATCCTTTCACAGGATGCGAATGTCACTGAGTCAATCCAGAGACTGTGAGGGCCCTTCAAAGCTGAGGTACTTTCTGTGACATTGTAAATAATTAAGTAGCGAGAGCCTGCCCCAACCTGCAGTTGTCCCAGGTCTGCATTGGAGTGATGAAAAGCATGTTGCAGGTCCTCTTATTCTGCTACAGGGAGGATGCCTCATATTAAATGCATTAACAGTAGGTCCTGGTTGGAATCTGGAAGATTCTGGTGATGGTAGCATCCCTGTTCCCTCATTGAGCCCAATAATGGGCCTAATTGGTTACCCTGTGTTGCTGGATGGATTGCCTCTGTGACACTCGCCCTGCCGCTGCTAATATTGCTTGGAAGTTAGTACGTGTCACTGTTAGACAATTTTACTGCCAGTTCTAGTTCCTAACCTGCCTTCATGGAGCTAGGAATGTTAACCCCTATACTTTGAAAAGTATCAGGAAACCTCCAATAGGAAATTTTGACAGTGGAACCAATTCTAGATACTGCGTAAGTGAGTTGGCTGTTTTATATAAACTTTATCTGCAGCTTCCCTTACGGTCACCCCCAATCCTGAAGAAGGGTTACACCTGAAACATTGACTTCTCCATCTTCTGATGTTGCCTGGCGTGCTGTGTTCTCCCAGCCCCCTGCTTGTCTACCTTACACAGCAGTTTAATATTGTGCTGAACCTTGTGATTTAACCATCAACATGTCAGCAATTATCAGCTATGCACTTGGGGTAGCATCTCAATATATATATATTTACCATTATTTAGTTCAATCTGAACTCAACATGTCACTACAGTGAGTTCGTTCACAATCAATTGCAGAATCTAGGTAAATAAATGTTGGCGTGTAAGTCTTAATCTTTCTTATTCCTGAACTTTAATAAACAAGTTCTGAATTAAATGTAGCAATTACAGATGATTTCACATTTAAATCTTTTTAAAAACAGTAAGTTTTTTAAAGTTAAATGTAAATAATATTTATTGTTAAGAGGCAATAAATGTAGCTTTAAAAATTGAAATTGTTTATTACTGTTGAAAATCATTTTGCAAATAATACAAAAAACAATGATTTTAATGAATTTAGATGATAAATTCCATACCTTTATCCTAATGGCTGGCCTGACATTGCCCTCTCATATTTCTGAGAAAGGTCAGATTTTTAAGAGTTATCTTAAAAATATCCTTGAAGAAGTCAAACATGCTAACCAATTTATAGGAGACCCTGGCTTCTGACATACCAAAAGAAAGAAGCTTTATTTGAGAGGCACAAATATATCAAGATACTTTGTCAGGAACACGCAGGCATGAGGATAAGACATCAAAGGGAGAGTGTGAACTTACAGACAAACCTCTTCCCGGCCCCTTAAAGTAGCACCCGCCCAATTTGTGGCAGAGTCTGCAGATCTGTTAATTAGGGAGGTTGTTATTCATTGACTCTAACTTGGTTGTTCAAAAGGAAAGCAGCCCTTGTTTATTTCCAGAAGCAAATTCCTCTTTTTTTTACTTTGCTGTAGTTGTTATTCAATAAAAGTTGATGTTATTGATTGTTTTGAAGGCTTCATAATACCTGATGCACCCACCTGAACAATGACAAGATGATATGCTGGGTATTGGGGAAACATTAGCAATCCTTCAGACAGGGTTTTAACATGGTATAGCAGTAATAAAGGTAGCCTCATTCTTGCACTGCAGTTACTGTGATGATTGATCAGACAGATCATGATGTGAAGGGGCAAATCATTTACAATTGTGATCATCTCTTTCTAATGAAACATCATCCATGCCATCTATGTGCCCTCACAAGCTTTTCAGTTATCGGTTTGCTCACATTGTGTGTGCTGTGGAGGGTAGTTCCTGGCTGACAACAACTGAGGTCACCTTCCACCCCGACCTCAAATTTACCTGGACTGTCTCAGACTCCTCCCTCCCCTTCCTAGACCCCTCCATTTCTATCTCGGGCGACCGACTCAACACAGACATTTACTACAAACCGACCGACTCCCACAGCTACATAGATTACACCTCCTCCCACCCTGCCCCCTGTAAAAACGCCATCCCATATTCCCAATTCCTCCGCCTCCGCAACATCTGCTCCCAGGAGGACCAATTCCACTACCGAACAACTCAAATGGCCTCCTCCTTCAAAGACCGCAATTTCCCCTCCGACGTGGTCGACGATGCTCTCCGCCGCATCTCCTCCACTTCCCGCACCTCCGCCCTTGAACCCCGCCCCTCCAGTCGCCACCAGGACAGAACCCCACTGGTCCTCACCTTCCACCCCACCAACCTCCGGATACATTGTATCATCCTCCGTCATTTCCGCCACCTCCAAACAGACCCCACCACCAGGGATATATTTCCCTCCCCACCCCTATCAGTGTTCCGGAGGGACCACTCCCTCCGCGACTCCCTCGTCAGGTCCACACCCCCCACCAACCCAACCTCCACTCCCTGCAACCGCAAGAAGTGCAAAACCTGTGCCCACACCTCCCCCCTCACCTCCCTCAAAGGCCCCAATGGATCCTTCTATATCCGTCGCAAGTTCGCCTGCACCTCCACATACACCATTTACTGTATCCGTTGCACCCGATGTGGTCTTCTCTACATTGGGGAGACCGGCTGCCTACTTGCGGAACGTTTCAGGGAACACCTCTGGGACACCCGCACCAACCAACCCAACCGTCCCGTGGCTGAACACTTTAACTCTCCCTCCCACTCCGCCAAGGACATGCAGGTCCTTGGCCTCCTCCATCGCCAGACCCTGACCACACGACCCCTGGAGGAAGAGCACCTCATCTTCCCCCTAGGAACCCTCCAACCACACGGGATAAATGTAGATTTCTCCAGCTTCCTCATTTCCCCTCCCCCCATCTTATCTCAGGCCCAACCCCCGGATTCAGCACCGCCCTTTTGACCTGCAATCCTCTTCCCGACCTCTCCGCCCCCCACCCCCTCTCTGGCCTATCACCCTCACCCTCACCTCCTTCCACCTATCGTATTCCCAGCGCCCGTACCCCAAATTCCCTCCCCCCTACCTTTTATCTCATCCCGCCTGGCACACCAGCCTCATTCCTGAAGAAGGGCTTATGCCCGAAACGTCGATTCTCCTACTCCTCGGATGCTGCCTGGCCTGCTGTGTTTTTCCATCACCACATTTTTCAACAACTGAGGTCACGTACAGCTAGACTTTAAATATGATGCTGTCAGCAACAAGACCAGACAGTGCTGGCAGCAGTGAGGTACTTCCACTGCTGGTCAGCTAAAGGTAATAAGTGCAGTACCATAGGGACATGGTACATACGTAAGCAGTGGAGGGTTTGTGTGAGAACTAGCTAACACTCAGTGAGAGAAACCCTCCATGACATTTCCCACATTGATCCTTATCTACATTTGACCAAAAAATGACTCTTTTATTTTGACAGCAATACAATATCTTTCCAACATTTTAGACAAAGTTCCTCCTGTGTTATTCTTCATCTCTGTGCCTTCAAGTAGGAAAGAAAAATGAATTTGAAGCAAGGAAACTTCTGATTGCTGCTTTGAATGGGGTCAGAGCTATTATAACAAACTTCTAAATAAT
The DNA here is from genome assembly GCF_037043375.1 of Chiloscyllium plagiosum. Taxonomy (NCBI): domain Eukaryota; kingdom Metazoa; phylum Chordata; class Chondrichthyes; order Orectolobiformes; family Hemiscylliidae; genus Chiloscyllium; species Chiloscyllium plagiosum. The sequence continues at coordinate 49,654,152 of NW_028270151.1, read as the reverse complement.
TTGCAAGGATATTTGCAAATGGTCCAGGAAATTTTGATGTGAATGCAAAATCTAGCTTCGCACACTTGCATCCTGTCTTGGAAATTCAATGCTGGAATAATGTTGTGTGCTTAAAGATGTATTTTTCAGAAACTACTTTGTCATTATCAGAGGGTATTGCAGCTAATTTTTAAAGAATTGTATATGTTCATTGAATTTGGGTGTTGCTGACTCGGCCATTTATTACTCCTCTCCAACTGGCAACACTGAAGAGTCAATCACATTGCTGTGTGTCTGGAGTCACACGTAGGCCAGACCAGGGAAGGAAAGCAGATTTCCTTTCTGGAAGAACATTAGTGAACCACATGGATTTTTACAACAATTGACAATTGTCACCATTAGACTAGCTTTTAGTAGAATTTTTATATAACATACCTCAGAACTATACATTGATTTCATGTGCTACCATTAAGTTGAAAGATTTGTAGTGATGACACTTTACAACTGAAAGTCTTGTAGCATTTGATTACGTAATTGACGAGTTTTTTTTTCCTTACATGTATCTTTTCCAAGCAGTGGAGGGTTGGGTAGATTCCTTCTGGAGCAAGAAATGTGAAACAGCTGCTGAACATTGTGAAAAGTCTTACTTTCAATTAATTAAGATCGGTGGTGCAAAAAGGTAAAGAAACAATTGAATCCTGCATTGTGATGGTAATTGTCTGACAAGTAACTGCTTAGAATTGAGATGAAAAACTGCTGGTTACTATTTCATAAAACATGAGATGGTCTAGACAAGATATGATAACTTCACTCGAAACTACTAGAGCCTTAATTATTAAACAGGATTTTAGTGCTGGTGTTAGGATCCTGCCTCAGAATCTGATGTCTGTTCTGAGCCAACAATTGCAGGTAGTGGGATAAGTTTAGCAAGTTTAATGGAGAGAGAGAGAGAGAGAGAGAGAGAGAGAGAGAGATGATGTAGCTGTTACTGGTCCTACCAGGGCAGACAGCCTCAACTAAGTACATGGGAATTGCTGAAGTAACTTGGTGATCAAGTACTCCTCAATCTCATCCTTAATAATGGACTCTAAATTGTTAACCATGACCAAAGTCAGGCTAACTGGCCTATAAACTCCTGTATTCTGCCTCACTCTCTTCTTAAATAGTGGTGTTATGTTACCTCAAGACTGTTTTAATGAGCAGATGATCCACATTTGGTGGAAAATATGATGGTAGGGCTGAATTAGGAACGTCCTAACATGGCTTTGATACTTTCCTGCTCCCTGTCCTCTCGGTCTATGAGCCCAGGGCCATAAAAATTGTGAATGCAGCTTTTCTCAAAATCACCAATTTATAATCTTTATTTTCACCACGTAAAAAGAGGATCTTCAAGCATTCTGTTGGACAATGTTCATCATCAAAAGTACAACTAAAATAAAATGCCTGAAAATTAAAGATTTCTTTCAGACGGTTACTTTATTCATTTTCAACTTGCCACTATAAATGAAAATAAGCTTGTGTCTTTTTGCTATTCATGTGGGAATAAATTAGTTTATCCCTTTTTATTGCAGAAATAACTGTCAGTCAAAATCATCTTTAAAATGAACATCCATTGATTTCTTTCTGACACAAAGTTACTCAGGTTAAATTTTTAACCTACCTGTTGGCATCCTGTTTGGCAAACTGCTAATTTAAAGAAAGAGATTTTATAAATCCATGACAATTCATAGTCTTGCTAATAAATGTGAAAAAGCTAGTTCTGCAAGAAGAGTCATGGGACCAGAGCTTTAATTCCATTTCTCTTCCCACAGATGCTGCCAGACCTGCTAAGTTTCTCCAACATTTTAATTTCAGCTTTCCAACATCTGCAGCATTTACTTCAATTAGAAAAAGATCTGATGAAGTGACAATGTGTTGTGGATGCCAGCTGTGTACTTGACATTACATTACTAATTCCCATTTCTCCTGTGATTTAAAACATAGCTTCAGTGCCCATGGATATTTGATTGATATCTAGTCCACATGACAAGTCATTTTCCTTGATACTGTTGTCAGAAATTTGATTAATTTGTAGAAGAAAATGGAAGATTTGAAAGTAAGTAATAAAATGAGGCAGAACTTCTTTGCAGCCAGCAAGGTATTTAAAAACAAAACACTGTTAGACAGTAGAAAATGCAGAAAAGCCCTTCTCCCTTATGGGGAGTGTCTCGGACCAAACTGCGCAATCTCTTGATACTGAGTCACACATTTAAGACATGTCAGGGAGAGTTTCTTCTTGAAAGGTAGTGAATGTGTGGAATTCATTACTGCAGATGGTTGTAAAGCCTGGGTTATTACGTATATTCAAAGCTGAGATCCAGGTTTTTAATTGGTATGCGAATCAAGGGTTTTGGAGAAAAGGTAGCAAAATGGGGTTGAGGGGCTGTTAGCTCTACTCGATGAGCTGAATGTCTACTTATGCTCCTTTATCTTATGATCTTATGCTCTTAGTAAATCAAATTTACATAGGAAATGTTTTTAAAATACTTTTTCTCACAGAATTTGACAATGAACATTGTCCAACAGAATGCTTGAAGATCCTGTTTTTACGTGGTGAAAATAAAGCGTATAAATTGGTGATTTTGAGAAAAACTGCATTTACAAACTCTTTCACTCGGGCCAGGGCATGGCTGATGTTGGAAATTGAGAAGTTCTCGCAGTAGCAGGTACCTTTCTAAATTTGGGAGTAAGGCAGATTACTGAAGATGGGAGCATCTTAACCCCCACTGGTTTGATGAGGAATCTCCCATCTCAAAAGCCAGAAAACTATCACATTAAATTTAAGAAAGTGACATTTTCCACAACTAATTAAATACAAGACCGGACAACCAGATTACAGCATTTTGGCTTATGTGGAATAAGACAGCTTTATTGGTCTTCAAGAGAAGCTCTCAGCAATAAATGGGATGCAAACTTATTTTCAAAAATTACGAATAAAGACACACTGTGGCTAGGACTCTCGAGCATATACAGTGGCACTGTGGAACACAGAGGATGTTTGCTTTTTGGCGTCTTTCCCAAACATCAAAATAATCCTCTGGCCTGCTTCCCCCACCTCCTTTTCAATTACTACCTCTTATGTTGTCCTCAACTCCTTTAATCTCAAGTAAATTTTTACTTCTGTAAAATAATTTAGGCCTCTTATATTAAAGTTTCTATATTTGCTTTGGAAAATATATATCCTTCCTAGTGTTATAACCTGTGTAATTACTTTGCTCTGCAGTTTGACTCGAGGATTAATTTGCCTGCTGGGATTCGGTATTATTTTTACGGTGGCCATGTCTAATCCAAAGGTAAGTTAGCCATGAAGGATGTTATATTCAACTTTATCATTCTAATACTTGGAGAGACTAATGATCTGCAGTATTTAAAGTGCATCTGAATGGTTGCTTTTTCCCTTACTGAAGAATTGACTCAGTTGAATGGGGTCAGAGGAAGCTACCTCATTTAAATGTTTGAAAGGTAGTAGGCAGCTCATGGACCATTTTAACCTGCTGCTATAGGGGAGTGGTCAGGCGTCTTGGTGTTGACTGACCAGATTGGTGAGTGGTTGTGGACAGTGAGGCAGCAAGCTCTCCACCAACTTTGGAAATATAAAATTCATTTTTGAGAACCCAGGGCAAGATTCATAAAACGAGAACAATTTGAATTCAGTGAGGGGAGGACAAGGTCAAAATCATATTTTAGAACCAGATGAAGATTTCAGACAATGATCATATTCAGGGGAGTGATCATCGACAGACTTTTGTAATCATGTATACTGAACTAAACTCTCACGCAGTAGGGCGCTGAACAATTCCTCAGCGCTAGGTAACATGAGGATGACGTAGCACTTCATTTTAGAAAACAAAAGATGGCACACTAACAAACATTGCTCTCCCACATGATAAACCACCAATGCAACAGATAGTGAGAACAGCCTGTCTGCCAATCACATCAAATTATTCTCTCCACTTGCAAATCAGAAACCTTATGTTGCATTTTCTATTTCAAATATTCTGAGAAATGATTGGATTTAGACTCAAGTCAAAATCAATCTTTCAGTAAAATATCAAATTTTAGAAAAAAGTTTTGTTTCCTAATGGAGAAATTCAACAAACACAAAGGCAGTGAATGTGTTTAGTAGTAATTATTTAAATTAATTCTGCATTAAAAACCCAGTCATATTTCCTTCAACAAGCTGTAACCTTTTCAAGAGAATTAATTTGAGACAACTGTGGAAGAGGAGAGTTTCTGCTAAGTCAGTGTGGTGGGAGAGTGCTTCAACAGCATATATTTGGAAATTGTTGTTTCACAACAGCAATTTCAGGATTTCCTTGTTATTCTGTGTACTCGTGCACTTCGGAGTCACTGTCAGTTTCAATCAGATATTGACAGTTTTGCTGCAAAATTTAGGCAACTCTAATTTGTCAACTGATGCACACATTTTTGGCATTTAATATTTATTGACTTAGGAATGGGATGTGACTTGTCTTCAGTGAATCTGTATACAACTACTTCTTTATTCATTTGTAATGATCAGTTTTACTTTGACCAAATAGTTGGGCAAATAGTTATCAATGAAAATCATCACCTTGTTGCAAGAACACTCCCCAACACAAGACAAAACTCAAAACATCATTCCTCTACTCTGATCAAAAGCTATGAAATAATTTTGTTTGAGTTTTTTTTTTCATTATTGCTGCTGTTTTCTACAGGGATTTGTTATTGTGCTTGATAAAGTCACCTCATTTACTTTAAATCTTGAAGCTGGCCTCTTCATTTTCCTGATGCTGAGAAATTCTCGATCAGAGCCATATAAGTAAGTACATTTTCTAATTCCGTGTTAGTCAATGGAAGTATTATTCAAGAGGAGAGAAACATAGTTAACGTCTTTGAATTTCAAAGAGACAGCAATTGATTGAGGTTTATAGAACTCTCTTTTATAAATTTCTATGAAGGGGGTTATGCATAACCATTGTTCAAAAGGCTTGGCCATGATGACAGTTCGATGATAAATGACAAAATACAGATGTTGCATCTTTAGAATATCAGATTGATTTTAATTAGTGTATTCACTTGATATTTAATAACCAGAGTTATAGGATACAGAATGCAAGGGTACAAAAACATGAAATTGATGGTCATGTTGACACTTAGCAGCACCTTTTTTTCATTGCATAAACAGGATGCTTGATAACTACAAGCATGAACTGTTTATTCAATACTGGAACAACTGCATTTGGCACATTCGTTAGTTACATTGTAACTTGTTTATGGCAGCTGTTCAGCCAGGAAGTGTTGAATGTGCATTAGTCTGTCAGTATCTGACTATAGAAATGATTGTCACAGTAGATCCTTCATCAGAACTTGAAACTAGAAAATAAGCTGCAGGGTGAGGCAGTGATATTTGAAAGGTTTGGCATAATGAGCAACCATACAGAAATGTGTTGTTGAAATGTCTGAAGGTTAAATGGATTAACTTTCTATGAACAAATGTATAAGAGTTGACTTTTTTGTGACTGTAAAGAATGGCTGACAGCAGAAACAAGATTTTTGTTTTAATCTCCTAACCGACCCCAGTTGCTAAGACGCATTCTGAGGTTTGATAAACAAGATCACATCTTTATAAAACCATGCTGGCTACTTAAATTTTTCCTTTATTTAAATGCATGCTAATTTCATCCTCCATTACAAACTCTCAAATTCTCACCATCACAGAGAGCGTGACAATCTGGTCTTTTTTACAACAGTCCTACATTAGCTGCTGTGTAGTTCCCCAGTGCACATTCTCTTGGTTAAGCCCTGAAAACCTGCAGGTGACATGGAGCATAGAGAGAAGGACAAACATTTGGATCAGTTGGCTCTGGAGAAATACTCACTCCCTTCCTGTCACCCCAGGAATTAATATCTGGGGAGGTCCACAGGTAACCTACCACCCGTTCAGGTCAGTAAGGAGCATGGTGAGTGTGAATGGAGACTTCATCAGAGTGAGACATAGGCCAAATGAGTATAACTAAGAATTGGGTTCCCCATGCAAATCGGGACAGAGGTGCTTAACTAAGGTTTAGTGCCAGAAGTAAACAGTTCAGAGTGAGGGGTATGTGGCAGAGGATAGAAGGTGTGGATCGAGAAGCTGATCTACAGTGAGAGCAGTGCAGAGTGACACCACAAATCACAACGTGGCACGTGCTAGGAAGCCAGCTAATTTAGTGAGTAGGACTGGTGAATATTTTTAGTCTTTCAAGTGAAAAGGAAGCTCTTCAGCTTGTGCTTTTGGTTTTGTTCTCTTTTATTCTTAAAAATGTAAGATTGATACTGGTGATTCTTTTTTCAATAGAAAAATACAGAGTAAATAAATAAATAATCTAAAGTAATTAATAAATCAAAGTTATGATAGTGGTGGCGGGACAGGTGAACTGTTGCTGCAACCGCATACAGAAGCTGCTGTGAACCAAGGTCAGCCAGCGTGATCACATTTACAGTGAGTGTTTACAGCTCGAGGAATGACAGATCAAGGTTAAGGAGCTGGAATTTAAGCTGCAGATATTGTGCCACATCAGGGAAACAATCAGCTGCAAGGACACATTCCAGGAGGCAGTCACACCCCTCAAACTAGGGAATTGAAATTTGTGATCAGGAACAGCATGGTCTGTCAAGGGTGAGGCAGGTATGTGGACCCAAATGCTTGCATTTGAGGAGCCTAACCTACTCAATTGTCCAACAGTTACAAGGGTCTTGCAAGCTGTGGGGGACCACAGGGCGGATGAGGTGATCTGAGCTCAGCACCACTGCACAGGGAGCCATTCAAATGGGGGAGAAAATGGGAACAGAATTATAGGGGACAATATAATTAAAGGGATAGACATTGTCATCTGCAGCTCTCAGCAAGATTCCCAAAGGCTGCATTGCCTGCCCAGTGCCAGGGTTAAGGGCATCTCTTCGGAGCTGGAGAAGAACCTGGAGGGTACGGATCCAGTCGTCATCCACGTTGATACTAACAACATTGGTAGTCCTAGAAAGGAGGTTCTGCCGAAAGATTTTAAACAGCTCGGAGATACATTTAAAGGCAGAACTTTCAAGGTAATAATCTTGTAAATACTAGGAGAAAGTGAGGTCTGCAGATGCTGGAGATCAGAGCTGGAAATGTGTTGCTGGAAAAGCGCAGCAGGTCAGGCAGCATCCAGGGAACAGGAGAATCGACGTTTCGGGCATAAGCCCTTCCTCATTCCTGAAGAAGGGCTTATGCCCGAAACGTCGATTCTCCTGTTCCCTGGATGCTGCCTGACCTGCTGCGCTTTTCCAGCAACACATTTCCAGCTCTTGTAAATACTACCTGAGTCACAAGCCAACCAGTATAGCATAAATAATATCAAGAAGTTAATTGTATGGCTCAAAGATTGGTGGGGGGTGGAATAGGGTTTAGTTCATGAGTACTGGCACCAGCACTGGGGTTGAATAGATAAAAACAGAGACCTGCTGAGTTTCTCCAGCACTTTGACGTTATTGGACAGGAAAGGAGAGTTAATACTTTGAATTCAATATGACTTCAGAATCAGATGGTGATTGGTACAGTGGAAACAGCCACACTAGTTTTCTGTTATTACTGGGTAGAAGGAAGCTGTTCCACTGGGACAGGCATCATCAGAACCAATGAGGGACCCATGTCCTGGTAATTACATAACCAGCTGCAGGGCAGGCTTTAAACTGATGAGATGATGGAAGATGAAAATGTGTTGCTGGAAAAGCGCAGCAGGTCAGGCAGCATCCAAGGAACAGGAGAATCGACGTTTCGGGCATAAGCCCTTCTTCTGTTCCTTGGATGCTATCTGACCTGCTACGCTTTTCCAGCAACACATTTTCAGCTCTGATCTCCAGCATCTGCAGTCCTCACTTTCTCCTCCGAGATGATGGGAGAGTTTGGGAAATGGGAAAACCAGCTTATACAGTAAGAGGATATGACAGCATTGCAGGGAAGGTATGTGGATAATAATAGCCGGAGTAGGACAGGAAGGGTGAAAAACCTTGGTGCTGGAAAAGTACAGCCAGTCAGGCAGCATCAGAGGAGCAGGAGAATTGACGTTTCGAGCATGAGCTCTTCATCAGGAATGAATGAAGAGGTCGTGTTTGAAACATCGACTGTGCTGCTCCTTGAATGCTGCCTGACTGGCTGTGCTTTTCCAGCGGCACACTGTTCGATTCTGATCTCCAGCATCTGCAGTCCTCACTTTCACAGAGTATTCAAACATAATATAATAAAACAGTCAATGGGAGAAAACAATGGTAAAAAGGCAAAATTAAATGTCTGTTCACTTGAATATAGCATGTGGAATGAAATTAATAAATGGCACAAATATGAGTGCATGGATATGATCTGATAGCTGTCACAGAGATGTGATTACAAAGAGGTCAAGGCTGGAAATCAAATACTTTGGTGTGAGACTTCTTTAAAAGACAGGCAGGTGGGAATAAGAACAATAGCAAGAAATTGTCTCAGTTGGAAAATGTAGAATACGTATGGGTGGAGTTAAGAAATCACAAGGGGAGGATGACACTGGTGGGATCAGCCAGTAGATTCCCCCCCCACTCCTCCCATTTCCTAGAATAATATGTTGTGGATCCAACTAGCGATGGGGATGTTTTGGATGTGGTAATGTTTAATGAGGCAGGATTCATAGATTACCTGAGTAAACAATCCGCTAGAAAATGGTGGCCATAACATGGTAGAATTTGAGGGAGAAATGTGGATCAGAAATAAGTGTGCTCATCTTAAATAAGGGTACTCACAAAGGAATGAGGGCAGAGATTGCTGAAGTGAACTGGGAAACATTTAGCAACAAAGAGGAACAAAATCAGACTTTGAAGAAAATAGTTTGTGATTCTCAAAAACATTGGTATTGTTAAATAAGGGAGTACAGTGTACTAAATTCCACCCCATGGTTTCTTGGTTCTCTCCAATTTAAAAATACACACTTTTCTTCCCACTGTAGATGCCATCTCCAGAGCTTCTGAAAGAAGATCTCTCCTTTCAGACCAAATCATAATATCCCAGTGAGACAAGAGTGTAATAAGGCTCTCCAATCATCATTAATGTCCCTAGGCCCTGACCTCCTGCACTATCACCAGCCCAATGTTTCCACATAGTATTTGACAACAAGACTTAATTCAGCTTGAGAAATAACAATGGGCCAAATTTCAGTTGTCAAAGGTATCAAATTTTGTCCTTTGGACATTTTGAGGTGAAATCTCACTTCAGAGAGGCAGGTTTGAACTCAAACTTGGGGGTGGGAGCAAATTCTGAGAAGAGCACAATGATTTGACTCACAAATGTGTCCTGCCAGGGGGGGTATGTGGTGGCACTGGCTACCAACCAGCCTTGCTGGGGAGAAAATCTGCAGGACTCAAGGGAGTGATTGGAGTTGAGAAGTTATCACGATCTTCTGGACATCACAGAGACACCCCTCCTGAAGTCAAGATCCAGCAGATATCTTGAAACAGCCTTGCAGAGAGCAGCAGGCTAGAAGCCAAATTTTCCCCCTTTTAACTTCCACTTCCAGATGGACAAATCATCTGCCTGGCAGTTTTGTGAGGTTCTCTGGAGAACTGACAACCAATGGGTAAAAAGTGTACATTCATCGACTTTGATTTCGATAGAACTCGACTCTATTCTGCATTGGCTGGCTATTTGAAAATGCTAGGTGTATTATCAAGGAAATTGACACACATTAACTCCAGTTTCACTTTTCCAGCAACACATTTTTAGCTCTGATCTCCAGCATCTGCAGTCCTCACGTTCTCCTCTAGTGTCAGTAAGGCTCATTCATGCCATTTTCAGTCAAATAGATGCCTTGGTGCCTGATGAATGACAATCATTTCCGCCTCATCCCTCGAGTTCAATTCTTCTGTATATAATTGGAGCACAGATGTAATGAATTCAGGAACAGAGTGATCCTGGCACAGCCCAAACTGAGTGTCAGCGAGCAGGCTATTGTTAAATAAATGCTACTTGACAATGCAGTCCATGGCTGCTTCCAACACTTCGATTGAGAGTTGACTGATAAAGTTATCAGATCTCTGTCCTCCCTTTGGTGGACAGGACATATCTGGGCCATTCTCCCATGTTGGGTAGTTACCAGCGTTGAAGCTGTATTTGAACAGCTTGGCTAAAGGCAATGTATAGCATACATATCATCCAGTGTTCCAGCTTAACAGATTGACACCCAATTTTCAACTATATCTGGCACTGGTCCTGGTACATTCTCTTGTACTCGTCTTTGAATTGTGGTGATGGAAAACTGAATGAAAATAAAGCAGCGATAACGCTTCCTGAGTAGTAAAGCTGTGGCAGGTAATCAGATAGATGTGGAGGCAAGTATGATGGAAAGTACAAACAGGAAAGTTGAGAGTATTGTAACAATATAGTCTCTATGAAGTTAAAAATCACACAACACCAGGTTATAATCCAACAGGTTTATTTGGAAGTACTAGCTTCCAGAGCACTGCTCCCTCATCAGATAGCTAGTGGTACAGGATCATTCAAGAATTTATAGCAAAAGATCATAGTGTCATACAACTGATGTGATATATTGAACAAATCTAGACTGTTGTTAAGTCTTTTATCTTTTAGAATGGGTTGCAGGTATCAATTCATTAATATGTAAATCCCAGAATTTCTTTCAAGTCACATTCTCGAGATAACTTAAGGTTTTTTAAAAAAATGTGGCAGCTCAGAAATGCATTAAAAGTGAGGTTAGAGTCTGTCTATATTCCAATGTTTAGTCAGACTGGTTCTATTTCCAAGTAGGACTTTATAACATGTCAAATGGATTGACTACATTGACTAGGCGAAAGTGAGAACTGCAGGTGCTGGAAATCAGAGTCTAGATTAGGGTGGTGCTGGAAAAGCACAACAGGTCAGGCAGCATCCGAGGGGCAGGAAAATCGACATTTCGGGCAAAAGCACTTCATCAGGATTTCTGTGCTTTTCCAGCACCACTCTAATCTAGACACTGCCTACAATTATTATCTACAGATTGTGTGCTTTTTAAACAAATAGAATGTATCTGCAAATGCAAATTCACCCCATTGACTTGTGTGTGTGCACGTGAGGAAGGGAGAGAGAGTGTGTGAAAGCGTGCTTGGTAGAGTAGGTGCATGAGTGTGACGAAGTATAAGCCTGAGCGGGTGTACATATGGGTAAGAGAGTGTGTGTGTGTGTGCGTGTGTATAGTGTAGTGGGGTCACCTGTAGTGTGACATGAACCCGCAGTCCCGATTTAAATCCATCCTCATGAGTACCTAACTTGGCTATCAGCCTCTGCTCAGCCACTCTGCATTGTTGCATATTCTAATCAGCGGTCAGGGACATTTCGGCCTCGGATTTTTGGGTGACCATCCTCCAAAGCGGACTTCGGGATACGCAACAACGCAGAGTGGCTGTGCAAAGGCTGATAGCTAAGTTTGGTACATATGAGGATGTACTTAATTAGGACCTTCGGTTCATGTCACACCACAGGTGACCCCACTACACTACACACTCCCTCACACACAAGCACACATATACACATACCCTGTCTCATACACACGTACAGTCTCTCTCTCACATACATCACTCACACGCTCACCCACATGCACACCCTCTCACAGGCCTTATACTCCATCAGATACTTGCGCACACACTCTCTCACTTCCCTCACTCACCTCCCTCCCTCCATCACTCCCCTCACCTCCCTCCCCTTCCCACTCCCCTCCCTCCGTCCCACCTCCCTCCCCATCCCACCTCCCTCCCCTTCCCACCTCCCTCCCCTTCCCACTCCCCTCCCTCCATCCCACCTCCCTCCCCTTCTCACTCCCCTTCACCTTCCTCCATCCCACCTCCCTCCCACTCCCCTCCCTCCATCCCACCTCCCTCCCCTTCTCACTCCCCTTCCCCTTCCTCCATCCCACCTCCCTCCCACTCCCCTCCCTCCATCCCATCTCCCTCCCCTTCCCACTCCCCTTCCTCCATTCCCATCTCCCTCCCCTTTCCACTCCCCTTCCATCTACCTCCTCTCCCTCCCATCCCCACTCCCCTGCCTCCTCTCCCCCGTCTCCCTCACCTCCCTCCCTCACACACACAAATAAGTCTATGGGGTGAATTTGCATTTGCAAAATTGTATTTACAGATACATTCTGTTCTGTTCAGAAAGCGCACAATCTGCGGGCAGTCAATGTGATGTTTTTTAAATTCCTACTTTGGAACTAGAACCAGTCTGACTCAAGATTGGGGTACAGATTCTAACCTCTCACCTTTAATGCATTGTCTGAGTTGAGATGGTCACCTTTTTTATGTATAAAACCTTTAAGTTATCGCAGGAATGTGACTTGAAAGAAGTTCTGGGATTTACATATTAATGAATCATTACCTGCAACTCATTCTAAAAGATGAAAGACTTTAACAGCAATCTAGGTTTGTTCAATGTGTCTTATGATCCTGCTCCACTAGCTACCTGATGAAGGAGCAGCGTTCCAAATGCTAGTGCTTCCAAATAAACCTGTTGTGTGATTTTTAACTTTGTACACCCCAGTCCAACACCAGCATCTCCACGTCACATCTCTTTGATGTCATAAAATGTCTGAAGGGAAACAAAATTCCAAAGGAGGAGGAGTAGACAGATGTTGAGATTTAAGTAAGGAATTAGGCATTCAGCTGAAGGTTTGGTCGCCGGTAGGGATTAAAATTGGGGCGATGTGAGAAAACAGAAATGGAAGAGTGTGGATATCGAGGCATTACTGATTCAGCTGTGCTGAATGCTTGGTACACTTTAGGATACAGTGGGGTTCTAACTTTGTGAGGTGAAAAGGTAGGTGAAAACTGTTGGGTTGCTTAATCCTTGGCTACTAAACACATCCATTCTCTTATATGTTGCACCTCTTGTTGCTATTACATTTGTTTGCAATTTCACTTAGCTATGTCAATTTCATGGACGTTTTACCCTTGTGTGCTGTTATCACCTTTCTCTTATATTCATGTTTTTAATTTTGATGTAAGGTCTACATTTAGAACATTAGCTAATTATTTCACAAGCTAACGGGTTTGCTGTATATGTGCACATTCTTTGTTGTTAAAATTTCTAATGATTTATTTATTCCAAATTGGTATACTGATATAAACATACTTAAATCACTAATCATAAAGGTTTTTAGCCTATGTATTCATTTATAATTGCAGTCAAAAACTTGCCAATATAAATTAGCTCATTCAGACATAAGTAGTTTTTTTTAAAAAAGTAATGTTTACAAGTTGGATATTAATTTCACTGTAGTATATAAAACTGAGATTTGAAACTTGAGATCACAAATGTAATAGAACAATAGCAATTATAAAACAAATACCTTAAAATGTAAAACAGATTATGAGATGTACATATTTATATTTTGTCAAATCATTCTGAAATATTGATCACATTGTGTGTTTTAGGCTTATTACTGTGCCTTTACCTATGAGTTCAAGGATGTTTTTGTTACACTGGCTTCTCCCAGTTTATTTCCTATTTGCTGTGGGATATGACATCTATCAAACTTTAGCATATGGTTGGCATCATTCATATTCACTGCCAGGTAATGGTACAGCCTGACGTTATACATTTGTTTCACCATAAGACTTAATGAAGCTTGATTAGTAAGATTTTGAAAGAAAAATGGTTGGGTGGATTTTACTGTAGCTATATTTTGTCAAATTCTTATTTATTCTGTTAACAATAACAGTATATGAAATAATTGTGTACTCTTTACAACTAAGCATATACATTTATTGTTGCCTCAACAATGTAACTCTGCAGTTCCCATGTAATACTTGACTGTTACAATTCATTGTATCCCAGAGTGGGTTAATAACAGACTGTGTGTATTTTATGGATAAGTATTACAACATCACTACTGTTATTTGCATTAATTTATTTCTAGTTGTCCAGAGATAATAGAAAATAAATTTTGTACCAAATTTCATCTCAAAAAGCTTATTGTATTCTTAAAAACCTTGTGCAGTATACAAAAGTGAAATTGCTATTAAAGAATTTTACATCAATGCCTTATACCCATTGCCACATAACAATCACTGAGACTTGTTCAGGTTACAACTTGGACAACTTGCTGACGCTGTGAAAGCAGAGGTGTACATGGGAGAGGCGCTGTTTTATGAGTACCAAACTAAAGTGCATTCATTCATTGTGTCAAACTGCATTAATCCTTGATTAGGTTATATCTGCATATTGTATCTACTGCCAAGATGATGCTGAGACAAGAAAATCTGAAACACATGAATAAGAGTAGATCAAAAGATGCTTTAGAGAACTGTTGATGAGCATATGATTTTGATGAAGCAAAGTGGAAAAATTATTAGCATGGGTGGACAAGCCTGTAACTGGAGGACATCCAATTTAGTATCACCACCAAAAGAACAAGAGTGATTAAGTAATTTGATGGTATCTCAATATGCAATGCCTACCAAAATGGTTGAGGAAGCAGAATCCATTATCAAATGGAATTAACAATTATTTGAAAAGCAAACATTTACAAATAGTACAGGGAATTTGTGACTACATAGTGGCTTTTCTCAGTTATCCATCACAGCTGTGACAGACCAGCTGCACATGCTGCAAAATTCCATTTTTACTTGGGCACAACTTTGCATCAACTAAACTGTCAAATCCATTTGCTTGATATTTAAGCCAAATTTAAATCAATGAGAACTTAACTTCATCTTTAAGAATATACTTAATTCACACCTCATGATTTGAAATAAAGAGAGTGTTTATTTTTTATTCATTTTGTGGGATGTGCACATCATCAGCTGGCTAGTATTTATCACCCATCCTAGTTTCCTTTTGAGGAGGTGGTGGTGAGCTGTCATCCTTGAACAGCTGCAGACCATCTGCTGTGGGTTGACCCACAATGCCATTCGGGAGGGAATTCCAGGATTTTGACCCAGCAACAGTGAAGGAACAGCAATTTACTTTCAAGTGAGGACGGTGAGTAGCTTAGAGGGGAACTTGAAGGTGATGTTGCAACTATATATCTGCTGCCCTTATCCTTCCAGATGGAAGTGATCGTGAGTTTTGAAGGTGCTATCTGATAACCTTTGAATTTCTGCAGTGCATCTTGTAGATAGTACACATTGGTGGTGGAGGGGCTGGATGGTGTCAAGCTTCTTGTGTTGATGGAGCTGCACCCATCCAGGCAAGTGGAGAGTATTCTATCAGACTCCTAACTTCTGTCTTGTAGATGGTGGACAGGCTTTGGGGAGTCAGGTGGTGAGTTACTCACTACGGCATTCCTAGCTTCCGACTGCTACACTGTTTTTGTGGCGACTCCAGTTCAGTTTCTGGTCAATGGTAACATCCAAGATGATGATAGTGGAGGATTCAGTGATGGTAACATCATTGGATGTCAAAGGAATGTGTTTAGTTTGTCTCTTTTATTGGTGATGGTCATAGCCTAGCACTTATGTGGCATGAATGTCCAGATCTTACTGCATTTAGTGCTTCAGTATCTGAGTTATTGCAAATGGTGCTGAACATTGTGCAATCATTGGCAAATAGACCCTTTTCTGACCTTATAATGGAGTGGAGGTCATTGATGATGCAGCTAAAGATGGTTGGGCCTATGACACTATCCTGAGAAACTCCTGCAAAGATGTTTTGATGCTGAAATGACCTTCAATAACCACAGCCATCTTCCTATGTGCCTGGTATGACTCCAACCACTTTACAGTTTGCCCCCAATACCCATTGATTCATTTTGCTTGGGCTCTTTGATGCTAAACTCAGTCAAATGCAGCATTGATGTCAAGGGCTGTCACGATTTGGAGGTACTGGTGTTGGACTGGGGTGTACAAAGTTAAAAATCACACAACACCAGGTTATAGTCCAACTGGTTTAATTGGAAGCACTAGCATCAGGTGATTGTGGAGGTCACAATTGTAAGGCACAGAATTTATAGCAGTTAGTGTGATGTAACTGAAATTATATATTGAAAAATACCTTGATTGTCTGTTGAGTCTTTCATCTGTTTGAATACCATGATAGTTTCACTTCTTTCATGTGTAAATCACAAAATCTTTTTTTAAAAGTTGCATTCTCAGCTTAGCTAGACAATATGTTGAAGGTGTTAGCCCCCTGTGTTCTCTGTCTATGCCATGATGTTTAGGTTGCTATCTCACTGTTTAGGATAGAATCAGAGTTTTACTTGAGTTCATGCAGTTTTTGAGCAAAGTACAATATAACTCTGCAAGTACAAATTCACCCCACAAAATATATATGTGGGTCTGTGTGTGTGTCTGTCTGGGTTGGGGGTTGTGAGTGAGAGAGAGTGTATAGTGTGTGGAGTGAGTGTAGAGTGTCTTAAGTCTGTGAGGGGGTGCATGTGGGAGTGTGCGCGCATGTCTGGGGTGGGGGGTTGCGAGTGTGTGTGTGTATATATATATATGTGTGCATGAGTGTATAGTGGTCTAAGTCTCTGAGAGGATGCCTCAGAGTGTGTGAATGTGTGTGTCTGTAAGGCTGTGTGTGAGTGTCCGTGTATATGTGTGGGTGTGTGTATAGTGCAATGGTGGTCACCTGTAATGTCACATGAACCCAAGTTTGAGGCCCTCCCTATGGGTACTGAACTTAGCTATCAGCCTCTGCTTGGCCACTTTTCTCTGCTGCCTGTCCTGAAGTCCACCTTGGAGGATGGTCACCCGAAGGTCCTAGGTCGAATGTCCTGGACCGCTGAAGTGTTCCCCAACTGGGAGGGAACTCTCCTGTCTGTTGATTGTTGTGCGGTGCCCATTCATCCGTTGTCGTAGCCTTTGCTCGCTTTCCCCAATGTACCATGCCTCAGGGCATCCTTGCCTGAACGTATAAGATAGTATCTTATAAGATAAACTCTTATCTCACTTTTTAGATTAGAATCAATCTAAACATCATGGCATAGACAGAGAACACGGGCTAACACCTTCAGCATATTGTCTAGCTATCACCATTGTTAACAAATAACCCGAGAATGCAACCTTTAAAAAAAGGTTTTGTGATTTACACATGAAATAAGTGAAACTATCACTGTATTCTAACAGATGAAAGGCTTAACAGACAATCAATTTTTCAATGTATAATTTCAGTTACATCACACTATAAATTTTTGCTATAAATTCTGTGTTACAATCGAGCCCTCCACTATCACCTGATGAAGGAACATTGCTCTGAAAGCTAGTATGCTTCCAATTAAACCTGTTGGACTATAACCTAGGGTTGTGATTTTTATCTTATACGTTGCAGGCAAGGATGCCCAGAGGCATGGTACATTGGGGAAACCAAGCAAAGACTACGACAACGGATGAATGGGCACCGCACAACAATCAACAGACAGGAGTGTTCCCTCCCAGTTGGGGAACACTTCAGCGGTCCAGGACATTTGACCTAGGACCTTCGGGTGACCATCCTCCAAGGTGGACTTCAGGACAGGCAGCAGCGAAAAGTGGCCAAGCAGAGGCTGATAGCTAAGTTCAGTACCCATAGGGAGGGCCTCAACCTTGGGTTCATGTGACATTACAGGTGACCACCATTGCATTGCACTGCACTGCACTACACACACACACACACACATTCGCACACTCCCACACACACACAACCCCCCACCCCACACATTCCCACATGCACCCCCTCACAGACTTATGACACTCTACACTCACTCCACACACTATACACTCTCTCTCTCACTCACAACCCCCAACCCAGACAGACACAAAGACCCACTTGCACACATATTTTGTGGGGTGAATTTGTACTTGCAGAGTTACATTGTACTTTGCTCAAAAACTGAATGAATTCATGTAAAACTCTGTTATCTCACTTTTTAGATTAGAATCAATCTAAACATCATGGCATAGACAGAGAACACAGGGGGTTAACACCCATTGTTACAGCTAAGCTGAGAATGCAACTTTTAAAAAAAGGTTTTGTGATTTACACATGAAAGAAGTGAAACTATCATGGTATTCGAACAGATGAAAGACTCAACAAACAATCAAGGTATTTTTCAATGTATAATTTCAGTTACATCACACTGTAAATTTTTGGTATAAATTCTGTGCCTTACAATTGTGACCTCAACAATCACCTGATGAAGGAGTGGCGCTCTGAAAGCTAGTGTGCTTCCAATTAAACCTGTTGGACTATAACCTGGTGTTGTGTGATTTTTAAGGGCTGTCACTCTCATCTCACCTCTGGAATTCAGCTCCTTTGTCCATGTTTGAACTAAGGCTGTAATGAGGTCAGGAGCTGAGAAGCCCTGACAGTACCCAGGTTATTGCTGAGCAGGTACTGCTTGTCAGCACTATTGATAATCCCTTCCATCATTTTACTGATGATCAAGGGTAGACTAATAGGTCAATAATTGGCTGAGTTTGTAACAATACTGAGCAGGATCAGAAACATTGTTGTTTAAAAATATCAGATGCTTAGATTTTAAAGAACTACTGATAAACTTGTGCTTATTTGTACAAGATCTAATTTATCTTTGTTTTGAAATTGCACTTATTGTTTGACTTTAAATATTAAAATGAATATCATTTTTAAATACTTGACTAAAAATGACAAACCAAATGAAACTGCAGAAAACATTAAATTATAGTGCTGATCTTTAACTCCTGGAGTCCAGGACAATCCAGATATTTCAACCATGTATATTTAACTGATACTCATCTTTTCAATGTACTTGAGTATTAATTTTGCATAGCTTTTGCATTAAGGGTCATATTTTAAAAAATCTTTTACATGACGCTTCAGGTCCTGCTTGCAAAACTGTTTTGCACCACATTACCATAATTAAAGAAAGTAAATTGAATAAGTTACAACATGGATCAACAATTCAACTGTTACCCACCGAATCATTAATAATTCTGCTGTACCTTACTGAATGCCATTTCTTGCAAAAATATGTATAGTATCCATTGGTCAGTTATATTAATGAAATAAAAATAAACAAGTTAATGCTGAATAATCATTGTCAGTTCATGATTGTTAAATCGTGCTATGGATGATACAGTTGGCTTTATTTATGCCAAACAAGTTTCAAGAATTATAAAGTATTTTTGTTTTTCTGAATTAACATTTTTAGAAAACCTTAAGGATTTGCCTTTTGAGGTTAACACACTGAATATTCAAATCAAGCAGTATTCTGTTAAGCAGCTACTATTTTCAAAATATTGATTAGGTATAGATCAGAATTTTACTGTTGTGGCAATTGATTTGTATGTTAAGGATATACTAATACTTGATATAATACCAAAAAAACCCATGTTGTTGAGCAGATGCTTCTTACATCCTTCAATCAGTATCTATCTTTAACTTTTGAAACAGTGATCACTCTCTACACAATCTGACAACAATCATCTGACAAAGGGATGCCACAATACTTTGTGGAATATCAGGAAGAAGCATTGCATATTCACTATCACTGAAGATGTTTTATAATGCATTTATCAAGGTATAAAATAGGGATAAAATAGTGAACAATGTTCCCTTGTATTTGAAAGAAAATATCAGTATGTTCTCCATGCATCCTTATTGAATGAGTTATTGTAATAGTAGGAAATGCAGAAAGATGGTTTTCCTTTATAGGGGAATTTAGGACCAGAAGGCTTAATTTTAGAATTACGGGTTGCATATTTAAGACAGAGGCAAGGAGAAATTTCTTCTGAGGTAGTGAATAAATGGAATTCTTTACTGCGGAATGCTATTAGGATTGGGTCATTAAGTATATTCAAGGCTGAGATGGATGGATTTTTCATCAAA
The DNA here is from genome assembly GCF_037043375.1 of Chiloscyllium plagiosum. Taxonomy (NCBI): domain Eukaryota; kingdom Metazoa; phylum Chordata; class Chondrichthyes; order Orectolobiformes; family Hemiscylliidae; genus Chiloscyllium; species Chiloscyllium plagiosum. The sequence continues at coordinate 49,634,345 of NW_028270151.1, read as the reverse complement.
AAGGGAATCAAGGGGTTTGGGGAAAAGGCAGAAAAGTGGACTTGAGGATTATCAACGATGATGTCTTGAGGTGAGAGAGCATGCAGTTAGTAATGCGGAGGGATTGTGAAGGAAGATATTGCATACAGCAGTGAGAGTAAAAGCATTAGCCTTGGTGGGAGGTGGGTGTAGTAGCAGAGATCCTATAGGTGTGAGGTAGTAGAGGGATGATGATAACACTTGCCTGACAGAATGAAGGTCACTCAGCATTTGTGGACCTTCTTGCTCAAATGCCTCCAGGTCACCTCACCTAAACTCCCATGGCCAACAGGTTCCACTGTAGGGTGGGCTGCCTCCACTTCAGTTGCAGGAGAAGGTATTACACTTACACATATTGGGAGAGAAAGACAAACAACTGCCTAGTAGAGCACATAATCGCTATGAGTGACATGTCCTTGTAAGAATGTTATTATATTTGTAAATATATGTTCACTTTGCATCATCAGCTGTGTGAATAAATGCGTGTCTAGCTGCAACTACAACATTGAAGGTACAAAGCCTTTGTTATCACTACACAAGGTTTAATGATCCAAGTGAGCAACTCCTGCACCATATGCATTTTATATGAACCTGGAAGGTGAGTGCTACTTTGGCAATGAGGCTCAATCTTTCCAGGCCACATCACAGCAATTACTGGCATTAATTCCTGATGATACATGATGCAGCCAAAGGAGTTTGGGGTTAGGGTTTGGTCTGCACAATGTAAATTAATGCAAACCAGTCATAACATGTAATGCTTATAAGGTGCCTCTCTCCTATACGGAGTGTGTGTGTCACGCTATTGCCCTTTAAAGGCCCTCCCTAATAGAATGAAACTCTTACTCAGCCCACTCAGTCCACTCTCATCACAATTTTCATCTCAATTGTGCACTTGTTACTTAAAGTACAAGGGAAGCAAAACTGCAGTCGGTCCTCATTCTCGTCTTTGGTGAAGCCCGACATTTCTGCATTCTCCACTTGGTAGCCCTGCCTTACTGCCTCGTCAGCCTTGAACTTTCCCACATTCTCACCCAACATACTTATCTAATTCATCAACCATCTACCGTATAACCCTATGCTCAGGCATATTCAGTGAATATACAGGATATAGCAGTGCACTGTCCACACCCGATCTTCCCCAACTCTCCCAAAGGAAACAGGATGCTGCTGATTATTGGTAACCATCTTTCCCTACATTACCCTTTTCCCTTCTATGTTCTAACAATATCTCCATTCACAACTCAAATGCACAATATCTTAGTCAACTCCCTTCAATCCGCACAATTAAGTTCCCCCGTTTCCCTTCCACAGCAGTGGCTCTCAATAACCCATCCAACACTCCCAGTAATTTATTTTATTTTTCAGGGAGCAGACCTCTGACTTCCAGTTTCAAATAAACATTGATGGAGTACACAGACCTCAATGTTGAAAATGTGTTGCTGGAAAAGCGCAGCAGGTCAGGCAGCATCCAAGGAACAGGAGAATCTACGTTTCGGGCATAAGCCCTTTTCCAGCAACACATTTTCAGCTCTGATCTCCAGCATCTGCAGTCCTCACTTTCTCCTCACAGACCTCAATGTGTCAGCATACTAATCAGTGTGCACAGAACCTCTGAGCAGCAGGTATGGCCCTGAAGCTTGGAGGAAACATTGGCCTCATCCCTTGACCTTTAGTAGATGGTCCCTCAAAGCTGATCCTGGCCACCCCTTTGAGTAGCTTAGACAGACAGCCCCAAACAACAGTCACCAAACCTGACTGATCTTGATACAGTTCCCACATTGACTTACTGAAACTCCCTGGATTGGCTAGATTGGACCGATAGGGCTGACCATAGCCCAGTATCCAGACTATAGAGGTAGAGAACCCAGAGTGTGACCAGCCCCCACACTGTTATCAGAAGCTGAACTTGATTTACCTTGGGTTCTCCTGTCTGAAGGGTGTCTCCCTTTATTGAAGACTACTACTCTTAGACTTTGCGACACGGTTATGTGCTTGAAGGACCAGCAGTGCGTTGGAACATCCGTGGACAGCGCAAGGTGCAGCATAGTAATATAACACCCAGCTCCTTGACTGCTGCCTGGCTTTGTGTATACAGAAGAACTGTCAGCATTTAAACTCAGCTGAAGGTACACAGCCTTGTTGAATTCAACCCTGCTCAATACACTGGCAATGTTGCAAAGATGTAATGAAAGGTGCTTCACAATGAACAACATTGGAGTTCAAGATCATACTGAATGGACCAGAGATGTATGATGATTCAATGAGACTGGTACGTGACATATGCCAATGTTTGTGAATGTGGAATGCATGTGGCTATTGTCCATGGAGTGTGTCCTGAAGGTCTTAAGGAGCAATGACAAGCTGGAGTTAGCAGGTAATCAGTTTGACTTTCATGTTGGGAATTCTTGGTATCTAGTTTCTATTCAGCAGGTGGGAGAATAGGAAACTACTTATTAATCTCACCTCATTAATATGCAATGGAAGGCATGGGCGTGCAATGTGCAACACTGCAGTTCAAAGCCATACTGAATGGACCATAACGCTGGTAATGAAATGTTAATGATTGCAAATATTCCTCTTCCTGTGAGAATCTTAACTTGCCATTTAACATTTGGTTGGAAATTAGGACTTTCAAATCTTGATATTGACAAGCTCCTCAATGGACATCCTCACCCATTTTATCAAGATTTTCACCATGACCTATGGTGACCCTCAGGTTAAAGCATCACCAGTCATCTCTCTCCAATGAGACACAGCCCTAGGTCAGGTGAGATAGCAACTTTATCTTTTACTATCCAGAAATAATAATCTCTGCACATTGTGAGATTACTTTTTTTTCTGAAATGCAGCTAATGGTTTCTTGAAAGACTGCAGTGGGACTTGTTTGCTACCACCTCACAATATTCCAGGTGAGGAGAGTAGCAGATGTTTATAGTTTTCATATTGAATTCCTAAAAGTTGCTGTAGGTTGGGCATTTCAGAGAAATGAACAAAAACAAAGAGGAAATATGGTTTGCTTCAGTAAAAGCAGCTCCCTTTGAAGCTGCCTAATTGAAATTGCTGGAAGATAGCAGTGCTCAATCATCCAAAGAACAGTTGTCACCACAACCCCCAAAAAAGTGAGGACTCGTTGTAATCTTCTGAAATCTCATTGATGTAACTCTTGTTGAGACTTGTTGGCAAAAATCCAGGAAGACTGGATTTGACAAGGACTTCTGCCACCGGTAAGCACAAGATATCATGAGAACAGCGTCACTTATCTCACAGGCTAAATGCCAAAATGATAGCCATGAACTCCTGACGTGCAACTTCCAGCAAGCCCAAGCAGTTCCGCAGTCTTACCAACCTTGGCTGCTTATTTAAGGTATGATGTCCAGAAGTTTTGAAAAAAGTGTCCCAGTGTCTTTTCAGCGACTTTTAAAAGGAACCAAATCTAAGTATCTCCTTAGTAGTTAAAATGAATACATTTTTAGAACCCTTTAGACATAATACCTCAAATATTAATAATCGATCTGTCTTCACAACAATAGCAATAGTAAAAAGGGGATCCGTTTTAGATATCTATGCAGATGAATCCTTTAGGGTTATAAGAAAGTAGAAATGTCATTGCTTATCAGGGAATTGCTGTAATAAACTGGTTATGGTTTCCAACATACATTCAATTACAAATAAAGAAGAAAACATTAAAGGTCTTCCAGGGACTCATGCAGTGCACTAAGTGTCTCAAACGGAGTCCCGCCCGTCCCAGCAATGTACCATTACATCGGATCAAACATATTTTTAAAAAGGTCTTCAAGAAACAAAGTGATCCTTGATGAAATTTGAAGTGTAATTGAATGTTGGTGGACATGTCTAAAAACAAGACATTTACATAAATAATTATTTTAAAGAATTCCTATAATCAACAGTGAAACAAAGAAGTCAAAAGATGAGTAAAAATATTAAAGACCATGATTAACATTCATCTAAAATTTGTACAAAATTTGAGTTGCTTTAGAGTAATACAAATAATGTCTTACTGAGATTTTGAAAATCTAATTTTTTTAGATTTAATTACTTGCTCAAATAAATCCATAAGATATTCTATAATGGGAGAATATGGCTAATGGAATTAACTGAAAATTGACAACAATGTGATAAATGGTTAAGATGCTGATGCCCTTATGGGTGAAGTTGGAATGGAGGGCAGTAAATACTTAATATTTCTCACGAAGACATGGTGAAATCCTCTACTTTTAATACTTTTTCCAGTACCTCAATTTTTTTTATCTTGAAGGACTATATAGTAAAGTTATTTAAGAATAGTGAGTGAACAATGGAGTTTGTTGGCAAAAATGCAAACATATCAGCTGTACTTGTATTGTAAATGACAACTTACAGTAAAATAATTCATTTAGCCTTAGACGACTGTCAATAATATCGGAAACCGTTTGGATGTATCTTGACAGAAACGCAGCCATTTATAATTACTAAGTCTTAGATCTGAATAGCAAGACAACATAAAATTACAAAGACAAATTCTGATAGGATTTGGAAACTTTTCAAGAATGGTACGCTGGCAGTTTTCAACAAAATATAATTATACTGCATATGCTTCTGAAGTCATATTGGACTCAATGTTAACTCTTACTCTCACCATAGATGCTGCCAGACCTGCTCTTTCTCTAAGCAACAAATATGATATCTAAAATCTCAATTAAGGTAATTAATTATGAGTCAAGGCAGATTACACTACAAGTCAGTAAGGCAACTTTCTGATGCAACCATGAGCTCCCTATAAAATAGTTATTGTCTTCCCATTAACTGGCAGTAAATCATTGGTTACTGCAAAGATGAATCATTCCCAAAGTTGAAACATCGCTTGTATTAAGAAGGGTATTTTGTGCGGTTTTTTTAAATGAAGAGACATAGGTCTGCTCAAAGCCAATAGAGGAAACAGCTTGAGGCCTTGGTTTTTTTTTAAAAAAAAATTCAAACAATAGAAGCAGCCTGAATGGGTGAAGTCAAAGTCCCACGGAACCAGGACTTTTGCTTTCTGCTGGTGCTGGAATCTTGAAGTGGGACATGGAACTTCTTGTTCCTCTCTGTTACAGCTAAAAACTGGGATTCTCTTCCTGCTGCTAGAATTGAATGCAAGTCAACCTATTTTACTGTATCTGCCTTTGCCAAGGGTGTGTTTATGGGATGTTACTCTATTTGAACTGTTTAAAAAATATATATTTACTACTACTAATATTAAAGATTTCAAGAGTTAGAGTTAAGCTAATTCGTTTATTTTGTCAATTTTTACACAATGTAAAACACACCTTGTATTTTAACTATAATATTGAGTAGTTTGACTAATCGTAAGATCGATGAAGGTAGCATGGTATACATCGTTTGCTTGAACTTTAGTCAAATCTTTGATAAGGTTCCGCATGGTAAACTGATTAATAAAGATAGATCACATGAGATTCAGGGCGAACTTGCCAACTGGATACAAAATTTTCTTAAAGGCAGGTGGCAGAGGGTGGTGGTGTAGGGATTTTTTCTGGACTGGAAGCCTGTGACCAGCAGTATACCAAAGGGATCAGTGCTGGGTCCACTTTTGTTAGTCATTTATTGAAATTATTTGGATGAGAATATAGGAGGTATGGTTAGTAAGTTTGCCGATGAAACCAAAATTGGTGGTATAATGGATAGTGAAAAGAGGTTATCTAAGATTACAAAGAGATCTTGATCAATTAGGTCAGTGGGCTGAAGAGTTGCAGATGGTATTTAGTTTGTATAAATGTGAGGTATTTTATTTTGGTAAAACAATCAAGGGCAGGACTTATTTGTACAATAATGGAAGAGTGTTGGGTAACGTTGTAGAACAGAGACACCCAGGGATTAAGATACAAAATTCTTTTGATCTTTGCATCACATAAAGAGCATGGTTAAAAAGGTGTTTAGCATGCTTGCCTTCATTGCTCAGACCTTCAAGTATAGGAATTGGGCCATCATGTTGAGGTTATACAGCATGTTGGGGAGGCCTTTTCTAGAGTATTGTATGCAGTTCAGGTCACCCTGTTATAGGAAGAATATTATTAAGCTGGTGGGTTCAGAAGAGATTTACAAGCATGTTGCTGAGAATGGACAATTTAAGTTATGAAAATAGGCTGGAACCTTCCTTCTTCACTGCAGTGTAGGAGGTTAAGGGATTTATAAAATCATATGGGGCAATAGATAAGGTGAATGGCAGGTGTCTTTTCTCAAGATTAGGAGGCATGTTCTTAAAGTGAGAGGAGAAAGATGTAAGAGAGACATGAGGGGCAACTTTTTTTTTATATATATACAGCGTGGTTTGTGTATGGAAAGAACCTCCAGAGAAAGTGGTATAAATGCTGGTACAGTTAGTGCTTAAAAGACATTTGGAGGGATATGGGCAGGTGCAGGCACATAGAACCAGTTTAGTTTGGGATTATGGTTGTCCTGGACTGGTTGGACCAAATGGTCTGTTTCTGTGTTGTATGATTCTGTGATTGCATCTTGAATGCAACACCTTACACTCACTCACCTTTAAAATAAGAAATAATTAAGGTCTATGCTATCTTCTTAACTTAGTGTTATGGACCAGCACAAATTCCCTCAAAATATTTTATGTACAGCTAAGTGCAACATGCAATATTTTGTGGCAAGCTTACACAATGTTAATTAAAACAATATTAATTTTGAGCAAAAGCAAGTTTTGTTAACTTCCAGCCAATTATTTCCACAGCATAACTGCTCTGAGGCCATAATACTCACCCAGTAATTTATTATTTAAATCACACAGGGTATGTTACATTTTCAGACTTAAATTAAAAAGATGCAAATTCCTCAATAGGCACACTGTTTAAAACATCAAACAGAAATCCTCCAACTGATCACATTTTCTCCTGGTTTAAGCTAACCACTCAAAATCTGAAAATAAATGCATTATATCTCAATATTGTGTAAATTAACTTGAGCCATTAATCCAAGCTAATACCATGTTCCCAAAATCTGCCACTATGCCAATAATGATTAATAGCAGACATTTGTTCACAGAATGCAGTCTTCGATAAATTGTTCGGTTAATTGTTATTACCTAGAATCCAAACCACATGAACCAAAAATATTGCTGGTTTGATTGTTGGTATATGATGATTTAACCAGATCAGCAGCTCAGGAGCATTCGCCTTTGCTAACATATGCACTAAGGATTGAAGAAATGGCTGGTATCCCTGCTACAAACTACACCTGCAAAGGCCGCGTGCAGAGAGTTTAGTTATGGCCAAAAACAGCTTGTAATACTCTCAAACTTGGTATAATTAATGGTAAATTGACAAGGTTGTAGGGAGTGTCAGGGGCCTGTGCAATCACTGGATGGAATATTGAACCTTACTCCAGTACTAATCAATATTCCCTGGTGTTGACTGTTCCTCATTTGGGACCTGCAGCATGAGCATGTGGTTGTACTGCTCGACTACTATCCTCACCTCCTCTTTACCATTGCTTAGGTACACCCTGAAGAAATGGACTTCAACCAATCTAAGATTGATTATTATTTAAACTAGCATTTTTTTTGGTTTGTCTACTTGGGAAGAAGCTATATTCCGGAGAGATTAGACATATTTTCAAGAAATGATTGATCCTCTAAACTTTTCTTCCCCCCAAAACAGATTACCTCAAGTCACCTCATTCAAATTGTAGTGCCTAATGACACAAACTCTGAAAAGCCTTTATAGGTAAAGAAGTTAACACCATCTAAACTGCATATTTTCACTGGGCTAAAAAAAATTGTGATTTTATGATTTCCAGGTCTTTACTGTTTATTTGGATTAGGGACTACAGGCAATGTCTACAGTAGGAGTACATCAGACAGCTCATGATCAATACCATCACGGCTGATCTTGGGCTTCAACTCCGCCTTGCTGTCTGTTCCCCATATCTTTAGATGTTCTTGGATTCAAACCATCTGTCTATCCCAACCTTACATAAAGTCAATCATGAAATGTCCACAACCATCTTGGGGAAGAAAAAATTCCCAACTTTTCTGAATGAAGAAACTTCTCATCTCAGTTCAACACAATCAGACCTTTATCCTTAGATTTTGTCTCATGTTCTGGACTCCCCAACCAATGGGAGCATGTGATTTTTCAATAAAGGGGCAAGTTAGGCACAAGAAAATATTGGCCCAATTAACACAGCCACTATTTCTGACAACTGCTCAATCCAGACACTAAAGTTCTGAACTTTTGCTGTACCACCCCAATCCATGTATATGTCATAGAGATGTACAGCATGGAAACAGACCCTTCAGTCCATGCCGACCAGATATCCCAATCTAGTCTAGTCCCACTTGCCAGCACCCAGCTCATATCTCTCCAAGCTCTTCCTATTCATATACCTATCCAGATGTCCTTAAATATGGAGGCCAAAACTGCACACAGTACTTTAGTTGTGGTCTCAACAAAGTCCTGAACAAATGTAGCAAGTCTTCATTATTCCTATATTCCAATCAGTTTGTAGTAAAGGGCAACATGTCACGTCTGTCTAAACTTTTGCTGGACTTGCGTGCAAATATTCTGGGTTCCTTATACAAGCACACACAATCTCTCTGAATATTAAACACTCCTAGATGATAACTCCAAAACCGTGAACCCCTGCATTCTAGGTATAATGTCAGAAAGCTCCCTTTTGATTACATCATTAAGGGGCTGGAAAGCCAGACATCATAACTTCAACACTTCATATTAAATTTTTCACAAATCAACCAATAAAGACTGTGCATGGCCTCAGTGAAGATTTACATATATATTTACATATATTCAAAAAATAATGCTGTATTCCTCAAAGGGCTAAGAGCAAAATTCATAGTTGATTTCTTTTACTCACTGCCTCTTTTAACATGCAAATGTTGATTTTAATTTTACCAACCAAAAGCCAAATAGACACAGCCCAGAAAGACAACAATAATGTAATATCAAAATATATTTTATTCTGGACCTCTTTCAGATCTGATGCAAATTATGGTTGTCAGATCAATACGATGCAAAGGGAAGCTGCAACAGAAGATGTTTCTTGGTGGTGAAAGTTTTAGGGTGAAGTGGTGGAGGAAGACTTGGGAAAGGGGTGGAAGGAAAATCATTAATGTAATGTGAAACCTAAATACATTATCAGGTGATATTTACATGGTCCAGGACAGTATGGTACATCAAAAATCAGTCTTTTTAACAGGTACAAATAAAAACAGAACGATAAAGAGTTCAAATAGTAGAAAAAAACTTTCATGGCCTGGTTTACAGGTTCACAATTTTTAAAATCTTAATTTGAGAGAACTGTAGAAATGATGCAGACATGTAAATCCACTGCTAAAGGAGTAGTGCTAGCCCCTGAAATCATTCTTGAACACTGAATGTATCTAACGCTGTATTCAACAATTTGAACACCTCACTTACTTTGAACTGTCAAGTTTCATTTGCAGCCCTTCCTAAAAGAGCATTTGCTATAGAACAAATGAGCAGTTTCATCAGCATATTCACTCAATATTGGTTTGAACAAGGGGTGGAGCTTTAAATTTTATAGCATTGAAATTCTTGTGAATTTGCTATGTGTTGTGTATGCAATATGTTTAGCTTTAGGTAGTTCCAACAATGACAATTTTGCTGATTGACAGATCCTAAAGACCTAGCAGATCTGAACAGGAATCTTCTCAGATCATTAAGGTACAGATTCCCTTACAAAAAATAATAAGAACAAACCTATGTTTGGAAGGAAAGTGCCACCATCATATAACATTTGACAGATGTAAAAATCAATTACAATAAATTCCCATCTTCAGGTGAGAGGTTCTAGTCAGACCCAAGTTTTGGATAGTCGCAAACCTTTAATCAAAATTGTCCTTACACCAGCAGTGTCAGAAACAACAAATAGAAAGCTACTTGCATCTGTTTTTTTTTAAATGCCTCTGGTCTCTTTACCACAGTATTAGTCAGCTCTCAAATGCTGTACCACTGATGTATCTATTTTTTTAAAGATTAACTGAAAAGGTTTTAACAGTTTGATTAAAAACCAGGCTAAGGATACTCCAAAGCATTAATTCTTTAGGTCAACATCAAATATAAGATGCTTTATGCATTATTTTTAATAGGAGGAGAATGTAAGGATTTTTAACTTAGACTTTGTATCGAAGGGCAGAACTCAAAAGAATGATAAAACCCAGTCTCATTCATTACCTTAGTAGAAAATAACAAAAGGCTGGGAAATAAGATATGGGCTTTCTTTTACATGTGGTAAAGCTGCCTAATCATTTATCTACATTTGACAAATAGCCCATAATAAGAGTCTAGGAGCCATTCCAACCTTTTGCTCGACTTCAGTGATGCAGAGACTGTGGATTATATATAGCAGCTATTTGATTACACCATGTTGCCTACGATCAGTTCCCAATATGATTAACAGATTTTTCTCCAAAGACCAAAAAAACTTTCATCTGTGCAGAGGTTGTCTTGGTCAAAAAAAAAAACCAGCCAGTCTTGCATTTTTATTGTTGGGAAAACAGATCAAGTTTGAAATAGTGAATTAAAGCTTTTGCAACAGGAAACTCATTTCATTGATCTGTTGCTGCATGGGACATGGGAAATAGAAGAATACCTTTGTTACTCTAAGATTTTATAACGCATTAAATCCAAGGATTTGAAACCTCAAACGTCTTTTCTTCGTGTGAAAAAGTTATTGAGTGTCTTGTAGCAGAAATATTTGTTTAACCACTTCATCTGAAGAAGGGTCCCCTGAGGTTTTAAAGCTCAGATATGCTATACTTTATAGAATATACTTTTATTCTAAAAAAACTATTGCAATTATACCACCTGCACTTTACTGAACAATACAGCAAGTGCAAGCATATTGGAGGGCTGAGCCAAGATGAACCCATGTGTAATACATGAGCACCAAGGAAAGAAAATAAAAGCAAAGTCAACCCTTACCTTAGCATTAACATAAAACATATGCCTGCATGATTTCTGCCCAATGGCAGAGGGAGGGGGAAGGGAGGTTTATCTCATTGCACTGGATAGGTTTTTAAAGACATTGCTTATTGGACTTGCGTCCTTAATACTGGAATCTTGCTATGAAAATTATGCTTTAGTTAGTTCTACCAAAGAATAAGTAGAATAACAGCAATAATTCTCTGTCCAGAAAAGTTATCTTTCAAAATTCTATAAGCTGCTCTATCAATAGTGCACAATCCAACCATATGCAAACTATGGTCTTAAAGCAATGGGATGCATCCCTGCATCGATTCTCTTTCTTTGTGCCCATTTGTTTAATTCTCATAAATCGGCAGAATCATGTCCCCATTAAGAAACTACTACATTTTAGCCACATCACCTGTAAACCACAACTTGTTACCTATGCCTGATGTACATTGAAACTAATTTTATATTGAATTTTGGAGCAGTTTAATCTTTCCCCACATATTGATTTGTGAGCCACAAAATGTACCAAAAAAATACCAAATACACTGTTATTTTGCTTATAGTATCCATAAAAAAGTTTTTTTCTAATTGTGTTAAGTGTCAGTAGGAAAAAACAAGATAAACAAGATACAGTCACTCTCCTACATCATGCAACTGTAAACTAAAGTGATAAAACAATGTTTAAAACAAGGGAACAAACTATTTGCTGCTGTTTTAAAGAAGCTGATATGTCTGCACACAGATCTGCTGAACTGCTGACAAGATAACTCATTCTACATAGACTCTGGACCAAAAAAATAAAAGATATTTTTGTCCTCTGATATTATCTTCCCATTTTGGTACACATATGGTCTCATGTCAAGTCTTTTTTTTCAAGTTGTTTTAAACCTTCAAGAAAAGTCAACTTTTCTTTGTGGGTGGAGCTTCCAGCATTAAGCAGTCAGGTTACTCTTCACATCAGGGCTCTGTTGTCCTGGGTTGCATTCTGACTTGATTTGGCTGTAGTGGACTGGCCATGGTTCAAGTGAGACTGTAGCAGTGCATGGGGCAGGGACAGTCATTTTGGCTATGTACACATTCATTGTCGGTCCATGGCTTCCAGCTAGCAACGCTATTTCCGCAGGTCTAACACACAAACCTTTAAGGAAAAATACAAAATATAAATTCATTACATATTCTGTATTAGATTTATATGCCTACTGAACGATTGGCAGAAGCACCCACCAAATACTTTGAATATCTTTGAATAAACGTGCAATCATTAATCTAAATAGCTTTGCAGAAGTTATTGACTGTTAATTGGAAATGATCATGTTGGCTTATAGTTGTGGAATTTTATTTGTCTCCTGGCTATAGGACTTGATTTGGAACATGGTAGCAAAGTTCAGTAAGTAATTTCAGACAGTAAAATTTCAGAATTGGTGAGGTTATGAAGGAAGTTAAACAGAAGGATAAGATTATATATTTGAGCCAGCAAGGATAGGCATGATGGTTCAATGTAGGATATGGATAACACTATTTGAAATGTGAATTAAAAGGTTGGAGGATGGAGACTGGTTAAGAAAGCTGGAATAGTAAAATCTGGTGCACATAATAGTATGAATGTGAATTTCAGTGACAATAAAGGCTGAATCAGGGATGGGGGAAGGTAAAAATGAAGTGAAATGAGGGAAACATTGCAACAGAATTTGGAAGCCTTAACTTGGAATTTAACAGGGCACCACGATTGTAAACGCTCTAGTTCAGCTTAGAACACTGATTAGAAAGAAGGACGAAGTTGATGAGAAGAAATTGCATTATGATGGTGCCAGCGACAGTGGTTTTGGTTTTTGTTGTTTAGCTACAGTATATTATGTCACAGCTAAGATATTGAACAAGATAGTATAACAGCATCGAGGGAAAGGAAAAGGATGAGCCAATTAATAAATCAATTTTAATGATGGAGGAAAGGTAGAATATCTTGGATGGATTCTTAAAGTATGGTAAAAGAATGACAATATTAAATGAGAGCTTTTAAGAGTAAATGCTCACAAAGTAGGATATGGTGCCAGAGTAGGGAAGGCAACAAATTGTGATTTAAGGGCCACCATGGGAGTTTCAACAGGGTATAGGTGATGATTATAACCAGCTGAGAAAACTTTTGTAGGTGCATGTTATTCCCACCCACAAGTCAATCTTCAATTAAAGCCAGGTTCGAGGATCTGAGCTACAGGGAGAGGCTGAACAGGCTGGGGCTGTTTTCCCTGGAGCGTCGGAGGCTGAGGTTATAGAGGTTTACAAAATTATGAGGGGCATGGTTAGGATAAATAGACAAAGTATTTTCTCTGGGATCGGGCATAGGTTTAGGGTGAGAGAGGAAAGATATAAAAGAGACCTAAGGGGCAACATTTTCACGCAGAGGGTAGTGCGTGTATGGAGGGAGTTGCTGGAGGATGTGGTGGAGGCTGGTACAATTGCAACATTTAAGAGGCATTTGGATGGATGGGAAGGGTTTGGAGGGATATGTGCCGGGTGCTGGCAGGTGGGACTAGATTGGGTTGGGATATCTGGTCGGCATGGACGGGTTGGACCGAAGGGTCTGTTTCCATGCTGTACATCTCTATGACTCTAATGCCACTGCACAATAAATTACAGATGATATGGATTTTTTTTCCCATAGCTGATGGCAAATTCTGCAAAGAAACTGTGTGATAACTGACCTCTGGCAGATTGAGTTAGCAAGCAGAAAGCTTACTGGGTGACGTTAAATCTCAGTAGATGTCTTAAGTGAGGTCATCATTGGAGGAAAAGAGGACTTTTTAAAATTCATTTGCAGGATGAAGGCATCTCCGGCTAGGCCAGCATTTATTGCACATCCCTAATTGCCCAGAGTCAATTGCATTATTGTGGGTTTGGAGTCACACGTAGGCCAGACCATTTAAGGATGGCAGTTTCTTTCCTTAAAGGGACACCACTGAACCAAACCTGTTTTCCCCAACAATAGATTCATGGTCATTCATTAGACTCTTAATTGCGCCATCTGCCATTGTGGAATTTGAACCCAGGTCCCCATAACAATACCTGGGCCTCCGGATTAACAGTCCTGTGATAATACCATCACCTGCCCTGAGGATATTGGGACTGCTGCTCTCATGAGACAAGTGCTTCAATGTCCTTTTTGGAGAATGCCAAGAACGGAAAAAATAGTACTAAAAAGAGTATATTCAAGGGAAATTGAAGCCTGAGGCAGGAGACTGGGACATGAAAGTGGCAGATAAAGTAACCAAGAAAGAGGAGGAGTGAAAGGTAATATGACCAGATGACAGCAAAGAGAGGAAACAGGTCAGACAAATCAAGGGACAAATCTAAAAGACAGGTACAATGGCTAGGAACCTCAAGATAAATGAGTGAAAAGAGGGATTATACAAGCATAAATTATAACAAATATAACCTGGAAACATGGTAAAAAGAGATCTTCTCCCTTAAATTATACTTGGTACCTTAATGTTATAATAAAATGTTACATCTAATAAGTCAAACAACATGGGATGCATCACCTCACCAAGTACTACGGCAAACCACAAAGACAGATTCAAGATGTTCTCTATTTTTATATGCAAAGTATGTCTCCAATTATGGGCGAATTGATCCCTAATTATTTATTGGGTAAGGTTTTGATTCCTTGACTGAACTAAATTCTTGACAAATTTCTGGGCAAAAGGTCCATGGTTCACCCCAATTCCCTAATGGCTTAAGAACTAAATTGTTATGGTACAGAAGGATGTACCATCTCTTCTGGATGCAGATCCATTTGCTTAAACATTTAAACTAACAGCAAAATGAAACACCTTAAAAAAAAAAGCATCAAACAAATGGAATCTCTTCCAGATTCAATGTTCTACATAGTTTTATCCCAACATATTGAATATTCAAAGACTTGGTTTATAAATTGTAAATGTACCATAATTAATCAAATTTGCCCAAATATGAAGCCTGTAATTAAGTAAACCAACATAAATCTAAAATTTCATTAGCATTTAACATTTAATATGAACTTCAATAATATAGTCAGTAGGTGGAGACACTACACAAAAAACTTCCACTGGAAACTGTACAACACACAAGATAGTAAAGAAGCTGTTTATTTCAGTGTCGTCAAATTCAGTATATATTACCTGTCAATTCATAATACTGAACTCAAATTTGATTTCCTATCCTTTCTGCACAGTGTATGCTAGTTAATTTATAACAGATGAAGACCAAATGCAGTTTTTACTGAGACATGCCAGAGGTAAGAGGAACATGGCACCTTAAAAGGTCCTTGTTTTTGAATAAATATTTGGAGGTATAGTTCATAAGTTTCCAAATGACACCAAAATTGGAGGTGTAGTGGACAGTGAAGAAGGTTACCTCAGATTACAATGGGATCGTGATTATATAGGCTAATGGGCTGAGGAGTGGTAGATGGAGTTTAATTTAGATAATGTGAGGGGCTGCACTTAGGAAAGGCAAATCAGAGCTGGACTTATACACCTAATGGTAAGGCCCTGGGGAGAGTCAAAAGAGACCTTGGAGTGCAGGTTCATAGTTCCTTGAAAGTGGAGTCACAGGTAGAGAGGATAGTGAAGAAGGCGTTTGGTATGCTTTCCTTTATTGGTCAGAGTATTGAGTATAGGGGTTGGGAGGTCATGTTGCGGCTGTACAGGACATTGTTTAGGCCACTGTTGGAATATTGCGTGCAATTCTGGTCTCCTTCCTATCGGAAGGATGTTGTGAAACCTGAAAGGGTTCAGGTAAGATTTACATGATGTTACCAGGGTTGGATGACTTGAGCTATAGGGAAAGGCTGAATAGGCTGGGGCTGTTTTCCCTGGAGCGTCGAAGGCTATGTGGCGACCTTATAAAAAGGGTTTAGAGGGATATGGGCCAAGTGCTGACAATCGGGACTAGTTTAGGTTAGGATATCTGTTCAGCATGGACAAGTTGGACTGAAGAGTTTGCTTTTGTGCCGTACATCTTTGACTAGAAACTAAGAATCAAAGAACATTTATGGTACAGAAAGCAGCCATTCAGTCTGCACTGGCTGAGTTAAACTAATCACTTAATCCAGAGACTTGAAGGTTTTCCTTTTATAATATGAGTTCAAGGTTACTGCCTCAAACACTAAACGGGGCAACAAATTCCAGCACCGATGATCCACTGGATAAAACAAAACTTTTCCTCATGTCTCTCTAATGCTTCTATCAATCAGCTTAAATCTGTACTCCTGTAACTGACCTCTCTGCTTAAGGAAACAGATCTCCCTTGACTAGTCTATGCAAGCCCCTCATTATTTTACACACCTTGATTAATTCATTCCTCAGGTTTGTTGGCTTGAAGAAGAAACCGCTAGACTATCCAATCTTTCCTCTTACTTACAATCTTCAACCTCTGGCAACGTTGTCATAAATCTCTGTATTCTCTCTAGAGAAATTATATTTTTGGTGTCCAAAACTGTATATAGTTTAGACTGTTTGAAATAATTCTGGAATGACATCACTGCTCTTGTAAATATCTGACCCAATGTTGAAAAGCATTCTGTAACCCACTTTTACTACCTCATCTACCACCTTCAGATAGCTGTGGATATGCACTCCAACAATTCAACTTTCTCTATTCCTCTCAATACCCTTCTGTTTATTTGTATTTCTTTGGTTTGTTTGTCCTCCTACAAATGCACTTGAACAGACTGAAATCCATTTGCCATAGTTCGGTCTACTCTACCAAACCACTGCCATCTTCGTGTAGTCAACAGCCAATCTCTTCACAATCTTCTCCCCAGCCAAATTTTCTATTTGTCTACAAATTTCTCAATTATGCCTCCCACATTTAAGTCTAAATCATTAAGATTTACCACAGGCAATAAGAGAACCAAAAACTAAGCCCTTTGGTACATTGCTGGAAACCACTTTCCATTTGCAAGAACATCAGTTGACCACTGTCCTTGGTTTCTTATTACACAGTCTATTTTAGAACAAATTCTTATACATGCCATTCTTAGCAGTGGGACCTTGTCAAATGCCTTACTAAGTCAACGTAGACAAAATCCTGTATTAGCCTCATCAATCCTCCTTGTTACTTCCTCAAAACATTTGAGATATAATCTTCCTTTAACATAACCACGTCGACTATTCCTGATCAATCTGTGGCGAGTAATAGTTAATCCTATCTCTCTATCTATTCCGATGATTTGTCAACGTCAGAATAACCATTCTATAATTATTTGGCCTTTTCCCCAAATCCTCACCTGTATCCAGTAAGAATTGGAAAACAATCCTCAGAGCATTTGCCATTTCCTACCTGGCTTCCTTTAACAACCTGGCTTACAATCCATCAGCCTACCTGATTTATCCACCTTTAAGGAAAGCAGACCCTCCAATACTTTACTTTTCATTATGCTTATTTTACATAATATTTTTCACTGTGTAGGCTAAATGAACATCAAATTAGGAAACAAAATATACATTCCATATACAGGTTGAGGAGCTATGTTAAACTGATGTAACTACTGGCAGAAGACCATAATTAATGTGAGATGTGTTTACATACACAGTACTATTATAACATGAAAATAAAAATTTATATTGGAATGCTTAATATATTACAAGACAAATAAATGAGTTATTGGTACAAAATCTTAGTGCCAACTGATACCCTTAAAAAAATAGGGAAAACGATCTCTACTTCTAATTTTGAAACATGTCTAATAGCATTTGAAAATGGGGCTAAATTAATTTTATAATATATATTCTAATTTAGTTAACCTTGAGTTCTGCTAATATAGACGCGTATCAATTGTAATACTTACTGAACCATCTGATGCACTTGCACCCACTTTATCCCCAGCTGCATTCCAGCACACTTCAAAGATGCCTCCTGTTCCCCTGTAGCTATGGACAAGAGCACCTGTCTGTAAACAAACCATTTTATTTCAATTATCAGAAATAAGACAAGTGTATCAAAAATTTGAATAACATGCAGTGACTGTCAAAGATTCCACATGGTGCACTGCATGTGTTTGCAGGAATCAATTCAACCATGCACTTGCATTGAAGTCAGACACAACCATTTCCTCTGTGATAATAAATACATAAGGGCAGTTATGTATACAGTAATATTGCTTTTTATGTTATAATCAGCCTTCCAATGCAATTCTATGTTCCATAATTCTAAACAAAGAATAAATCTGAGAAAAAGGGAATTTAACTAGTCTTCAATAGCTGACAGAACTTACCTGTGTGTTCCAGATGTGAACACATTTGTCAAAGGAGCCACTAGCCAAGTACCTGCCATCTGGGCTGAATGCTACACTGTATACAGGTTCCTGGTGTTTGGTCAAAGTATGGATGCAGATACCTCGGTCCACATCCCATAACCGTACAGTGGAATCAAATGAAGCACTGTAGGGAAAAAAACACTTAAGTCTAAGAGCAATTCTTCAACAGTCACACCAGCAGCACCCATAACATTGAAAATATGTTTTAGCGTCCCATAAATGGTAAAATATTGTTGCCATGCAAGGAAAGAAAATTACTTTTAAAAGTGTCTGACACTTTCAGAAGAAATAAAATATTTATTGTTCAATTGCACACAGGGATAATTATTTTGGGATGAGTCACCACAAATCAACCCATGCATGACTATATTGCAGACTTTAACAAGCAGCTGATGAAATTCAGACCAGAAACACTTTTTGATCTGTGTGCCAATCAAGAGCCATCAAATTAAGCTGCAAAACTCAGTGCCAGACCTCAGCGTGTATTCATTGTAACCCTGAATCATTCTAGGTTTTTAAACAATTCCACATGTTTTACATTAAGACTTTACGCCAGTTGCAATTTTGCCAGTATCAATAGTTGTAATGTGGTCAAAGTTCACTAAATATTAGTCTTTGATTGCTAGGAAACAGCAGTAATACCTAGTGCATACCAGAAACACACTGATTGATGTTTATTTAACCTATTAAGTGTATGATCTAAAACTGGTTATGTATATAAAAAAAAAGAGGCAAACAGATAAATGTCAACATTCTGCCTTCATTATGCGCTACTTAGTCACATTTAAAAAAGTTAGAAGCTTTCACGCAGATAGTCTGGGGCCTGGCATGCATGTGCTTTTAATTCCCATAATTCCCCGAGCCTCCTACATGTGAGCACCTTCCACCACTGTACAGAAAATATACTAATATACAGCTTGTGATTGAATACAAATTAGAAACATTGCAACTAAGAACACAACAGAGAGAAGGGAGTAGACCATAAGACTAATCGAGCCTTTCTGCCATTCAATAAAATTGTAGCTGAATGTTTACTTTATTTTCCTCCCCACTCTCACTATTCCTATATTTAACAATGGAGCATACAAATCTCTGGGGATGGGATGCAAGTTCCCAAGATTCAAAAGTGAAGCCATTTAATCCTAACTGACCTCAGTCTTAATTAATTGCCACTGTATCTTGAAGCTGGACTCCAGTATTTTAGATTTCCGTCAGTAGAACCAGCCTCTGAGTTTCTACACAGTCAAGCTCCTTTAGAATCCTTTATGCTTTAAAGCCTCTACAAAATCATCTTTGTTTCATTACTGTTAATGAAAGTTAAAGGCTTAGTGAATGCACACTGTAATGCTTGATACCTACTTGTGTTCTATCCTCTAAAAACTTTTAAGTTCCAGTTTGCTTGCTATTTTTCTCATATCCAACTGATTGGCAGCATTTGCTTGAGATGTAAGCACTTTATTTAATGCATCCTTCTTTAAAATATTTACTCACCTCTATCACCCTCCTTTATGAAACATTTTTATCTGGAACTGTAGTTCCTGAGCTAATAATTGGTGTGGCACAGGTTGAGGAGGGAGAGGAAAACTCCTATCGTAAAGTTTCATGTGAACAGATGGTGGTTGGTCATCCACAGCAGCAAAGTGCTTTGTCACCGTCCCCCAAACTCAGTGAGAAGCAAGTTTTGTCAAGTCACAGTGTAATAGCTAAAATGTTGTCCTACTGGCTGTCAACAATTTTTCTGGCTAGTTTGTCATGGTATATTTTGAGAACTGTAGGTCCTCAGGAACAGATCGAGAAATCCAATAAATAATTGAGACTATCTGACTGGTGCATTCTGTGGTATTTCCTGGTTAGTCAAAGGTAACTAAAAGAAATTAATTTCAAGGATTTGATTGCTTGGCTTTCTGATTGTTACTCATTTCTTATTTCACAGTTGGTTTACATATTGTCGTCTATTTTAGGTGCAACTTTAAAGCAGATACAACAGCAACATTTAAGAGGCATCTTGACAGTCACACGAGAAGGCAGGGAATAGCGGGATACGGACTGCAAACAGTTTTTAGTTTAGAAAGGCATATGTCAGCGCAGGCTTGATAGTCTGAAACGGTCTGTTCTTGTACTGCACTATTCTGTATTCTTTGCTTACTTGGGAAAATTAATTTCTTCTCCGTGTCACAATATGATATATTCTCAGATAGAATACTTTTGAAAGGAATAACAGATATACAGAGATTCAGGTCTTCTAATAATATAGAGAGATTCTTTCTTACCTTGCTAACATAAGATTGGCAGTTGGATTGTTAGTACCAGGTCCTGTAGGACTCCACTTAATAGTATAGATTTCCTTGTTGTGCGCTTGTAAATCATGAACACATGCATCTTGCTTCATACTCCAGATCTATGAGAAACATGATAAAAACCAAAGTAAGGAAATGAACTTGGCAACACCACTATGCTCATCTTAACAGGTACATTAAATAGACAAGATTGTAAAAGAGAAGATCTACGGAAAATAATATTTAACATACATTAACTAAGAAAAAAGGCCACTCTGCTCATCCTTCCCATAGCTAATGTATGATTTTTCCATTCATTACCTGAAAGAGGTGCTGAACCTTAAAGTTAAATTTCCACAATATATTTCTAAAAGCATTTACTTTGCCAACTTTGAATTAACCTTTGAAAGTTCCAGGATGCATTATCATGATCTCACTTATTCAAATGCACAGCCAGCTGAAGCTCACAAATGATCATGGTCTATATATGCTCCCACAATTTGGTATGAAAGCATTCTTTAATATATACAAATATTGTGGAACGTTGATGCATACAGCTCTCTTCAAGAATTGGAAATCACCTGTATAACACTGGCTGAAAAAATGTGCACCAACATAAGATCCAGTGAAACACAAATAGGGGAATAACCAAAAATAAGATCTCAAAGGAGGATTTAGGACATATTTGAAGGTAAAGAGGTAAGTTGCCAGGCAATGTAGTGCTGGGAGAAAAGGTATGGATTCTGAAAGATTTGCTTTTAATCGTGGCTCACAGGAAGCAGATTTTGGTATTAGGAAACCACAGGGTATCTGTAGGGACATTTGGCTAATAAAGATTGCTCAGGTAGAGTTGAACAAGACTATGAAAGAACTTAAAAAGGAATCAAAGATTTGCTAAGGACGTAGAAAGTCATTATGGTTAATAAGGAAATGGATAATGAAGATACTAGGAAAAGAACAGGCTAGAATTCTGAATTACTTAATCTGTGAAAGGAGTCAGGAGACAGCTTAAGAAATGAAGTAACAGGCATTACACTGACCAGGTAAGAGTGTCAGCAAACTATGCTTCAAAGGTGGAAGGAATTAACCTTGCAAAAATGCACTTCGAGAAAACATTTTAATTTGGGATTAAACAGGATCACTTGATTTAGCCTGAGGGAACAGCCTGGAATCTGAGCCAAAAAGAAAAAGTATTGCGATGGTACCTCAAAGAGGAACTTTGTTTTTGTTCGCGTTGATTTAAAGGAAATTGTGAACCATTCTGAGCCTGTTGTTAGACATATAACAGCAACACCTTAGAATCTACAGTAGAGGTTAAGAAGGGTTGAGCTGGCAATATCAATATGCAAATAGATGGCTAATGTATGGTTGCCAATGATATAGTCAAGGGTAAATAACAAATATGGGGGAAGCCAAGTATAAAGTCTAACTTCCATCCTTGTAATAGAACTGTGGGTGTTTCTATACCAGAAGAAGGACCAATTGAAGAAGGCAGCTCATCACTAACTTCTCAAGAGCAACAAAAGAATAATTTCATGCACTTGGGAAAATAAACTAACATAATGCATTTAATCATTGGGACAAAAGTGAAAAAGAAACAAAGTAGCAAGGTTATGGAAATAAACAAGCGAGTGTAAATAGTCTAATTTAACATCATTCATATCCACTATAATATGGGTACTAGGTCAGAACAGGATTCCTGCTGCTCATATGTATGCTTTCCCAACCAGAAACACATCCAGCTCATATAACTCTAAGATGTATGAAATTACAAAAAATCAAGATAAAGCTGGACACATAGGTCCTATTTCTTTAGCAGAATAGTGAATTACAAAGACATATAGATTTATAGTAATAGGGAGAATGGTCAGTGGGAAATTGAGAAGATTTAGAGGGGCACAGGAAGTCTGGAATTCATTACCTGAAAGAGTGGAGGAGGCAGAAATGCACACTACAAAGTACTTGAATATGCACTTCAAATGCCGTTACTAAAAAGGCTATAGGCCAAGAGCTAAATAGTGGGATCAGATTACATAGTCTAAGATTGGGCAATACAGATACTACTGGCGGAACGGTCTCAACCATAAATTTTCGTAATTCTTAATTATTTGTGAAATAATGACTGATACGATCAATGCCTGGAACTCATGTCCTGTACACAGAAATAAAAATAAAGATTTTAAATGTTTCAGGAACTTGATTTAAGCATTTTGAGCTTTGTCCTTTTACATTTGATTTCATTTGTTCATTTTTTTAAAAACCAGTTCTCCAATCACCCCTGTCACATCTACGAGACATATGCCATCATTAAAGATACCTGCAGTGGTTTGATTACTATACTAAATCTTCAATTTTTCCAGTTGTGACAGAACTTTTAATACAATATTTAATTCACAACAAATTAAATGCTGCAACAACAACAAAAAAAATGAAACATTAATTACCTTCAAGGTCATGTCATCAGAACAAGATGCAAGTAGATTCCCTGTTGGATCCCACTTGATTGCATTTACTTCATTCTGAAAATAGATCCCGATCATTAAAAATTAATAAGACATTCCTTTAATATCTGCAGCCAGAAGTTCTTGAAATTTAACATCAATGAAACAAGCTGAATATCTGTTTTCAACCACAGTACTGTCAGTACCAGGAACAGATTATTCAATTATAGTCAACAAGTGCTAATCAACATTAGCACAAAAGCACGGCATCAATCCTGAAGTATGTACAACATTCTAAAGTGATAATATATGACAGTAGTCTTAACTAATTAAACAGATCAATCAAAGCTGCAGTCAAAATTCAAAACTGAAGTCTAAACGTCTAAACTGAAAAGAGTGATTTACAGATTCATGCTAATAATTCTGTCAACCTACAGCACTGAGTGATTTGAAAATTGAGAAACTTAATAAATACAGTAAAATGTGTTTTATTGAACATTTCACAAATTGGAATGTGCCATCAACCAGCATCTCGGATTCTCCTGAACCTAATGCACACTTCAGTAACCAGGATACTTCCTCATGCTCCCTGGCACTCAAGTGCTAGCAGATAAGATTGCAATGATATTCTGATGTGAGCTGGCACCCAAGTACTCTTATAGAGTCATAGAATCATACAGCATGGAAACAGACCCTAGTCCACACCAATCATTCCCAAACTATTCCCACTTACCTGCATTTGGCCCATATCCCTCCAAACCTTTCCTATTCACATACTTATCCAAATGTCCTTAAAATGTTGTAACTGCATTCACCACTTCCTCCATCAGTTCACTCCACACGCTAACCTTTGCGTAAAAAGTTTCCCCTCGTGTCCCTTTTAAATCTTTCTTTACTCACTCTAAAAGTATATCCTCTAGTTTTGAACTCCCACACTCTAGGGAAAAAGCCCTTGTCATTCATCTCATTCTATGCCCCCCCCATGATATTATGTACTTCTATAAAGTCACCCTTCAACCTCCCACACTCCAGTGAAAAAGGTCCCAGTCTAACCAACTTATTTTTATAACTCAAACTCCATTCCAGGCAACATCCTGGTAAAACGTTTCAGATCCCTCTGCAGTTTCCTAGAACAGGGAGACCAGAATTATGCACAGTGCTGCAGAACAGGCCTCACCAATGTCCTGTACAACCTCAACATAATGGTCCAACTCTTTTACACAAAGGACAGAGTGATGATAGCAAGTGTGCAAAACAGTTTCACTATTGCCCTGTCTGCATATGACATGAATTTCAAAGAATTATGTACCTAAATCTCTACTACTCTAGGCCCTACCATTAACTGTATAAGTCCTGCCCTTGTTTGTTTTGCCAAAATGCAATACCTCGCATTTATCCAAATTAAACTCCATCTGCCACTCCTCAGCCCATTGACCCAACTGATCAAGATCTCAAAGTAATCTTGATAACCTTCTTCACTGTCCACTATACTACCAATTTTGGTGTCATCCACAAACTTATTAACCATCCCTCCTATATTCTCATTCAAATCATTTTTACAAACTACAAAAGCAGACACATTACCAATCCCTGCGGAACACCGCTGGTCACAGACCTCCGGTACAAGAAACAACCCTCCACCACCACCTTCTGTCTGCTACTGCAAGGTCAATTTTGTATCCAATTAGCAAGCTAACCCTGAATTGAAAGTGATCTAATTTTACTAATTAGTCTACCATGCTGAACCTTAGGGTGTTGCTAAAGCCCAAGTAAATAACATCTACTGCACTGCCCTCACAAATCTCTTTGTTACTTCCTCAAAACACTCAAATCAAGTTTGACAAACTTCCCTCACACAAAACCATGGTGACTAGCCCTAATCATTTCTTGCCTCTCCAAGTGTATGTAAATCCTGTCTTTCAGAATCACCGCCAACAACTTACCCACCACCAATGTCTCAGATTGATAGTTCCCAAGCTTTTCCTTACAGCCTTTCTTAAATAAAGGCATAACATTAGCCACCCTCCAAGTCCACCCATGGTTATAGATAATACAAATATTTCTGTTCGGGGCCCCAGAATTTCTTCCCCAACTTCCCAGAACACCCTGGGATACACGATCAGGTCCTGGAGATTTATCCACCTTTATGTTTTCTAAGACCTCCAGCACTTCCCTTCTGTAATGTGAACAGTTTTCAAAACATCAGTATTTATTTCAGAGTTCTCTCGTCTCCATTTCTTTCTCCACAGTAAAGATTGACTTGAAACATTCATTTAATATCTCTCCCATCTCCTCAAGTTCAAGGTAAAGATGAGCTTGTTGATCTTTATGGGGAACATATCTTATTGTACTCTTTGGATTATCCTAAACCTTATCTGCCAAGACTCTTTCATATCCTCCCTTGGCCTTTCTGATTTCCCCATTAAAAATGCCCCTATATAGTTTATACTCTTCAAGAGATTCATTTGATCCTAACTGTCTTTATCTAATTTGTTTTATTCTTGACTAGAACCTCAATATCTTTATTCTTCCATTGTTCCCTAATCTTACCAAGTTTATATTTCACTAACAGAAACATAACATCTCTGAACTCTCATTATTACATTTTTGAAAGTCTCCCACTTGTCAGTCATCCCTTTACCTGCGAACCATCTACTCCAATCAACTTTTGGAAGTCCTTGTCTCGTACCTTTAAAATTTGCCTTACTCCATTTAAGAACTTTTATGGAAGGCTTATCCTTTTACCCTTTTTTCTTTTCCATAACTATTTTAAAACTGATAGAATCATGATCTTGGGTAACATCTTGACACAATAGCAATACAGACATTGCGACAGACACTGTATGATACTCAAGAATGGAAATCTGGATGTCCCTTGTGGTCCTTGTTTTGATGGGACCTAGCCTTGTGTAACAGGCACTACTTTAATTTCTGCAGAATAGCAATATTCTACTCCCACACTGCAATTATGGAGACCCAGATAGGAACAGGGGTCACAGTGCAAAGAAGCTGTGCTGACATTACAACAGGGCTTGGGCATCTGGAAACCTACTGCAAAGTGTAAGAATAGGAAGAGTCGATGAAAGAATATAATGTTGGCTCATTCCTGATATATCATATCAAGGCGCACAAAAATCAATCCCTGGCTTTCTTGCTAGTTCTGAATTAAATAAAGCTGTTCAAAAGGCACCAGACATTACATGCCCCACATTGCAGCAGTTAGACTGTACTTTACATGCATGTTGTTGGCTGAAATATTAAGAGTGTATCCCTATCTCTAGAAAACACAAGAGTTGCAACAAAACTCAGTTGCAACTGTGGGCGGCACGGTGGCACAGTGGTTAGCACTGCTGCCTCACAGCACCAGAGACCCGGGTTCAATTCCCGCCTCAGGCTGTGTGGAGTTTCCACGTTCTCCCCGTATCTGCGTGGTTTCCTCCGGGTGCTCCGGTTTCCTCCCACAGTCCAAAGATGTGCAGGTCAGGTGAATTGGCCATGCTAAATTGCCCGTAGTGTTAGGTAAGGGGTAAATATAGGGGTATGGGTGGGTTGCGCTTCGGTGGATCAGTGTGGACTTGTTGGGCCGAAGGGCCTGTTTCTACACTGTAAGTAATCTAATCTAAAACTGAAGTGAACCATATTGTTAATGGAAGCTGAAATAATGGAGAGGTATCTGAATCTTCAAAATCTCAGAGACATCAAAAAGGATGGCTAATCTGTTCCAGTGCAATTACAATACTGGTACCTACCTGGCAATATGGGCAATTGACAAAATATGTCATTTGGACAAAACTCAGTTGCAAACCAACCTGCCTGACACCACACTAATCGAGCCCCTACCCTCACATCAGTCTATTCTTTGCTATCAGTAAAATGATGGAAGATACTGCTGAATGTACTATCAAATAGCACTTATACATCATCAATCTACTCATTGATGCACAATTTAAGTTCAGCCTTGGTCACTGGAAGTCAGTCATCTCAGCCACAGGGCATCACTGCCAATATTTCTCAGGGTGATGTCCTGGTACAAAACATCTTCGGTTGCTTCCTCAATAATCTTTCTTCAAGTATAAAGTCAAAAGCAGGTAAGTTTTACTATAATTGCACAATATTCAGGATTATTTGCAACTCCTCAGATGCTGACGCATGTTCATATGTAGCAAGATCTCGACCATACAGGTTTGGACTGACAAATGGGAAGTAACATTCTTGCTGCACAAGTGCCTGACCAATGATCATCTCCTACAAAAGGACCTAACCATCTCCTTGACGTTCATTAGCACCACCTTTGCTGAGTTTCCCATTGACATTATCCTGGGTGTTGCAATATCTGAACTGGACCCTCAGTCATATAAAGATGATGTCTAGAAGAGCAGGTTAGAATCATTGAATTCTGCAGCAAATAACTCCCATCGTGACTCCCCAAAGTCTGTTGTCTACCTGCTGGTCAGGAGTCAGGAAGATGAGGAATAATCTCTACTCATTGTACAAGTGCAATTCCAACAACATTTAAGCTCAACAGCATAAAGGACAAAATAATCTGCTTCACTGGTGCCCAATCCACCACAGTATGCATTCATACCTTCTCCCAGTGATGCACACTGACAGCAATGTGTACCATCTAAACGTACAGCAGAACACCTACGTTTCTGAGACATCTTCCGAACTTCAACCACCTGGAAGGGCGAATTCAAAACCAGGGGGCATATTTTAAAGGTGGGAGGAAAAAGATGCAAAAAGGGACCAGAGGGTGGTTTGTGTGTGGAATGAACTACCAGTGAAGATGCAGGTGCAGTTACAACATTTAGAAGACATTTGGGCAGGTACATTTAGAGGGAAATAGGCCAAACACAGTCAACCAGGGCTAGTCTGGCTTGGGAAACTTGACCAGCATCAACAGTTTGGAGTGAAGGGTCTGTGTCTGTGCTGTATGACTCTATGACGATGGGACCTTCAGGAAAGAAAGACCTGTAACTCTGCATAATAGCATGTTTGCACATTTTGCACTATTTTCTTCCTGCAAAATAGGCAACCTGATATCTGAAAATTACATAAGGAAGTCCCCAGAACTTGCACCATAGCCCAAACTACAAAACTGGATTAGCAGAATTGAAGGGTCCATTTCTATGCTCTATGACTCTAGACATAAACATTGTCAAACGAAATTAAGGACCCAATGCTTTGGCAGATCACAAACCCATCATCACTGAAGAAAACTGACGCAGACAATTTCAGTGAAGATGAGAAGTTAAGTTTGTCTCATGCTCTTGCCTATTTTGAGATTTTAATTAAAGATACTGCAAGGCAGACATGATATTCTTGCACGAGGTTACGCAATTCTCATTAGTTTCAATTTCCTGAATCCCCATTCACTTCTTATCTTCATTAGCTCTAACTGATCTTTCAGTGTGGTTTCTTGAGTTTCAGCAATTATTCAGTATTCTGCATCATTAGGCAGTTGCCCCAACATAATGAGCAGTAGCAAATTTTCAACTGTGATAATTTCCAAGCCCTAATCCTATATTCAACACAAAGACAAACAGCTTTCCGAAAGAGATCACTGGACAGCGAAGTATAAGAATGGGTCTCATTATTATTATCCAACCCCCTGCCCCAACTCTAGTCTGCAGCATTCCTTTCGTCACTTGGGCTAAGTTCAGTTACTTATTTGTGGATCAGAGTTGAACTCTAAAGCCTCCTGGTCTAAGTGGTCAATACCACATCATTTACACACTGTAACATGAAGAAAATAAAAAGGTCAATAATCAAAGCTGTCCAATTCTAGATAGTTATTACCGTGTGTCCCTGGAATGTCTTGATGGGCCTGTCTGCACCTAATTTACAGACATGGATGCACATGTCTGTGCTGCAAGAGGCAAATGTGTTATTATTTTGCCAGTCAACATCTAGTGCTGGAGCTGTAAATGCAAAGTAAAGAAGAGGAAAATATATAACTCTTGATAATTATTACATATTACAATACAAATACAAGTAAATTCTTGCATTTCAAAATGTTGAAATGGTTTTCAAAAGTACTACTTTAAAAAATTTGATTTGAAATGGAAAAGCATGGATGTTCATGATAATTCCAAGTAGTATTTAGAACAAATAAAACTACAGGGCTAGTGTAAATGGTGCAGTGTACTTAGCCAACTCCAATGTTAACAATCTTCAATTGCCCATTTTGTCAAATATTCAATTGTCCCACAAGAACAACATTAAGAAATTGTGGAAATGAGATACAGAAATAAAAGTACACATTAATGGTAACTTTCTGATATAAGCTGAAATTGGAAAGGTCTCAAACAGTTCAGAGTTATTCAAGGACAGAAAATTTCATCTAATTTCAAATTCAATAAACCTATCCGAAAATGTTTCCTCTGGTGGCCAAACAGGTATACCTCCCTAACAAGATGATGGGTTCCAAATAATTCTTAGTGATGATTACAATTCAAAATACAGTTGCCACTTCTACTATCATATTTTTGTTTTAAAGTCAAATTGCATCCAAAATTAAGACATTGACGTGTAGACAGTACAACCTCAATTATCCGAATGAGACGGGCGAAGAGTATTTTGTTCGGATAACTGATCTGATCGTAAATAAGCAGTAATTTATGATTGTCGGTTATCTGGCAATACACGCCATAATGTTGTTTAACTGATTACTGATCTGACATAAACAAATGGTAATTTTAGTGCTGGTTATCGAACATGCCTCGGTTATCTGGCAATGCATGCCATAATGCCATTTAACTGATAACTGAATGCTGAGTTGCCTAATGCTGTTTAGAAAGGGGACCTCGAGATCTTGTTTGGATCAACTAAAATTCGGATAATCGAGGTTGTACTGCATTGGGAAGCACAGCCACTTAATGTTAAATCTGACTGTTCTTTCAGAAACTGCTGCTCCTGATTTTGGTGATTACATGCATGTACTTATATTAAGTACATTATATCTCTCAGTTCATAATGGTCTATCAACCTAAGATTGGTAGATTTAATCTGGTTACAGCTAAGAATATTTATTTAAGTCTATGCTTTAATGTCCTTCAAAGGATTTACAGTGGACCACCATCTTGAATTCATTGAAGACCAATGCAAGTTTTGGCATATAGCAATTTTGGGGAACAACTAATTCAAAAATATTTCATTACAAATATATCATAGCTACAGGAATACTACACCAATTTCCCTTAATCTTGAAATTTAGTAAAATGTTGTATTTTAAATAAGAAATGGATTTACATTGTGCAATCTCATATGAAAATGGATGCAACTTGAAAACTGGGCACTAAAATAAATACTGAAGCTATTGCTGATGAAAATATCAGTTTGAGACATTTTTTAAAAATTTATTTCATTGCTGAAGTTTTTTTAGCAATTTACTTTCAATTAATAAACTTGAAATCATCTCAGAGTGGTAAGCATGACAGCTATCATCAGTGTTGTGACAACACATCTATCTAGTTCACTAATGTCATTCAAGAAACAAAATTTCCTGTCATTACATGTTGACTTCAGATCCAAGCAATGTTACTGGCTTTTAATTGCCTTCAATTGAAGAGGCAAATTAAGGATACACAACAAATGATGACAATATGAATGGATCAGAGAGAGCCAGCCTGGATTTAAAAAGGGTCGAGAATGTGGTGCTGGAAGAGAAAAGCAGGTCAGGCACCATCCGAGGGGCAGGAGAATCGATGTTTCTGGCATAAGCCCTTCATCAGGCTTCCTTACAGCCAAAACGTCGATCCTCCTGCTCATCGAATGCTGCCTGACCTGATGTGCTTTTCCAGCACCCTCTGATCTCCAGCATCTGCAGTCCTCACTTTCTACTACACTGGATCGAAAAAGGGTAAGGTATGTCTAAGTAATGACTAATTATTTTTTCCAAAAAGAGCGATCTCAAGGGAGGCAGAAGTTGGGATGATTAATGATTTCAAAGCAAATTGGAGGAGTACACAAAAAAATAAACTTGCCAAACAATGAAGGTTGAGTAGGCGCATGGAATTGACTGGACTGCTCTACAAAGCGCTAACATTAACTTAGTAGATTGAATGGCTCCTCCAGTGTTGGGAATTACTCTATGATTCGAAGATAGGTAAATAATATTGCAGGTAGGAAGTTCTATGAATATTGTTTGATATTATCATTCTCTTTGTCCAATTCATTTGCCCAATTAATGCAGTTTCTCATTTGTATTAAAAAAGAAATTGGTGACACAGCAGCATTGTCCGTGAACTAGTCACCCATAGCCCTAGGCTAATGCTCTGGAGACATGGGTTCAAAACTATCATGAAACATCATAAATTTCGAACTGTAAGAAGGCGACTCTTTTGACCAGCCTAAATAGGGGGAAAAAACATCTGGCTCACTAATCATACCATTCTTACTTGGTTTGGCCTACATGTGATTTCAGACCCACAGAAATGTGGTCGACTGAACTGCCCTTTGAAATAGTCTAGAATGCCAATCAAATCAAGGGAAATTAAGGCAGGGAAACAAACATAGGCCTCGACAACAACACACATATTCCATGCAAGAACAAAAATAGCTCATGTTTGTGAACTTTCTTTCATTTACATAATTTTTACGTTGTTTTTCTACTACTGAAAGGATTGATTTAAGCATGCTTTAAAAAATATAATATTAGCAATGTCGAGGCAAATATGTGAAAGGAAATCCATATAGTACTATAAATTTTTGTTTTTAAGAGAAAGACAAGCAAAAATTGTGAGCCTATAGTGTGCAATTTTGGCTGATATCCACCTATAAATTTCAACAGAATCCTGCTCGCAAACAGCAGTCTTTCAGTAAGTCACTGTCTGTGATTAAGGCCATCTACCAAAGTTAATGAGAATCCCCAGAATACCATTCAAAAGTGACAACCTTAATTAATTCAGCAAATAGGGAAGGAAACAAATAGCTCTTGGCTATATCCTATGCTAAAACAATTCCTAATCAAAATAATCAAATTTAAATAAGTTTGTTTTAGATATAGTATTAAAATTCTCTAAAAGCTTACCAGAGTGGAAAGGGAACTGCTGCTTGGCCTCTCCAGTATGTGCGTCCCAAATAATAGTTGTCTTCATTGAATAAAATTAATATATTAATCACAAGAAGCAATTACAAAAATGAATGCATTATTCTGAAGCAATAAAGCATTACTTGTGTTGAAGTAATTAAATTATTTCAGAATCTTACCTTGTCCACTCCTGCACTAAGGATAAAATTTCCTTTCTTGTTCCATTTTAATGCAAATATAGGTCCTTTGTGCTGACCCAAGGTACTAGCAAGGTTACCTGAAAGAATGACAAAGAATATGTTACAAAAAGAAATGAAAATAGTGAGAAGCAAGTTACAAGATTTGTACTGGCACTATAACTGCCAAAGAAAACATCACAGAAGCGCTTCACAGGAGGCTTCCAAGCACTGAGGATGTCACCTAGACAGGGGACGAAACGTCTGCAACACAAATTCCCAGCTCAGCGAACAGAACCACAACAACGAACACCCGAGCTACAAATCTTCTCACAAACTTTGAATTTGTACTGGCAATTTTTACAGTGAAAAAACAATTTATATAGTCAAAGTTTAAAGGGAAATCTGGCATTAATTGTAAAGTAATTACTGGATCTACAGTCTTGCGATGAACCGCATTATTCGTTAAAAGCACAGCAATTCAATTTCCTATCACCAACAGATCTTGCTTTGGAGGTAAACAGCTAAAACCATGGAACTTTACAACATAATTACAAAGCATATATTTGGTAGTGATACATTTATATTACTGAAATGTTAGTAAAGCCACATTATAGTGGAAAAAAAAATGGAAATGACATTAGATTTAGTTTTTAAATGAAATTGAAAAGTCAATATCCACTTAAGATGCTGGGCATTCTATTTATTTTCAGAATTCATCTTCAGTTAATTCAGAACAGTTCTGAAAATGCATCACTGGACCCAAAATATTGAACTCTCGTTTTCTGTCCACAGATGCTGCCAGACCTGATCTTTTATTTCCAGTAATTTCAGCTTTTGTTTTTGATTGGGCAATTATTCTGGGTGTTAATGGAGCCCACTGGTATGAACATATCACTGGTGGTGCGACTGATCCTACAGTTTCAGATATTCCTGCAAATTCATGTGAAAAGTTACAAGAAGCAACAAGACTAAGCATTGCCTCAGTGGGCATGTGAAAAGGGAAACACAAAACAAATTTTCTTTAACTACGTTTTCTGCCTTCCCAGAGGCCATTTCATGGGTGATATTCTAAGAACAAACATCTATATTTTATGTAGCATAATGGCAGAAACTGGATTAAATAAAAATGGCACAAGTAAATAAAAAATAAAACTCACCATCTTTTGTCCATATTCTTGCAAATCCATCATACGAACCTGTTGCTAGAAGTGTGCCTTCACTCTAAGACAATGGAGAATAATCTTAATAATTACATCCAATTAAGCTTGTAACAAATTACATTGTCAGCAATGAGGTGAATAATAATCATGAATTCTATTAACACTAATGGCATCTAAACGTTACACTGGGATCAAAATCATTGGATTGGGAAGAATAAAAACAATAATTTTTGCTCCATAGCACCTTCCAATGAACCTGGGTACAAGTCCATTTACTTGGGCATCAGATACACAGGTTTGGGGATTGTTCCGAAGACCACCATGGGTAAATAAACACCACTGTCACTGTCAATTTAGAGATAAACATTAAACAACAGTTCAGTTCAGACTTCAATTAACTGCTAAACTGAAAAAAGCATAAGATGTAGGAACAAAAGTAAGCCATTCAGCCCATCGAGTCTGCTCCACCAATCTGAGAGAACATTGCTGATGTATTCAATTCCACTTTCCTGCCTTTTCCCCACAAACTGTTGATTCACTTACTGACTAAAATTTGGTCTATCTCAGCCTTGAACACACTTTACCATAGAGCACTTTAGAAGCTGGATGGTTAAGAATTTCAGAGATTCCCTACCCTCTGGCTGAAGAAATTCTTCCTCATCCCCCTTTTAAAAGGGTGAACTCCTTATTGTGAGATTATACCCTCTGGTCCTAGGTTACCCCACAAGTGTAAACAACCTTTCAGCATCTAACCTGTCCCGCCTCCTACGAATCTTGTATATTTCAATAAGGTTGCCTTTTTTTTTTTGAGTACATGCCCAACCTACTCAACCTCTCCAATGGTATTAGCCTAGTGATCCTTCTTTGAACTGCCTCCAAAAGCAGCATATCTTTTCTTCGATAAGGGGCCCAAAACTGTTCACAGTTTTCCAGCTGCAGTTTGACTCGTGTCGACATTGACTTAGCAAAACTTTGCTATTTTTATGCTCCGTTCCCTTTGAAATAAAGATCAATACTTCAATTGCTTTCCCTGTTACCTGTTAAAATTGTATGCTAGTTTTTTTTTGAGATTTGTGCACTACGACTCTCAAAACCTTCTCTGCTATAGCTTTCTTCTGCCTAGTCTCATCTTAATAATATTCAACTTTTCTATTCTACGTGTTGAAGTGCATAACCTCACATTTTCCCACATTATTTTCCATCTATCAAGTTCTTGCCCACTCACATAACCTTTCTATATCCCTCCACAGAGTTTCTGCATCATCCTCAGCATTTACCGTCCCGCCCATTTTAAATTTAGCTATAGTACATTCAGCTTCTTCATCCAAATCATTAATACATTTTGTAAACAATTTTTGCCTCAGCACTGACCCCTGCGGCACTCCCAATAGTTACAGGCCATTTTAATCTTCAAAATGACAACCCCTCCCCCATCCCAAATCTCTATCTTCTATTAGTTAGCCAATCCTCTATTTGCGCTAATATACCACCTCCAACACCATGGGCTCTTATCTTATTAAGTAGTCTAATCTGTGCTACCCTATCAAATGCCTTCTATAAATCTAAATATATTGGATTTATTGCTTCTCCCTTACCTATTCTGCTTTTTATCGCCTCACAGAATTCTAGTACACTGTGAGACATGATTTTCCCTTCATGAAGCCATGCTGACTTTGCTTCATCACATTATATCTTTCTAAATACTCTGTTATTGCATCTTTTATAATATAATAAGGGACATTAAGCTAACTGGCCAATAGTTACTGGCGTTTTTATCTCTTCCCCTTTTTTCATAAAGTTATTACATTGGAAGTTTTCCAATCCTTTGATACTTTTCCAGAATCTAAGGATTCCTGAAAGATTATTACCAGTGCATCCACTGCACCTACTTCTTTTAATATCCTCGGATGCGACTGTGCAGTGCCGCTAGCCTCTGATTGGCCAGCAGCTCTTGGAGGAATCTCCTCCTAGAAATTAATGGAAGTCCCTTCCTATGCTAATTAAAGAGCTATTGCCCCAACGAACAAACTGAGGCAGGTAGCTGAGGAGTGGCTGACCTATCCCCAGGGTGTAAGGACCCTGGACTCAGCATATAACTTAGGCAATGATTATTTTGTACATGTGCTGTGCCACACATACCTTATATATATATGTAGTTTAGTAAACTGAATGCAAAATTATTTTGTGTCAGCAACAGAGGAGTGTAAAAGATATAATACACAAACATACCGATGCAGATAGAGTGCTGCATACACAGGACCAACTGCTTTCACAGTCAAAGAAGCCCAATCCAAATTTGCTAGGAAATGCTGCCAAGAATATTCTTTGTAAAATCTGAAGCACACCAATTTCCGAATCTTTGTAATCGGTAATTTTGTATAAATCAGGCATGCATTTGCATTACTTTTAAGTGGTAAGCAGAGAGTGGGTGGGAAATTCATTGCTATTAGTGGCTTGTGAAAATGAATTGGTCTATCTAAATCAGCAGTGGAGTTGATTGAGATAGTGTAAAATCAGTGTATAATGCACAGTTGATATCTGTCCAAAATTTATATTTTAGAATACAGACAGGAGAATATAAACTGGTCGGCGCAACATCAAGGGCCAAAGGGCCTGTACTGCGCTGTAATGTTCTATGTTTGATCTAAAAGTCTCAATTTGCCAGCAAGTAGGAATCTTTACGATGAAGTTAAGAATTTAAAAATGTATTGCTGGAAAAGCGCAGCAGGTCAGGCAGCATCAAAGGAGCAGGAGAATCGACGTTTCGGGCATAAGCCCTTGACGAATTACATGTGCATCTATTTATAATTTAACTTTGCAATATAATTGTTAAAATCATTACTAATTTTACATAGTACAGATTGGATAGATTGATCACTTACATTCCAGTCTAAAGATGTGACATCTTTGTTGCTTGGTACATCTTGCCCTCCTTCCCTTATGCAGTGCCTAAGTACGAGCTGAGTGGGGCCACCACTACTATTTTCACTAAGATTCCATATCCGTGCTGTTGAGTCTCCTGATCTGGAGAATAAATTAAAAATAAAATCACATTTAAGCTGCAACTTATAAATTGGTATAGAATGCTTTCTTAAATATGAGGGGCATTTGAAAACAATTTGCTATGAAAGACATTTGTCAAATTTTGACAAAAAGAGCTTACAAAGTTGATATTTTATACAGATCTGATAGATTTGAAAATGAGTATATTCAAACAATTCTTTATTAAACAGTCTGATATGGCTTAGCCATTAATATACAAACAATCATCAATTTTTTTTAAAAACTTACCCAGATGCCAAGAGATCACTGACTGGATTCCAGGCACATATGAAAACCTCTGATTCATGTCCACGCAATACCATAGCTTTATTGGATGGTATATCCACATCTACATCAACTTCCATCATATCTGTATGGTTATCTATATATATAAAAGAAATGAAAGAATTAAAATCTTTTGAGCAATTAGCATGGAAAAGTAGACTGAAAGATTAATGCAAACATTCCAAGAGGTCAGATATCAATTGGATGTTCTGAAATGCTTTACTTCAATCATGCCTAGGTTTGTGAATCAATAGGGACATTCCAGCAATATAAATTAAATGCACTTGATTGAAATTTCTAACAGCTAAAAGCACCCTGAATAAATTCTGGACAATACAGCTCAACTTGAAGCAATTATTCAGTACAAAACAATGAGATAAACTACTTATAATTTATGGAATATCTTTTAAAGCATTCCTTTTCAGATTTCTCCATAATGTAGAAACATCAGGTTTATTTAAATTACAAAACAAAATGCAATTTAGTCGTTTTGATCAATAGAATTTTATTCACAAACAATTACTTTTTGGTTTGCAAGTATCCATATTTTATTAAAAATCACACAACACCAGGTTATAGTCCAACAGGTTTAAATGGAAGCACTAGTTTTCTGAATGCTGCTCCTTCATCAGGTGATTGTGGGGGACACAATTGTAAGACACAGAATTTATAACAAAAGTTTACAGTGCGATGTAAACCGTAAACTTTTGCGATAAATTCTGTGTCTTACAATTGTGTCCTCCACAACCACCTGATAAAGGAGTGGCGCTCCGAAAACTAGTGCTTCCAGTTAAACTTGTTGGACTATAACCTGGTGTTGTGTGATTTTTAACTTTGTAAACCCCAGTCCAACACCGGCATCTCCAAATCATCCATATTTATTGCTTTCGCTGCAGTAAATTTGCCTTAAAAAGGGCAGGTGAAATTCAAGAACTTTTACTTCTTATTTTTGCTTACCATATGAATCAGTGAGAAATACAATAAACACAACCTTACATCAAACAAAAAACTCAACAGTGCAAATGCTAGAAATCAGAAAGCAATACAAATCAAAAAGTTGGGTATATTTGCATCAAGAAGCTTTGGCGGAGCAGAGGTCATTTGACATTTCACTTTTTGAATTATCAGTTTGCTTCTGTATCATCTCAAACTTTAGATATCTTCCTTATGTCAATCCCATTGGTTTCAACATTAGATCTGAACAGCGTGAGCTCTCTCGGGAAGCTGTAACAGAGCACTGAAAGGACTGCGTCGAGAGACAAGTCCAAATAATGCATTCCTTCTTTGCAAAATTATTTAAATTCCTAAGAAAGCAGTTCACTTGCAAGCAGAATGACATGCAATAGGTTTCAGATAAAACAGTACAGGACACTTGGACCTAGAAATTGGATTGTGGCTGAATTGTGAATGGAACAGGTGAGATGTTAAAGGATTAATTTGTTCTGCTGACATGTAAGAAATTGGATGCCTCAGGGGTGTTGTTCTGTCTTGCAGGCAGGATGTGATAACCTAATCATATACTGTTTTAAGGAATAACCTAATCTCACACTGTATTGAGAAATAATCTAATCACTTTATGTTGTTTTTGGGTGTTATGTGACTATGGGGGAGTGGCAGGGGGTTGTGTGTTGTGTGCATGAGGGAGGATGGTTCCCTTTTTCAAAAAGCCTCACTTGACACGCTCCATAAACATCACGAAGTGTGTTAAGTGATCCACTAAAAGGTGCTATTTGCTGAAATAAATCATAGCTTTACACAAAAGTTGGCATATTTCAGTTGTATCAAGCATGCAAGAATCTCAAAAAGGAACCTAACATTTGGTGACAAGAGTCCAACATATATGGAGTTGCAAGGCGGATTAAGTGATCGCCTGCGTGATGGTAACATGAGACAGATGGTCCCACTAACTAAGATTTACCGTGATCTCTCTCACTAAACCTATCACTCAGTCGACTCCTCATCCCTTAGGACTCTGTAGTGACGTAATCTCTGAGATAACTTACACACTTGTACCCCAATGAGTTTGTCCTAGAGAGGTTGGAGTCCCCCTGAATTCGGAGGTGAGAGTCCTCTAATAGCAGGGTGTGAGCCGCAGAACATAGTACATAGATAAAGGATAACTACTATACTGTGTCTGTCTCAATCACCATGCCTTAGACCCACCCTATAGTGGGTGTGGAGACTGAG
This sequence comes from Chiloscyllium plagiosum, assembly GCF_037043375.1. Taxonomy (NCBI): domain Eukaryota; kingdom Metazoa; phylum Chordata; class Chondrichthyes; order Orectolobiformes; family Hemiscylliidae; genus Chiloscyllium; species Chiloscyllium plagiosum. Next base: position 49,595,471 of record NW_028270151.1, on the reverse strand, counting down.
GACACTGGACCAGTATATATAGATAAGTTAGGAAGTTGAGATTGTAAAAATGGGATAGATATTGGATAAGTCAGGTGTCGGAGGTACTTTGCATCAGTTATGCCGGGATGACTCGCCAAGCTGGACTATCAACTGGGAATAAAATGGAGGTACCTCCTGACCTGTCTGGTCTACCAATGATGTTTCAAAATAACGATACCAATGATCAGCTATGGTCACAATGTAGATTTCTGACCTCCTCAGGGAGATCGATTCACAACTCACTATATGCCCAAAATCTCTTCAAAGCCATCCTCCTCCCCAAGAAATTGGCCATAATCAAACGTGCTGTCCATGTAATGGACAATACAGACATCAGCACTGGCGATGCCAGAGCTGATCAAGCTGCCAAAGACACGGCAACAGTGTGCAATTCTATTGGGTCCTCTCTGAACTGGCAGGCACTAAATCAATCACCTGCCTCAAAAACAACGGGCATACCAGACATTGTTACTGTGCAGCATTTACAGGGGCTGTCCTGACCCAGAAAAACAAATACAGAAGACGCATGGGTGCTCGCACTCTGCATTAAACGGCCTCTGGATCACTCCATTCGCTTGTATACGGGATGCTTTGTTACCAATGCTTATTGACTTCATACTGATACCCAGCTTGGCAAGGAGGTTTGAAAGAGAGAGGAAATGCAAAGATACATTCACCTGCTAACACAGTCTCTAAAGTTTCTTCATTCACAGGTCAAGCACACATTCGGACCACTGCCTGCCTCCACAACTTGATCCATGTCCCACTCCACTTACCCAGCCCCTTGGAAATGTTACCCATTGCACACTCAGCACCAAGTCCTGGGAACCTTGCTCAGTGCTTCTGATAGACAATTGACCCCGGGATGTATCGCACCCATTCTGCCGACCCCTCCTGCTCTCCCAGCACCAGCATCGACTACCCAGAGGAGGGGGTCACAACAGTTTCAATCAGCCCCCCAGTCATGAGCACGAAAACTGATGAAGCTAACAACGGTGTAGAGGAGATCCATAGGCTTTTTGTCAATGGCCTTCCTATGGATATTAAACAACGTGAGCCTTATGTTCTCTTTCAACCATTTAAGGGATATAAAGTTTCACTGATCAGGCTAACAGTGGCTTTGTTACACTTGATAGCAGAGTGGGAGCAGAAGCAGCAAAGAATACATTAAACGGCATGAAATTTGATCCCAAAAATCCTCAGACTCTCCAGTTAGAATTTGCAAAGGCGAACATAAAGATGGCCAAAAGCAAACTGATGGCTACACCTAACCCCACAAATTATCACCCTGTCTTGGGGGCACACTTCATTACACAGGACCCTACGACCCTGCAGCAATAAAACTGATCCCTGCATTTCCAGAGGCTTGGGTTCTCTAACCACTGCACACAACAGAACTGACCCCTGCCAGACTGGATTTTGTTTTCAGGATGGAATTTACTGAAGGAGATTTTGGATAACTGGCTTGTTTCCACTCAACTAGCAGGGGATGGAGAGGTCACTAAGGACTGTGGATTTAAGAACTCTACTGGTGAACACTTTTTTCCCACATGGGAGGGTTCTGGGAACCAATCTACTGCATGGACTGGTAATTATTGTTGTTATAATCATTGTATGTTTTGTGTTAATAACTTGCTTAAATACTAGTTGTCAGATTCTTATGAATAAGCTGGTACTGCCTTTTTCAGCCCCATTTAGTTGGTTATCATGGAACGATAAAAGGAGGGAATGTGATGTTAAAGGGTTAATTTGTTCTGCTGACGTGTAAGAAATTGGATGTACCGGGTGGGGGGTGTTTTTCAGTCTTGCAGGCAGGATGTGATAACTTAATCACACACTATTTGGAGAAACAATCTAATCACTTTACATTGTTTTTGGGTGTTATGTGCCTATGAGGGAGTGACTAACTGTGATGTAAAACCTTGTATAAAGGGAGGATGGTTCCCTTGTTTAGAGAGCAACGTGAAGAGTGTTAAGTGGTCCTCGAAAAGCCGGTACTTGCTGAAATAAATTGTGGCTGTTCACACAAGGTGGTGTATTGCATTTGCATAAAGCATGTAAGAATTTCAAGGGAACCTCACACAGGAAGCAATGGGTACCTTTCACAGAAGCAGAATCCATTTGTGGATCATGAGATAACCTGCTGGACGGCTGCTATATTGCCAGCTGGGGTGCGGTCATCAGATAAATGTGAAATGATAGGAAGGGCAATTGGTAAATGGGGCCAGAAATGGCTGGCAGCAGGTTACAGTTTTAATACAGAGCAAAGAACAGAATCGAATCGAATAGAATAGAATATAGCATCTCCATAGTCCAGAAGAAGGTCATTCCACCCATCAAGTCCTTACTGGCTCTCTGAAGAGTATCCCACCCAGACCTACTCTCTACCCTGTAATCCTGAATTTCCATGGCCAATCCACCTAACCTGCACATCTTCAGGCTGTGGAAGGAACTGGAGCACCCGGAGGAAACCCACACAGACATGAAAAGAATGTGCAAACTCCATACAGACACAGTTGCCTGAGGCTAGAATTGAACCCAGGCCCCATCGCTGAAAGGCATCACTGCTAAACACTGAGCCACTGTGCTCCATCTGGCTCTCTGATATGGTAAGTAAAAAGATCTGCAATATGCCACTTGAAAGTAAATTTTATGGACTGCTCATTTGACATCAGTAGAAACTGACTGTAGCACACATGATGCATATTACGTTTTGTCACAGTCCAATTTTTTTTTTACAAGTGCCTAAACCAGGCATTAAAATGCTTGTTTTAAATTTGTTCATTTTTCCCTAAAGGTACAAAGAATCCCACGGAAAAGCATCATTTAAAGTGTATGTTTTTGTTTTCATTTATACTTACTAGTCACTGTGTGTCCTCCATTCTCCTCTCCATTTGCAGTATTCTCTCCATTCTTTGCAGCCCCTTGTTGACTGACTGCAGCTGCAGCAGCGGCTGCTGCTGCTTGTTGTTGCTGCAACTTGTCTCTATAAGCTTGCTGCCTTGTTTGCACCACGTCAGGCATTACAGCATCAATTAAAGAAAGGGACTCAATGGGTCGCCCATCAAATAGTGTGCCATCCTAGAATAAAAAACGATGACTCAGGATAACAATCTTGCACTTCCTTAACATTAAAGCAAAATATTTCATCCATATAGTCTTGAATCGGATACCATGACAAAAAGATTACATTACAAAACAACATATACCAGAGAACTTTAAGTAAACTGCATATTCACAATTTAGACTTTTTTTCTATATGGCAGCAATATATATTTTATTAGCATGGAATGTATTGCTGATAACTTGCATGAAGTCAAAATTAAGTACAAAATATTAAAACATAAATCCACAATATAAAAAAAACCTCTCTCTTGGATGCAGTTGTTTGCAAACTTCAATTCAACAGACTAGCAGACCTTATGATACAACTATTGTGTATGTGAACCAAGTTTGTCAAATTCAGAATTGTAATTAGGAAACACAGCTGATTGGACACTGCATAAAGGGCACTTATGCAGAGAGAAATCACAACCCAAAAAAAGGCCAAACCAGCTTAACAACTATGACCAGAAAGCACTAATAACTTGTTGAAATTAGCAAAACCATAACATTTAAGTTAGTACAAGAGAAATGGAAACCGGCTTTATTCTATAGCGTAACATTTTAGTTTAATTTTATCAGAAACGAAATTCTGGCTAGTACAGAAATGGAAAATTAATGATTCTCAACAGCTTGCATTTATGTAGTTGTTACAAATGTTCCAAGAGTGAACACTGAGCTATAATAGCAGAGAGGTGGAGATGCACAGCAGATTAAGGAGAAAATTTTAAAAATCAGAGTACAAGGTGTCGCAACGAAAGGGTGCACTATGCAATTGCTCATTTCAGAAAACAAAATGGGGACAGGTCTGATATACTTCTGAAGGAGCTTGCAAAGAGATTGGGATAATTGTGGAGAAACACAAGAATAAGAATAAAGTAAGCACACATATGTCAGCAAGGAGAAAGGAAGTTGAATAAATGGTGATTAGGACAATTGAGTACTGTGCAACACAAAGTTTATGAAGGATGGGATGTCAGCAAATAGGATATTTAAAATAGTTGAAGTTACATATAAATGTTTCACCTGATGGCACTAAGACAAGGACCAGAGACATGCAAAGCTGTGATATCAGAAGTCTGAAGTTCAACTTTTAATTACATGGGATAGTGGCATTTATATTCAGACTACCCTGAGTAAATAGCGCAGACAATGAAAGCAGTGGCAAAATAAAACCATTAAGTTTATGGCAAGGGTTGAAAGCAATGCCCTCAACTACCATAATATACTCTGTTAAGATCAAGAGAGGTGGCAGCATGGTACATCTTGATGTTAACTGCAATAAGGAAACTGCACTCATGCTTCTGATTGATGTAGCCAGACAGTATATTGATGAGAAAAAGTATGAGACAGGGGAACACTTCCTTGGATTATTACATTGTAGGAGTATACAGAGAATCTGTTACTGTAGGTACAGTGGAATGGAGTAGAGATCAAAAAGTATTTGGCAATGATAACGTGAAGGACTGCCTAGGCAGGTAAGACAGTTGAGATGTCAAGGAAAGAATGTTTCTCACAATGGCAAGAGAAGTCACCTGAGACATTGTGCAAAAGGGCTTACATTTTGATATTAATATTAACTTGAAGTATTATACACCTGCCTTCAAACCTGTCAAACTTAAAAAGAATAAAATTTGTTCAGCTCTAAAATATATTTAACTAAAATATCAATTAAGAATTGACAAGTTTAAGATTTTGAATTCAAATTAAGTAAAACACCATCACTCAAAGGGAGATAAAGCTGATCACATATCTGAGTTTTAAAAAGAAATCAAACATTTAGCTAAGAAATCAAAACATTTTCTTTGAAGTTTAAAAACTTTTGTTTTGGGACATGAATTAGGATTTGTAATGGTACTATCAAAGGAATTTAAAGATAATAGCCTAAACTGTATCCAAGATAGATAATCAAAAAAAAGTACAATCACACAATAGTAAAACTTACATTCTTAAGTAATGAAAATAAATAATTAACTAATGAAAATAAATAATTAGCTAAAACCTGCCCCTACTGGAACAATTATTGTACATAATTGATCCATCTTTTCCCTAAAATAATTGCAGACATTTTCAGACACAGAAGTGTGTACAACTCTTTTGTCCCAATGTATTTCTTTCACTTATTACAGACTTCAGTCAACATGTTTTATACTTGAAAAATGTATTTCATTTCAAGCAATTCCATAAGAGTAAAAATACATTTACGGGATGACTGTAATTAGCATTGAAACTTTTAGTCAAGACTTGTTTTTTTAAAAAAGGAGCTTTACAAGAAAGCCGAATAAAATGTACAGCTCACACATTTTGTTTATACCATATTCTAGTTGTCCACTCCCAAATTTGCTGGATACCAACCTCATTGATACTGACTTCGGCCTCCACATACTGCAAACCTTTCTGTATGATCGAGATGAGAGCTGCTGGTGGCACAAGGGCACCATTAATATTGGACTGACTGATGTGACTCTCTATACCAAACGTGAATGCTGAATGGGAAAAACCTGTGATAAAAAGATAATGATATCTTAAAAAATGCATTTCATACACACATTAGTAAAAACAGATTATTATTTTTTAAATCATATTTTGTTTCTCCAATGACAAATACTTAAATTATGAGACCAACTATTTTGTTTGTTGATGAACCAAATCAATGAATAGGTCTCCGAATAAAAATAATTCTCAATTTTACCTCAGTAACTCATATCAATATTGCGTTTTTAAACAAAATCCATCTAAAAATGGATTACGCCAGTAACTTAACAAATGCTTTCTACTTTATGAACTGCTCCAGCACACAAAACCTGTTTTCAGCAATGAGTGATCAACCAATGTTTATCCCAAATTTCCAAAATTCCCTGATTCTGGGACATCTCCCCAAGAACTTTCCTATCCCACCCTATTCTTGCAGAACCCATTGCTTGTGCCCAATTCCACACAATTTTCTTTATCCCTATTCTCTGAACCTCCCATACTCTTATAACTTTAACCCTTCCAAAGCTCCCAAACCCTAAAAGTTCCTTTCATGACAACAGCACCCTTAAACATTAATCCAATATTCAAACTACATAAAGAACAATAATAGTGTAATGTTAATCACTGAAATGAAACAATGAAGATGAGACGTGTGAAAAGATGTTAGGAAATGTGTAGTTTAGAAATCACAGTGCTGCGCATACTGTACATATCCTATCTCAACTGTTGACATTAGTTTTAAAAGGCGCATGCACGTCGAGTGTGCAGAGGCCTAGACATTGCGATATGAAGCGCTTATTCTTCAGATGCCACGTTGTGTGCTGTGTGCATAAAATATCATGCAACAAGCATGCAAGTAGAACACCTTTTATACACAGTAATCTTGAAGCAGGCATAACACTTTACATATGCAAACAAAGAGCCATGTACTTACTTCAGATCATTTCATCATAGAATCCCTATGACATGAAGGCCATTCAATCCACAGTCCGCACTGACCGTCTGAAAAGCATTCCATCCAGACCCACCCTATCCCTGTAACCCTGGATTTTCCATGGCTAATCCACCTAACATGCACATCCCTGGACACCACGGGCAATTTACCATGGCCAATTCCCCTAGCTGGCACATTTTGGACTATGGGAGGAAACCCATGCAGACATGGGGAGAATATGCAAACTCAACACAGTCAGTCGCCTGGGGCTGAAATCAAACCCGGGTGCTTGGCGCTGTGCAGCAGAATATGAACCACTGAGCCACTGAGCCACCGTGCCATCCCATCAACACTAAATGCACGAGTGAAATTAGTTTTCAAAAAATGGTCATCGACAATAAAACACTGCCCTGATTAATACATTGAGGAGACACCAAAAATCCCTCACTCCCGTTTTGACACTTGACCTCAGTGACTGGTCTATAATCCTTTTCCCCCCACCCCCTCCAATGCACCCTGAGCTCCAGGGTCAGCAAACAGTCACTTTTATTTCCTGCCAAGATCACAGCTAGAGATAATTCAAACATTTCAAAGCCCTCTTTCATTACTTTCCATACTTACCAGACTCTTGCAAATATCTATATACCAGAAAGTTGACCTCATCACTGCTAATACTCATCTTCAGTCCCACTTAAACATCAGGTCATTACAGCGTAAGCCTATATATTAAAATAAAACGATGTAAGAGTTGCTAAATCATTTGGTAAATGTACTACAGAAAATGAGGTTTATTTTCAGTACAATTTCATTTCTATTTCAGCTTACTAATATGCAAGAAGATTGTTCCATAATAAACTATTATACTTCGATTAAATATTGCTCAGCTGTGATATCCTGAACAGCAGTTGCTGCAATTCAATCTTCTAAAAGATTGAATTGTTCAATTATCATAAACTTCTCCAGTTTTACTGTGAAAATGTGCAAGCCAGAGCTTCCACATTGATATTGAAATGTTAATTTGGTTATTCTTTAAATTATCTATTAACCACTATATAAAAATCACATGGTGTATATAGCATAATTCTGGAATATATACAACTAATAATGTTATACATCCAACACAATTTAGGATTCAGCATTCTCTAGCCAAAACATCTGCACATTGTGCAGGGGCATATTGTGTAATGGCACATTAGAATGAATAATATAGTGTAAAAATGACTGATAATATATTCAAAATATTACATGCCACAAAAATTCAATCAAATGTCTAAAAAAAATGCAGTTTTAAAGACTACATTCATTACAACTTTCACAATTACATGGACTCCTCAAGTGTCTTCCAAATGTCTTTTTCAAAGAGCCACATGGTTGAATTATGAAAGTTACTTTTGGGGCTGCTAGCATTCATACCTGTAGTATAACTCAACAATATGTTTTTTTAAAAATTATATTTTTTGTTACTCTCCTCAGTCTCAATCATTTTGTTTCTAGGTCTCATGCTCTTAAACAAAATCAAATTTTGCAGTTATCAATCATGGGGCTCATGGCCACATTAAGATAGCTTGGGAATTTGGACGGAGTGCCTAATAATTACCATGATTTTCATGCCTATTTTCCTTAAACTAATATTTGCTGGAGCAGAGCCTGGGATATTCCACATAAATTATGAAGTTATAGACTGTCTTTTTGTTTAATCTGTTAATAAACAAACATTCATCATGCAGTCAATATATCTAGATGCATCATGTATTATTACAATCTTGTGCAATGCTCAAAATATTTTCTTGAGCTTTGCAACACAAACAAGGGGACATAAATTTAAGGTGAAGGGTGGAAGGTATAGGGGAGATGTCAGGGGTGGGTTCTTTACCCAGAGAGTGGTGGGGGCATGGAATGCGCTGCCCGTGGGAGTGGTAGAGTCGGAATCATTGGCGACCTTTAAGCGGCATTTGGATAGGTACATGGATGGGTACTTAATCTAGGTTAGAAGTTCGGCACAACATCGTGGGCCGAAGGGCCTGTTCTGTGCTGTATTGTTCTATGTTCTATGTTCTATGAAGCACGTTCTGAAGTTGCAAAAACTGGAGCTTCTCCCAGTCATTTCCAGTTTGAGCCAGACTTGGGTTTGGCTATTACTTTCCTGGCTGCTTTTACGAGTCATAAGTCAAATTCAGTGTCCTTGCATGCAGGGAGGTCAGTTTCATCAAAGGAGATGTTTGGGAGGATATATAGAGCTGGGCTTGACCCTTGTTTTAAAGGATGGGAGTAAGGGAAGTAACACCCACAATTAAGGTATTAAACAGAGCGATGAATGGACAGACCACGGGCACCAGTTTACCTCCATCTAAGCCTCACCCTTGGAGTCGTAGGCTCACCCTCAGTGTGTTGTTGCTGCTACTTTTCTCAATTCACTCCTTCTGTATTTCTCTCTGGGTCTGTCGCTCTGTGGTTGAGCTGAAGACTGACCTCATGAGGTGGTTCATCAGCTTCTGATGTCACTAGATGTGTGGTTTCACTGACCACATACCACATTGGAAGACTTCAATATTTCTCTTGAAGATAGACCTTGCCACAGTAAGTGATAGTTCTCATTGTGCCCTACTAATCAGATACATTTACATTTTGTTGTGCAATCAATGACAATTGGTGCCGTTTTACTGCTGACCACAAAAACCCATGCTGGTGTGTTTTGATTTGAACCACACACACTGCCGTGTTGATACTTTCTGGTGATTTTGAAGAGTTCAAGAGAAACAACAAGGTTTACATTTCACTTAAAGGGTCACTATCTAATTACCTAGCATACAAATTTAACTTTCAATATATATGAAGTGCCTGTTACAAAAGCTAGCCTTTATCTTGAGAATGCCTAAAACAAAAACTGAAAAGTGCCTCAAATTATAACAGGACCATTTAATGCACTGTCCCAACATTGTTGACTATATTTGTTTACCAATCATTCCACTGGAAATTTGTAACTAAGCACACTGAATTTAAAAGGGTCGCCCTTTCTCAAGAGAAAGTCTGAACTTTGAAGGGAGGACCCAGAATAGATATTATGTAGATCTATGATCTAGCAAGCCCTGGATATAACAATTTCATCTTGCATCAATTATTTTCTCTTTGAAACTGGCTTTTCAACTTCCCTCCAAAACAGTTGTAGTAAATCACCATGGTTGTTTCTCAACAATGTTAGTGCATGCAAGTATACTAGTAAGCCCCTTTTAATCTAAATGCTGTCAGAAGAAAATTGTGTTTAGCCAAGATAAATACATTCAGAAAACCAATAGCTACATGCTCTTTAAAAAGATCATTAACTCTCACCTTTCATGAATAGGCTAGCAACACATTCTGAAACACTCAGGACAATTAAGGATATATGTTTCACGTCACCTTCGGTCACTAGACATGTGGTAAAGCTAGAAAGAAAAAACAAACAAAATGTGTTACTAACTTTGTGCAAGAGTTCAAAAAGGAAAATGGAAACAGCACATGTAGTAACACCAATAAAGCTTTTAAGTACCAAGAGGACAATGTGCATCTCCATTTTCTTCAGTTATCTACCAGCAGCCTTTTGTTCAGATTTTCTCAACAATTAGGTATTGTGAAGTCAAACCCCAGCAGAATTTTGCTTTGATTCAATAAATATGGCCTGAATTTAAACCCAAGTTGACACGCTGAAAAGGTCATCATCTTAACGTATGTTACACATTTACTTTCTCAGACAACAGGAACAGCAACTTTTAATGTGCCATTTTTGGGCTATTATTTTTGTTCTAATACTCTGAATCAGAGTTTAGATATGATATACCACAGACCTCGTGAAAATCTATCAGATATTACAGATTAAAGCTTTTAATTAACTACTTCCTTGGATATCAAGCCAGAGGTTTTACTGGATAAAATACAATAAACAACAGGAAAATTAAATACGAGTGCAGATTAATGTCAGCTAGTGAATACAAATATTCTGCAAAATAGAAGTGTTTTAGTTTACTGTCCCAATTAATTCATTACAATAAAGTCATATTCGAAACCAAATGAACTTTTGAGAAACACTATGTATTATTCTCTGTTCTGTTGAATATTCAAGCTCACATCAAAGTCTAAAGGTTATCAGCTCAGTAAGTGGCCATTTGACATGCTGAGTCCATACCAACAGTTTACAAATCAAAACTAATCCTAGCAATCTCTACACCCCCTTGGTTCACAAGCCTCATTCCTGATGAAGTGCTCTTGCCCGAAACATCAATTCTCCTGCTCCTTGGATGCTGACTGGCCTGCTATGCTTTTCCAGCATCCCACTCTCGACTCTGATCTCCAGCATCTGCAGTCCTCACTTTCTCCTCATCCTAGCAATCCCTGTTTTGCCTCCCAAGAGCTTTGTACCTTCCTATTATTAAGATAGTGAACAGGCAAATGAAATTCAACATAGACTAATGTGACAGTGCATTTTTGTATGAAGAAAACAGATACAAATCTAAACAGGATATGGCAATAAAGGAATCTCAAGAAGGAATCATAGAGTACAGATATATCAACCACAAAGTTGAGCCACATATTAGAAAACTAAAATAAAACTAGACTTCATTTTCTAGAGCAACAGAATTGAATACTGAGGAAATATCACCTTTAAGACCAATTCTGGTCACCAGTTTATAAAAAGGATAGGAACACTCAGGAGGGTGTAGAGAAGATTTACAGGTATAAAACCAAAAAAATGCCTGGATAACCATATCGGAAATTGATTAACAGGTTGGGTCTCTTCACTGGAAGGTAGAAATCTGAGGACCAACTATTGAAGTTTTACAATAATAAACAGTATATAGAAACATAGGAATATAGAGAACATAACTTGAGACTATCAATCCAAAATAGTTCACTTTTTAAAAAATCCACCGAGGGACTTAAGAAGAAACATATTAACCACCCAAAAATGTGGAACCTGCTGGCACAAAGAGTGTTTGAAGTTAATAGGATAGATACATTTAAGGATTGAGAAAGTTTGTCGCCTTACATTTGACCCATCTGCTACACACATTAGAACTAAACAGGACATGCAGGAAAGCGCTTGACCAAGGGGGCGGGGCATTTGCTCAGAAGAATTAAGGATATCTGTTCTTAGTGTCAATGGATCGGTGCAAATAAAGTGATAGCATTGTTCGCTTGTGGAATGTGCAGCAGTATTTCCTTTTGACCCCAAGGGCTGGAAGCTGTGTATATTTTACAGTTGGATGTTGGATAACAAATTCTGGTTTATATTGAAGACTCTTATCAAAACTCATACTCAATAGGAAAAGAACTTGTAATTTAATTAACTGAGTGGAACATGCTCGTAATAGAACAATAGTACAACACAAGAGAGAGTGACACCCCGAGAGAGAGAGAGAGAGAGAGAGACACAGGACTGAAGCTGGTGGACAGATTAACTCTTTGTGGTCTGCTTTGAGCATACACTTGCTTGCCATGGACTGAGTGTCTTGTGTGTTGTTCCCTGGAGCTTGAGATACGGGAATGTTATGAAGTTAATTTGCATTTTGGGAATCTAAGAAATGTTTAGAAAAGTCATTTTGTAGGACAAATGGTACTGGGCATGTTAGCTGAGCGAGGTTACCTCATGACCTTTTCCACGTAGTTTAGATTAGTCTCTCTTTATGATATACTGTTAAAATGGAGCTTATCTAGCTAAGGTATGAGGCCAGGCTTGATCAGGGTTTCCAACTTTGACGTGAATGTAGCTTAATTAGTCAATAAGTTTCTCTTCCTCTCTACAAACTTTGGCCATTTTATCGCTGCTTACCTGATTAAGGACGTGTGTTTTTTTTTGGTAATCTAAGTACCAATTTCTATATAAAGACAGCTTGTTTGCAGCAATAAGGGGAGGAGCCTGAGAGAGCTCTTAGGGGTAAGAGCTAGCGCCATTACTCTGCTAATGGTTTTAGAACCTTAGCTTAAACCTGGCTTGTAGGTAGCAATGCCATTGTTAAATAAAGGTAATAATTTAAACTAAACTGTCTGTAAGGGTTTTGTATTCCAGACTACCTTAGGGTGCGATCTCCAGGACGAACTAAGACAAGCTTCAGGTCAAGTCCATTCGGGATTCCCTGAACCGTCTCGATTAGGTACTTTAACTGGATCAACTAGACATGCACTTGTAGAAGAGACTAGATGGCAATGCCAATAGATTTAGGTGATGAAAGCCAGGAAATTTTCATTAAGCATAAACAGATTCATTGCACCATATTACCTATTTCTGTTTCACATGAGAATGGCCTATTTCTATTCATTAATGAGAGTACTGTTTGCCATTTTGGTCTCCTTATCTAAAGGCAGCTTTTCTGGCTATGGAGGGAGTGCAATGAAGGTTTACCAGCCTGATTCCTTGGATGACAGGTTTGACATACGAAGAGGGGCTGGATTGATTAACACTGTGGTCACTGGAGTTGAGAAGAATGGGTGTGTCCAGGAAAGGGAGAGAAGAATCTCAGAAACCTATAAAATTTTAACTGGACTAGATTGGGTAAACATATTATGAATATTCTTAATGACTACAGAATCTAAACCCAGAGGTCACAGTTTTAAAGATATGGGATAGGATTGAAATGAGGAATTTATTCATCCAGAGATGAATGAGCTTCTGGCACAGGGTTGGTTGCAACTCGACAACTTTCACCTCACTGACCAATTGCATCCCATATGATAAACAAGAAAAATGAGCAAGCATTGGATGCGCAGGTCATCACAGGAACATGGTTAATTAAGTGAATCTACAACAATAGCACAAGTGAACTTCATTGACCTCATGGACAGAGATCCCATCATGAAACTTAAAAATGACAGCAAGCCAATTTCATACAAGATTCTGCCCTATGATGTTAACATATACATTTAACCTTCCCCAGGCACCTTCAAAAGCAACTAAGCAATCTAATTCAACTTCACGATTTCTAGTTATGTAATAATAAAAATCATTTATTTTATTTCAGGATATACTATACTTGTCCAGTGAGTAATGATAGCAATTTTAGCATTAAAATTCCGTAAATGCCTTACTTGCAAATACTAACGCTCAGATAAAATAAGAAGGAGAAAGTGAGGACTGCAGATGCTGGAGAATCAGAATCAAAAAGTGTGGCGATGGAAAAACACAGATCAGGCAGCATCCGAGGAGGAGGAGAATTGACATTTCAGGCATAAGCCCTTCACCAGGACTGGTGGTTGTGGTTAGAGGGTGAGCTGAGCGATAAAAGAAAGTGGAGAGGAAGGTAGCTGGGACGGCAACAGGTAGATGGAGGTGGGGCGGTGGAGAGAAGAGTCAAGAGGCAGTGAGTAGGAAATCAAAGCTAGGTTACAGAGGAAAGTAAGCAGACCCTCTGCTTTGTCTTTCAGTTCCCTCTCTTTCCCCCTAGTTTGACCATCATGCCACTCCCCCCTATTGTTATGATCCTAGTCGATATTACTGGACAAGTCAGCTCCCAGATTGAAACATGACTTGACAGATTATATTTTGTTTGGTTTTTATTTAACAAGATGGTGTTTTACTGAAAGACAAACATGCACTGCTGCCAATTTGGCTTTAATAACAAACAGAATTTTATTATGCAAAAAGAAAGAACATCATAAAACAAATGCCTTACGTAACAATTTTGAAAGTGTTCAAATTAAACAATTAAAAACATAATCCAATCTGTGCTGCCACCATGACTTTGCAATTTCGTGAGTAATCAGTCACTAACAAGTATGATTGTCTGTCTTGGAAATTCATGGGCTCTGTGGGCCCTCATATGGCTGATGAGTCTGATCCCAGAGCTGCATCTCTGACCACACTAGCAATACTAATATTGTTGTGCTCTCTCTCTTTCTCTCCATGACTTATTGTTTCATCCTCATGCCAGTCTGGTCTTCAATGGGCTGCTATTTTATTCTCCTGCCAGTCCCTCTGTTGTCTCATACTCAGGCCTGATCTTTTATTCTCCCATCTCGCCTCTCTGGTCTTGTTCTCTGGTCTGATCTATTCCTCCGCCAATCTCCTGTGCCCACTCCTATATTCTCTCAAATGGCTGACTGTGCATTTATCTCAGGCCTGCTCTTTTATTCTCAATCGCCTCACTGGGCCCTTGTCTGGGTCTGTTCTTTATGCTCCCACCAGTCGCTCAAAGTTTATAAGCACTTAAAGGCTTGGCAAAGCCTGCATTTAACCAAATTTCTCCCGACATGTTTGTTGCCAAAGTTAATTAAGAACTTCATCAAGAATAAAAATCTTCATTCATCAGTATATATGTCTTATGTTGGCCTTTAATCACAATAAATAAAAGTACTGAAGTTACCATGAATGAACATTGCAGAGCTGAGAAAAATTTATTATCAATGTCTATTGTTAAATCATTATTAATTTACAAGACTTCACTTCAGCAACAATTCCCTACTAAATAGAATGCTTTAAGTGGATTATGGACACCAGACAAGAAATAAACAATTACAAGACTATTTACATACTTAGAAATACAGACAATTATAAATAAAATCTTAAACACTTTAATATGAATTTTTATAGTCAATTAAATTCCCAGAAAGCTTTGAATGGAGCGATAGGCAGATTTTTTTTTTAATGCATAGAATTTTATAGAGGTCTGCGCAACATGGGTGATAGCAATTAGTTAGGAAAGGCCTATCTCAGGTTTGGGAGCAGCTCACAGCATTGTTTGTTCTGCTGCTAAGTGGCAAAGTGAGTTCCTTGCCAGACCGCAGTAAGTTATCAATTAAGAGGATCACATCCCAATTAATACCCAACATCCTATCAGTTCAAATGAACTAAAGAAGTGTGACAGTGAGAAATCTCAAAATGGAAATAAGACTGGATACATGGTGACTGTGATGAGCCTCCATGTCACTCGGCAGCAAATAGCATCTCAATGCACAGTCCAAATGCACAAGCCTCATGCACCCCTCATCCACGGATGTCAGCAAGCCCTCACAATTATCACATCACCTCTCTGATTCACTTGCAGGTCAATTAGGAAGCACAGACTTACATAGCAACTAGCACTGAAAGACAGCAGCCAGACTGTGCAAGGACAAGGCTGATCTCACGGATGGGACCAGGATGCATGTCAGGGCTCCTTGCCTGCTCTGTCACTGCTCACTCACTCAGCACCTACTTGCAGCAATCATGCCTCTGCCTCTAGTTGAAATGCCAACTTGTTAACAGTAATGCCATATTGACATTCTCTTTTGCTCAGACATACAAATTAGGCAGATTGCCAGTAGGGATATGTGCATTACTGCACATGTAAGCAATCAAATAGTCGCATTGGAAACTGGTGGCGAATAATCCTCAGTGAAGCTAGGGAGGTCGGCACTGTCATGCATCAGAGTCAGTCAGTCAGAGGTACAATGTGCAGACATCCCAGTGGTTTGGCCATGATCATTCATCAGCTCACTATCAGGGGATCTATCTAAGTCAAGGTACAGGGTAACATTCCCTCCTGCATAACTGACAGTAGATGTCAGAAGAATCGCATATCATCAATGCCAGGAACTGAGGATACAGTGGTCAAGAGTACGAACAATCATATCTAGGGACTGTTCATCAAGAAACTCCAAGGTCTGGTGCAAATCCAACCCTGGGCTGCACCTGTCGGTCATTATGGGATGTGCAAGCAGGAGCAAAAGCTCACTGCCAAAAGGGGGGTGAGCATCAAGGCTGGGGATGTGTGAAGGCAGATGCATTTATGGAAGTGGGAATGAGAATTAGGGGTGGAGGTGTTCGGATTAAAGATGGATGGGGAATATACAGAACAGCAGCACAAGGTATGGTCAGCTACAGGAAGTGATGTTGTTGGCAGTGACCATCACCATGTCCACAACAGGAGGTGTTTGCAATCATTGAGAAGATTTGTAGCTCAGGTTGAGGTTCAGGTTGTAAGTTTGCTCGCTGAGTGGAAGGTTTGTTCTCACAGGAGGTGTGCAATCATTAAGGTGGAATGCAGGGCTTAAGGCAAAGTTGAAGGCGAAGTTTAATGTGGTGGATCTCCACATAAAGGTGGTGGTGGTGGAAATGGACTGTTAGGGTATAGCAATGTAAAATGGGCCATGGAGCCTCTTTACAGAGACCTGGAGACACAGCAGGGTTTGGTTCTGATGGTATGCATCACGATCTGTGTTGTCTGCCATCACTTAGGCAAAATGGCTGGAACAACCAGGTGAGAGTGATGGGCAAAAGTGCAGGATCAATGTCTGCTGGATATTAAGACATTGAAGGGATGAATACATAAAGGACGTATTTGAAAACTTCAATCATGTTTCATTTGGAAACATTTCAGTAGATATCTGCTGAGTGATGAGGTTTTCTGGGAACAGTGTGTGATAAGAGGATGCAATGGGATTTGAGAGATGTCATGGGGCAAGATCAGGTGTTAATGAGGTGCATTTAGCAAGATACAGTGAGAAATCCTCAATGGATCTCACAATGAGAACCCTTCCAAAAAAACTCAATGCAACTTGCACCGAGGCAAAAAAAACCCTGAAAATTCAGGCCATAGTTTTCCATTCTCCTCTTCCCTCTCTCGTCTTGGTTCCTGGAAAGGAAGGTTAGGGGTAACTAGCTGTCAAATATGTCAGACTAAACTACAAAAGGCAGCTAATGGAAAATTAATATCATGCCTGTGCCAAAGTGAAAAGAAAAATTCTGCTCCTGTATATAAATCCACGTGTGGAAAGCTGAGATGTTCATTTTAGCTTTACAATTTAATTAGAAAATGAGGAATGCTTGCAACAAATACCATCTGCAACTCATTTGTAATCTTTTGACACTAGACCTTCAAATAAGTCGGCTCACTTTTGTAATTTAGTTTTTTATGCGATGTGGGTTTCACAAGCAAGGCCAACTTTTGTTGGTCATCTTTAAAGAGGCTTTTGCAACACAATTACAGTGTCTAGGCCACAAGATCCAGATCCAAGTCCCAGCTGGCACAGTGGTGCTTCCTAACAGAGTCATAGGGCTGTATAGCACAGTAACACGCCTTTTGGTCCAACTCATCCATGCTGATCAGATACCCTCAATTAATCTAATCCCATTTGGCCCAAATCCCTCTAAATCCTTCCTATTCATATACTCATCCAGATACCTTTTAAATACTGTAATTGTACCAGCCTCCACCACTCCTTCTGACAGCACATCCCATACGCAGACCACCCTCTGTGTGAAAAGTTGTTCCTTAGGTCCCTTTTAAATCTTTACCTTCTCATCTTAAACCTATGCCCTCTAGTTCTGGACTCCTCCAGCCTGGGGAAAAGACCTTGTCTATTCACCCTATCTATGCCCCTCATGATTTTATAAATCTCTCTCCTGGGACAACAGCCCCAGCCTATTCAGCCTCTCCCTATTGCTCAAACCATCCAACCCTGGCAACATCCTTGTAAATCTTGTCTGAACCATTTCAAGTTCTGTTTGAAAAAAATTGAAAAGGTTGAATTTTAAACAGCCTTTGGACCAAGGAGAAGCCAAAACATAAGCCATAGGGGGAATGACTATAACACTCATTTGTTTCCAAGTTTCCTTCAAGACTATCAAGATCGCACACCTCAACCAGCTCATACTGTGGAATACAATACTATTTCAGGTAGTCTAATCTAAGAAAATCACATCCTTGGAAATGAGTTAGGAAATTAAAACCCGATTTTCCCTAATTGGCTGACTGCAAGCAATTGGCTAGTACCCCAATAATAACCTCTGCAGAGGTATACGTGAAAGAAATTCATAGAATACACAGACAAGTTCAGGAAAAATAGGTGAGTGCGTACAAGAGCAAAAAAGGCCACGATGGCCTAAAGAGCAACACAAACATCCCATGGAAAATTAATGAATAAATAAAAATGCAAAAAAGATTGGACAAAATATGAAATAGAACACTGAAAAACAGATAATTCCAAAGCATTCGAGACATCAAAATGGGGAATTCTGGATCAACATAATGTTCTCTTCCCCAGGTGCATTTTGATTGAACTACAAACATTTACTTACACCTAAAAGCTAAAACTTCAATTAAGCTACTCTGGAAGTTTACACATTTATTTTCATTCACCAGATTTATCAATTCTGGCAAATTTCAAATTTACGCACACAAAATTGCAATATAATTCAGTGTTGTCTCCATTTCTTGATATGATTATACCAAAAAGACATGAGAACAAACTGCACTCGAGACAATTCACTTAAACACTGACCCTTTATATTTCTTGTTCAATCACTGCAATTCAGTACATCATAGTCTGGTAAACATCCTAGCTACCGATATTTTGTTGTTAATGTTACAGCGTGCACGCAGACAAAGTTTTGTGCTCTTATTATATAGTGTATTTTCATTTGCAGTTACCAAACATAAATTTCCTATATGCCATTGTTAAAGCTGTTACTCTGGATGAAAAATGCATCACTGATTTGAAGGGCAATTTAAAAAATGACACGGATTATAATACTACTAATTTACAATAAAATATACATTTATAATAAAAGTTTCCATTCAAAGACATGCCAATAAATATCACTTAATTAAATTGTCTTAAGTAACATGACGAAGCCTGTCAAAGAACTATTGACTACCCTCAAAAAGTAGTTGAAAATTGACACAAACATAACCTCAATTATTCCACTAAGATGCTCAAAGTCAGTTACAGAACATCCAATATTATTTGATAACATTTCACAATTTGTAAAATATACAATGCTTGCAGGAGAGATGACAATTCAAGACAAAAAGGTTCAACAAATGACAGCATTTATGTTGACTTATTTTTGAAAGACACTAGAACCATAATAGAAAGTCCCACTAAACATTGTTGCAAATATCTACTTCATGGTTCTTTTTAAAACTATGAAAGCAATTTTTCATCTCTGATAAATGACGATTATAAAACTAGAGCAATTAAAATATCGGACTTGCCCAATACCAAAAGATGACTCTGCAGCAGTGATTAGCATGGCTGCCTTCCAGAGCCAAGGATGCGGGTTTGATTCCAGCCTCGGGCGACTGTCTGTATGGAGTTTGAATAACCTCCCAGTGTCTGCATGGGTTTCCTCTGGGTGCTGCGGTTTCCTCCCACAGTCCAAAGATATACAGGTTAGGTGGATTGGCCAGTGTCCAGAGATGCACAGGTTAGGTGGATTAGCCATTGGAAATGCAGGGTAACTGGAACTGGGAGTATGGGGGTGACGGTTCAGGTTGGAATACTCTTCAGAGGGTCAGCGTGGACTTGATGGGCTGAATGGCTGTTCCACACTGTAGGGATTCTATAAAAACGGTAGTCCAAAAAGTGACCCATGTTAGTTTATTAAAATCAGGAAAGATCAAACTCTAAAACAGGAGGTGGGCTGACTTAGCTGAAGAACTGGAAATGTCGTCTGCCATATTTGTATTAGGAGTTAGAGCTAAATTATTTTAAAAACAAACCATTCAGTAATCATTGTAAAACCAATATATTTCATCAGCGATTTTTGAAAAGATTTGTAGCGCAGGTTGAGGTTCTGGATGTAGGTTTGCTCAGAGCTGGAAGGTTCATTTTCAGAAGTTTCAACACCATACTAGGTAACATCTTCAGAGCGCCTCCGGACGAAGCACTGCTCATGATTTCTGCTTTCTATTTATATGTTTGGGTTTCTTTAGGTCGGTGATGTCATTTCCTGTGGTGATGTAATTTCCTGTTCTTTTTCTGAGGGGGTGGTAAATTGAGTCCAAGTCAATGTGTTTGTTGATAGAGTTCCAGTTGGAATGCCATGCTTCTAGGAATTCTCGTGCATGTCTGTTTGGCTTGTCCAAGGATGGATGTGTTGTCCCAGTCGAAGTGGTGTCCTTTCTCATTTGTATTTAAGGATAGTAGTGAGAGGGTCATGTCGTTTTGTGGCTAGTTGATGTTCATGTATCCTGGTGGCTAGTTTTCTGCCTGTTTGTCCAATGTAGTGTTTGTTACAGTTCTTGCACAGTATTTTGTAAATGACATTAGTTTTGCTTGTTGTCTGTATAGGGTCTTTCAAGTTCATTAGCTGCAGTTTTAGTGGATTGGTGGGCTACCATGATGCCAAGGGGTCTGACTAGTCTGGCAGTCATTTCTGAGATGTCTTTGATGTAGGGGAGAGTGGCTAGGGTTTCTAGACGCATTTTGTCTGCTTGTTTGGGTTTGTTACTGAGAAATCGGCGGACAGTGTTCATTGGGTACCCATTCTTTCAGAATGCACTGTATAGGTGATTTTCTTCTGTGCTGCAGTGTGTGGTGGCTCATTGGAATAATGTTCTGATGAAGCTTGGTTTGTGGATGTTGGGATGATTGCTTCTGTAGTTCAATATTTGGTCCGTATGTGTTGTTTTCCTGTAGACGCTGGTTTGAAGTTCCCCATTGGCTGTTCACTCTACTGTGACATCTAGGAATGGCAGTTTGTTGTTGTTTTCCTCCTCTTTTGAGTATTTTATGCCAGTAAGGGTATTATTGATGGTCTTGAAGGTTTCCTCTAATTTGTTTGTTTACTGATTACAAAGGTGTCATCCGCGTAGCAGAGCCAAAGTTTGGGCTGGATGGTTGGCAGAGCTGTTTGTTCAAATCTCTGCATTACTGTCTCTGCTAAGAACCCTGATATCAGAGATCCCATGGGTGTTCCATTGGTTTGTCTGTAGGTTTTGTTGTTAAAAGTGAAGTGGGTGTTAATGCGTAGGTCCACTAGCTTGACGATACTGTCCTTGGTGATGAAGTTGGTTGTGTTTGGTCTATATGTCCCTGGTGAGACCACACTTGGAATACTGTGTCCAGTTCTGGTCGCCCGACTATAGGAAAGATACAGAGGCTTTGGAGAGGGTGCAAAGAAGATTTACCAGGATGCTATCTGGACTGGAGGGCTTGCCTTATGAAGGAAGGTTGATTAAGCTTGGACTTTTATCTCTGGCGAGGAGGAGGAAGAGAGGAGACCTGATTAAGGTATACAAGATGATGAGTGGAATAGATAGTGTCAATAGCTAGAGACTTTTCCCAGGGGAGGATTGACTGGTACAAGAAGTCATAGTTTGAAGATATTTGGAGGAAGGTATAAAGGAGATGTCAGAGGTAGGTACTTTATGCACAGAGTTGTGAATGTATGGAATGCGTTTCCAGCTGTGGTGGTGGAAGCAGAGTCATTAGGGACATTTAAGCGACTGCTGGACATGCACATGGATAGCAGTGAGTTGAGGGGTGCATAGGTTAAGTTATTATATTTTACATTAGGATTAAACCTCGGCACAACATTGTGGGCCAAAGGGCCTGTTCTGTGTTGTACTTTTCTATGTTCTATGTCTTCTAATAGTGTAGTCAGTGTTTCCGTGGCCAGGTTGATGTTGATTGATGTGAACAGGGCTGTTACATTAAAGGAAACCATTATTTCATTCTCTTCTATCTTGGTGTCTTTGATGGTCTTCAGGAATTCTTGGGTGGAGTGGATGGACCGGCATGAGTCTTCTACTAAGTATTTTAGTCTTTGGTGTAGCTCCTTGGCCAAACCAGGAGCCCCCTCAGACCCACAGCCTCGCTACCTAGAACACCAACTTACAGATTGGCCAAGGAGCTAAACCAAAGACTAGCATGGCTTGCAAAATTCCTGTAAGATAGACCTGTTCAGTGAGCAGAGTAAAAGAATGAACTTCAGCATGGAATAGGAAGGATGCTTAATCGCACTTTGGATCTTCTGAAAGAACAAAAGGAGGGCTGTGCAATTTGAAGCTGGTGGAAAACTCTACAGTGGTCATCCAGAATCTTATGGTGAAAAAAGTAACCAGATTAGCTTAGAAAAACTAAAAAAAAGAAACAAACATCTAAAGTGAAGTTTTATCTCAGAGAAAAGCTTGAGCTGAGGAGAATTAAAGACTGTTTCCACTGCACTCTGTCATACTTATAGGTGGTCCAGAGTGATGTGCATAACTTTGACTAAAGCATGTTATAAGATAATTCTTGACTGTGTAAGAAGTAAACTCAATTGCATAATGTGTTATAAACCATATAAAGTGAACAGTGCTTGCTTAAGTCCTTTACATATAAAATAATTTGTGTTTTGTGGAAAAAGGATGTTATCTTGCAATATAATTCTGATGATTAAATGAAACATTTGAATTTATTTTTAGATATTACCCACACTTCACTGAAAAATGGTTATGATCCAATTTAGCACTGACATCAATTTAATGTCAAGCACAAAAGATTGACACTTCACTACTAATAAAATTTTAGCAGTGGTTCAAATTTTACACTGGAACAAGTCTTTGAATGTAGTGTCTGATAAGTGTAAAATGAAAATTTTCATTGAGCATATCTAGAGGGGAAGTGGTTTTAGGTTTTGGAACTGGCTACTATATGGTTGTGACAACCCTCTCAACCAAACATACAAAAACAATTTTGGATACGAACCAAAGTCAGCTGTTAGCGAAGCCAAATGCTGTAAGAAAATAAAATCTTTAAAAAATTTGTCACTAGTTTAAGATATTATTTTATGGATTAAAAATCAAAGACACAGTCAATAAACTGTAAGACAAACCCAACTCCGAAAAGACAATGACCTGCAATTTCCTGTGTATTTGTACTCACACGACCAGCAAAATGGGTGCAAAATCAAGTAGATGGCCTAAAACATTATGAAATTTGAAAATACGCAAGTGATATCCCCTCTGTATTGTAGTATTATACATTAAATTCAACAGCCAAATGCCATTTAACATTTAAGTGAAACATACTGGGATTCATGTGAAAATTCAACATAACTTGATATCTGCTTTTTTTTAAAAAAAATGTGGGTTAACCCAAAAAATTCTCAACACCTATTTAAGGCATCCTCCTAATCTGTTTGCTTCAAAGCGGGCAAAGTTTTAGGAATTTTGTTACCTCTTTCTGACATCGGAAATGTAGCCACGTTATTATACCAGTTGGTACATGCTAGCTTGCGTAATTGCATAGAAAAGGTATTTGATAAAGGTACCACACGTAGGTCAGGCAGCATCCGAGGAGCAGAAGAATCAGTAATTCAGGCAAAAGCCCTCCATTCCCTCCAGTCGAATCCCAACCTCACCATCTAACCAGCAGATATGGGGGGGGGTTCCGGAGGGGCCAGTGGTAATTTGACACACCGTCCTCTACACCACTGAAGCCACATGCCAACTCAAAGACAACTCCTCCTACTGCCCCCTTGACCATGACATCACCTCTCATCACCAAATCATCATCTCCCAGATCATACACAGCCGTATCACCTCAGAGGATCTCCTACCCACAGCTTCCAACCTCAGTCCGGGAACCCTGAATCACCTGGTTCTACCTCCTACCTAAGATTCAGAAACTTGACTGCCCCGGTTGACCTATCATCTCAGCCTGCTCCTGCACCACCAAACTCATCTCCACAAATCTTGATACTGTCCTATCCCCTGGGTCCAAGAACTCCCCACCTATGATCAGGACTCCACCCACCTCCTCCACAGCTTTCGTCTCCCCTGCCCCTAGTGCCACATCTTCACCGTGGACATCCAGTCCCCATATACCTCTATCTGCCTTGACAAAGGCCTCAAAGTCCTCCGTTTCTTCCTCTCCCGATGTTCCCACCAGTACTCTTCCACTGACACTCTCATTTGTTTGGCTGAACTGGTCCTCACCCTCAATAAGTTCTCCTTTCAATTCTCCCACATCCTCCAGATCAAAGGGGTAGCCATGGGAACCCGCATGGGCACCAGCTATGCCTGTCTCTTCGGTGGGTAGGCAGAACAGTCCACCTTCCACAGCTACACCGGCACTATTCCCCATCTTTTCCACCGCTACATTGATGACTGTATCGGAGCCACCTTGTGCTCCCACAAGGAGATTGAACAGTTCATCAACTTCACCAACGCATTCCACCCTGACCTTAGGTTCACCTGGACCATCACAGACACCTCCCTTTCCTTCCTGGACCTCTCAACATGGACATCTTTTGCAAACCCACAAATTCTCTCAACTACCTGGACTACATCGCCTCCGACCCTGCTTCCTGCTGCTCCCAGGAGGACCAGTTCCACAGACCACGCCAGATGACCTCCTTCTTCAAAGACTGCAATTTCCCCTTTTATGTGGTCAATGTTGCCCTCCAGTGCACCTCAGCCACTTCCCGCACCTCCGCCCTCAAACCACAACAAGGATAGTACCCCCTTCGTCCTCACCTTCCACCCCACAAACCTCTGGATACATTGCATCATGCTCTGCCATTTCCGCCACCTACAAACAGACCCCACCACCAGAGATATATTTCCCTCCCACCCTATCTATATTCCTTAAATAGAAAAAAAGCCCATGGCGTTGGAGGTAGTGTATTAACTTGGATACAGGACTGACTAATTAGTAGAGGAGAGTGTTGTAATTTGGGGCAGTTAGGGGTGTGAACATGTGCGTGCCACAGGGATCAGTGGTTGAGCCAACATTGCTTACAATATGGACTGGATGAGGAAAGTGAATGCACTATAACCAAATTTGTGGATATTTCAAAAAAGGTGGGAAGGTAAATGGTGAGATGAATGCAGGTAGGTTAGACAAGTGGGGAAAAAACTTGGCAGATGAAGTACGATGTGGAAATGTGTAAGGTTATGTGCTTTGACTGGAAGAACAGAGGAGGTGAATAGTATTTAAATGAAGAAAGATTACAGAAAACTACAGCAAAAGAGGGATCTGGGAGTCTTTGTGCATAAATCACAACAATGTCTGTGTACGTGTTTGGCAGGCAATAGGGAAGCCCAAAGGAAATTGAGTATAAAAGTAGGGACATCTTGCTACAAGTGACAACAAAACCACACCAGACCTGGAATACTATGAACAGTTTTTTGCCCTTACCTCAGAAAATGTTATACTGGCATTGGAGGCAGTCACAGAAGGTTCACTAGGCTGATACTAGGTATGGAAGGATAGTTTTATCAGGAGAGGTTGAGTAGACTAGGCCTGCACATATTTTAATTTTGAAGAATGAAATGCAACCTTATTGAAACACAAGATTCTTAGGAGACTTCACAGATACAGAAAGGTTATTTCCCCTTGTGACAGAGTCCAAGACCTGAGGTCATAACCTGAAGAGGTCACCTGTTTACGATACAGATGAGGAGGAATTTCTTCTCAGGATAGTAAATCTGTGGAATTCTTCATCGCAGAAGGCAGTAGAGACTAAGTCATTAAGTATACTCAAACAGGTAGAAAAACAGTATTTATTTTTCTATCAGTAAGGGAATCAGGGTTATGCAGGAAAAGCAAGAAAGTGAAGGTAAGGATTATCCGTTCAAAAATGATCTCATTGAATGGTGAAGCAGACTCAAGGGCTGAATGGCTTACCTCAGAGAATGATGACCAGCTCCTGTTCTGTGATGATTGTGGCCGTGGTTACCACATGTACTGCCTCACCCCACCGATGTCAGAGCCCCCTGAAGGTGAGCCGGGAGCAGTTTGTTCACCCTGCCTCTGCCAAAGCAGCGAGATGGCCGTCGTGTTGTCTTGGCCATTGGCTGGGGGAGGAGAGAGGGAGCCAGACACTCAGACAGGGACAGGCTGTGCAATGCCTCTGTGTACTTGATCAGTCAGGGCTCTCTGTTCCTTTTCCCAGTTTGTGAAGGGTGTGATTAGATTGTGTAACTATCCCAGCGGATTGGACGGTGTGAAATGTGACCGCCCCCCTCTATTAAAGAGAGAGAGAAAGTGGGAAATTCCAGACCAGTTTGTCTAACCCCAGTGGCTGAGAAATGCTGGAAAGGATGTACTAAATGGGCACTTTGAAACCACCAGTCAGCATGGAGTTGTGAAAGGGAAAATTGTGTTTGACAAACCTA
This sequence comes from Chiloscyllium plagiosum, assembly GCF_037043375.1. Lineage (NCBI taxonomy): Eukaryota > Metazoa > Chordata > Chondrichthyes > Orectolobiformes > Hemiscylliidae > Chiloscyllium > Chiloscyllium plagiosum. The sequence continues at coordinate 49,569,101 of NW_028270151.1, read as the reverse complement.
CTGGAGTTTATTGGAGGATGTAACTATCACAATAGATAAGGGAGAACCAGTGGATGTGGTGCATTTGGAGTTTCAGAATATGGATAAAGTCCCATGTAAGAGGTTAATGTGTAAAATCAAAACAGATGGGATTGATGGTAATATACTGGGATGGACTGAGAATTGATTAGCAGACAGGAAACAGAGTAGAAATTATATGGGTCATTTTCAGAGAGAAATGCCATGATACGTATGGTACCACAGGGATCACTGCTTTGGCCCAAATATTTTCAATACATATCAACAATTTAGATGAAGGAATCAAATGTAATATTTCTAAGTTTAATGACAACTCAAAACTAGGTGCTATTGAGAACGGTGAGGAGGATGTGACAGGATATCCGAACGATTGGGATCAGTTGATGAAATGGGTAAATGGAACAGAGGGGCAAGAGGAGGCCATTCAGCCTGTTCTACCATTCCGAGAGATCACAGTGATCTGTAGCCCTCAGCTCTCCACATACCTATGTTTGGCCAATATCCGTTGATGCTTCCCACAAATAGAACCATCTCTGATTTCAAACTTAACAACTGATCCAGCATCCACTGCCACAGGTGGGAGAGAATTACAAACCTCTCCCACCCTTGTGTGCTTGTGGACACTCCTACCCTCTCTCACTGGGTGCCATGGTGCCAACTTAAGTACCTACCTGCCATGCCTCTGGAATGAGGTGCTATAATGTGGATCAATGTGACAGTCACTTTGGTGGGTGAAGCAGGTGGGTGCAACATTGAAATGTTGAAGGCCAGGGAAGTGTGGATTTACAAAGTACACCTGGCACCGAAAGGCAGAGGTTCCAAGGCCAACGGGAGGTTGGCTTTCATTGCCAGAGAGCTTGAGTTCAGGGATAGGGGTATCTGTTCTAGGGACCTGGGTTTGGATCCTGCCTTGGCAGATGGTGGAATTGGAAATAAGTAAAAATCTCGAATACTGATGATCGATGTCGATTGTTGGCAAACCCATCTGGGTCATTAATCTCCTACAGGGAAGGAAACTGCTGCCCTTACTCGGGTCTGGCCTCCATGTGACTCCAGACCCACAGCGATGGGGTTGACTCTGAGCTACCCTCTGGGTAATTAGTGATGGGGCAATAAATGTTGTCCTAGCCAGAGACACCCTCATCCTGTGAATGAACAAACAAAACTTGGATAAACTGAGGCTACGGGAAATGGATTTGAGTTGTTGAGAGGAGAGAAAGAGAGTGAACTCGGGGCTAACCTGTTTGTGGTGGTACAGTGTCTCAGCGGTTAGCACTGCTACCTCACAGCATCAGGGACCCTGGTTTGATTCCAGCCTTGGGCCTTCAGAAATGAGATAACAAGAGGCCAGAGACAGTACATTCCTGTTCGGGTGAAGGGAAAGGCTGACAAGTGTAGAGAATACTGGGTGACTAAAGAAATTGAAGGTTTGGTTAAGAAAAAGAAGAAAGCATATGTCAGGTATAGACAAGATAGATCAAATGAATCCTTAGAAGAGTATAAAGGCAGTAGGAATATACTTAAGAGGGAAATCAGGAAGGCAACAAGGGGACATGAGCTAGCTTTAGCAAATGGAGTTAAGGAGAATCCAAAGGATTTTTACAAAAAAGGATAACTAGGGAGAGAATAAGGCCCCCTCAAAGATCAGCAAGGCAGCCTTTGTGTGGAGCCACAGGTGATGGGGGGAGATATTAAATGAGTATTTTGCATCAGTATTTACTGTGGAAAAGGATATGGAAGATATAGACTGCAGGGAAATAGATGGTGACATCTTGAAAAATGTCCGTTTACAGAGGAGGAAGTGCGAGATATCTTCAAACACATAAAAGTGGATAAATCCCCAGGACCTGGTCAGGTGTACCCTAGAACTCTGTGGGAAGCTAGAGAAGTGATTGCTGGGCCCCTTACTGAGATATTTGTATCATCAATAGTAACAGGTGAGGTGCCAGAAGACTGCAGGGTGGCTAATATGGTGCAACTGTTTAAGAAGGGTGGTAAGGACAAGCCAGGGAACTATAGACCGGTGAGTCTGACGTCAGTGGTGGGCAAGTTATTGGAGGGAATCCTGAGGGACAAAGATGAGCATGTATTTGGAAAGGCAAGGACTGATTAGGGATAGTGCGTGGAAAATCATGTCTCACAAACTTGATTGCATTTTTTGAAGAAGTAACAAAGAGGATTAATGAAGGCAGAGCAGTAGATGTGATCTGTATGGTCTTTGGTAAGGCGTTCGACAAAGTTCCCCATGGGAGACTGGTTAGCAAGGTTAGATCTCATGGAATACAGGGGGAACTAGCCATTTGGATACAAAACTGGCTCAAAGGTAGAAGACAGAGGGTTGTTTTTCAGACTGGAGGCCTGTGACCAGTGGAGTTCCACAAGGATCGGTGCTGGGTCCCCTGCTTTTCGTCATAGATATAAATTATTTCAATTCCCGCCTCAGGCAACTGTCTGTGGAGTTTGCACATTCTCCCCGTGTCTGCGTGGGTTTCCTCCGGGTGCTCCGGTTTCCTCCCACAGTCCAAAAAGGAGCAGGTTAGGTGAATTGGCCATGGTAAATTGCCCATAGTGTTAGGTGAAGGGGTAAATGTAGGGGAATGGGTCTGGGTGGGTTGCTCTTCAGAGGGTCGGTGTGGACTTGTTGGGCTGAAGGGCCTGTTTCCACACTGCAAGTAAATCTAAACTAAACATCTTATGGTGTCAAGTCACATCTACGCATTATATTTGTAGATGCTTATTAAAAGTAAATGAAAATAAATTGTAACAGAAAAAAAGGCACCATTAAATTGCAATATAGAATATAGTTTGAAATCGAATAAGCTCCCATTTCAGTATTTATTATCATCTGCTTTCCTTCTTGATGTGGTGGGAAATGACTGCTGTTGAGACATTTGAAAATTTATGAGACCATGAAAAAACAGCAATCTAGTGCCAGGTCAGTATGGCATGTATCATGAAGAGGAACTTGCAGGTGGTGGTGTTCTTGTGCTTTTTGCTGTTGTTCTAGACAGTACAGGATGCAGGTCTGGAAGACATTGTCAAAGAAGCCTTGGTGAGCTGCTGCAATGCAGTGGTGTTGCTGTGCTTTGATGTTGAAGAGTGAGTGAATGCTTGCAGTAACAATTGAGTGACATGGCAACAGGGTGGAATAGTGTACTTGGGTATGTGTTCCTGTATCTTGGCTTTGCTGAACGCTATGTTTGGAGTTTTTGAAGTTCTACATATTCATCTGTACCTACAAATAGAACTTCATTTAAATCTGGATATCACACGCTTGAGAAAGATTTTATCATGCTATTGGATAGAAATGAATTATACCTTCCTTCCTCACATATAGCTATATGGACAACCGTTGTCCATACTATAAAGCATTTTGTCATTCCAATGTTATTTCTGTGGTGGTCTATGTGGTGAGGCATTTTGCTTTCTGTACACTCCTGGCATATGTACAGCATTTCTTTGTTTTATCTGCCTCAAATTCGCCTTTTATTTGCACTTGCAATAAGAATACCTAATTGGGGTGGGCCAGCATCTGCAACTTAGAACTGGCTGATACGAAGATGGAGCTGTACAGAAGATGATCCCAACTGAAGACATCATTGCTGGGATAAACCAAGTCTATTTTACCATAAACACTTGAGGTAATATACACATAAATGCAGACATGTCAAGACCTACCTTGAAAATGGTGCCTTGTCTACAGAAACTGGCAGGACAATGCCCACGCAGAGGTAAATGATGCTTACAGATACTATGGATCACACCTGTTTTAGATGCAATCCTCTGCTGACAGCAGGGTGTGACCCAAAAACAGGGATGGGCCCAACACAGCCTTCAAGCACATCAGAATGCAACCAGAAGTAGAATCTGATCAACCACAGAAAGATGCACATGAGAATTCATTAACAGAGATCTTGGCCATGAGAATCCATGGACCAATTAGTATTGACAGTGTATGCTGTTGTGAGGTGTATTACTAAAGGGTTACCACACCAAGTGCAAATTGCATTCATAGTTGTGCTTTGCATCACTGAAACCAAATACCAGGTAAATGGCATTTAAGTAGGTCACAGTAGTAAGATTATCAAAGCCAAGTCACTATCCAACACTTGTCTCGCGATAAAGACGACATCCTACCAGATAAACATTTCACTGGTCGATGAGGTTTAAGAGAGAAAACAGAACACAGGATATTTGGTTTTGATGTCACAGAAAGCCATCAGGTGTGTGGGAGGGATAAATATGGAGGTTTACGCTGAATACTTTGAACAAATATGACAATTGGAAGACATTTAGGATTTGTTTAATAAAACTTGATTTTTAAAAACACTATAATCAATTTGGACATCCTACACCTTTTCAAGAAGTTTCCAAAAACATTATATCTTATTAGTAAATGTAGGATATCAGAATCCTTTCACAATTTGACAACTAAAGCAGTTTAATAAAATTTTCAAGTTTATTACATTTTCAAGTTTAGAATATTCCTGTGTCAAAAGCTTCAAATTATCAACGATCCGCACAAATTACTTTGCATTCATTGATTGAAGTGGGAGATATGAACTTGAAAAGTACAAAAGTAACCAAACATTTACCGCACCAAAGTTTTGACAAAAACCATCCTTGCCACTTACTTGTGCCATCAACTTTGAACCACGATCCTCATAACAGATTCACAAACCAGTACTGCACAAGTGCAGTCAAACTACTGATCTTCCATTAAAGATGAGAGCTTGAATCAAATGAAAGTACATCAAAATGGGTTAAAAAAAAAAATCAGCTTTCAATACCTCATTTTTCACCTACCAAAGAGTTGAAAATAATCATAACATGGGACTTGAAATTTTAACATCTATTCTCTCCCCACTTATGCTGCCAGACCTGTTTATTTTCTCCAACACTTTCTGCTTTTATTTCATTCTTCCATTTATTGTTTTCTCCCTTGCCTTGCTTACCTTCTCCAAATGCAGAATTTCTCCAGTTTGTATTTCATTTGCCAGTTCTCCAACCACTCACTAAACCACTGACATCTCCTGCAGTTGACAGCTATCCTTTTCACACTATCTACCAGGCAACCAACTTTCCTATTGCCCGCAAATCTCTCAATTATGCCTCTTACATTTAAGTCTAAATCATTAATATTTACCACAAACAGCAATGGACCTAAAATGGTGGTCTGTCGAACACCAGTGAAAACTAGTTTCATTCACAAAAACATCAGTCAATCATTACCCTTTGTTTCCTGTCACTAAGCCATTTTGGATCTCACTCACAATATTCTCCTATATCCCATAAGCTTTAATTTTTCTTAGTAGTCTGCTATTTTGGATCTTATCAATAGCCATATACTATCCTCAACAATCCTCCTTGGTGCTTGCTCAAAAAGTTCTGTTCCATTACTGACAAAGAACAACAAAGAAAATTTATAGCCCAGGAACAGGCCCTTCGGCCCTCCAAGCCTGAGCCGATCCAAATGTACTGTATAAACCTATCAGTCAATTCCTAAGCATTTGTATCCCTCTGCTCCCCACCTACTCATGCATCTGTCAAAACGCATCTTAAATGAATCTACCGTGCTTGTCTCTACCACCTCGGCTGGCAACATGTTCCAAACGCCCACCACCCTCTGTGTGAAGTACTTTCCACATGTATCCCCCCTTAAACTTTCCACCTCTCACCTTGAAAGCATGACCTCTCGTTATTGAATCCTTCACCCTGGGAAAAAGCTTGTCTCTATCCACCCTGTCTATACCCTTCATGATTTTGTAAACCTCAATCAGGTCCCCCCCAATCTCCTTTTTTCTAGTGAAAATAAACCTAACCTACTCAACCTCTCTTCATAGCTAGCACCTTCCATATCAGGCAACATCCTCGTAAACCTTCTCTGCACCCTCTCCAAAGCGCCCACAACATTTTGGTAATGTGGCGAGCAGAATTGTACACTGTATTCTAAATGCGGCCGAACCAATGTCTTGTACAATTTTAACATGACTTGCCAGCTCTTCTACTCAATACCCCATCCAATGAAGGCAAGCATACTATATGCCTTCTTGGCCATTCTATCCACCTGTGCAGCAACTTCAGGGTATAATGGACCTGCACTCCCAGATCTCTCTGCCCATCAACTTTTCCCAAGGCTCTTCCATTCATTGTATAATTCACTCTAGAATTGGACTTGCCTAAATGCATTACCTCACATTTGTCTGGATTGAAAGCCATCTGCCACTTTTCTGCCCAACTCTCCAGTCTACCTATATCCTCATGTATTCTCTGACAGTCCCTTATGCTTTCTGCTACTCCACCAATCTTTGTGTCATCTGCAAACTTGCTGATCATACCAACAGTGCCCTCTTCTAGATCATTAATGTATATCACAAACAACAGTGGCCCCAATACTGATCCCTGTGGAACACCACTGGTCACCTTTCTCCGTTTCGAGAAACTGCCTTCAACTACTACTCTCTGTCTCCTGTTGCTCAACCAGTTCTTTATCCACTTTCTCCATTAGTCTACAATGGGGAACCTTATCAAACGCCTTACTAAAGTCCATGTATATGACATCAACAGCCCTTCCTTAATCTAACAACTTGGTCACTTCCTCAAAGACTTCGGATATGAGAGACAAAATCCAAGGCTGAGTAAAACTATAAGTTTTATTTTAAGACCTTATGTTTTCATATTCCTAATAATTATGAAGCTGTATTTGAAAACTACAAATTATTTGATACATAAATGTTTGTAATTTAATGTTACCCACTCTTTATATTGGCTGCTTTATTAACATTTCTTAAAAGACTGAAGAGTTCAAGCATTTAACTTTAAATTTAAGAAACTTACTATTCATAACATTCTTGTATGATATTCTGGGGGTGTAGCCATTTGTGCATTGACAAATTTGCATTTATAAAATAGAAAAATACCCCAGATTGCTTTGGTAAGGTGGAAAACACACTAAGTACAATAGCAAAGTTAACAGAGGTAACTAAAAGTTTGTTGGAAGAAGAGGGTTTGAAGCAAGGGAAGAACAGTGGTAGAATAATTTATAGAAGGGATTATAAAAATAGTGTGGAGGTGCCAGTGTTGAACTGGGGTGGACAAAGCTAAAAATCACACAGCACCAGGTCCAACAGGTTTATTTGGAAATGCTAGCTTTCTGAGCAGTGCTCCTTCATCAGGTAGCTGAGGAGCAGCATTATCATGTTGAGATAATGTTGTGATTGCTGAATATGCTGACACGAATGGCCAGAATTAGAGATGCAGAATGCTGCAAAGCCAAAGACACGGTCTTAGATTGGACATGAGGATAAGGTTTTGAAGTGTAGTGCGTTAGGTGCAATCAGAAAGGGAGACTTGGTGTGGAAGAGAATACAAGCGAAGAAGATATGGTTTACTGAAGTTGGAGCCATGAGGGAAGGCAGTCCAATCTTGCTTTTAATGCTTCATTACATTATTCTACCAATTACCAGTGTCAAAGCAATGAGTTAGACTTTCCATGATATGTCTTAATTACCTTTCTTGAAAATTGGTGCTAACCTGGATCCTTTAGTGAGACATCCCCGAAACTGGATTGTCTCAAAGACACTCTGAAAATTTTATAGCGAATTTCATTAGTTGTTTGTGTACGTGATGCCTTTCCCATAGGGCACATTAGCCACTGCTCGAAGACTGAAGACTAAAGTGTAATTATGAGCAATATCATTATGAGAAAGGACCAATCTGAAATGTTAGCTCCTGTTTTTCTTTTCACAGATGCTGCTAGACATATTGAATTTTGGGCTTTAATTTCAAAATTACCTTTAGTGGTTGAATCTTCTGAGAGCCTTGTCTAAAGCATCTCCCAGAAAGGCATCATTTAGTTCATTAACATTATTTTAGCTTACCCCACTTCATACTTCCTTGCAATTATAAGACATTTCAATTATTTCGCAATTACTCTCTTGCTGTTAAAATACAGCAATGGGAGAATTTGTTTTTTAATTTTGGTGTTTGACTTTGACAATTGAATCATTTGTATTCCATTAGTTATAGATAGTAAACATAATAATCCTTTACTATTCTTCAAAACAGAGGATTGCAAAGGGTCAAAATATTCCTTTTTAAAACACTTCAACCTTTTAAAATTTTGATTCTGATGTAGAAACAAATAGCAAGGTCTCATTTTGAACCAGCCATCACGATGCTGAAACATTCTGAAAGGCTTTAAACAATAGATTTAAGACATATTGCAACTATAGCATATATAAAGTTATTTTGCAGCACAAATCAACCTTCTCTTAGAGACCATGTTACATGATGAAATTTAATCAAACTACGCAATGGACTGAATAAAATTAAAAATATCTAAAAACCTTAAATAAACTCAAATGAATGCTTTAAAGCTCTTAAAAAAAACTTTTTATTAAAAGATAGTAAATGTTTCTGGACAACAGATAACAAATTCCCCAGTCTCCCCATGCATTGCTCCAACAACAAAACAAGCTACCAACTAATGCGGTCCAGTTGTATTCCAACTGTTGCAGCCTAGCAACTGACAGCTCAAACCCTGACCTGGTTCCCACTGTCATTCAAAGGCTCTATCACACCCTTTAGGCGTCCCAAAAAATTCCCAAATCCAGCCTCCTCTTTGATGTGCAACACCCCGACCTCAAATTTACCTGGACCGTCTCAGACTCCTCCCTCCCCTTCCTAGACCTCTCAATTTCTATCTCGGGCGACCGACTCAACACAGACATTTACTACAAACCGACTGACTCCCACTTCTTCCGCCACCTCTGCCTCCGAGCTTACTTTCACAATCAGGTACACCTTCTGAGGACCCCTTCGCCCACCACCAACACACTGCATCCACCTGGACACCCCGCGCTGGCCTATTACCTACCCTCGACCTCTTCATTTCCAACTGCCGCAGAGACATTAACCGCCTCAACCTGTCTACCCCCCCCCTCCAACCTCTCACCCTCAACGCGCAGCCCTCCAATCCCGACCTCACCATCAAGCCAGCACAGTGGTAGTCTGGCGCACTGACCTCTACACCGCTGAAGCCAAACGCCAATTCGAGGACACCTCTTCCTACCACCGCCCGCCCGCCCGCCCGCGCCCCCCCCCCCCGACCATGACCCCATTCCCCATAACCAAACCATCATCTCCCAGACCATACAGAATCTCATCACCTCAGGAGATCTCCCACCCACAGCTTCCAACCTCAGTCCGGGAACCCCACACTGCCCAGTTCTACCTCCTTCCCAAGATCCACAAGCCTGACCACCCTGGCCGACCCATTGTCTCAGCATGCTCCTGCCCCACTGAACTCATCTCTACCTACCTCGACACTGTCCTATCCCCCCCTACTCCAGGAACTCCCCACATACTTTCGAGATGCCACCCATGCCCTCCACCTCCTCCAAGACGTCCATTTCCCCGGCCCCCAACGCCTCATCTTCACCATGGATACCCAATCCTTCTACACCTCCATCCGCCATGACCAGGGCCTCCAAGTCCTCCATTTTTTCGTCTCCCGACATCCCCAAAAGTACCCTTCCACCGACACTCTCATTCGTTTGGCCGAACTGGTCTTCACCCTTAACAATTTCTCCTTCGAATCCTCCCACTTCCTCCAGACCAAAGGGGTAGCCATGGGCACACCTATGGGCCCAGCTATGCCTATCTCTATGTTGGCTACGTAGAACAGTTGATCTTCCGTAATTACACCGGCACCACTCCTCACCTCTTCCTCCGCTACATTGATGACTGCATTGGCGCCACCTCATGCAATTCATCAACTTCACCAACACATTCCACCCTGACCTTAAATTTACCTGGACCATCTTTGACACCTCCCTCGCCTTCCCGCACCTCTCCATCTCCATTAATGACGACCGACTTGACACTGACATTTTTTACAAACCCACCGATTCCCACAGCTACCTGGATTGCACCTCTTCCCACCCTACCTCTTGCAAAAATGCCATCCCGTATTCCCAATTCCTCCGCCTCCGCCGTATCTGCTCCCAGGAGGACCAGTTCCACCATAGAACACATCAGATGGCCTCCTTCTTTAGAGACCACAATTTCCCTTCCCACGTGGTTAAAGATGCCCTCCAACGCATCCCGTCCACATCCTGCACCTCCGCCCTCAGACTCCACCCCTCCAACCGTAACAAGGACAGAACACCCCAGTACTCACCTTCCACCCTACCAACCTTTGCATAAACCAAATCCTCCGCCGACATTTCTGCCACCTCCAAAAAGACCCCACCACCAGGGATATATTTCCCTCCCCACCCCTTTCCGCCTTCCGCAAAGACTGTTCCCTCCGTGACCACCTGGTCAGGTCCACACCCCCTACAACCCACCCTCCCATCCTGGCACCTTCCCCTGCCACCGCAGGAATTGCAAAACCTGCGCCCTCACCTCCATCCAAGGCCCTAAAGGAGCCTTCCACATCCATCAAAGGTTTACCTGCACATCCACCAATATCATTTATTGTATCCGTTACTCCCGATGCAGTCTCCTCTACATTGGGGAGACTGGACACCTCCTAGCAGAGTGCTTTAGGAACATCTCCGGGACACCCGCACCAATCAACCCCACCGCCCTGTGTCCCAACATTTCAACTCCCCCTCCCACTCTGCCGAGGACATGGAAGTCCTGGGCCTCCTTCACCGCCGCTCCCTCACCACCAGACACCTGGAGGAAGAACGCCTCATCTTCTGCCTTGGAACACTTCAACCCCAGGGCATCAATGTGGACTTCAACAGTTTCCTCATTTCCCCTTTCCCCACCTCACCCTAGTTCCAAACGTCCAGATCAGCACTGTCCCCATGACTTGTCCTACCTGCCTATCTTCTTTTCCACCTATCCACTCCACCTTCCTCCCTGACCTATCACCTTCACCCCCTCTCCCACTCACCTATTGTACTCTATGCTACTTTCTCCCCAACCCACCCTCCTCTAGCTTATCTCTCCACCCTTCAGGCTCTCTGCCTTTATTCCGGATGAAGGACTTTTGCCCGAAACGTCGATTTTACTGCTCCTCAGATGCTGCCTGAACTGCTGTGCTCTTCCAGCACCACTAATCCAGAATCTGGTTTCCAGCATCTGCAGTCATTGTATTTACCGACTCCCACAGCTACCTAGATTACACCTCCTCCCACCCTGCCCCCTGTAAAAACGCCATCCCATATTCCCAATTCCTCCACCTCCGCCACATCTGCTCCCAGGAGGACCAATTCCACTACTGAACAACTCAAATTGCCTCCTCCTTCAAAGACTGCAATTTCCCCTCCGACGTGGTCGACGACGCTCTCCACCGCATCTCCTCCACTTCCCGCACTTCCACCCTTGAACCCCGCACCTCCAGTCGCCACCAGGACAGAACCCCACTGGTCCTCACCTTCCACCCCACCAACCTCCAGATACATCGTATCATCCTCTGTCATTTTCACCACTTCCAGACAGACCCCACCACTAGGGATACATTTCCCTCTCCACCCCTATCAGCATTCAAGAGAGACCATTCCCTCCGCGACTCCCACATCAGGTCCACACCCCCCACCAACCCAACCTCAACTCCCGGCACCTTCCCCTGCAACCGCAAGAAGTGCAAAACTTGCACCCACAGCTCCCCCCCTCACCTCCCTCAAAGGCCCCAATGGATCCTTCCATATCCGTCGCAAATTCACCTGCACCTCCACACACATTTACTGTATCCACTGCACCTGATGTGGTCTCCTCTACATTGGGGAGACAGGCTGCCTACTTGCGGAACGTTTCAGGGAACACCTCTGGGACACCCGCACCAACCAACCCAACCGCCCCGTAGCTGAACGCTTTAGCTCCCCCTCCCACTCCGCCAATGACATGCAGGTCCTTAGCCTCCTCCATCGCCAGACCCTGGCCACACGACGCCTGGAGGAAGAGCGCCTTATCTTCTGCCTAGGAACCCTCCAACCACACGGGATGAACGTAGATTTCTCCAGCTTCCTCATTTCCCCTACCCCCACCTTATCTCAGTCCCAACCCTCGGATTCAGCACCGCCCTCTTGACCTGCAAACGTCTTCCCGACCTCTCCGGCCTATCACCCTCACCTCCTTCCACCTATCGTATTCCCAGCGCCCCTCCCCCCTACCTTTTATCTCAGCCAGCTTCATGCCTGAAGAAGGGCTTATGCCCGAAACGTCAATTCTCCTGCTCCCCGGATGCTGCCTGGCCTGCTGTGTTTTTCCAGCACCACATTTTTCAACATCTGATTGCCCAACCTTACCATAATGCTCCTTACATTATCAATAATCCACCCCCTTCCATCTCACCTCTTTCCCCTTAATCAATTTTAAACACAACTTACACCACTTCAACCTAGTTCCTTATTTTCCACCTCAGGTTTCTATCCAATCTTTTGACCTGTCCCTGATTATATGCTCCAATTATTTACTGAACTTGTATGAGAATGGGAAGAGAGATGATCTTATTGACACAATAGGAATAGCAAGTCCACGTGAAGTTTTGTGAATACAGTTGGGAGATTATATGGCAGGATTACAGGTGGATGGGATGGCACTGAATTCAGAGGAGAAACAGCACATCATGATTTGAGATGGAAGTTGAAATTACCAGGGATGAGAAATCACTTGCTAGAAACGATGATGAAGTAATAAGGTGAGCTATTCAAAGGAAGTCGGAGTATCAACAAAATAAAAATACCAGCCAAAATGTGATTTAGTGAGATGAGCCACATCATGTGACTATTGATTTGTAATTTTACAAATGTTCCCTTTTGAGATGCACTTTTTAAAATTCTCTCCTGGGACGTGGGCATCACTGGTTGGCCAATATTTATTACCTATCTGTAGTTGCCCTTGAGAAACTGGTGGGCAAAGTGCCATCTTGAATGACTGCAGTCCATGTGCTTATCCAATTCCAGTTGAAATTAATGATTGAAACTGCCTTTATCACACTCTCATTCTGCATTCCAGATCTTAACCGCATGGTACATGGGAACATTTTTCATGTTTCCTTTTTTTTAAAGAACTATTCACTTTATTACACCAAGGTCACTTGTCTCCTGTGGTTCTCAACCATTCTCATGGGAACAACTGACCTCGGTTTCGAATCCTTGTAAACTACATTATAAAATCAGTTTGTATTCTTCTTCAAGGTGAACCCAATATTATTTTTCATCTGCCCATTGCATCAACTTGCATATACCCTCTTGACGTGGCCCCTCCTTGAGAAACCTAATCATATCACTTCCTCCAGTCTGGAAAATAACATTTAACCGCTACTGTTTTGTCTTCCAAAAATATCATATTGGATTTGAGGTGTTAACGGTTCCTTTCTCCAGAGATGTGGCCAGACCACAGTATTCCCGGTACTGTTTTTCTATCAGTCAAATCACCTCCAGGTTGTAAAAGCAACATAGTATACTTTTTCAGTCCATTTTGTCTCCAAATTAAACAGAGGAGTACATTAAAATTCAGTTTATCACTTTTAAGACAAACCTCATGGCCTGTGTACAAAATATAATACAGCAAATTCTTCTATAGCGCGACTGTTGCATCCTTGTGCAACCCTGCATTATAGAAAAATTGCGCTTTATAAACAGCGCTTAAAGTGTTGGCACTGTAATCGCGTTACAGCCATCACACATTTTAAAAGTTTGCGCTGTAGAAACAGCACGCCCAATTCGTCAATTGCGTTACAGCCAATTTGCGTTGACGAAATGCATGTTATAACAGAAGGACCTATAAACGAACCAAACTATTAAATAGTAAAGCAAATTAAGTAAAATAGGCAAATTATTAAATAATAACACAATGAAAGATAACTAACCAAACAGTATTACATAACTGCCCAGCTGACTGAAATAATTTGTCTGCTGGGCAGCAAACCAGATATTAATGAATTCAGGTGCCACCAATTATGTTTATGCCTTCATTTATTAACAGAGATACAGAAAGTCAAAAAAATTAGTGTTACATTTTAACATTTAGCAAAATGAATAATACAATCAAGAAAAAGCAACTACAAATCTAATACACTGAAACCAGAAGTTTCTTCAAAGAACATTTTCATGGTCTGTGACACTATGCATATTATACCACCTAACATTGTGTGACAGTCATCAACTGATTTCAACACTACAGCTGGTTCTGATATAACGTGATAGCTCTGTCCTTGTGCGATGTCAAGTAAACAGAAAATCGCACAACAGCCATGCCATTTACGATAATGGGACCAGAATCGCAATATAGCCAATACAGATAAGGAAAGTTCATGTTCTACAAATAACAGTCGAAATTCTTCAATCGTGTTAAAGCCAACTTGCATTGAGGAAACACTCATTATAGCAGAACTGGCCGCATTTCTTAATTCTAACTGCAACATTTAACATTCACCAACAGATGGTGCTATAGTAATGCATTCCTCAAATTTCTGACAGTTTGCCAAGAGCAAAGACAACTCTTTATGAACTCCTCTCAAGGTGCTCAGAATTGTTAGGTTTCCCTGTATGTTTCAAATGCCATAGGTTCCATTCCTGGAACCAACTTCTCGTGGTAGTCCTTGTGTAAAGTTAAAAGGTTAAATGGGAATCTCTCTATGGACATTAATGTATTTTTAAAAAGAGTTAAACTTTGGGTGGGGACGACAGTCAGGCAAGAATGCGAATCACCCACACCCCAATTAGACAGTCATTTGTTACTACTCCCCCTTGCTATCATCAAGTTAAACTATCGTTCAATCTCTTCCATTCTGAAATGCTTTCTGGCTAGAGGTATGCCGCATCTACTTTGTCTTGGAGAATCACCGAGTCAGGAAATCATCTGCATAACGATTCCCCAGGATTAGGGCATTAGCATTATCTCAAAAGATGATCTTATCCTGCCTTTGTACCTGGGATAAATTGTGACTGAGTAACTGGAGGCAGTCTTGAGTGACATGTGATTGTGGGAGAGTGGCCAGAGCATCAGAGACATGACCAATTGATCTGTAAAAAGATGTGTTTTCTTTGTACAGGGCCTCACTTTGACTCAGCCTCGCATGCCTGTGAGGGGGTGGGGTCAAAGGGGGTGTCACCTAGCTTATACAATCTTTAATAAACTTTAACTGTTTGCAGAAGTTGGTATATGCGAATTGCATCTCATGTGCGAAACCCCGGGAAAAGAACTTAACACTTGCCTACAACACCACTACTGATATACTTCCTTCTCTTAAATCCTCAGAATCAGATCCTGCAAAGCTTGTGAAATTATCAACACTGGCTTGATTGCTCACTTGCTGGATCATTATCTAGTCCTCCAGTAATGTCATTGCCATCTCACATTTACTCCAAGAACCCAATCATGAAAAAGCCACCGTTGGTACTACATCTTTCTGAACCTGCCAAATCAAGAAGTTTGAAATTCATTTACTTATCCCTAGACGAACAAAATTTTATTTTATTTCCCATTTCATTATTTAATCAATTCAGCATACTCCTCCTCACATTGAGCTATTCTGATCTTAAATTTAAGTTTATGGACTGAAGCCTAGCTTTCATGTGTCCAGGTCCTTTCAATTTATCAATGTCATATTTACCTGTCTTATTAATTCACCCACATTTGTCCATTTTCTTCAAGTTACTTACACAGTCCTATTTCGCTTCATCTAAAACATGCAAGCCTGTTTTAAATGCATATTTCATATTATTTTTAATCAGTCCTGGTTTTCACTTATTCCCCCCCCCCATCCCCATGATCAACTCAATTTCCTTATCACATCCTGTCCACTCAAACCTATCTGCCACTGCTCCAATATCTAGATCATTGGTCTAAACCCCAGTAAGGTTCTGAGGAGCTAGATTCTAATCCTACCATGACAGATGGTGAAATTTTAATTCAATCTGAAATTAAGCACCTAATTATGACTATGAAACTGTTAGTGATTGTCAGTTCATTAATGTCCTGGTCAACATGAGAATTTAAATCCATAACAATGGGTAACTGCCCTCTGAGCAACTACTGATAGACAGTAAATGTTGGCCTAGTCAGTGGCGCCCGCATCTCCTGAAAGAAAATAAAATCTTGAGCACAAAACCTGAGCTGACATTGAACTAAAATACGAGATGTCAAGGTTCTCGCTGTCCCCTCAGGTGAATGTAAGCACATCCTGAATACTACTTCCAAGAAAAGAAAGATGCAAGTACATAAGACATTGGAGCAGAAATTAGGCTACCCAGCAAACAGAGTCTGCGCTGCCATTCAATCATGGCTGATTAGCTTCTCGACTCCATTCTCCTGATTTCTCCCCATACCCCTTGATCTGTTGTTCCGATGAATACATATTTCTGTTTTCCGGGTGAGTACGTACCCCTCAGTCACCATGAAAACAGATTTCAAATCATTACAACAGTGATGCTTGTGGTATGCAAAATATCTGTTAGATTTCTTATATTTTAATAGAGACAACGCTGGCTGCAAAGAAATTTAGGATGTCCTGAAGTTGCCCCTCACACTCCATAGCCTTCTGATAGTTTCAAATTCTTCCTAATTCAGTTCATCCTCTACCCTACTCACTTGCCAAAGCTCTACAACCATGGGCTGGTTCAAATCAATTTGTCTTGCTCTGCATTTTTACATGCTTGCATTACCAATAAAACAGTAGACCAGTCTCAGAATTTCATTTCAAAATGCACCAAAAGCTCCCAAGTCAGAATTATCTTTGTGGCATTTCCTCATGATATATTACTTACAAATACCCATTGGGCACAGACATAATGTTTTGATGATGTCAAATCTTGATCAGTGTTAGTCACACCCAGATTAGCATCTGTATCAATTAGACAAAATTAATACACGGTATTCTCTCAGCAAACCTAACTGCCTACAATCGCTCTAACCATCTGGTGTTGTGTGCAGTAGAGTGATGCTGGAAAAGCTCAGCAGGTAAGGCAGCATCCGAGGAATAGGAAAATCGAAGTTTCGGGCAAAAGCCCTTTATCAGGACCGAAGCCAGGGAGCCTCCAGGGTGGAACCTCCTGGAGCCTCCACCCTGGAGGCTCCCTGGCTTCAGTCCTGATAAAGGGCTTTTGCCCGAAACGTCGATTTTCCTACTCCTTGGATGCTGCCCGACCTGCTGTGCTTTTCCAGCACCACTCTAATCTAGACTCTGATTTCCAGCATCTGCAGTCCTCACTTTTGGCTAGTGTACAGTAGCCTACAATTATTAGTTTCCAGCAGTGTTTGCCATTTTGATAGATACAAGAGGTAAAGTTCTAACAAAAAAAAATTAAGGGGGAAAGGAATCACATTTCATTTTAAGTCAATTTATATTTCTTAAATATTTCTTAAATTTCTAGTGGGCGGCACGGTGGCACAGTGGTTAGCACTGCTGCCTCATAGCCCCAGAGACCCGGGTTCAATTCCCGCCTCAGGCGACTGACTGTGTGGAGTTTGCACATTCTCCCCGTGTCTGCGTGGGTTTCCTCCGGGTGCTCCGGTTTCCTCCCACAGTCCAAAGATGTGCAGGTCAGGTGAATTGGCCATGCTAAATTGCCGGTAGTGTTAGGTAAGGGGTAAATATAGGGGTATGGGTGGATTGCGCTTCGGCGGGGCGGTGTGGACTTGTTGGGCCGAAGGGCCTGTTTCCACACTGTAAGTAATCTAATCTAATCTAAACTATATAACTATCATTTTCTCAAATATAATTATACACTCTGCCATTTGCTTCCTTGCACCTTGCAAACTAAGCCTGTTTCAGTATCATACACCTTTTTATCTCAGGTTGTTGTTGATGCCTGACCTCTAATCCCACCCCATCACCCGAGATTTCCTTGCCCTTCTGGCTGCCTTCCTTAACCTCTCTCCTCCCCAGTACCAGAGATTGTAAATTGGTCAGTTTAATCAATTGAAAGCAAAAATCCTGAGATCACAGGCATTGATAACTGGAAATCACTGGTGGGTAGTTTTTGCACCATACTACTGAATTACGATCCCTAGTAGTCACCATATCCATCAGATATTCCACTCTAGCAGCATGCAAGCCAATATGCTTGTGTTTTTTTAAATCTGGAGTATAACCCGGAGCACTTTAAACTCAATGGAGAAATCTTACTACTCCTCCCATTGTTTAAACAAATAATGGAATAGTGTTGATTTTTTACTTCGAAAATATCTTCTTGGGAGTGAACTTGGCTTTATATCAGATTGCAAAGTTCCAGAGTCAACTTAATTTCATTCAAGGAAAATTTAATTTGCCTTAAAAAAGCAAAAATTTTATTTTCAAAATTATTCCCCTGGAGGACCCATGTTAATTAAAATTACCTGTCTGAAGAATCTAGCCTCATTTGATACAAAAACCTGACAACTCTGGCCTCTGATGTAACAAAAGAATTATCCAAAATTTTCCAGTAAAACATCAAACAGCAACTGTACACTTAACAATCTAACTCCAAAGATTTAGCAGTCACCATAATCCTTGCTTTGATCACCCCTTATACAGTGAATCACAAGGACGTCCCTATGGCAAGAACTAGGTCAAAGCTATTAGTTTTGGGAAGGATTATATCAGAAGATCAGGGGCTCATTCATAAAGAAATCTGTTCCTGTACACCCAACAGGATGCACTGCAAAACAACTTCAATCACACTGACTGCAACACTCTAGGTTTACTCAAACACCAAGAGATTTAAAATACATTTACTCTGCAGATTTAACATTGACAAAAAAATGCATAGACAACTACTGTAATATCAGGATCCATTGGTCTTCTGAAAAGGAAGTAAATGGAGAAGGCCTGGTGGGAATAGTCTCTCACCATTGTGTTATTGACACCTCCTGGATCATTAATCTACTAGGGCTTCAAAAACAGAAAATAAAGGAAACCACTATGAGCAGTGAATACAGTGGACTCGATTGAATAAAGTGCAGGCAAATCACTGCTACACCTGAGAGGTATTTGAGGCCCTTGGTTAGTGAGGAGGTAGAAGGAAAAGAGGAAGTGTTGCACCTTCTGTGATTGCATGGGAAGGTGTTGTGGGGTGTGAGGGAGTGTTGAGAATGAGTAAGGAATAAAGCCATAGGAACCAGAACAGGAATAGGTTATTCAACCCCTAGAGTTTACTCTGTTATTTCAAGGATCATGGTTGATCCAACAGTGCCTGTGTTTTTCCTGTAACCCCTGATTCCCTGACAGATCAAGAATCTATCTCAGCCCTAAATGTACACAAGGACTCTGCCCTAAAATACTCAGTGTCAGGGCGTTCCAAAGATCTCAACCTCGGAGAAGAAATTCCTCCTCATCTTAGTCGGAATGTGATGTCCTTTTATTCTGAGGCTATCCTCTTTGATCTTGGACTCTCCTTTCCACGGCATTTATTCTATCAAACCCCTAAAGATTTTGATACCTTTCACTGAGATTCCTGCTTATTCTTCTCACCTCCAATGAGTAGAGTCCCAACCTGTTTAGCACTTGCTCATAAATAAGACAATCCCTCCATACCAGGGATCATCCTAGTGAACATTCTCTGAACTGCCTCCAATGAAATTATATCTTTCCTTTAATAAAAAGACCAAAACTGCTGTCAGTACTCCATATGAGATTTCACAGCACCTTGTAAGTTTGCAGTAGACTTCCCTACTCTTATACTCCACCCTTTGAAATAAGGACCAACATCCCATTAGCCTGCTGCACCTGTGTGCTAGCTTTGTGTTTAAGGTACAAATAGCCCCAAGCCCCTTTGTTTTGCAGTTTTCTGCAGTTTTTATCTGTCAAACAATATTATTCTTTTGTTCGCCCTTCCTAAATGTACGCTTTACATTTTCCCACATTGTACACCATTTGTTAACTTTAGCCCAAGTACTTAACCTATCAACATCTCCCTATAAACTGCTTGCATCCAACTCATAATCTGCCTTTCCACCTATTTTTGCTTCATCTGCAAACCTGGCTGCAGTACATTCACTTCCTCCCTTCGAGTCATTAACATATATGTAAACAGTTACAGTCCCAGCACAGATACCTGTGGAATGCCACAGGTCACCAACCTGAAAAAGAACCTCTCATCTTCACTCGTTGTTTCCTGACTATTAACCAATTCTCTATCCATGACATCATATTACCTCCAACACAATTGGCTCTTATATCTTAACCTTTATAGTGAGGTACCTTGCCAAATGCCTCGGTATCCTACAGCCTTCATGACTCAACACTGAATATAATAATTTTAGATCGCGAATACCCTCTGCCATGTTTACTTACCCCTGTGTATGGGCGGCTCCCAGCACAGCCAACCCATTTTCAACTACACTCACTTCTCACTGGCACCCTTATCTTAATCTCCCTCTAAGCTCATCAACAGCAATCCCTTTGCTTTTTTGTCCTTTCTCCCCCTCTCCCAGTGCTGCTTCAATATATTCTACTCTCTCTCTCTCTCTCTCTCTCGCTACACCCCCCTGCCAAACCAACCTCATCCCCTGTCATCAGTTTAAATACTACCTTTTCCCACCTGCTTTCAGTTCTGCTAAAGGGTGACTACTTAAAACATTAACTGTTTCTCTCTCTAGAAATGCTGCTAGACCTGCCGAGTTTCTTAATTTTTCTCTGTTTTTGGTTTGGATTTCCAGCATCCACAGTTCCTTATTTCATTTTGATGGTGGCTACTTTTCACAATTGTTCTAGTTTACAAAGGCT
The DNA here is from genome assembly GCF_037043375.1 of Chiloscyllium plagiosum. Taxonomy (NCBI): domain Eukaryota; kingdom Metazoa; phylum Chordata; class Chondrichthyes; order Orectolobiformes; family Hemiscylliidae; genus Chiloscyllium; species Chiloscyllium plagiosum. Next base: position 49,548,418 of record NW_028270151.1, on the reverse strand, counting down.
CAGTTCCCGACTGTAAGGACATACTTAATAAAATCCTATTATCAAGAGCTGCAACTTATCCTGTTCTTTTTAAAAAAGTACCACCAAAGAGTATTTGAAAGAAAAAAAACTACTTTATTCTGCCAATGTAATTTTTAAAACTTAAACCGGGCAGCATGGTGGCTCAATGGTTAGCACTGCTGCCTCACAGCACCAGGGTCCCAGGTTCGATTCCAGCCTCGGGCGACTGTCTGTGTGGAGTTTGCACATTCTCCCCGTGTCTGCATGGGTTTCCTCCGGGTGCTCCAGTTTCCTCCCACAGTCTAAATATGTGCACATCAGGTGAATTGGCCACACTAAATTGCCCATAGTGTTAGGTGCATTAGTCAGAGGAAAATGGGTCTGGGTGGGTTACTCTTCGGAGGGTCGGTGTGGACTGTTTGGGCTAAGGGCCTGTTTCCACACTGTAGGGAACCTAATCTCATTACTCTGTTTAGGTTCATGCACCTTGTTTTAAATATATGCCAAGAGATAGATATGACACCCAATCCAGACTCACGTTGGGAAAGAGTATTGCGTGAGAATGCATTGTGATTAGAAAACACACATAGCAACTGATAATTACAAAGGAAGCGACAAAGCAACATGTTTGCACAAAAACAAGGTGCGATATTTAGCAAGGTAACTAAGCAACACATTCCTCTTCTAGGACAAACAAATTGCTCACTTTAGCAAGCATAAATGACAGTCGCAGAAAATTGCTTCGGGAAAAAAACTTTATTATTGAAAATGTTGATAAAATGGTTAGTATGAGAGTTGAATGTTTAGCTGCAGTTATTGCTGGTGATACTGAGGTCAATGAAATTCAAACAAAGCTGAAGCGCTGCTGTATAACCTCTCACAAAAACATACTTGGTACAGCAACTGCTTACCACTTTGATTTTTGCAGTTCTGAAAATAGCACTAAAACAAATTGTGAAAATACGCATAATGTAGGAAAATCTCCTCTCTAACATGCTGCATTTCAGCTCAGGTTCATCTATGTGAATGCAGATCACAAGCAAGTATCGATATGAGTTAAGAGCAGAAAAAAAAGAGACGAAATGAGCAATAAAAGCTTCTCTTTTGTTCACCATTCGTAAGTGTCTTTACAGACATGCCGAATTTCCTTAGTCTCCCGAGGAATGCCTCTGCTTCCTCAGGAAACTAAGGAAATTCGGCATGTCTGTAAAGACTCTTACCAATTTTTATAGATACACCACAGAAAGCATTCTACCCGAAGCATCGCAGCTTGGTATGGCAACTGCTCTGTCCACGACCGTAAGAAACTGCAGAGAGTTGTGACCACAGTCTAGTCCATCACACAAGCTACCTTGCCAACCATTGACTCCATCTAGATTTCTGGCTGCCTTTAAGGCAGCCAATATATTCAAAGACCCATCCCAACCTGGTTATAACTCTTCCAACCTCTTCCATCAGACAAAAGACATTAAAACTTAAACACGTATACCCACAGATTCAAGAACAGCTTTTTCCCCATGTTATTATACTTCTGAATGGATATCTCAAATTTTAAATTTAATGGTGATCTCGCTGTTTGTGCACCCTCTCCTTGAGCCATAACATTGTATTCCTCGCTCTGCTCTATTACGCTAATGCACTTTGTACAGTATGATCTGCCTGTACTGCGCGCAAAACTTTTTACTGTACCTAGGTACAGGCAACAGTAGTAAATCAAGTCATCCAGCATATCGTCTTGCATGTATGAAGCAAAACAAAATTTTTAAAAGCTCCAAAAGAAAAGCACATGGGACTCAATCTGGTAGACTCATTTGATATGATCATTTGTAAAAAAACTTCCACTACTGTAAGCAATGCTGTAGTGGCTCCTTTGCGTTATATCAGAATGAAAGTATACCTTAAACATGATTCAAACAGTATCTGCAAACCTAATGTTTATTTCAATGAAGAAGCTTTAATCCTTTGTTTTCAAATGACTAGGCTAAAATTTACCCATCTAAAAATCTTAACTGCCAGAAAAGACAGTGGTGTAGCTTTGCATACATTCTTACTGATAGTCAAACTGGATAAACTTATGCTGTACCATTTTCAAATTCCTGCTCACCCCCATGACACACTCACTCACAACTGTGTAAACACAAAAGTCGTAGGTTTGAGGTATTAAAAAGCTATTGGATTTGTAGTTTCTTTCAATGCTATCAAGAGAAATGGTGAAATGGAACCACCATTTGTTGATAATCTATAATTTTCTGTTCACATCTTGAACTTCCTAAGCATTCTGCTCAAGATGTAGGAGCAGGAGTAAACCCATTCAGCTCATCAATGCCGTTTCTCCATTCAATGACAGCAAGGCTGATATTTTAATCCTCAACTCCACTCTCCTGCCTTGTACCCATAACTCCGGATTCCCTTCTTGATTAAACATCTGTCTATCTCAGCCTTGAATATACTTAAAGGTCTAGCTTCTACAGAACTCTGTGGCACAAAATTCCATAGATTCACAATCCTCTAAAAGACGACATTTCTCTTCACCTGGCATGTGCAATCCCCTATTCTGAGATTAATCCTCTGGTCTTAGACTCTCGCAAGAAGAAATGACATTTCAGCATCTACCCTGTCAAAACCCCTCAGAATCGTGTGTCCCCAAACTATTCACCTTCAACTCATGTCAGTCCCTGCATGCCTGGTACCAGCTTAGTGAACTTATTCTGAACTGCCCGCTATGATAGTATATCTTTCCTTAAATAAGAATCCCAAAACTGTTCACAGTATTTGAGATATGATCTGACTAATGCTTTTTATAGTTTTAGCAAAACCTCCCTACTTTTAATCTCCATTCCCTTTGAAATAAATATTCCATTTGCCTTCTTTCTTACCACATAGATGCTGGGTTTTCTATAGTGACTCACGGCAGAGAACTTGCAATTCCCTGTTCTGTAGCTTTCTGTAGTCTTTCTTCATTTAGATTACATTCACGCCCTTTATCCTTCCAGCCAAGGTGCAAAACATCACATTTTCCCACAATATAATCAACCTGCTATAGTTTTGCCCACATGCTTAACCTGACTATATCCCCCTGTAGACTGTGTCATCCTCACCACTTGCTTTCCTATATACCTGTAGGTTATCTGCAATCTTGGTTTTTTATTACATTCACTTTCCTCATCTAAGTCATCGATACATATTGAAAATAATTGAGTTATTAGTATCTTCTACTGTCAAGACTGATGCAAAGTATTTATTCTGACAACATTCCAGCAATGGTACTGAAGACTTGGGGTCCAAAACTTGCCGTTCCCCTAGCCAAGCTATTCCAATACAATTACAACACTGGCACCTACCCGACAATGTGCAAAGTTGCCCAGGTATGTCCTGTACTTAAAAGTTGGAGAAATCCAACCCAGCTCATTATCACCCCATCTGTTTATTCTCATTAATCAGTGCATTGATTGAAGATGTCATCAATAGTGCTATCAAGTAGCATCTACCCAGCAATAACCTGTTCAGTGACATCCATTTTGGGTTCTGCCAGGGCCATTCAGCACCTGACCTCATTACAGCTTTGGTTCAAACATGGACAAAAGAATCGAATGCCAGAGGTAGGGCAAGAGTGACAGCCCTCGACATCAAGGCTGCATGCAATAAAGTACAGCAACAAAGAGCCCTAGCAAAACTGTAATCAATGGGTATCACAGGGCAAATTCGCTGCTGGTTGGAGTCATATCTAGCACATACAAAAATGGTTCTGGTATTGGAGGTCAGTCTTTTTCAGCTTCAGGACACCTCTGCAGGAGATCCTCAGGATAGTGTCCTTGGCTCAACCATCTTCAGCTGCTTCATCACCTTCCCTCTTTCAGAATGTCAGAAGTAGGGTATTCGCCAATGGTTGCACAATGTTCAGCACTTTTTGAGACTGTCCAGATACTAAAACAGTCCAACTGCAACAAGATCTGGACAATACCTCCCAGGTGCAAGGGTACGTGATGTCTCTGATCGTGTTTTCCGGGTCCTGGAGGGGGAGGGGGAGCAGCCCGAAGTCGTGGTCCATATTGGCACCAACGACATAGGTAGGAGGAGTGCCGAGGATGTTAGACAGGCTTTCAGGGAGCTAGGTTGGAAGCTCAGAGTTAGAACGAACAGAGTTGTTGTCTCTGGTTTGTTACCCGTGCCACGTGATAGAGATTCGAGGAATAGGGAAAGAGAACACTTAAATGCGTGGCTACAGGGATGGTGCAGGAGGGAGGGATTCTGGTTTTTGGATAACTGGGGTTCTTTCTGGGGACGGTGGGACCTCTATAAACAGGATGGTCTACACCTGAACCTGAGGGGCACCAGTATCCTTGGGGGGAGGTTTGCTAGTGCTCTTGGGGGGGGTTTAAACTAACTCTGCAGGGGCATGGGAACCCAGATTGTAGCTTCAGGGTGCAGGGCCTGGAGTGTAGGGAGGTTAGGAACATGGCATCAATTTCCAAGGAGGGTGCCTGTAAACAGGAAAGTGGCTTGAAGTGTGTATACTTCAATGCAAGAAGTATACGAAATAAGGTAGGTGAACTTGCAGCGTGGGTTGGTACCTGGGACTTCGATGTTGTGGCTATTACGGAGACATGGCTAGAACAGAGGTAGGTGAGCACTTTGGGGATAGTGACCATAATTCGGTGATTTTTACTCTCGTGATGGAGAGGGATAAGTGTGTACTACAGGGCAAGAGTTATAGCTGGGGTCAGGGAAATTATGATGCGGTGAGGCATGACTTAGGATGTGTGGCTTGGAAAAGTAGACTCCAAGGCAAGAGTGTAAATGATATGTGGAGCTTGTTCAAGGAGCAACTATTGAGTGTCCTTGATAATTATGTACCTGTCAGGCAGGGAGGAAAGGGTCGTGTGAGGGAGCCGTGGTTTAATAAGGAATTGGAATCCCTTGTTAAATGTAAGAGGGCGGCCTATCTTAAGATGAGACGTGAAGGTTCAATTGGGGCGATTGAGAGTTATAGGGTAGCCAGGAAGGACCTGAAGAGAGAGCTAAGAGCAGCAAGGAGGGGACATGAAAGGTCCTTAGTCGGTAGGATTAGGGAAAACCCTAAGGCTTTCTATAGGTATGTTAGGGATAAAAGAATGACTAGGGTAGGAATAGGTCCAGTCAAGGATAGTAGTGGGAAGTTGCGTGTGGAGGCGGAAGAGATTGGGGAGACACTGAATGAATACTTTTCTTCAGTATTTACTCAGGAACAGGGCATTGTCGTTGATGCGAATACTGAGTCACAAATAAGTAGAATGGATGGCTTTGAGGTATGTAGAGAAGAGGTGTTGGAAATCCTGGAAAAGGTGAAAATAGATAAGTCCCCTGGGCCTGATGGCATTTATCCTAGGATTCTCTGGGAAGCAAGGGAGGAGATTGCAGAGCCATTGGCCTTGATTTTTATGTCCTCTTTGTCTACAGGAGTAGTGCCAGAAGACTGGAGGATAGCAAATGTGGTTCCCTTGTTCAAAAAGGGGAGTAGGGATAACCCTAGTAACTCTAGGCCGGTGAGTCTCACTTCTGTTGTGGGCAAAGTCTTAGAGAGAATTGTAAGGGATAGGATTTATGCACATCTGGATAGGAATAATGTGATCAAGGATAGTCAGCATGGTTTTGTGAAGGGCAGGTCGTGTCTCACAAACCTTATTGAATTCTTTGAAAAGGTGACGAAGGAGGTTAATGAGGGGAAAGCGGTAGATGTGGTATATATGGATTTTAGTAAGGCGTTTGATAAGGTTCCCCATGGTAGGCTACTGCAGAAAATACGGAGATATGGCATTGAGGGTGAGTTGGAGGTTTGGATTAGGAATTGGCTGGATGGAAGAAGACAGAGGGTAGTAGTTGATGGCAAAGTTTCTTCATGGAGTGCCGTCACTAGCGGTGTTCCGCAAGGATCTGTTTTGGGACCATTGCTGTTTGTCATTTTTATAAATGACCTGGAAGAGGGGTTAGAAGGTTGGGTGAGCAAGTTTGCGGATGATACGAAAGTCGGAGGAGTTGTTGACAGTGAGGAAGGATGTGGCAGGTTACAGCAGGATATAGAGAAGCTGCAGAGCTGGGCAGAATGGTGGCAAATGGAATTCAATGTAGCTAAGTGTGAGGTGATTCACTTTGGCAAGAATAACAAAAAGATGGGGTACTGGGCTAATGGTCGGATACTTGGTAGTGTGGATGAGCAGAGGGATCTTGGTGTCCATGTACACAGATCTCTGAAAGTTGCCACCCAGGTAAATAGTGCGGTGAGGAAGGCATATGGCGTACTGGCTTTTATTGGTAGAGGAATTGAGTTCCGGAGTCCTGAGGTCATGATGCAGTTGTATAAGACTCTGGTGCGGCCGCATCTGGAATATTGTGTGCAGTTTTGGTCGCCATACTATAGGAAGGACGTGGAGGCACTGGAACGGGTGCAGAGGAGGTTTACCAGGATGTTGCCTGGTATGGAAGGAAGATCGTATGAGGAAAGACTGAGACACTTGGGGCTGTTTTCATTAGAGAAAAGAAGGTTTAGGGGTGACTTGATTGAAGTGTACAAGATGATTAGGGGGTTAGATAGGGTTGACAGTGTGAACCTTTTCCCGCGTATGGAGTCGGGTATTACAAGGGGGCATAGCTTTAAATTAAGGGGGGGGTAGATATAGGACTGAAGTTAGGGGTAGGTTCTTCACTCAGCGAGTCGTAAGTTCATGGAATGCCCTGCCAGTAGCAGTGGTGGACTCTCCCTCTTTATGGGCATTTAAGCGGGCATTGGATAGGTATATGGAGGATAGTGGGTTAGTATAGGTTAGGTGGGCTTGGATCGGCGCAACATCGAGGGCCAAAGGGCCTGTACTGCGCTGTATTCTTCTATGTTCTATGTTCTATGTTCTAATACCCAGGCGTGGGCTGACAAATGGTGTGCAAAATTGATACCATATGAATGCTGGGCTATGATCATCATGAATAAGAAACAAATCTAACAATTCCTTGACATTCAATGGTGTTACCATCACTGAATCCCCCACTATCCACATCCTTGGGGTTACCACTGATCAGGAACTTAACTGGACTCACCATATAAACACTGGCTACAAGAGCAAGTCAATGACTAGGAATACTGCACTACGTGACTTACCTCCTGACTCATCAAAGCCTATCCATCATTCACAAGGCATAAGTCAGGAGCATGATGGAATTTTTCCCTACTTGCCTGGACAGATGCAGATTCAACAACACTTCAATACCATCACCCAGGACAAAGCAACCCACTTGATTGGCACCACAAACATCCACCCCCTCCACCACCAATGCTCTGAAGCAGCTGTGTGTACTATGAAATGCACTGCAGAAATTCATCTAAGATCCTCAAATGACCACTTTACCCTAGAAGGACAAGGGCAGCAAGTACATAGGTACAGTACCTGCAAGTTCAAATCCAAACAACTCACTATCCTGACTTAGAAATATATCACTGTTCCTTCACTGTTGCTGGCTCCAAATCCTGGAATCCCCTCCCAAACAGCATTACAAGGCAACCTACAGCACGTGAACTGCAGCTGTTCAAAGCAGCAGCTCATCACCACCACTTTCTCAAGAATAACAAGGGACTGGCAATAAATGCTGGCAGCAATGCCCATACCCCACGAAGGAAGACCAAAAAAAAATTCAACTCTTCTGCCATTTCCTGGTTCTGCAGTATTATTTCCCCAGCTATATTCTTTAATCATGGGGGCACAAAGAAGTTTTATTCACAAAGCATCTTTTGTAGCCCTCAACACTTCACAAACAATAAATAACTTCAAGGAAATTCAAAGAGTCAAATACATAACCAAATTTGCATCCAAAAAAACTGGCCCTACACATAATAAAAGAGCGCAAATGGTCAATTATTTTAGTCTTGCACTATTAGTCAAAGGGTAAATGCTGGCCACTAACAACTGTCATAGATTTTTTTCCACACCCATCTGAACAGGTAGCAGGGATTCAAATTAAAATTTCATGTGAAAGTTGCACCTCCGGCAACACAACACTTTCTCTGTACTGAATCCATGATCTTTGGACTTCAGAGAATTGAGCCTCCCTTATACTTTCCCAAGATTCCAACTATTCTGTTGATTGCCTTAAAATCAACAGGCCCCAAAAAATCCTCCTACTAACTCTTAGAAACTGAGTATTTACCTCCTGTTCTTTGTTTCCCTCTTGCTACCTCATTCACTATGAGAGCATGTGAGCGATGCAGGAAGGATTAGGGAAAGGCAGGAAGTGGCAAGCTGAAAAAGTACTAGGTGGGGTGAGGTGGCAGCCAAAGCATTAAAAAAAATGGACTGAACATAAACATTAACCACTCTACAACAAAAACGGAGCCCATACTATCCAGAAAACCTCCCTTATTTACAAACAGTTCTAAAATAAAACACATTATTAAAATGCACTTTAAACATGGGATACCTGCACCAGACTCCATAGACCTTTCCATGGCATTAAGGCAGGCTCCGGCATGAATGCTAAAAACCAGATGTCGTTTGCCCCAGTATAAATGAAGAATGCAGTAAGACAGACTTGCACAACAGATATCATTAATTGGACTGGACCCCACAAATTATGGAAAAGTACTTTAATCAACAGCACAATATGCAAGAGCCTACATTATATCTGCATCTTCAAGTTTTCATGCCACATAAAACAATGTAATTTGCAGAAACAAATCTCACTGTTCAATGAAATGTCACTGAACTGTAATGTTAACTCTCTTTCGCTCCATAGATGTTCCATCGTTTGATGCACCTATTCAAAGCAAGGGACAAAGCAAGCACCAAAATGAGCATCTTCAAAGTAACCAACTACAAAACAAAGTTCTTTGAAAAATTATATTAATATATCTCTTTGCATCCAGAATGAGTGTTCATTTTTTTGTTTCATTTTCAACTACCAAACAAACGTATTTTTCCATCACAACACAACCTGTCTGACGTTCTGGATCATAATTTGCACAGAAAGCTTGATGTCAATCCAAAGACCCCGAGAGACAAGGTCAGTTAGTCTAAACGGATACTTGAACCCAATTGCTCCCATTTTTTCCCCCCAGTGTAGACTGTACAGATCAGTCCAAACCACTCACGTTTGGGTTGGTATCTCACAAATATTAAAACATTAATGCAAAGCCCCTGCAAGATAAACTGCATTACAAACTCCATTATTTTCAGCAAATGCAAATAAGGGAGAACATTTACATGGTACTACTGACAAATATTCTCATTAATTGTTAAAAAGTTTAGTTTTTGCTTCTTTGATTAACAGCAGATGAGGAAATAGTCTCAGACTACAGACAAGGACAGGAAAATTCCAATTACCAAAGCACAAGTTTAAAACATTTTGACCCAAATCTTCAGAGTGGTAAAACTGTATGAGTTAAGTCATTTAAAATTAAACCTACAATAGCAACACCTCTAATTCACCAAAAATGATTCACTTTCACCATAGTTAGCTGACTCCCACCCAAGCAGGGGTCTTTCAATAATTACATTCACAGGTTTGCAGACCAAGCTAAGAAAAGTTCATTACTTACAAATTATTCAAAGCTCTGCTTTTCAAAGGTCTAGATATGGGACCACGTTGAACCATACAAAGTCACATATGTAGCTTAATATGTTTCAAATGTCAACGCCAAGATGGCTTGTTTTTAAAAAAAGGAAAAAAATCAATGATACACAGTGACCATTTTCCCTGTTCCTCTATCTTTTTCAAGAAAGCAAAATGATTTCCTTATTAAAACAATTTTTATATTCTCTCTTGCATGAGAAAACTTCTTTTTGCTTGTTAGTTAATTTGGGAGGTAGTTTCAGCTGCTTTTGAAGGAGGGAAAATGTTTTCATTAGTATGGAATGCCAGTATCTATCCTAGCAGAACCTTACTAGCATGATTTGTTTTCTATTAATAAAGCTAATTAATAAACCAAGCTTCCCAATCTTGATCATAACCCATACATTCGTAATAGAACATGCACATGGGGGAATTGGATGAGCACAAGATCAAGCTTCGTTCTAATATCTTTCATATGAATAATCAAAACCTAAATTAAGTCTCACATCCTAATTAGAACCATTTGCTTGAGATACTAAAGGTCATCTAGTGACAGAGCTTTGGTGTATGCAGCAAGTGGAAGTATTCTATTTTTGGTATGAATGTAAGTATCTTAAGTGTGCTGTCACAAATGTTTAGATTAGATTAGATTAAAGGTGAATAATATATAAACAAAATGCAAGAGTTAAAATACATATGACTTTTTAGTCACAACGAAAACAAATCTGTGACATCCAGTTCTCATCTCTTTTAGTGCATAAATACAGATTAATAGCTGAGCATTGTTGAAAATATCTGCAAATTGTTGAATGGCTTATAGAAGTACATTTTGCACTCCTACGAAAGATTAGTGGGTTGCCAACTAGTCAGAACAAAGTTGGCACAAAATTTTAAAATACTAGTGCCAGATTTAAAACTGGCTTTTTATTAAATCTCTTCATATTATTTGCTCTTAATAATTAACATCACACATACTTGAATCCACTTCAGAAATATTTGAAATAATTGTCACCACAGGAAATTAGAAGACTTGCCATTTGCAGCAGATAATCCTCAGCAATATGTATGTCCTAAAATGTCAGGAAATCCACTTACAACTTCACTGCCCTCTTTCATTCTAAACACAGAACAACCTCGATTATCCAAACATCAATTATCTCAATTTCGGATTACCCGCACAAGATCTCAAGGCCCTGTAAAAAAGTTTCAATCAAAGAGGTGTTACCGACACTGGTGCGACTTTAGTTCACAATGATTAATAGTGTAAACCTGTTTAACAATAACCTAGTGTTGTGTCTTTATAACCTTGTCCGCCTCCACATCATAGAGAAACTAAATAAACTCACATTATTTTCCTTAGAATGCAGAAGCTTGAAACAAGATCAGAGAAGGTTAAATACAATCATGTGGGGCATGGGCTTTGTGAAATAAAAGAAGCTGCTTTTCTTCATCGAAGTTTCAAACACGTTGGGCATAATATGAAAGGCAGAAAGCTCCAAAGCATGATGATGGTAAGGTTTTTCTGCAAGAATGGAACTGGGTTTCAAATGCACCGTCTGCAAGTGAAGTTCAGGTGGGACAAACCATTATAAATTATTTGGAAAAGCATTTGAACTGGCATATCATTTGTGAAAGTCAGTAGATTTATTACTGACAGTATAGACTCAATGGGTCAAACAAAATCTTGTGTAGAGCTTGTTTGCAGTGTCTACTCCCGAGTCTGCATCTATGCCTCTATTCTATTGTACTCACCTCGGCAACTGTGCCCCAATCTCCTCAGTCATTAAATCAATCTCCACTTAGTCACCACATCCCAATTCCCACAATCATCATCTCCAACTCAATTAAATCATGCCAGGATTCAACTAATCAGTTACCAGCATTCCCTCTACAGCAAGAACAGCCTTGATCAGATAAGTCAACCAAACCCACACATTGGTGTGTTCTCACCAAAGCAGCGTATACAACTGCAGTTTGTTTACAATCAGATCAATTATCCGAACAAAATACTCCCCGCCTGTCTCGTTTGGATAATCGAGGTTGCTTTGTGTTCTTTTACTGAGCTGAAATAAGCATATTACTCCAAGGTCAAATTATAAACTAAAAACCAAACAAACAATCACATCAACGGCAAAACAGCTCATTCATTTCCTCAAGAGGGCAATACTTTCGTCACCTTCAAAGCCTTTCCTTGAACCTGACGGTTTATTTCAGTTACTCCATCTCATAACTTCAATTTCTTTTTCAATGGCAGCTCAGTCAGACATCTTGAAGATAAATTTCAGAATATAACCATTCCATCCCAAAGGGTGAAGACAGGGAGATCACAAGCTCTAGCTTTGTCTTGCATTAAATCTTACACTGAATATTTTACACATGAAATTTTTGAAAGCTCAATATATTATGAATTTGAAATAGAAAACAAATCTTCTCAAAAGGGACACTTTTACTTTCACTTCGGGGAATCAGTTAATACGGATTCCTCGAGTTTAAGGGGGAACCAGACATACGCAGAAATTAACAGAATCAACATTTTTCTCATATTTTGAGATGATGTTTGCATTACAACAATGGCATCAAATTATCCATTGAAAACAACTTGGCTCTTTAAACATGCAAATCATATGTCAAGTCAAAATACTGGAAATCTGAGATCTACGAATGCTAAAAATAGTAACATGATTGCCTGCCTGTTGCAACAGAACTGATTTGATCAGAGATGCTGCTAGCCTGCGAACACGCAACACCCTTGCTTCAGCTTTTTGTTTCTAGTGCAATAATGAGACAGGGAAGACGACAAAAATCAGCACCTATGCTGGGTTAACCAATATTTGAGAAAGATGGTTTTCAAGCATTATTATTTTTGACAAAGTTTAAAACAACCATTGATTAATATAGGAAACTGAAGTAAAAGAAATAAAGCAATCATGCCAGTTTGGCAATGGGTGTTAGCTTAAATGATAATTTGATGGTAAACTTCCTATTTTGGAAAATCTACAGATTTTTAAGTGAGCAGGAACACAATATGCAGGCTAGGCATCCAGCATTGCAAAACAAGAAAAAGGAAAATGTTGCTCCTGAAGATGTTTAGAATTCAGGTTGCAAATCATGACAAGTGCAGTTTCTATTTGGATTGCAGGGAATTTGAAATATACTAGCCCTCCCACAACTCCCTTCCTAATTTTACTTACGGGAATTTACCATGATGGATTTCTTTTTCCCCAACACCAAGTACAGCATTAACAGCTGTTGCTTAATTGTTCACGCTAACTTTAATTCTGACCAACTCTACTAATAATGTAGTACTAGAAGCTTTGGCTTCACACTTGGAACAATTAAATCTAATGGACCTGTGCCATTTAGGGCACCCAAAATTCCAACAAGTCAAAGAATCCAACACAGTTAAAATCCAAATATGCCCATTTATTTCTTTGTGCCCTAGCCATTTCAATACTCCAACATTTACATTGTGATAGTGCCTGTGCACAACAGCAATGAGAATTATTACCAAGAAGCAAGATACAATAAAGTTCTCCAATTTGTGTGCATTAAAGTCAGAACTTATGCAGACTTTTTAAATGTAAAAGGTTGCTTTCTGTTGTCAACTTCTACCATTAAAAATATTGTATCCCTGTTAAAGTAAAAACGGTCTTTGCAGTCTTTTACTACCAAGGGCATTGTAGAATCTCATTTTTATATTTCACTCTTCCAATTGTACTGCACAAAATATTTGTAATTGTACAGAATAAATGTACTTGGCCTGATTAACCCTAGTTCAGTGCAGTACAAATTGCTCAATATTGTTACTTAATAAAGGCAGAATCGAAGTATTACTTAAAAACGACATTAGTGCAGTCCAAATTATCTCTCTCCCAAAGAATCTGAACATTACACTTGGTCACGATTTCCTGTGGGCAAATTCATTGATTTTCTAAATTCTTTCACAGGATGTGTGCATCGTTGGTAAGTTAACATCCTGAACGGCTCTGGAGAAGGTTTTGGTGTGCCACATTCTTGAACCGCTGCAGTCAGCATGGTGTAGGTACACCCACAGTGATGATAATGAGCGCCAGGTTTTTGACACAATGACAGTAAAAGAACAGCAGTTTAGTTTTAAGTCAACAAAATAAAATAAAACTACAGATGCTGAAAATCTGAAACAAAAACAGCAATTGCTGGATAAACTCAGGTCTGGCAGCATCTGTGTAGAGAATGCAGAGTAAATATTTCAAGTCTGCTGACCCTTCTTCAGAATAGACACTAGCTAGGAAAAGATGCTATTCATGTGGATTACAAATGGGTGTGGGTGGTGGGTGAGTGGATAGGTGGAGGCAGACCCCAGAAAGAGAGAGAGCTGAGAGCTGAGAGCGAGCGCGGGCACGAGAGAGTGAGAGCGAGCGCGGGCACGAGAGAGTGAGAGCGAGCGCGGGGAAGAGAGAGTGAGAGCGAGCGCGGGCACGAGAGAGTGAGAGCGAGCGCGGGCACGAGAGAGTGAGAGCGAGCGCGGGCACGAGAGAGTGAGAGCGAGCGCGGGCACGAGAGAGTGAGAGCGAGCGCGGGCACGAGAGAGTGAGAGCGAGCGCGGGCACGAGAGAGTGAGAGCGAGCGCGGGCACGAGAGAGTGAGAGCGAGCGCGGGCACGAGAGAGTGAGAGCGAGCGCGGGCACGAGAGAGTGAGAGCGAGCGCGGGCACGAGAGAGTGAGAGCGAGCGCGGGCACGAGAGAGAGAGAGCGAGCGCGGGCACGAGAGAGAGAGCGAGCGCGGGCACAAGAGAGAGAGAGCGAGCGCGGGCACAAGAGAGAGAGAGCGAGCGCGGGCACAAGAGAGAGAGAGCGAGCGCGGGCACAAGAGAGAGAGAGTGAGAGCGAGCGCGGGCACGAGAGAGAGAGAGTGAGAGCGAGCGCGGGCACGAGAGAGAGAGAGTGAGAGCGAGCGCGGGCACGAGAGAGAGAGAGTGAGAGCGAGCGCGGGCACGAGAGAGAGAGAGTGAGAGCGAGCGCGGGCACGAGAGAGAGAGAGTGAGAGCGAGCGCGGGCACGAGAGAGAGAGAGTGAGAGCGAGCGCGGGCACGAGAGAGAGAGAGTGAGAGCGAGCGCGGGCACGAGAGAGAGAGAGTGAGAGCGAGCGCGGGCACGAGAGAGAGAGTGAGAGCGAGCGCGGGCACGAGAGAGAGAGAGAGCGAGCGCGGGCACGAGAGAGAGAGAGCGAGCGCGGGCACGAGAGAGTGAGAGCGAGCGCGGGCACGAGAGAGAGAGCGCGAGCGCGGGCACGAGAGAGAGAGCGCGAGCGCGGGCACGAGAGAGTGAGAGCGAGCGCGGGCACGAGAGAGTGAGAGCGAGCGCGGGCACGAGAGAGAGTGAGAGCGAGCGCGGGCACGAGAGAGAGTGAGAGCGAGCGCGGGCACGAGAGAGAGTGAGAGCGAGCGCGGGCACGAGAGAGAGTGAGAGCGAGCGCGGGCACGAGAGAGAGAGCGAGCGCGGGCACGAGAGAGAGAGCAAGCGCGGGCACGAGAGAGAGAGCAGGCGCGGGCACGAGAGAGAGAGCAGGCGCGGGCACGAGAGAGAGAGCAAGCGCGGGCACGAGAGAGAGAGCAAGCGCGGGCACGAGAGAGAGAGCAAGCGCGGGCACGAGAGAGAGCAAGCGCGGGCACGAGAGAGAGAGCAAGCGCGGGCACGAGAGAGAGAGCGGGCGCGGGCACGAGAGAGAGAGCGGGCGCGGGCACGAGAGAGAGAGCGGGCGCGGGCACGAGAGAGAGAGCGGGCACGGGCACGAGAGAGAGAGCGGGCACGGGCACGAGAGAGTGAGAGAGAGCACGGGCACGAGAGAGTGAGAGTGAGAGCGAGCACGTGAGAGGGAGCACGAGAGAGTGAGGGCGAGCGCAAGCACGAGAGAGAGAGCGAGCGAGCGCGAGCACGAGAGAGAGAGAGAGAGCGAGCGCGAGCACGAGAGAGAGAGAGAGCGAGCGCGGGCACGAGAGAGAGTGAGAGCGAGCGCGGGCACGAGAGAGAGTGAGAGCAAGCGCGGGCACGAGAGAGAGAGCGAGCGCGGGCACGAGAGAGTGAGAGCGAGCGCGGGCACGAGAGAGTGAGAGCGAGCGCGGGCACGAGAGAGTGAGAGCGAGCGCGGGCACGAGAGAGTGAGAGCGAGCGCGGGCACGAGAGAGTGAGAGCGAGCGCGGGCACGAGAGAGTGAGAGCGAGCGCGGGCACGAGAGAGTGAGAGCGAGCGCGGGCACGAGAGAGTGAGAGCGAGCGCGGGCACGAGAGAGTGAGAGCGAGCGCGGGCACGAGAGTGTGAGAGCGAGCGCGGGCACGAGAGAGTGAGAGCGAGCGCGGGCACGAGAGAGAGAGAGCGAGCGCGGGCACGAGAGAGTGAGAGCGAGCGCGGGCACGAGAGAGTGAGAGAGAGCGCGGGCACGAGAGAGTGAGAGAGAGCGCGGGCACGAGAGTGAGAAGGAGCACGAGAGAGTGAGAGCGAGCGCGAGCACGAGAGAGAGCGAGCGAGCGCGAGCACGAGAGAGAGAGAGAGAGAGCGCGAGCGCGAGCACGAGAGAGAGAGAGAGCGAGCGCGAGCACGAGAGAGAGAGAGAGCGCGACTACGAGAGCGAGAGAGAGCGAGCGCGAGCACGAGAGAGAGAGCGAGCGCGAGCACGAGAGAGAGAGAGAGAGAGAGAGCGCGAGCACGAGAGAGAGAGAGAGAGAGCGAGCGCGAGCACGAGAGAGAGAGAGAGAGCGCGAGCACGAGAGAGAGAGCGCGAGCGCGAGCACGAGAGAGAGAGAGCGAGCGCGAGAGAGAGCGAGCGCGAGCACGAGAGAGAGAGAGCGAGCGCGAGCACGAGAGAGAGAGCGAGCGCGAGCACGAGAGAGAGAGAGAGCGAGCGCGAGCACGAGAGAGAGAGCGAGCGCGAGCACGAGAGCGAGAGCGAGCGCGGGCACGAGAGAGCGAGAGCGAGCGCGGGCACGAGAGAGCGAGAGCGAGCGCGAGAGAGCGAGAGCGTGCGCGGGCACGAGAGAGCGAGCGCGAGCGCGGGCGCGAGAGAGCGTGAGCGAGCGCGGGCGCGAGAGAGCAAGAGCGAGCGCGGGCGCGAGAGAGCAAGAGCGAGCGCGGGCGCGGGCGCGAGAGAGCGAGAGCGAGCGCGGGCGCGAGAGAGCGAGAGCGAGCGCGAGAGAGCGAGAGCGAGCGCGGGCGCAAGAGAGCGAGAGCGAGCGCGGGCGCGAGAGAGCGAGAGCGAGCGCGGGCGCGAGAGAGCGAGAGCGAGCGCGGGCGCGAGAGAGCGAGAGCGAGCGCGGGCACGAGAGAGCGAGAGCGAGCGCGGGCACGAGAGAGCGAGAGCGAGCGCGGGCACGAGAGAGCGAGAGCGAGCGCGGGCACGAGAGAGCGAGAGCGAGCGCGAGAGAGCGAGAGCATGCGCGGGCACGAGAGAGCGAGCGCGAGCGCGGGCGCGAGAGAGCGTGAGCGAGCGCGGGCGCGAGAGAGCGAGAGCGAGCGCGGGCGCGAGAGAGCGAGAGCGAGAGCGGGCGCGAGAGAGCGAGAGCGAGCGCGGGCGCGAGAGAGCGAGAGCGAGCGCGGGCGCGAGAGAGCGAGAGCGAGCGCGGGCGCGAGAGAGCGAGAGCGAGCGCGGGCGCGAGAGAGCGAGAGCGAGCGCGGGCACGAGAGAGCGAGAGCGAGCGCGGGCACGAGAGAGCGAGAGCGAGCGCGGGCATGAGAGTGAGAGCGAGCGCGGGCACGAGAGTGAGAACGAGCGCGGGCACGAGAGAGTGAGAGGGAGCACGAGAGTGAGAGGGAGCACGAGAGTGAGAGTGAGAGCGAGAGTGAGAGCGAGCGCGAGCACGAGAGAGTGAGAGCGAGCGCGCGCACGAGAGAGTGAGAGCGAGCGCGCGCACGAGAGAGTGAGAGCGAGCGCGCGCGCGAGAGAGTGAGAGCGAGCGCGCGCGCGAGAGAGTGAGAGCGAGCGCGCGCGCGAGAGAGAGAGAGCGAGCGCGGGCGCGAGAGAGTGAGAGCGAGCGCGGGCGCGAGAGAGTGAGAGCGAGCGCGGGCGCGAGAGAGTGAGAGCGAGCGCGGGCGCGAGAGAGTGAGAGCGAGCGCGAGCGCGAGCGAGAGCAAGCGCGGGCACGAGCGAGAGCGAGAGCGAGCGCGGGCACGAGAGAGTGAGAGCGAGCGCGAGCACGAGAGAGTGAGAGCGAGCGCGAGCACGAGAGAGTGAGAGCGAGCGCGAGCACGAGAGAGTGAGAGCGAGCGCGGGCACGAGAGTGAGAGCGAGCGCGGGCACGAGAGTGAGAGCGAGCGCGAGCACGTGAGAGTGAGCACGAGAGAGTGAGAGGGTGCACGAGAGAGTGAGAGGGTGCACGAGAGAGTGAGAGCGAGAGTGAGAGCGAGCACGAGAGAGTGAGAGCGAGCACGAGAGTGAGAGCGAGAGCGAGAGCGAGCACGAGAGAGTGAGAGCGAGAGCGAGCACGAGAGAGTGAGAGCGAGCGCGAGCACGAGAGAGTGAGAGCGAGCGCGAGCACGAGAGAGTGAGAGCGAGCGCGCGCACGGGAGTGAGAGCGAGCGCGCGCACGAGAGTGAGAGCGAGCGCGAGCGCGAGAGAGTGAGAGCGAGCGCGAGCACGAGAGAGTGAGAGCGAGCGCGAGCACGAGAGAGTGAGAGCGAGCGCGAGCACGAGAGAGTGAGAGCGAGCGCGGGCACGAGAGAGTGAGAGCGAGCGCGGGCACGAGAGAGTGAGAGCGAGCGCGAGAGAGTGAGAGCGAGCGCGAGCACGAGAGAGTGAGAGTGAGAGCGAGCGCGAGAGAGTGAGAGCGAGCGCGAGCACGAGAGAGTGAGAGCGAGCGCGAGCACGAGAGAGTGAGAGCGAGCGCGAGCACGAGAGAGTGAGAGCGAGCGCGAGCACGAGCGCGAGAGAGTGAGAGCGAGCGCGAGCACGAGCGCGAGAGAGTGAGAGCGAGCGCGAGCACGAGCGCGAGAGAGTGAGAGCGAGCGCGAGCACGAGAGAGTGAGAGCGAGCTCGAGAGAGTGAGAGCGAGCACGAGAGAGTGAGAGCGAGCACGAGAGAGTGAGAGCGAGCACGAGAGAGTGAGAGCGAGCGCGAGCGAGTGAGAGCGAGCACGAGAGTGTGAGAGCGAGCGCGAGCGCGAGAGAGTGAGAGCGAGCACGAGAGTGTGAGAGCGAGCGCGAGCGCGAGAGAGTGAGAGCGAGCGCGAGAGAGTGAGAGTGAGAGCGAGCGCGAGCACGAGAGAGTGAGAGCGAGCGCGAGCGCGAGCACGAGAGCGAGAGAGTGAGAGTGAGCGCGAGAGAGCGAGCAAGAGAGCGAGAACGAGAGCGAGAGAGAGCGCGAGAGAGAGCGCGAGAGAGAGCGCGAGAGAGAGCGCGAGAGAGAGCGCGAGAGAGAGCGCGAGAGAGAGCGCGAGAGAGAGCGCGAGAGAGAGCGCGAGAGAGAGCGCGAGAGAGAGCGCGAGAGAGAGCGAGAGAGAGAGCGAGAGAGAGAGCGAGAGAGCGAGAGAGCGAGAGAGCGAGAGAGCGAGAGAGCGAGAGCGAGCGCGAGAGTGTGAGAGCGAGCGCAAGAGTTTGAGAGCGAGCGCAAGAGTTTGAGAGCGAGCGCGAGAGTGTGAGAGTGAGCGCGAGAGTGTGAGAGTGAGAGCGAGCGCGAGCACGAGAGAGTGAGAGCGAGCGCGAGCACGAGAGAGTGAGAGCGAGCGCGGGCACGAGAGAGTGAGAGTGAGCGCGGGCACGAGAGAGTGAGAGCGAGCGCGAGAGAGTGAGAGCGAGCGCGAGCACGAGAGAGTGAGAGTGAGAGCGAGCGCGAGAGAGTGAGAGCGAGCGCGAGCACGAGAGAGTGAGAGCGAGCGCGAGCACGAGAGAGTGAGAGCGAGCGCGAGCACGAGCGCGAGAGAGTGAGAGCGAGCGCGAGCACGAGCGCGAGAGAGTGAGAGCGAGCGCGAGCACGAGCGCGAGAGAGTGAGAGCGAGCGCGAGCACGAGAGAGTGAGAGCGAGCTCGAGAGAGTGAGAGCGAGCACGAGAGAGTGAGAGCGAGCACGAGAGAGTGAGAGCGAGCACGAGAGAGTGAGAGCGAGCGCGAGCGAGTGAGAGCGAGCACGAGAGTGTGAGAGCGAGCGCGAGCGCGAGAGAGTGAGAGCGAGCACGAGAGTGTGAGAGCGAGCGCGAGCGCGAGAGCGAGCGCGAGAGAGTGAGAGTGAGAGCGAGCGCGAGCACGAGAGAGTGAGAGCGAGCGCGAGCACGAGAGCGAGCACGAGAGAGTGAGAGTGAGCGCGAGAGAGCGAGCAAGAGAGCGAGAACGAGAGCGAGAGAGAGCGCGAGAGAGAGCGCGAGAGAGAGCGCGAGAGAGAGCGCGAGAGAGAGCGCGAGAGAGAGCGAGAGAGAGAGCGAGAGAGAGAGCGAGAGAGAGAGCGAGAGAGAGAGCGAGAGAGAGAGCGAGAGAGAGAGCGAGAGAGAGAGCGAGAGAGCGAGAGAGCGAGAGCGAGCGCGAGAGTGTGAGAGCGAGCGCAAGAGTTTGAGAGCGAGCGCAAGAGTTTGAGAGCGAGCGCGAGAGTGTGAGAGTGAGCGCGAGAGTGTGAGAGTGAGCGCGATCGCGAGAGAGCAAGAGCGAGCGCGATCGCGAGAGAGCAAGAGCGAGCGCGATCGCGAGAGAGCAAGAGCGAGCGCGATCGCGAGAGAGCAAGAGCGAGCGCGATCGCGAGAGAGCAAGAGCGAGCGCGATCGCGAGAGAGCAAGAGCGAGCGCGATCGCGAGAGAGCAAGAGCGAGCGCGATCGCGAGAGAGCAAGAGCGAGCGCGAGAGCGCGAGCAAGCACGAGAGCGCAAGAGAGAGAGCGAGCGCAAGAGAGAGAGCGAGCGCAAGAGAGAGAGCGAGCGCAAAAGAGAGAGCGAGCTCGAGAGAGAGAGCGCGAGAGCGAGCGCAAGAGAGAGAGCGCGAGAGCGAGCGCAAGAGAGAGAGCGCGAGAGCGAGCGCAAGAGAGAGAGCGCGAGAGCGAGCGCGAGAGCGAGCGCAAGAGAGAGAGCGAGAGAGCACGAGAGAGCGAGAGCGAGCGCAAGAGAGAGCGAGAGCGAGCGCAAGAGAGAGCGAGAGCGAGCGCAAGAGAGAGCGAGAGCGAGCGCAAGAGAGTGAGCGAGAGCGAGCGCAAGAGAGTGAGCGAGAGCGAGAGCGCGAGAGAGCGCGAGAGCGAGAGAGAGCGAGCGCAAGAAAGAGCGCGAGAGAACAAGCGAGCGCGAGAGAACAAGCGAGCGCGAGAGAACAAGCGAGCGCGAGAGAACAAGCGAGCGCGAGAGAACAAGCGAGCGCGAGAGAGGGCGAGCGCGAGCGAGAGCAAGAGAGCGCGAGCACGAGCGCGAGAGAGTGAGAGCGAGCGCGAGCACGAGCGCGAGAGAGTGAGAGCGAGCGCGAGCACGAGCGCGAGAGAGTGAGAGCGAGCGCGAGCACGAGAGAGTGAGAGCGAGCTCGAGAGAGTGAGAGCGAGCACGAGAGAGTGAGAGCGAGCACGAGAGAGTGAGAGCGAGCACGAGAGAGTGAGAGCGAGCGCGAGCGAGTGAGAGCGAGCACGAGAGTGTGAGAGCGAGCGCGAGCGCGAGAGAGTGAGAGCGAGCACGAGAGTGTGAGAGCGAGCGCGAGCGCGAGAGCGAGCGCGAGAGAGTGAGAGTGAGAGCGAGCGCGAGCACGAGAGAGTGAGAGCGAGCGCGAGCACGAGAGCGAGCACGAGAGAGTGAGAGTGAGCGCGAGAGAGCGAGCAAGAGAGCGAGAACGAGAGCGAGAGAGAGCGCGAGAGAGAGCGCGAGAGAGAGCGCGAGAGAGAGCGCGAGAGAGAGCGCGAGAGAGAGCGCGAGAGAGAGCGAGAGAGAGAGCGAGAGAGAGAGCGAGAGAGAGAGCGAGAGAGAGAGCGAGAGAGAGAGCGAGAGAGAGAGCGAGAGAGAGAGCGAGAGAGCGAGAGAGCGAGAGCGAGCGCGAGAGTGTGAGAGCGAGCGCAAGAGTTTGAGAGCGAGCGCAAGAGTTTGAGAGCGAGCGCGAGAGTGTGAGAGTGAGCGCGAGAGTGTGAGAGTGAGCGCGATCGCGAGAGAGCAAGAGCGAGCGCGATCGCGAGAGAGCAAGAGCGAGCGCGATCGCGAGAGAGCAAGAGCGAGCGCGATCGCGAGAGAGCAAGAGCGAGCGCGATCGCGAGAGAGCAAGAGCGAGCGCGATCGCGAGAGAGCAAGAGCGAGCGCGATCGCGAGAGAGCAAGAGCGAGCGCGATCGCGAGAGAGCAAGAGCGAGCGCGAGAGCGCGAGCAAGCACGAGAGCGCAAGAGAGAGAGCGAGCGCAAGAGAGAGAGCGAGCGCAAGAGAGAGAGCGAGCGCAAAAGAGAGAGCGAGCTCGAGAGAGAGAGCGCGAGAGCGAGCGCAAGAGAGAGAGCGCGAGAGCGAGCGCAAGAGAGAGAGCGCGAGAGCGAGCGCAAGAGAGAGAGCGCGAGAGCGAGCGCGAGAGCGAGCGCAAGAGAGAGAGCGAGAGAGCACGAGAGAGCGAGAGCGAGCGCAAGAGAGAGCGAGAGCGAGCGCAAGAGAGAGCGAGAGCGAGCGCAAGAGAGAGCGAGAGCGAGCGCAAGAGAGTGAGCGAGAGCGAGCGCAAGAGAGTGAGCGAGAGCGAGAGCGCGAGAGAGCGCGAGAGCGAGAGAGAGCGAGCGCAAGAAAGAGCGCGAGAGAACAAGCGAGCGCGAGAGAACAAGCGAGCGCGAGAGAACAAGCGAGCGCGAGAGAACAAGCGAGCGCGAGAGAACAAGCGAGCGCGAGAGAGGGCGAGCGCGAGCGAGAGCAAGAGAGCGCGAGCGAGAGAGAGAGAGCGCGAGAGAGAGAGCGCGAGAGAGAGAGCGCGAGAGAGAGAGCGCGAGAGAGAGAGCGCGAGAGAGAGAGCGCGAGAGAGAGAGCGCGAGAGAGAGAGCGCGAGAGAGAGAGCGCGAGAGAGAGAGCGCGAGAGAGAGAGCGCGAGAGAGAGAGCGCGAGTGCAAGAGAGTGAGAGCAAGCGAGCGAGAGCAAGCGAGCGAGAGAGAGAGGGAGAGAGAGAGAGAAAGCGCGCATGTGTGAGCATGTGAACGATTGGTGGTTAGGCAGAGAAAGGGATGGTTGGGCCAGGGAAGAAGAAATGCTGACAATGGGAACAACGAGTTCGTGCAAATGAGTTAGCCATGCTGAACACATTCCATGTCATGACAGGGCCTAGATAGTGGGGGTGGGTAAAGTACATGGAAAGTGGTGTCAGGCTCTAAAATTATTGAACCCTGAGGGCTGCAGAGTTCCAAGCAGAAAATGAGATGCTGCTCTAGCTTGCAATGAACCGTGCTTGAGCACAAGTAAAAGGCCAGTATGCAGAGAAGTGGCAGGCAATCAATTGGAATCTTGGGGCAATTTTTATGGACAGAAAATAAGTGTTCTGCAAGGTGGTTATCCTGTCTGTGTTTCATCACCCCAATGTAGAAAAGGTCACACTGTGAACATCGAATAAAGGTTGACAGGGTGATGCCCCAAGTCAGGGTAGTGTTTGGCTTGGGGGGGAAACTTGCAGCTGCCAGTATCCCCATGCATCAGTTACTATATTCCTACCACGTGATAGAGTTGCTGGTTTGAAAGAAGCTGTTTAATGATCCTTGATATGTTGCTGTAGTGCATCTTGTAGATCGTTCACAGTGCTGCCATTATTTACCACTTGCAGAGGTAGTGAATTTATAATTTGGTGGATGGGATACCAATCAAGCGGACTGTTTTCTCCTGAACAAGTTTCTCAAAAGTTGTTGGAGTTATAGAGTCATAGAGTTGTACCCATTCAGGGAAGTGAACTGTATTCCACCACACTCCTGACTTGTGCCTTGTAGGTTTGAATAGGCTTTAGGGAGTCAAGAGGAGAATTACTTGCCAAATAATTCCCAGTCTCTCATCTATTCATCTAGCAACAGTATTTAGTGACAAGTTGTCCAGTTCAATTTTTGGTCAATGATCACTCTCAGGATGTTTGTAGTGGAAGTTTCTGCGATGAAAATGCCATTCACTATTGAATGTTAAGAGCAAATGGCTGGACTCGCTCTTGCTGGAGCTGGTCATTGTCCAGCACCTTTATGGCATATGTTACTTGTCACTTATCAGGCAATGTCTGAATATGGTCCTTGCTGCATTTGAACATATAGTGCTTCAGAACAAGAAACCAGAAATTCTGCAATCAAGCACCGTCATCATGTCTGACCAAACATGGAGGAAGGAACTGAAAATAATTACTAGTATGTGGTTCATTTAATTCTTTTCAGTCAAGATTTTTGCTTAAGAAGTGAAAATGTGTTGTGTAATTCTTTTAGGCAATAAGTGGAAGACTGATTTTTAAGAAATTACAGATCACTATCAAGATCATAACAGTTTTCAACTTCAATCAATAGCCAGTGACAGAATTTCTTAACTTTTCATTTTTAGAGTAAGTAATATTGCTCCATGCAATTCTTGGCTGCTGCCAAAAAAGTACCGATGGTCCAATTTTCTCCATGCCATTGCTACATTTTTGCAAGCAGTTATCACTGAAAAACCAAAAGCATGACACACATTTTTAAAAGTCTTCTTCTGCTGGCCAGCACTTCAACAAACTCATTTAGCAAAACTTTTGGTTACACAAAAGCAGAAGGGTCTTGTGTTATAGGTTTTAAGGTAGATGACCTTGTTATTTAGTTGAAACAGCAAAATGCTCAAGTCTCTGGCACCAAGAGATAATTGCTCAATGACTTTCCAAAAATAATTGTATAAGGCTTCACTAGGTATCTAAAGTCAACGAATTATTACATTTAGAACACAGAACAATACAGCACAGTACAGGCCCTTCTGCTCTCGATGTTGCGCCCACCTATGAATTAATCTAAGCCCCTCCCCCTACAGTATCTTATCATCATCCATATGCTTATCCAAGTACTGTTTAATGCCCCGAATGTAGCTGAGTTAACTACTTTGGCAGGCAGGGCATTCCACATCCTTACTCTTTCTCTGAGTGAAGAACCTGCCTCTGACATCTATCTTAAATCTATCACCCCTCAATGTGCAGCTATGCCCCATCGTACAAGCAGATGTCATCATCCTAGAAAAAAAGACTTTCACTGCCCACCCTATCTAATCCTCTGACCACCTTGTATGTCGCTATTAAATCCCCTCTTAGCCATCTTCTCTCCAATGAGAACGGACCCAAGCACTCAGCCTTTCCTCATAAGACCTTCCCTCCAGACCAGGCAACATCCTGGTAAATCTCCTCTGCACCTTTTGCAAACCTTCCACATCGGTCCTGTAATGGGGCGACCAGAACTGTAACACAATATTCCAAGTGGAGGCCGCACTAGCATTTTGTACAGTTGCAGCATGACACCACGGCCCCGGAATTCAATCTCTCTACCAATAAAACCTAATACACTGCATGCCTTCTTAACCTGAGTGGCAACTTTCAGGAATCTACGTACATGGACACCAAGATCCCTCCGCACATCCACACTACCAAGAATCTTTCCACTGACCCAGTATTCTGCCTTCCTATTATTTTTCCCCAAAGTGAATCACCTTACATTTACCTGCATTAAATTCAATTTGCCACCTCTCAGCCCAATTTTGCTGTTGATCCAAATCCCCCACAACCTGCAACACTGTTCCACACTGTCCACCCCTCCTCCGACTTCAGTGTCATCTGCAAACTTACTAACCCATCCATCTATGCCTTCACCCAAGTCATTTATAAAAGTGACAAGCAGCAGTGGTGACAAAGCAGATCCTTGTGGCACACCACTGGCAACCGGACTCCAAATAATCCATCAGCCACCACTCGCTGCCTTCTTACAGAAAGCCAGTTTCTAATTCAAACTGCTAAATCATCTTTAATTCCATGCTGCTGCATTTTCTCCAGTAGCCTACCATGTGACCCTTATCAAAGGATTTACTTCAGTTCATGTACACCATGCCAACTGCCCTACCCTCATCCACATGGTCACCTTCTCAAAAAACTCAATGAGGTTTGGGAGACACGACCTGCCCTTGACAAAACCATGTTGACTATCTCCAATCAAATTGTTGCTTGCTGGATGAATGTAAATCTTATCTCTTATCATCTTTTCCAAAACTTTTCCTACAACAGACGTACGGCTCACTGGTCTATAATTACCTGGGTCATCTCTACTGCCCTTGTTGAACAAGTACACAACACCTGCCATCCTCCAGTCTTCTGGTACTAAACCTGTAGACAATGACGACTTAGAAATCAAGGCCAAAGGCTCCACCATCTCCTCCCTAACTTCCCAGAGAATCCTCAGATAATTCCCATCCAGCCCAGGGGACTTAGCTACTTTCACACCTTCTAGAATTGATAACACCTCCTCCTTACTAACCTTAATCCTTTCTAGTCTAATAGCCCATATCTCAGTCTTCTCCTCTACAATATTCTCCTTTTCCTGAGTGAAAACAGATGCGAAATATTCGTTTAGCACCTCTCCGATCTCCACAGGGTCCACACACTATTTCCCACTTCTGTCTTTGACTGGCCCTATTCCTACCCTAGTCATCCTTTTATTCCTCACATACCTATAGAAAGCTTTAGGGTTCTCCTTTATTCTATCTGCTAAAGACTGCTCATGTCCCTGCCTTGCTCTTCTTAACTCTCTCTTTAAATCCTTCCTAGCTAATCTGGAACTCTCCGTCACCTCATCTGAACCACCTAAACTCAACGTCACATAAGCCTCTCTCTTCCACTTAAGAGATACAATTTCTTTAGTAAACCATGGTACCCTTACCTTGTCACTTCCTCCCTGCCTGACAGGGACATACCTATCAAGGGCACGCAGTATCGTTCCTTAAACCAGCTCCACATTTCAATTGTCCCCATGCCCTGCACTTTGCTACCCTATTCTGTGCCTCCTAAGTTTAGCCTAATCGCATTATAATTGCCCTTCCTCTATCTATAACTCTTGCCCTGTGGTATGTACCTAATCCATTTCTATCGCTAAACTAAATGTAACCGAATTATGGTCACTCTCTCCAATATGCTCACATATCACTAAATAAAACACCTGGCATGGTTCATTTCCAAGTAGCATTTCTAATGTGGCCTCCTCTCTTGTTGGCCGTTTGACATACTGTGTCAGGAAACCCGCCTGCACACACTGGACAAAAACTGATCCAACTGACATACTAGAGTTATAGCACTTCCAGTCAATGTTGGGGAAGTTAAAGCCCCTCATACTGACCGTGCTATTCCTTTCATTCCTACCCAGAATCATTTTGTCAATCCTCTCCTCCACATCCCTGGAACTTTGTGGAGGCCAATAAAAAACGCCCAGTGTGACCTCTCCTCTCCTGTTTCTAACCTCAGCCCATACCACCTCAGTAGATGAGTCCTTGTCAAAAGTTCTTTCAGCCACTGTTATACTGTACTCGACTAACAAAGCCACACCTCTCCCTCTTTTACTACCTTCCCTGATCTAAACCCTGGGATCTGCAACATCTATTCCTGACCTTACTCTGTCCATGTCTCCGAAAGACCACAACATCAAAGTCCCAGTTACCCATGCTGCAAGCTCACCTACCTTATTCCGGATATACACACTTCAAACCAGCCTGCTGTCTCCCAGCATACGCTTGTGACCGTGAAATTCTGTTCATGTCCTCCCTATTCACATCCTCCTGTGCACTGGAACTACACCACAGGTTTCCATCCCCCTGCTGAACTAGTTTAAATCCACCCAATAGCACTAGCAAATTTCCCACCCAGGATATTTGTACCCCTCTGATTCAAGTGAATACCGTCCTGTTTGTAGAGGTCCACCTTCCCCAGAATGAGCCCCAATTACCATATACCTGAATCTCCCTCCTGCGCTATCCTTGCAGCCACGTGTTCAGCTGATATCTCCCCCATTCCTTGCCTCACTATCACATGGCACAGGTAACAAACCAGAGATAACAACTGTTTGTTCTCAGTTTCCACCCGAGCTCCTTGAAATCCTGCCTTACATCCCTATCCCTCTTTATTTAATAGCAGTTTAATACAAGTCCTCAATAAAAAGACAAGCTTAAAGAGCAAGGCAGCAAATTCTCATCTGGGCCCGTGGAGGAGGCACACAATACTCGGATTCTGCAGTGGACAAATCTATATAAAGTTTTAAGTTGGATTTGTATACCTAAGAACTAGGAGCAGGTGTGTGCAATTCAACCTCTCAAGCCTGCTCCACCATTCAATACAATCATAGCTAATCTCATCTCGATCCAACTTCTTGCCTGTTCTCAGTGACTCTTAACTAATTAAAAACGCGTCTGTTTGTCTGCTCCTTAAATTTACAGGTGTCCCAGCATTCACTGCATTCTGGGGGTAGTAAATTCCAGACACACAACCCTTTTGAGAATGAATTCCTTCTCATGTCCACTTTAAATGTGCTAAACTACTTATCCGAAAATTATGATCACTCATTCTAGATCACCAACATGAGGAAACATCCTTTCTATGTCTACTTTGTCAATTCCTTTCCTACCTTATAAGCCTGATTTATATCTCTCCTCATGCTTCTAAACTCCAGACAGTATAAATCTAAGCTGATTAATCTTTCTTCATTAAACAAACCCGCGATCTCTAGAATCAATCTGATGAACCTCCTCTGAACTGCCTCCGATGCTTCAACATCCCACCTCAACCAAGGGGACCAAAACTCTATGCAATACTCCAGATGCCGCCTCACTAATGCCTAGTTAATGCAGTAACTCTCCCCTACTTTTATACTCTTTTCCTAAAGCAGTGAATGCCAAAATTCTATTTGCCTTCTTTATTGTCTACTGTACCTACATACTATGTTTTAGCGATCCATGCACAAGGACACCCAGATCCCTCTGTACAAAGCACCGTGAAGTTCCTCTTTATTTACCATTCAACAGGGATCTCTCACTTACCCATGTTAAACACCATCTGCCAAATTTTGTCCCAATCAACAAACATTTCCATATCCACTTGTAAATGTTTTAATTCTTGTCAATTCTTACATTTTACATCATGTGTTAAGAAGTGAAAGAGTTCTAACTGTGCCACTGGTTTATCTGTTTACACACATTTAATTGAGACCTTTAAAATAAACCCTCAAGGTGAATAGCTCAGTACTTCAGAAACCTGAAAATTTGTCCTATGACATAGGCGAGGGATGAAAACAGGCTTCTTTTTACAATGAAAAAACCCTCCAGAAGGTTAGTGAGTGGAAGGGGTTTCTTTCAGAGAGAAGCAGGTCAGTTATAGAAACAAAAATGTCTATAACTTGACCAGTGCAGTTGAGCAGTCTCCAAAACAGTCAGGGCAGAAGAAAAGCTTCCCAAATGGCTTAGCAGTTTGTAGAGAAAAATTCCAGACATAGACAGCTTTAAGTTGTCAAGAGAGGAAGTCGTCCTACATGGCTATCAAAACATTTTCCTTAAATTCACGCATGAGTGAGTGAGTGGTAAAAATGTAAGGGTCATAAATAGAGAAATTATCTAAAGAAGATAGTATCTATTGATTGCAGATGTTTATCAGAAAGCAAGGAATAACAGAGAACATAAATGGAAACCTTCATTTAGGTTTGCATATTTTCATAGCTATTGTTAAGGGTAGAATTATTCCTGCTAATTTCAATAAGACCATTTCAAATCATATCAATACAGTGTAAGAGAACATTTTTCTCCTGCTGACATGTGTAATAAATTGTGATGCTCTCGTTTAAAGTATGTTGGCAGCCTTTCGCAAACATGTTCAGTGACTGGTCACCACGGTAACAAAACTGTGGAAAAACAACTATGGTTTATCAAGCCAGGTTTCACTCTAGGATCTGACCTGTCCATCATTACCATCAGCAGGGAGCATAATGTCCTTACTTCAGATTTTGGTTAATTCTTTTAACGTAAACATGATTCCACGGTGAACACCACCATCAATTGAAGGTCAACGAATTACCATCTTCTCACTTCAAAACCATAAGCTTTTTAATTTACACATGCTCAGTCATCATTTTGGGATGCATTACTCTATGTGCTACTGTAAGAAAATAGTACTGAAATAGTGTCTTACCAGCTTCAAGAACTGCAAATTTTCCAATTCAGCCAAAGGTGTAATGATGTCAGTACTAAGCAATTCTGCAGTACCTGAGTAAAATCAAAATCATTTTATCATTATAACCTGCTATAAAAATAATAAACATTAAATTTAACTTTTGACATTTCAAAATCAGTTCAAATTAAAACAGCAGCAAAATGGAACAAATTTTGGTGATAAAGTTACTTATAGTACTTCTTTAAAAGTTAATACCATGACGATGCGAGAAATTTTGTAACCTTTCCAAAGTTGTAAACCACAACCATGCTCAATGACAAGAGTATACAGCATACAAACCATAAATACTTTCCATGTCCACATTTTAACAGAGAAAATATACCATAAAAATAAATCAAAGAACTGCAGATGCTGGAGATCTGAAACAAAGGCAGAAATGCAGTCAAAATTCACCAGCAATTTCTGTTTTATTAGAAAACCTTTTACTTAAAAAGGTGAAAAATATTTTTTATTCAACCTAAAACATTAGTAGTAAAGTTTATTAACAGGCCACTTAAATAAGAACAGGAAACAATTACTACTTTCTGGATCCGTACAGTTAGTTCTGGTGTGACATAGCATGGTGTAGAGTAGTTTTTTATTTTTCATTTCAATCCACGGTGGCTCAGTGGTTAGAACTGCTGCCTCACAGCACCAGGGTCCCAGGTTTGATTCCAGCCCCTGGTGACTGTCTGTGTGGGGTCTGCACATTCTCCCTACTGTGCTAAGGAGCCTGACAGCTTGGGGGAAGAAACTGTTGCACAGTCTGGCTGTGAGAGACCGAATGCTCCTGTATCTTCTGCCAGATGACAGGAGGGGGGAGGAGCTTGATTGAGGGGTGTGTGGGGTCTTCCACAATGCTCTTAGCCTTTCGGATGCAGCGAGTGGTGTAAATGGCTGTAACGGTGGGAGGAGAGACCCCAATTATCTTCTCAGCTATCCTCACTATCTGTTGTAGGGTCTTAAGATCTGAGACAGTGCAATTCCCAAACCAGGCAGTGATGCAGCAGCTCAGGGTACTCTCAATCATGGGAGATGAGAGGTGGGCGAGAGGAGGGCTTTTTTGGCTATAGAGCAGAAAGTAGAGACGAGGCTGGGCTATCTTCATTATGGAGCTCGTGTTGAGGGTCCAGGTGAGATTCTCCGCCAGGTGGACGCGAAGAAATTTAGTGCTCTTCATGATCTCCACAGGAAAGCCGTCAATGTCCAGTGGAGAGTGGTCGCTCTCTGCCCTCCTGAAGTCAACAACCACCTCTTTCGTCTTGTCCCCATTCGCATTGATGCCCTGGGGTTGAAGGGTCCCATGGCAGAAGATAAGGCT
Source organism: Chiloscyllium plagiosum (assembly GCF_037043375.1). Classification (NCBI taxonomy): domain Eukaryota; kingdom Metazoa; phylum Chordata; class Chondrichthyes; order Orectolobiformes; family Hemiscylliidae; genus Chiloscyllium; species Chiloscyllium plagiosum. The sequence continues at coordinate 49,517,453 of NW_028270151.1, read as the reverse complement.
TTCTTCTTCCAGGAGTCAAGAGTCAGGTGGTGAGGGAGTGGCGATGGAGGCGGCCCAGGACCTGCATATCCTCGGCAGAATGGGAGAGGATGTTAAAATGTTCAGCCACTGGCCAGTGGGGTTGATTGGTGCGGGTGTCTCTGAAGCGCTCTGCGAAAGGGCGTCCAGTCTCCCCAGTGTAGAGGAGACCGCATCGGGAGCAACAGATACAATAAATGACACGTGTGGACATGCAGGTGAAACACTGATGGATGTGGAAGGCTTCTTTGGGGCCTTGGATGGAGGTGTGAGTGCAGGCTTTGCACTGAATGTCTGGAGGAAGAACGCCTTATCTTCCACCTTGGGACCCTTCAGCCCCAGGGCATCAATGTAGACTTCACCAGTTTCCTCATTTCCCCTCCCCCCACCTTACCCCAGGTCCAACCTGCCAGTTTAGCACCATCCCCATGACCTGTCCTACCTGCAACCTTCCTTCCCACCCATCCGCTCCACCCTCCTCTCTGACCTATCACCTTTATCCCCATCTTCATCCACCTATTACACTCTCAGCTACCTTCTCCCCAGCCCCACACCCCCTCCCATTTATCTCTCCACCCCCGAGGCTCCCAGCCTCATTCCTGATTAAGGGCTCTAGCCCGAAACGTCGATTTTCCTGCTCCTTGGATGCTGCCTGACCTGCTGTGCTTTTCAAGCAACACACTGTCAACTCTGATATCCAGCATCTGCAGACCTCACTGTCTCCTAAATTTGACTCAATCCGAAACATGGCCACCACATTGTTTCACAGTGCTTTCTGAAATCATTTTTTTCTCCAACTAAACTCTAATATTTAAAATAAGGGTTAATCAAAACTATTATCAATTAACTAAACTATTTTGCTGGAGAAATAAATCTTGTTGCACTTGGAAGACTCACTGGAAACTCTAACTTAAAAGTGACAACTCCTGCCCAGCCTCCAACGTTTTGATCAACAGTTGCTGTCAAATTAGCACAATTAGAAAGTTAGCAAATTACTTGTCAAAATTAAAGAAAATGCTTACCAATTTTCAAAATTCAAAGATTTTTATTTTTAAAAAAAGAGCATCTGTACAATGGAGAGCGCGGGTGTGAGAGGAGGCAAGGGAGATTGCACCTTGTTTCATATTATGTTAAATGGACAAATGCTGAGACACTTCGAAGCAGACAAAAGGTTTTGGTTTAAGTTAAAAATCACACACACCAGGCTATACTCCAACAGGTTTATTTGGAAACACTAGCTTTCGGAGCGTTGCTAGTTCCAAATAAACCTGTTGGAGTATAACCTGGTGTGTGTGATTTTTAACTTAAACCAAAACTTTTTGTCTGCTTTGAAGTGTCTCATCATTTGTCCATTTGTGACTTTTAATTTTGTCCACCCAGCCCAACATTGGCTCCTCCACATCATGGTTTTGGTTTAAGTTAGTGATAATAAGGAAAGATGGAAAGCAAGATAAAGTTGAATAAAAACAAAGATAGCTACAATGATGGTAATGCAGTTGCATTAGGAAAAGGAATACGCAGAGAGATGAAACAGAGGTACAGGAGAGAAACAAAGAAAAGCACAAGCGATTGAGGAAAGGAATGGGAAGACATTTGCTAAGAGGTGGTAACGTTTTAGTGGTATTATCGCTCAACTATTAATCCAGAAACTCAGCAAATGTTCTGGGGATCCAGGTTCGATTCCCACCAAAGTAGATAATGGAATCTGAGTTTAAGAAAAACAATATGGAAGTAAGAATCTACTGATGACCATGAAACCATTGCTGATTGTCAGAAAAACCTATATGGTTCACTACTGTCCTTCAGGGCAGGAAATCTGCCATCCTCACCTTCTCTGGCCAATACGTGACTCCAGATCCACAACAATGTGGTTGACTTTTAACTAGCTTTAAAATGCCTAGCAAGCTATTCAGTTGTAAGAATCGCTACAAAGTTTTAAAGAAATGAAACTGGATGGATCATTTGGCATGAACCTAAGCACCAGAAAAGACAAAGAGAGAAACAGACCTATAGAACCTGCAAAGTTTTCCTCACTAACAGCTGAGGACTAGCGTTAAAATTGGGAGGAGCTTTCTCACAGACCAGAAAAGCAACAGCCTGACATAGAATTGATACCTCATAGACAATGTATAGGACTATGTCCCAGACACTACCATCACAATCCCTGTGTCTGGATATCCCTCACCGCCAGCAGGGCAGACCCAGCAGAGGTGGGGGTACAGTGATAGACAGTGGGGAGGGGGTTGCCCTGGAAGTCCACAACTTTGACCCTGGATACCATGAAATCTCATGTCTTCAGGTTAAACAGGAGCAAGGAAAGCCTCCTGCTTATTACCACATACCATCCTCCCTCGGCTGACAAATCAGTATTCCTCCACGTCGAGCAACACTTAGAGGAAGTACTGAGGGTGGCAACGGCACAAAATGTACTCTGGCTGGGGATTTCAATATCTACCACCAAGAGTGGCTTGGCAGCAGTACTACTGATCAAGCTGGTTGTGTCCGAAAGAACATAGCTATTATGCTGGGTCTGCAGCACGACATCAAGGAACCAACAAGAGAGAAAAATATACTTGACCTCATCCTTACCAATCTGCCACCTGCAGATATATCTGTCCACGACAGTATTGTTAACTGTGACCCCCACATAGTCCTTATGGAGACAAAGTCACACCTTCAATTTGAAAATATCTTTATCGTGTTGTGTGGCACTAATCACCGTGCTAAATTGGACAGACTTCAAAAAGATTTAGCATCTCAATACTAGCCACCCGTGAGGCATTGTGGGCCAAAAGCAGCAGTTGTACTCCAGCACAAACTGTAACCTCATGGCTCAACATATTCCCCATTCAACCATTACCATCGAGCCAGGGGATCCACTCTAGTGCAATGCAGGGTGCAGGACAGCATGTCAGGAGCAAAACCAGGCAGACCTGTCAACCTGGTAAAGCTACCAAACAGAACTACTTGGATGGGAAACAGTATAAACAGCAAGTGATAGACAATGATAAGAGATCCCACAACCAACAGATTAGATATAAGCTCCGAGTCCTACATTATCCAGTCATCAATGGTAGTGGACAATTAAACAACACACTGGAAGCAGCTGTTCCACAAATATCCCCATCTTCAATGATAGAAGGGTCTAACACATCAGTGCAAAAGATAAGGTTGACACTTTACAACAATCTTCAACCAGAAATGCAGAGTGGAAGATCCATTTTGGCCTCCTCCAGTGGTCTGCAATATTTCTGATACCAGTCTTCAGCTAATTCAATTCACTCCACGTGGTATCAAGAAACATTTGAAGACACTGGATACTGTAAAAGCTGTGGGCCCGAAAACATTTTGGTAATAGTACTGAAGCCTTGAGCTCCAGAACTTGCCGCACCCGTAGCCAAGCCATTCCACTACAGTTACAACACTGGCAGCCTGACAATATGGAAAACTGCCCAGGAATGTCCTGTACACAAAAATCAGGACAAATTCAAACCAGCCAATTAGCGCCCCATTGATCTATCGACGTTTCGGGCATAAGCCCTTCTTCAGGACGCGGGCTTATGCCCGAAACGTCGATTCTCCTGTTCCTTGGATGCTGCCTGACCTGCTGCGCTTTTCCAGCAACACATTTTCAGCTCTGATCTCCAGCATCTGCAGCCCTCACTTTATCTCTGCCCCATTGATCTACTCTCAATCATCAGTGAAGTGATGAAAGGTATCATTAAGTAGCACCTACTTAGCAGCGCCCAGTTTGGGTTCCACCGGGACCACTCAACTCCTGCCCACTTTTCATCTTTAGCTGTAATGGATAAAAGAGCTGAATGGTAGAGGTGAGGACAGAGTGACAGCCCTTGACATGATTCAACTAAGTGTGGCATCAAGGAGCTGCAGTAAAACTGAAAACTGTGGGCATCAGGGCACAGTCTCTACTGGCTGGAGTCATATCTGGCACATAGGAAGGTAATATAAAACCATAAATTGCTGGAAAAACTCAGCAGGTCTGGCAGCAGTGGAGAGAAAGCAGAGTTAAATGTTTTAGGTCACTTTCCCAGAACTTCAGAAGGGTCAACAGACCCGAAACATCAACTCTGATTTCTCTCCATAGGTACTGCCACCTGCTGAGCTTTCAAGCAATTTCTGTTTTTGTCTCCGAATTCTACCATCTGCAGTTCTTTCAGTTTTAACAAAGGAAGATGGTCATTGTTGTTGGAGGTTAGTCATCTCAGCTGCAGGACATCTCTGCAGGAGCTTCTCAGGGTAACATCCTCAGTCCAACCATTTTCAGCTGCTTTAAAAATGACCTGCCCTCCATCATAAGGTCAGAAGTGGGGATGTTCACATATGATTGCATAATGCTCAGTATTGTTCACAACTCTTCAGATACAGAAGCAGTCCATGTTCAAATGCAAGAAATCTGAACAATATCCAGGCTTGGACTGATAAGTGGTAAGTAACGTTCATGCCATACAAATGCTAGGCTATGACCATCACTATTAAGTGACAATCCAACAAATTTAAATCTAACCTAGCCATGGCAGGACTGCAGAGCTTGGATCTAATCAGTTGGTCGTGGGAGTTGTTACAATCAGTGAATCTCCACTATCAACATCCTGTGGGTTACCACTGACCAGAAACTCAGTCAGATTCACCATATAAATACAGTGGCTACAAGAGCAGGTCAGAGGCAAGGAATACTGTGGTGAGTCGCTCACCACCTGATTCCCCAAAGCCTGACCATTACCTATACAGCATAAGTCAGAAGTGTAATGGTATACTCCCCACTTGCCTGAATGGGAGCAGCTCTAATAACACAAGAAAGTTGACACCATCCAGGACAAACCAGCCCGCTTGATTGGTAATACATACACAAAGATCCATTCCCTCCATTGCTGACAGCCCGTAGCAGCAGTGTGTACTGTTGACAAGATGCACTGAAGAAATTCATTCAGAATCTTGAGACAAACTCATGATCACTTCTTTCTCGAAGGTCAACAGCAGCGGATACATGGGAACACCACCACATTTAAGTTCCACTCCAAACCACTCACCATCCTGATTTGGAAATACATTGCTGTTGCTGGATCAAAATCTTGGAATTCTCTCCCTACTGGCATTTTAGGTCAACCCACAGCAGGTGGACTGCAGCAGTTCAAGATGACAGCTGACAATCACTTTCTCAAGGACAATTAGGGATGGGTAATAAATACTGGCCAGCCAGTGACACCCACATCTCATGAATGAATTAAAAAATGAATTTGAAGTTAATTAAGTGGATTTTAATGAAACGATGTCCAAAATAGCAATGAAAGTAAGTTATTAGATCTATAACATTGTGGACAAGTTGTTGTTTGGTAGTCCATAACTTGGGTATTGCTAAAAGGAGGACACATTAGTACTCCTGATCCTGTAACAAAAGGAGAGGGTAGATCCTGTTGAGTTGTTCCCTGAGCAGATAAAGTCAAAGTCATTTGGCAGAATGCCTCATTACCAGAGCTTTCCAACAAGTCCCAAGATATTGCTTGGCTGGTGGCGTGAAGGACATTTGATCCTTCATGTAGACCCAGACTCTAAGCCACCACACACTGCCTTTAAAGCGTTTTGTTTTTGGAGGCGGGGGGGGGAGGGGGGTGTTAATCGAATATCCCCTTATAGATGTGCCTCTCCAAAAGGAAGTCTGGAGAGAGATACAGTAGTTTTAGTTGAGGTTCATCCCTAGCAGCTCCATCATGCAGGTCTCCTTGCTCTATAGTCTCTTCCCCAGGATACGCACTCTGACAAATAGACTGTCCGTGGAGGACCATCAACTCGATGAAAGAAAGACGTTCTTTAGTCTGCCCTAAACCTGTTGGGTGTTACAGACTGGCACATTCCAAGGTTCTGAATTACATACTGAAGGACACACTAAAGCATGGAGCATCTGCCACCAAGACACAATAGGGAAAGACTCCTGACTAAGGTCTTTCTGCCAAAGTACAATAGGGGTCTGTTCAGTTATCGGATCCCCAGTCCCTCAAACAAATGAAAATATCTCTTCTTTGTTAGATAAAGTCAGCTCTGATTTTTGTTGTCTCTTTTTAGGTTACTGTACAGAACCAAACTGCTTTAGGAACTAAATAAATAAAGACTTTTATGAATACACTATTTTTGAAATAAAAGAAATGGACTGCATTGTTTGAAGAAGGCTATCACCTTCTCATGACAATTACCAAAAGGCAATAAATGCAGACCCAGCCAGCAAAGCCCTCATTCCTGAATGATTCAGGGGCTAAAAAGGATGACTAACCATTAACTGCCACTGTTTGTTTACATTTTTAACGAAGCAGGTTAATTCTGATTGGTGAACTAACCAGAGATTGGCTGTCATTTCTTTTCTTCAGGCAAAACAAGCACAATATGTTCTGCTTGCAAAAGAAAAACGGGCCCTGCACATAATACACACAGCTTTCAGAACACACAAGTGCACCACAATGTGAGCTTGACTGACCATTCTAAATTGGTTATCAGCATAATGCAACACGAGTCTTTGTACATTCAGGATTACTTAACAACTGCAGAATTACATCTAACACAGGGCACTGTTTTGAGAGTTTTCAAGGCGTAACATCTATTTTTTGCTGTTATTCTTCAACTAAGTATTTATCCAAAGCTTTCAGCCTTCCATTCCAGTGGCTAGACAACATTCTAACACTACATCCTTAGAACAAAAAAAAGTTATAAATCACTATGGTATTTTGTCATCCATAAAATTATAATTTTGGATCATCTGCACATTTAAGAGAAAGAAAGAAAGTTGCAGATCAGCAGTATGGACAAGTTTATTCACTGTAATCCCTCTGACCTATTTTGAGCTACAATAAGTGAGGAATACAAAATGAAATGCAAATGACAGTGCTGGAATTCTGAAGTATTTATAAGACTACCAGAAAGTCATGCAGAAGAAACTTCAAGACTTTCAGCTAAAAACACAAAGCAGACAAAAACAGTGATAATATTTAATTACCAAATTCTGAATTATAATTCTGTGCAAGCCATCAACAAATCTAAACTGGCAATAGACTAACCAATTAATCAGTTGCTTTACAACTAAAGAAAACACCTTTTATCAACAGCAAAATAACCACACTTGGCACAAACAATGAACTTTTGTAGGTTCAAAGCTTTATTGGAATATTTATTTTCACACTGCTACAGAAGTTAGAGGAGTGTACTGTTGCTATAGTCACATTAGTCCATGGGTGACAACTTAAAATAAAAATACTTTTCCCAGTTCTAAAATAGCCAACTAAACATTTTAAAGCACATTAGATTTTTTTAAAAAAAACTAACAATATCTCTACCAAAATTATTAGCATATTGCCAAAGTAAAACTTATTTAATGGAGATGCAATAATTGGTTTACATCAAGTCAGTAACTTAAGCGTAAATTATTTTCTTCTAAGTATCCCCAAAAACAAGGGGGAAAAAAAATCAAAATATACACATTTTCTTCAGGAAAAGAAAAAAAATGAATCTCTCACTAAAAAAAAATTGGCTTTCTGAAAAAGAAACATTGGTCAATGCAGTAATTTTGAAGGAAAAAAGGACAAAGCACAGAATGTTCCAGAATCTATTACTCTGGTGTTCTAAGACGTGTGGTCAAGTTACCAATCACACATGGCTGTCTATATCGATACAGCTTGTTCAACAAATACAATATTGAGATGTTCCACCAATCACTTTTAGAACAAATAGGTTTCAACCTGAACTCAACAAGAGAAACGGAGAAAGAAGCTGGTCAGTCTTTCTGATCCATCAGTGTTCAAAACAGCCTCAGCCGGGGTCTACAGCACAGCAAGCATGGGCGGCACGGTGGCACAGTGGTTAGCACTGCTGCCTCACAGCGCCAGAGACCCGGGTTCAATTCCCGCCTCAGGCGACTGTGTAGAGTTTGCACGTTCTCCCCGTGTCTGCCGTGGGTTTCCTCCGGGTGCTCCGGTTTCCTCCCACAGTCCAAAGATGTGCAGGTTAGGTGAATTGGCCATGCTAAATTGCCCATAGAGTTAGGTAAGGGGTAAATGTAGGGGTATGGGTGGGTTGCGCTTCGGCGGGGCGGTGTGGACTTGATGGGCCGAAGGGCCTGTTTCCACACTGTAAGTAATCTAATCTAATCTAATCAAGCACAAGATGTTAAAAAATATCTTCAATGCCACATTGCAAGTGACCTTCCAATGGTCTCTTTTAAAGAAACTCCCGTTAAGTATTTGAAACTTGAAAGAAATCTATTTTTACTTCAATGCTTCCAAAGTCCATGAAATATTAAATATGAAGAGTCTTTATATCAAAACTAAAAACATTTTCTAATTGATTATTAGTATACCAGGACTTATTGATTGATATAAAATTTACTGCAGAAATACGCAAAACCCATCACTGCAATTGTGCAGTTCCACAAGACTTTTACTTTTAAAAAATGTGCATTTATGGATCACATTTTCCTTGAGAAGATCTTAAAAAAACACAAACACTAAATAGCCTATAACGCTACCTGCTGTCCTACAGACTATTGGGAAAGTCACATAATAAATGTACATTTGTATGGCACTTATGCTTAGTGGGGACCAGTGCCATAAAAGCTTGGAACATGACAACAGATAAATTAATATTAGAATTCAACCAAATATGAACCAACTAGGAAAATGCAGCCCTCATTTTTAATCTCAACAGATACTAATAAAAAAAGTGCATAACAAACTTTTCTGAGATAAAATTCTAAACCCTGGTGACATTTGAACACTATCACTGCATGGTCCAAATATCCAGTGATGCTTAAATGAATGTAAATCTCAACAGAAAAATACAACTTTTTAATGGATCCCTGACAAATTTTCTACATCCTTTTTATACAAATTCAGAATCAGCAGAATGTACTCAAAATTAACCAACTGCTAATACAAATGTTTCACCCATTCAGCATACATGTAAAGTCTATGAGCATCAGATTTTAGCATATAGGTCTTTAATCAGTGATACTAATGTTAGTTGTATCTTTTCTAAACCCATTGAGAAAGTTGGTAGCTTTTGAAATTGGGAAAATTAAATATGATTTATTCCCTCCATTCTTTGCTGAAACTGCAAATTCTACATGTGTGATTGTCCACAGATTCCACGGTCACAAGTGGTCCTTCAAAACAAAGGATAGTGGGAAGGGGAGGAAGGGGAGAAACAAAAAAAAGTCTAAGATGACTGACAGCAAAGGGAGAACAGTTAGATTCACTTTCAAATGCCTTAATGGAAGAATGAGTGGTTTCTGGAGATGAGAAGAGTGGACTCATAGTACTCACAGGTCCAGTTAAATCTGAACAGTTATAAATTGCCTTTTTTGGATTTGAGGGAACAAAGACCAGAGTAACACCAGAATGAACAATTAGTGGTGGAAATAAAGGAGCAGTTATAAAACTACTAAGGAGAACCAAAACCAAAAAGGCTAGACATTAAGTAGTTTGAAAGTGAAGACATGTATAACTCAGGGGAAGATCTTGTTTTTGGTGGGTCAGACCCTTGAAAAATTGAAATTAGAATTGAGCAATGGGCAAGGGGTGTCAGTGGCAGAGGAGTCTAGAAGCTAGTCAGAGGATTGTCTATGAGCAAGATCATGGGGATAAATAATAAGCTAAAGGATAAAAGCCTCAGGATACAACCTGACCTAGGGGAAAAAGTTTTTTTTTAATTTGTTAAGAGAATCCATGTATTAAATGGGGAGAAAGTGAGGTCTGCAGATGCTGGAGATCAGAGCTGAGAATGTGTTGCTGGAAAAGCGCAGCAGGTCAGGCAGCATCCAGGGAACAGGAGAATCGACGTTTCGGGCATAAACCCTTCTTCAGGAATGAGGAAAGTGTGTCCAGCAGGCTAAGATAAAAGGTAGGGAGGAGGGACTTGGGGGAGGGGCGTTGGAAATGCGATAGGTGGAAAGAGGTCAAAGTGAGGGTGATAGGTCAGACTGGGATGGGGGCGGAGATGTCAGGAAGAAGATTGCAGGTTAGGAAGGCGGTGCTGAGTTCGATGGATTTGACTGAGACAAGGTGGGGGGAGGGGAAATGAGGAAACTGGTGAAATCCGAGTTCATCCCTTGTGGTTGGAGGGTTCCTAGGCGGAAGATGAGGCGCTCTTCCTTCAACCGTCGTGTTGTTGTGGTCTGGCGATGGAGGAGTCCAAAGACCTGCATATCCTTGGTGGAGTGGGAGGGGGAGTTGAAGTTGGTTGGGTGGTTGGTCCGGGTGTCCCAGAGGTGTTCTCTGAAACGCTCCGCAAGTAGGCGTCCTGTCTCCCCAAAATAGAGGAGGCCACATCGGGTGCAGAGGATGCAATAGATGATGTGTGTGGAGGTGCAGGTGAATTTGTGGCGGATATGGAAGTTTCCTTTGGGGCCTTGGAGGGAGGTGAGGGGGGAGGTGACCTCTTTCCACCTATCGCATTTCCAATGCCCCTCCCCCAAGTCCCTCCTCCCTACCTTTTATCTTAGCCTGCTTGACACACTTTCCTCATTCCTGAAGAAGGGCTTGTGCCCGAAACGTCGATTCTCCTGTTCCCTGGATGCTGCCTGACCTGCTGCGCTGTTCCAGCAACACATTTTCACCATGTATTAAATGGCCTATCCTGTTCTTATTTTCAAAGTTTTGTTTAGGTTGAGGTGTAATTGATAAGGCCATTATTTGTTGCCAACCCCAAATAATTCTCCTGCTCCTTGGATGCTGCCTGACCTGCTGCACTTTTCCAGCAACACATTTTTCAACCCCAAATAACCCTTGGGAGAACAATAATGAGCTGAAAAATTGAGTAAAACAGGTATACTCACAATGCTGAAAAAGGAGTGAGTTCCAGGATTTTGATCCAGTGGAGGAAGGCAATATTGTTCTAAGTCAGAATTATATTTAGTTTTGCTGGGAATTTGCATCCGGTAGTATTCTCATGCATCACCTGCATTTGTCCTTCTACATGTTTGAGGTCACTGGTTTTGAAGGTGTTTGTGATGGAGGCTCGGCAATTTGCTACAGTGCATCTTATACATGGTTGTCACAATAGAGGTAAAATATGGACTACCAATGCTGAACTTCCAGCATCATACTTTAATTCCAAAGACCTTTGTGGACTAAAGTGGCTTTAAAGAAGAAGAAACATGGTCCTTAAGCTTGCCACAGTTGACAGCTAACCACAGACGTAGGCAAATTCAGGAGAGCATATGCGAACTGAAATTAATATTTTGTCTGAAGACATGAAAACCTGTCAACCTAGTAAGGGTCAAGAAACATGCATCACGTATTCTTACACCTGAATGAGAATAGCTACACATTGGAAATATAAAGTTTACCTACAAATATTCAGCTTGGAAAGAGTGTAAGCAAGTCTCACCAATAACACAAATGAACCATATTTCATTATCTGTTTTCAGAAGAGAGAGAAAACAAAATGGGCTGGTACCAGTAAGGACTGAAAAAAATCTAGCTTTTTTCTCTGTTTCCTCCTTGACCTATTAGAAGCCAGCACCAGTAATAAAACCAAGTTGAAGAAACAACCACTCTGAGAACTCAATGATGCCACAATTGTTACGACTGCTGAGGAAACCAGATGTCAACTAAACAAGTCATCGACTCAAATTCAACTCTCACAAATCAAGAACTCCCAGACACTTCAAAGTCACTTTCTTCTTCCGTGGTATTACAGCCACCCCTCACCCTTTTCAAATGTGGCATCACTGTTTGCTGAAGAGAATTTAAAATATTTGTTGCAACTGATTGAAGGGAAACAAAAAACGGGGAGCTGATTCACCCCTCTCCATCTGGTCCTAATATAATGGAAACTGCTGTCATCATGGTTAGAGAGAATAATCATTTATATAGTCGTGGAAATATTTTTATTCATGACTATAATACAAGCAAATCACTGCAAATGCTGGAGTTCTGGAAAAAAAAAAGCAAATCCATTCTTTTCTAAATTCTTGCCAGTTCTTCAAGCTGCCGGTATTCATAAATCTCTAAAAAGATCCTTTGTTACTCTTGTAACGTTGTTTTTCTTCTGTTTTAACCAATCTACTGACTTTTTAAAGTTCTTATGCATATTTGTTTTTAAATGATGCGGTCATTTTTAATTGTGGGATTCTCCTGTTTTTAATGAATTTTTCACAAATCTGGGTTCATATTTTGGTCATTTCTATGTCAAGCTCTAGACCTTGTCTATTTACCCTATCCATGCAGCTCATGATTTTATAAACCGCTATAAGATCACCTCAGCCTCCAACGCACTAGAAAAAACAGCCACCTTTATGCATTTTCAGACATCCAGCACCTGCTCCTCTGTAATATGGACATTTTTCAAGATGCCAAATCTACTTCCCTACATTCTACATCCATGTCCTTCTCCAAAGGAAACACTGATGCAAGATACTCATTTAGTATCTCCCCCATCTCCTGCGGTTCCACACATGAGCTGCCTTGCTGATCTTTATTGGGCCCTATTCTCTCATTAGTTACCCTTTTGTCCTTAAACAAATTTATAAAATCCCACTGGATTCTCCTTAATCCTATTTGTCAAAGCTTCCTCATGTCCCTTTTTGCCCTCCTGATTTCCCTCTTAAGTATACTCCTACTATCTTTATACTCTAAGGATTCACGTGATCTTATATGCTTCCTTCTTTTTCTTAACCACAAACCTCAATTTCTCTAGCCATCCAGCTTTCCCTATCACCCTAACAGGAATATACTGTCTCTGGACTCTCATCTCATTCTCATTTTCCAACATCCCTATAACGGTGAACATCCACTACTAATCAACTTTTGGGAGTTTTAGATTAGATTAGATTAGATTACTTACAGTGTGGAAACAGGCCCTTCGGCCCAACAAGTCCACACAGACCCGCCAAAGTGCAACCCACCCATACCCCTACATTTACCCCTTACCTAACACTACGGGCAATTTAGCATGGCCAATTCACCTGACCTGCACATCTTTGGACTGTGGGAGGAAACCGGAGCACCCGGAGGAAAGCCACGCAAACAAGGGGAGAATGTGCAAACTCCACACAGTCAGTCGCCTGAGTCGGGAATTGAACCCAGGTCTCTGGCGATGTGAGGCAGCAGTGCTAACCACTGTGCCACATTGCTTAATATATTCAAAATTGGCCTTCCTCCAATTTAGATCATCAACTTAAGATGATGACGCGCAAATTGGTGATTAAAGTACCCAAGAAATAAGTCTTGAGATCATACATTTTAAAAGAAATAAACAACGGATAAATAACTAAATTACAACCATATTCAATAAGATTCAGGCCTTTTAGGTAACTCACCAAGTAGATGTCAAAGAAAATCTAAAAGTACTAACATTAGACATACGAGTAACACTGTACATAGATTTCAACTAAGCGAAAAATCAACGTTGGAACAATCACTAAAAGGGAGTATTGATGTACTGTACTATCATGCTGCTTCCATCAACTCACAGCTGGAAGGTCTACACAGTCAGATTTGCCAAGGCGAAAACCTAGTAAGTATGAAAAAGGAAAGACCCTTAACAACCATAATTTGCTTGTACCTTTTTGGAATATCATCGGCAGAGGGCAATTGCACTAACGTAAAAATAAAAGCAGCTACCGCAGTTCAAACAGTAGCAATCTTGAGGTATATTGATCAGGAGTGAGGTATATTGATCAGGAAAGTGATTTGTAGGTTATGGTTGAAACCAGCATAGGATTGAGGCTATAAAAAGGGGAAACACAATGAATCATGTTTTTCACCCAACACAAACTGGATATTGCATTTTCCATTATTTTTGTTGCTCTTAAAATAAATTACCTCAATCTCCCCCAGTTACAAATCTGGTGTCTCCTCCAGCAAGCTAGTGAATATACAGCTTCACCTTTCCACAGATCACTGCTAACTGTTGTAATAGGTAGTCGTCAATTAATAGTTTCATTGTAATGCAGTTTTTACTTGGCTCCCATGATTCCAATCACGTGAGCCTGATTTGTAATAATGGCAGTTCTTACAAGACTGCCACAGCATAGTGAAATACATTTTCACTGTACCTCAGTATAAGTGACAATAAACCAAATTCAATTGAGTGCTAAAATTGAGGATTCTTTTAGTTTTTTTAGATTAGATTCCTACAGTATGGAAACAGGCCCTTTGGCCCAACAAGTCCACACTGACCCTCTGAAGAGTAACCCATCCAGACCCATTCCCCTACCCTATATTTACCCCTAACTAATGCACCTAACACTATAGGCAATTTAGCATGGCCAATTCACCTGACCTGCATATCTTTGGATTGTGGGAGGAAACCGGAGTACCCGGAGGAAACCCACGCAGACACGGGGAGAATGTGCAAACTCCACAAGACAGTTGCCTGAGGCTGGAATCGAACCCCATCCCTGGTGCTGTGAGGCAGCAGTGCTAACTACTGAGCCACTGCGCTGCCCCTAGGGCAAGCTCCTGTCCATTCAACCAGCTTTGACTGTTGCCTGACTCAACTAAGGCTGGATATGGTTTTAACACTGTCCCAAAGGACACAACCTTTCATTTTGCATGTTCATATTTATTTTGGAATTTTTATATTGTACTTGTTTGACATTCTCACAATGTAACCTGAATATTTACATTTGAGTTTCTATTTGAGTTTTTTTTTGAATAACACAGCTTCATGTAGCCACCACATTAAGCAGGAACTACCTGTACGAAAACCACCTCTATATAAATAGGGCCATTATTGCCCCCGAAACCTTACTGTTAGGCAGTGATCATATTAAGAACAGAACATTGTAGAATTGAATCTGTATTTATCCTATTATTGATAATATGCTTACAACAATTTCCAAAAAATGTCTATTCCATTAATGCAGAGTTGTTTTTTGTTAAAATTAATTTGTTATCCAGCAATGCAAGTTATGTAATTTCAATACAGCCATAGTTTTTGCACAAATTAACAACACAATACTTTCAAAGTTGACAGGACGATAAAAACAACATATTTACAGCTAACTGCATTCACAAGAGCATGTTATTTCATAGATGAATATAAAAATAGTTGCTTTAATGTGCACAATATTAGCTTATGGACAGAAAGATCTAAACTTATCACAATCCCAGGAAACAAACAAAAGAATGTAGCTTGAGTTTGAAGAAAATAAATGGATAGGAAATAATTAAGAGTCATAAAGACATACAGAAACAGACCCTTTGCTCCAACTCATCCATGCTGACCTAATCTTATCCCGATTGCCAGTACTTGGCGTGTATACCTCTAAACCTTTCCTGTTCATGTATGCATCCAGATGCCTTTTAAATGTGGTAACTGTACCAGCCTCTGCCAATTCCTCTGGCAGCTCATTCCATGCACGCACCACCCTCTGTGTCAAAAGGTTGCCCTTTAGGTCCCTTTTATATCTTTCCCCTCTCACCCTGAACCTATGCCCTCTAGTTCTGGAGTCTCCCATCCCAGAAAAAGACCTTGTCTGTTTATCCTATCCATGCCCCTCATGATTTTATAAACCTCTATAAGGTCACCCCTCAGCCTCCAACGCTCCAGGGAAAACAGCCCCAACCTATTCAGCCTCTCCCTATAGCTCAAACCTTCCAACTCTGGCAACATCCTTTATTCATATTTGTTCAATTATTGCTTTTAGAATTTTGTGAAAAGACTTTGATTACAGAGTAAAGTTGCAGTTTAAAGACTTTGCTTAAAAAAAGGTTGGTTGTTAAATACTACCACAGCAAACAATTAAAGACCAAAAAAAAACAAAGTTCTGGTTAAAGCAGAAAATGCAGAGGTGGTCTTGGAACAAAATATTGAGGGTAGATTGCATGGAACCCTCCAAGCTCAATAATTTACTTTGACTTGTTTTTAATTTGCTCATGGGATGTGGGTCCTACTGGCTGGCCAGTATTTATTGCACATCCCTAATTACCCATGAGAACGTGGCAGTGAGATGCCTTACTCTACCAACCTTTGCATTAACGGCATCATCCGCCGACATTTCTGCCACCTCCGAATGGACTCCACCACCAGAGATATATTTCCCTCCCCACCCCTTTCTGCTTCCGCAAAGACCATTCTCTCCATGAGTACCTGGTCAGGTGCGCGCTCCTCCCCAACAACCCACCCTCCCATCCTGGCACCCTCCCTCACCTCCAACCAAGGCCCCAAAGCAACCTTCCACATCCAAAGTTTCACCCGCACATTCACCAATGTCATTTATTGTATCCGCTGTTCCCGATGCGGTCTCCTCTACATTGGGGAGACTGGACGCCTCCTAGTAGAGCGCTTTAGGGAATATCTCCGGGACACCCGCACCAATCAACCCCACCGCCCCATGGCCCAACATTTCAACTCCTCCTCCCGCTCTGCAGGTCCTGGGCCTCCTCCACCGGCGCTCCCTCACCACCAGATGCCTGAAGAACACCTCATCTTCCGCCTCAGAACACTTCAACCCCAGGGCATCAATGTGGACTTCATCAGTTTCCTGATTTCACCTCCCCCCACCTTATCCCAGTTCGATCCTTCCAGCTCAGTACTGTCCTCATGACCTGTCCTACCTGCCAATCTCCCTTCCCACCTATCCACTCCACGCTCCTCTCTGACCTATCACCTCCATCCCCACCCTCATTCACCTATTGTACTCTTTGCTACTTTCTCTCCAGCCCCATTCTCCCCCCTGGAGGCTCCCTGCCTCTATTCCTAACGAAGGGCTTTTGCCTGTTGCTCCTCGGATGCTGCCTGACCTGCTGTGCTTTTCCAGCACCACTCTAATCTAAACTCTGGCTTCCAGCATCTGCAGTCCTCACTTTTGCCTTTTTGAACTGTTGCAGTCCACATGCTGTGGATTGACTTCTGAACATATGCAACCTTAAACTAGGGACACCTGTTTACTCACAAGTAATTCATTGCCACAGTGATTCTGAGTTTCTCTCGTTAGTTAAATATGCCTTCGATTGATCTGAAACTCATTTCTCTTCTTTGCAGCCTCTTTCTTCCTTGAAAACCATACCTCCACTCCCATCCATCTCTTGAAAACCACACCCTTGTTCCCATCCATCTCTCACGGCCTCCCAATCCTCCACGTCTTGCAGTTCTGATTCATCCCAATGCCCTTTGGGGTCTATCATACCACACCTGTTGTGGACTTTCAGTATTATCCCAGACCTGTTGCAGCCCTCTCTACCATGTCACTTCTTAGGTTCCTTGTGCATCTCCCAAACTCTGTCCTCAGTACCCTTGCTGCCCTTGATCTCTCAATTTCTCCCTGGTTTATTTGCTTATGTGCCCCTCTCTCAAGATCCATAACCCCTTCTCGCTCCCTGCCGGCACAACCGGCCAAACACATACACACCATTCTCCTGCTAGCTTCCTCATTGCCAGCCGTAACTAGATGCCAATCACTCCTCCAGTCACAGGCTTGCCTTCAGCATTCCCTGCTGAGACACTCCATGCGTGCAGTGATGTGAGGACTTTAAACCCCATATATTTTGAGCATTGGCAGAGAAAGAGAGTCTAGAACTAAGTCATAATCTACAATGAGAGAGTACACTCCAAATATTAGAGCCAAGTCTGTTATGATTGGAATAAAATACAATAAAATTAATTCTAACAGAAGTCACTCAAAGAACATGTTACCTTCAATCCATCTAGAGAGCACAATGGAAACAGGCCTAGATCCAAAATAAAACACAACACTTGTTTGTGCTTTTATGCAGCCATCTAATATCTAAAGCCTGCAGACTGTTAATAACCAAAGTTCTCTACGTACTTAATCCTTCTGACATCTCACTACTCAGCATATGGCGAATCCACTACAGATATGTTGCAAATTAATCCCGAGCATCTTAGATCCACAAAACACTGAATTGTGTTAAAGTCACAGGTCTGGGTAGGAATATGGTTATCAATCAGTAAACATTATTTATCATCAGTCCATAATTGTCCATGGAGGGATCATCTATGCTGTTGTTGGATAGGAGTCACATACTAGTTAGACTAGAAACTTTGTTTTTCAGAATATAGTCAAGTTGTCAGGTTTGTCGTGAACTGGAAGATGAAGGACTACTTACTGAATGAAGCAAGAAAACTAGTTTCTGTTTAATACCCTCCCGCCCCCTCCCCCCCCCCCCTCCCCTGGTTTTCTTCTGGGTGCCTCTAACTGACAACACTTGTAAAGCCTGCAAAAGCATGGCCAGACTTCAGAAAGACTATAGCCCAATGCAGGAATTTAGTTCAGCATTCCCTGTGTCACTAAGACCCTCATTTGCAGTTACCTGATGATTGCCAGTTTTTGTAAAATAGTTGAAATGTGTGAAGAATAGACAATGACGGGTGGCTGCTAACAATTGATGTGCATAACTTTAGCAACTGTTGGCCAAATATCCAGTTTTGTACCAGATGATCTGATTTTCAGCCAGTCTGGCCACTGTCTGATCCCAGGTGGCTTCACACCCTGTTTTTTAACCCTTGGTGTACTTCAGCTGCAGACAGGTGTGCTCATTCTTTGCTCACCTGCAGCAGCCTTGATGCAACCAGGACAGAAGTCAGACGCAATTCACTTATATTTTAAAAACAAAACGAAACTGGTGCACACTGTCAGCAAATGAACACCTCACATAACACACTGTTATCATCCTTTGAGAATACATATAGGCAGTGCCCAGGTTCCATTCGCACGACTGTTCACAAGTCAAATTATATATGAATGGTAACAATGTCAGACAATAAAAAGCAACTACACATAAATATGGGAAATGTTTATATACCAGATCTTTAAACATACAACCAAGTATGGGATTGTATACCAAATATGAGCATTCATTAAATCAGGCATTTGTAAATCAGGGACACCCTTACAGAACAATTGGATTGCAATACCTTTTGATTTTTTTTTGTGGCTCCATCAATAACAGTATCAACACTGACTGATGCTTAAGAAGCTTACAAAAGGTTGCATATCATTTCTATTAGGTGGTGAACATTGTGACTCAACCATCTTAAGTTTGGTAAGCATCAAGATCCCTTTGGACAACATTGGTCTAAAGCAGTTCGACAACAGTCAGGAAACAACTTTGACATATGCTTGCACACACGGATTAAAATACATGAAAATAACATGGTATGACTAGAGAGGAAGTCCTCATGCAATGAAGGACTGATCGCTCAGCTGAGAAATGATGTCACTGTATCATGTAAGGTGCCAATGTTGTAGTTGCTGTGGAATAAGACTTAATTTTGAAACACGTTTCAGTGCTTTACCAGTATGTTGTCAGGTCCAACGGCCTTTACAATTTCCATTGCCCTTGGCTGTTTCTTAATATCACATGATGTGAATCAAATCTGAAGACTGGTGATGTGATGCGATGTTAGGGACCTCAGGATAAAGCTGAGGTGTATCATCCACTGGGCACTTCTGCCCAAAAATGCTTCCTTCACTTCTAAACTTAATTATCCACCACCATTAACAGCTAGCTGGATATGATCAGATTACAGTGCTAATATCTGATCAGTTTGCTGTAGTATCACTTATCCGAAGTATGTTGCCTCTGTTATTTGGCATGCAGGTAGTCCCATGTTGTGACTGCACCATTTTTAAGGTATCATTGGTGCTGTGTGCCTGCCTTGCTCGCCTACATTCTTCATCTGAAAGCTTTGGTCAGAGACCAGGGAGCAGGCTCAAAGCCCAAAGTCCACAGGTGGGCTCTTGATGCTGGATGGCCATTGGGAGGCCTCCAGTTTTCAAAGATCAACATTCCTATTAACTAGGGTAGGAGATGAGAGGATCAATTCAATGAGGCATGGGCAGGGATTTATTTTCTTTTCACAAATGCCACTATTTCATAGCTATGATCATAGAAGAGCAACCTCCAGAGGACAACTGTCAACCACAAATGTAGCCTAGTGATAATTACTAGATGAGAAAGGCATCCATTAGTTAATCCTTGTGGTCCTAAACCTACCTACCCTTTATCTGCTAAATTGGAAATCCAAATGGCTTAGGAACAGTGACTTAACAGGTTCCTTAATTACATACAATTTTGGACAGCTGGCCACATCCAAACCTGAGCTGCCCTCTGTCAAGTGGCTCACATTCAGGATAATGACAATGAACCAGCACAGACTGACCCATCAGGAATCTAGACCCAGTCATGTTTTGAAAAGTTCCCATAGAAATGGGTGAAATAAATTTAAAACACATTTCACGCTCTTCATTTTATGGCTTAAGTAAATTTTCTTATTGGCTAAAATACCAACTATGCTTTCCATCACATTCTGACATCCAACAAACATCTACATGCCACAAAACTGGAACTTCAATACAAATTTACACAGTTTAATGCACTGTTCCACCTGAAACACTTGAGTGTTCACTAAAATAAATAGTTAAAACATTCTAGTTTGAATTATATTCTAATATTAAAAATAAATAAATGTTTAGTCAGATTAAGAGATTCATGAAAAACTTCTGATGTCCACAAATTGAAATATAGGGTACGGCCAAATACTTGAATACTTTTAATGCACATTTCCAGGACACAATATAATTAAAATAGTGATGTCAAAACATTACAGTTGTTCATCTAGTTTAACAATTAATCCAAAAATTAAATATAATCAACTAAATTACATGAACGACCATGAAGTTATCTAGATTTCACCATTAGTGTAAGCAACATATGTTGACCATTGAAATGAACTCCTTAGTTTTCACTGATCCAAATATATCAGCTGTCCTGGATCATCTAATCTTCAGTGCCACACATTCTTGATGTGATCTTTCAAATTCAAAAGTACAATCCACAAATCAATCAAATCAAGTTCCTTCATTCATAATTAAATCAAGTTTAGCATTTAGCATTAAGCAAACCTATTTCATACATAGAATTAGTAACTTCCAAAAACTGAATCTGCTCACGTCAGAAAGTGCACTTAGACAGGCTGTTAAACATGATGCACTTTCAAATGCATCAGATTGAGCAGCTTCAACACAACTTTATTCCCCTGAATTTACAGTAATATTATCTTAATGATTACTAAAATTGCTGAGATCTCAATAAAGACATGCTTACAATGCAATTGCAGAGCTCCCACTGTGGTTACAAGCATAAATACAGTAACAGTGACCTACATGGAACAAGATGAATTTGTAGAATAATTGTTTCCACAAGCTTGGAAAAGAAATGGAACAAAAATTAGCCAGAGCACCTACTAACTCCTGACTCTTCCTGAAAAAATGGTAAGGGTTTCTGTGTGTGAGCAAGCATATAGAAAACAAGAGGAAGAATGACCTCAGATGATATTGGATTCTCATTAATACTCTGCCAACCCTCCTACAAAGGTGCCTACATGAACAATGTCCATTTGGATGTGACATTAATATTACAGAATACACTAATATTTGTTGTAATTATTGATTTTAATGTAGTATCAACTAATGAAAGTATTGATAATACACTGCCTTAGTCAAGATATTAGCTATTTTTAGACACAGTATAAATGTCATAATGAGAAGGCTGACATGAGCATAGTTTCTGAAACTAGCTGAAGCAATAAGCATTATTGACGGATGCTAGACATGCATTACGAAAGCACAAACAGCAGCAAATTTGAAAATGACAGGAACGATGAGTAGAAATTACTGAGGCAACAATAATAGGTATCAGTTCTCGGTTGTCAGTCCATGGTAATCAAACTAACAATAAGCAACTTCGGCATGTAAATGGGATTACGTAGAATTCTACTATAATATTGATAAAGGATTCAATATACCAGAGATGAAGTAGACAGATTAAGGAAAACTGGAAAAAGGACAAGATAAAACATCAATTTCAAAGAGATAGATGATCCCTTGCTGTATAACACAACTTGAGAAGAAAGATACTGTGGTAGATATAGTGGCTGTCATACATCATTGAACTACAACCTGGACATGATTGAATGGTTTAATTACTGATCACTATTTGACATACAGATTTAAGCTGAATGTACTGTTCAGACAACACTCTAAAACAGATCGCTCTTGAAAGGCTGTAATAGCAGTGAAGATACAATTAAGATTGGCTGCAATATCCTAGAATCCTACAGTATCAGGCCATTCAACCTGCTGAGCCTCTGCGAGCTCTGAAACTAGCAATTAGCTCCATTTTGTCAGAAATGAAATAGTTTGCTTTCACTGACATAGCCAACACAGAAATTACACGGCGTACATAACTACTAAAGACAAGATGTTGAGTATTAATCCAGAAGTCGTCTTGAGATTTCAAAAGAAAAGAAAAATCAAACGAGAAAACAAGGGAAAAACAAATAAGCAAAAGAGAGAAGTGAAGCATTCTTTAAACAACTGAAAGAAAATAGCTAAAGCATGCAAGCCTATGTTTCATTCTTAGGAACCTTAATTCTCTATAGCATATGACATAGCTAGGCATACTTGCCATCTTTCTAGTATTTTAATTATAGTTGACTCCAATATAAATAATTGATAAAGTGGGCAAAAGGTATGTTTACATACTGTTGAAGTTAACAATTCTGTGGCCAGTGGTGTGCCACAAGGTCCTGGGTCCACTGCTTTTCATAATTTAAACTAGTAAGGGGGGGGTTGGGACCCAGGGAGATAGTGAGGAAAGAGAGCAATCTGAGACTGGTATAGTTGAGAACAGAAGCGAGTCAAATAGTCAGGGTAGGCAGGGACAAGGCAGGACTAATAAATTAAACTGCATTTTTTTCAATGCAAGGGGCCTAACAGGGAAGGCAGATGACTCAGGGCATTGTTAGGAAAAATGGGACTGGGATATCATAGCAATTACAGAAACATGGCCTGATCAGGGATGGGCAGGACTGGTAGCTTAATGATCCAGGATACAAATGCGACAGGAATGACAGAAAGGGAGGCAAGAGCGAAGGGGGAGTGGCGTTTTTGATAAGGGATAGCATTACAGGTGTGCTGAGGGAGGATATTCCTGGAAATACATCCAGGGAAGTTATTTGGGTGGAACTGAGAAATAAGAAAGGGATGATCACCTTATTGGGATTGTATTATAGACCCCCTAATAGTCAGAGGGAAATTGAGAAACAAACTTGTAAGGAGATCTCAGCTATCTGTAAGAAGAATAGGATGGTTATGGTAGGGGATTTTAACTTTCCAAACATAGACTGGGACTGCCATAGTGTTAAGGGCTCAGATGGAGAGGAATTTGTTAAGTGCGTACAAGAACATTGTCTGATTCAGTATGTGGATGTACCTACTAGAGAAGGTGCAAAACATGACTTACTCTTAGGAAATAAAGAAGGGCAGGTGACTGAGGTGTCAATGGGGGAGCACTTTGGGGCCAGCGACCATAATTCTATTAGATTTAAAATAGTGATGGAAAAGGATAGACCAGATCTAAAAGTTGAAGTTCTAAATTGGAGAAACACCAATTTTGACGGTATTAGGCAAGAACTTTCAAAAGCTGATTGGGGGCAGATGTTCGCAGGTAAAGGGACGGCTGGAAAATGGGAAGTCTTCAGAAATGAGATTAGATTAGATTAGATTACAGTGTGGAAACAGGCCCTTCGGCCCAACAAGTCCACTCCGACCTGCCGAAGCGAAACCCACCCATACCCCTACATTTACCCCTTACCTAACACTACGGGCAATTTAGTATGGCCAATTCACCTGACCCAGCACATCTTTGTGACTGTGGGAGGAAACCGGAGCACCCGGAGAAAACCCACGCAGACACGGGGAGAACGTGCAAACTCCACACAGTCAGTCAGTCGCCTGAGGCAGGAATTGAACCCGGGTCTCTGGCGATGTGAGGCAGCAGTGCTAACCACTGTGCCACCGTGCCGCCCACCAATCATGAGAATCCAAAGAAAGTACATTCCTGTCAGGGTGAAAGGGAAGGCTGGTAGGTATAGGGAATGTTGGATGACTAAAGAAATTGAGGGTTTGGTTAAGAAGAAGAAGGAAGCATATGTAAGGTGCAGACAGGATAGATCAAGTCAATCCTTAGAAGAGTTTAAAGGAAGTAGGAGTATGCAAAGAGGGAAATCAGGAGGGCAAAAAATGGACATGAGATAACTTTGGCAAATTGAATTAAGGAGAATCCAATGGGTTTTTACAAATACATTAAGGACAAAGGGGTAGCTAGGGAGAGAATAGGGCCCCTCAAAGAGCAGCAACGCAGCCTTTGTGTGGAGCGGCAGAAAATGGGAGAGATACTAAACGAGTATTTTGCATCAGTATTTACTGTGGAAAAGGATATGGAAGATATACAGTGTAGGGAAATAGATAGTGACACCTTACAAAATGTCCATATTACAAAGGAGGAATTGCTGAATGTCTTGAAACGGAGAAATCCCCAGGACCTAATCAGGAAAGGTAAGAGAGGTAGGCAACTAGTGCAGGAGTCTTTTGTGGATATACCCATTTCAAACAGGTATGCTGCTTTGGAAAATGTAGGGGGTGATTGATTCTCAGGGGAACAAAGCACCAACAGCCAAGTTTCTGGTATTGAGACTGGCTCTAATGCAATGAGAGGTATGTCGGGTTCCAAGAGATCAATTGTGTTAGGGGATTCTGTAGTCAGAGGTACAGATAGACGTTTCTGTGGCCAGCAGTGAAAAATCAGAATGGTGTTTTGCATCCCTGGTGCTAGGATCAAGGATGTCTCAGAGAGGGTGCAGAATGTTCTCATGGGGGAGCGGGGCCAGCGAGAAGTCATTGTCCACATTGGAACCAACGACATAGGAAGGGAAAAGGTTGAGATTCTGAAGAGAGATTACAAAGAGTTTGGCAGAAATTTAATAAGGAGGCCTTCGAGAGTAGTAATATCTGGATTACTCCCAATACTACGAGCTAGTGAGGGCAGGAATAGGAGGATAGAGCAGATGAACGCATGGCAAAGGATTCACATTTTTGGATCATTGGAATCTCTTTTGGGGTAGAAGTGACCTGTACAAGAAGGACGGATTGCACCTAAATTGGAAGGGGACTAATATACTGGCAGGGAAATTTGCTAGAGCTGCTCAGGAGGATTTAAACTAGTAAGGCGGGGGGGTGGGACCCAGGGAGATAGTGAGGAAAGAGAGTAATCTGAGACTGGTACAGTTGAGAACAGAAGCGAGTCAAACAGTCAGAGCAAGCAGGGACAAAGCTGAGAACAAGGTAGGACTAATAAATTAAATTGCATTTATTTCAATGCAAGGGGCCTAACAAGGAAGACAGATGAACTCAGGGCATGGTTAGGAACATGGGACTGGGATATCAAAGCAATTACGGAAACATGGCTCAGGGATGGGCAGGACCGGCAGCTTAATGTTCCAGCTTACAAATGCTACACAAAGGATAGAAAGGGAGGCAAGAACGTTCAAAAGCTGTTTGGGGACAAATGCTTGCAGGTAAAGGGATGGCTGGAAAATGGGAAGCCTTCAGAAATGAGATAACGAGAATCCAGAGACAGTATATTCCTGTTAAGATAAAAGGAAAGGCTGGTAGGTATAGAGAATGATGGATGATTACAGAAATTGAGGGTTTGGTTAAGGAAAAGAAGGAAGCATATGTCAGGTATAGACAGCATAGATCGAGTGAATCCTTAGATGAGTATACTTAAAAAGGAAATCAGGAGGGCAAAAAGGGGACATTAGATAGCTTTGGCAAATAGAATCGAGGAGAATCCAAAGGGTTTTTACAAATACAGTAGGGACAAAAGGGTAACTAGGGAGAGAATCGGCCCCTCAAAGATCAGCAAGGCTGCCTTTGTGTGGAGCAGCAGGAGATGGGGCAAATACGAAACGAGTATTTTGCATCAGTATTTACTGTGGAGAAGGACAAGAAAGATATAGAATGTGGGGAAATAGATGACGATATCTCGAACAATGTCCATATTACAGAGGAGTAAGTGCTGGGTGTCTTGAAATGCATAAAAGGGGATAAGACCCCAGGACCTGAAACGGGGCACCCAGAACTCTGTGGGAAGCTAGGGAAATGATTGCTGGGCGGAGAAAGTGAGGTCTGCAGATGCTGGAGATCAGAGCTGAAAATGTGTTGCTGGAAAAGCGCAGCAGGTCAGGCAGCATCCAAGGAGCAGGAGAATCAACGTTTCGGGCATGAGCCCTTCTTCAGGAATTCCTGGGAGACTGGTTAGCAAGGTTAAATCTCATGGAATACAGGGAGAACTAGCCATTTGATACAGAAGTGGCTCAAAGGTAGAAGATAGAGGGTGGTGGTAGGAGGTTGTTTTTCAGACTGGAGGCATGTGAACAGTGGAGTGCCACAAAGATCAATGCTTGGTCCACTACTTTTCACTATTTACATACAGAGGAACCACTATTATCTGAATATCAATTATCCGAATTTCTGATTATCCAAAGAAGATCTCAAGGACCGATGGAAACATTACATCAAAGAAGTCTTTCCAACACCGATCACACCTTTTGTTTACAATGACTAAAAATGAACTCAGCTTACTGAAATGCTGCTGAGAACAGTCCTGGATATCGATGGGAGCCCAGGCACCGTGTCCAAATGACTGACTGACCGACCGCTCTCCCTCTCTCTCCCCACACATTCCCTGGAGTTCTACACAGTGGTGTACCCTAACCCCCCCGCCCCCTTCTCCAGATAATCTCTTCAACATTGTCCTGTGCAGGGCAAAGGTGGAACCTGTCAAAAAGTTGCAGTAAAAATTTGTGTGCGGGCGCACACACTCTATGTGGAACCTCACTCCACAACGGCAGCAGCAGTCTTACTGTTGGCGTCCAGTCTGGCGCCCTGTGCTGCTGCCTAGTCTCCTGAACGGGGAGCAGACTGAACAGAAAATTCCGAGCCCCAGAGGAGGCATTGCAACAATTAACCGAATAATCAATTTTATCTGAACAAAATAGTGCCCGCCCACCTCATTCAGATAATCGAGTTGCTTCTGTAAATGATTTGGATGCTAGCATAAGAGGTATAGTTAGCTATTATGCAGATGACAGCAAAATTGGAGGTGCAGTGGACAGTGAAGAAGGTTACCTCAGATTAGAACAGGATCTTGATCAGGTGGGCCAATGGGCTGAGGAGTAGTAGATGGAGTTTAATTCAGATAAATAGGAGGTGCTGCATTTTGGGAAAGCAAATCAGAGGACTTATACATTTAATGGTCAGGTCCTAGAGAGTGTTGCTGAACAAAGAGATCTTGGAGTGCAGGTTCATAGTTTCCTTGAAAGTAGAGTCACAGATTGATAGGATAGTGGAGAAGACGTTTTATATGCTTTCCTTTATTGGTCAAAGAGTACTGAGTACAAGAGTTGGGAGGTCATGTTGCAGCTGTACAGGTCATTGGTTAGGCCACTGTTGGAATATTGTGTACAATTTTGATTTCGTTCCTATTGGAAGGATGTTCTGAAACTTGAAAGGTTGCAGAAAAGATTTATAAGAGTGTTGCCAGGGTTATAGGATTTGAGCTATAGGGAGAGGATGAATCGGCTGGGGCCGTTTTCCCTGGTACAGAGGCTGAGGGGTAACCTTATAGAGGTTTATAACATCATGAATGGCATGGATAGGATAAATAGACAAGGTCTTTTCCCTGGGGTGGGGGAGTCCAGAACTAGAGGGCATGGTTTAGGGTAAGAGGGGAAAGATGTAAAAGAGACCTAAGGGGTAACTTTTTCATGCAGATGGTGATAGGTGTATGGAATGATCTGCCGCAGGAAGTGGTGGAGACTAATACAATTGTAACATTTAAAAGGCATTTGGATGGGTATATGAATAGGAAGGGTTTAGAGGGGTATGGACCAGGTGCTGGCAAGTGGGATATCTGGTCAGCACGGACAAGTTGGACCAAAGGATCTGTTTCCATGCTGTACACCCGTAAGACTCTGTAATAAGTCAATTTGAATTTGCAAATATTCTCTACTTACCAATTTTGACTAAAAAATACAAAAAATGAATTACAAAAGAGTTCCGCATCTAACTGCTGACCTGTGTATATTAACATCGAAACAGCAAGAAACTATGATGAACACAAAGTACTCAGGGGGTGATAAGTCTTCTTCAAGAAATGTTATCAGCCTCAAAATATTACCTCTGTTTCTCTACCTACAGATGCTGTCAAACCTGTATGACATCTCCGGCATTTTGTGTGTCAGTAACAGGATTATGACTGGTGAACTATATGCTTTACTGCATTTACTCTTTTTGTTTACCCAGATGCTCCTCAGCTTCTCCCAAAAGGAGAAAGAGCAACAACAATTGCCTTTTTATCAATATCAAATACATTTGTATAAAAATCTATTCTATTTCCGAGTTCACCCCATCATCTTTGGCAATTAAAAGCTAAACTTTTAATAAACCTATTTTGAATGTTGCCCCTAGATTTTGCCAGAGATTAAACTGTGTTATGGTTACTAATTACCGAACAGCAATTGAAAGACAATAGCAGGAACCTTTAAATTTCTCCTCTGCAAATTTTACAAGCAATCTCCCTAGGGTAAGTGAGAGAGGAAAGATATAAAAGGGGCCTAAGGGGCAACTTTTTCACGCAGAGGGTGGTACGTGCATAGAATGAAAGGACGTGGTGGAGGTTGGTACAATTGCAACATTTAAGAGGCATTTGGATGGGTATATGAATAGGAAGGGTTTGGAGGGATATGGGCCGGGTGCTGGCAGGTGGGACTAGATTGGGTTGGGATATCTGGTCGGCATGGATGGGTTGGACCAAAGGGTGTGTTTCCATGCTGTACATCTCTATGACTCTATTTACAACTGAGTGAACATTCTGGAAGTGGGTGGGGAACGGCATTCATGCAAGAATGTGAGTGACCCCCCACTCCAATTAGACAGTCATTTGCTACTATTCCCCTTACCGTTATCAAATTAAACTATCATTCAATCTCTTGCATTCAGAAATGTTTTCTAGCTGTTTCCTGGAGCTAAGTATGTCACACCTGCATTGTCTTAGGGAACCACAGAGTCTGGAAATCATTTGCATAATGATTCCTCAGGATTAGGGTTCCCCATGGGAGACTGATTAGCAAGTTTATAACTCATGGAATACAGGGAGAACTAGCCATTTGGATACAGAACTGGCTCAAAGGTAGAGACAGAGGGTGGTGGTGGAGGGTTGTTTTTCAGTCTGGAGGCCTGTGACCAGTGGAGTGCCACAAGGATCAGTGCTGGGCCCTCTACTTTTTGTCATTTACATAAATGATTTGGATGCGAGCATAAAAGGTACAGTTCGTAAGTTTGCAGATGACACCAAAATTGGAGGTGTCGTAGACAGCGAAGAGGGTTACCTGAGATTACAACAGGATCTGGATCAGATGGGCCAATGGGCTGAGAAGTGGCAGATGAAGTTTAATTCAGATAAATGCGAGGTGCTGCATTTTGGGAAAGCAAATTTAGCATGACTTATACACTTAATGGTAAGGTCCTAGGGAGTGTTGCTGAACAAAGGGACCTTGGAGTGCAGGTTCATAGCTCCTTGAAAGTGAAGTCGCAGGTAGATAGGATAGTGAAGAAGGCGTTTGGCATGCTTTCCTTTATTGGTCAGAGTATTGAGTACAGGAGTTGGGAGGTCATGTTGCGGCTGTACAGGACATTGGTTAGGCCACTGTTGGAATACTATAGGAAAGATGTTGTGAAACTTGAAAGGGTTCAGAAAAGATTTACAAGGATGTTGCCAGGGTTGGAGGATCTGAGCTATAGGGAGAGGCTGAACAGGCTGGGGCTGTTTTCCCTGGAGCGTCGGAGGTTGAGGGGTGACCTTATAGAGGTTTACAAAATTATGAGGGGCATGGATAGGATAAATAGGCAAAGTCTTTTCCCTGGGGTCGGGGAGTCCAGAACTAGAGGGCATAGATTTAGGGTGAGAGAGAAAAGGTATAAAAGAGACCTAAGGTGCAACTTTTTCACGCAGAGGGTGGTACGTGTATGGAATGAGCTGCCAGAGGATGTGGTAGAGGCTGGTACAATTGCAACATTTAAGAGACATTTGGATGGGTATATGAATAGGAAGGGTTTGGAGGGATATGGGCCAGGTGCTGGCTGGTGGGACTGGATTGGGTTGGGATATCTGGTCGGCATGAATGGGTTGGACCAAAGGGTGTGTTTCCATGCTGTACATCTCTATGACTCTATTTACATCTGCATTATCTCAGAGGTTGACCTCATCCCAACATTGTGCCTGGGGTAACATGCGACTGTGAGGGAGTCACATCCCTATAGTTGCATGTGACTAGAAGGAAGTGGCCAGAGTATCTGTGAGCATGGCCAACAGACCTGTCTAAAGGGGCTGTGTTTTCTTTGTTCAAGGCCTCACTTTGAGTTGACCTCGTATGCCTGTGGGGGGGGGTCAAAAGGGGTCACGTAGCTTTTACAAGCGTTAGTAAACTTTAACTGTTTGCATAAATTGGTGTGTGCGAATTGCATCTAGTGTGTGAAACCTTTGGAAAAGAACCTAACAGCTTGATATAATAGACTCATATTAACCATATGTCTGAATAAAGCCGAGGATAATATATGCTTTATACTTCCTATTGTCTTAGCCAATCTTGCCAACTTCAACTTAAGCACATATATACTCCGATCCTAACTGTTAAAACAACGTTAGATAGATTTTTGAATTCAGGGTTATGATGAGCAGGTGGATTAGTGGAGTTGAGCCCAAGAAAAGATCAGCCATAATCTTATTGAATGATTGATCAGGCTTGATGGGCCAGATTACCTACTCCTGCTTATGTTCTAATACCCCTCTCCTGCTGCATTTTATACTGCCTCGCCATATTTTTCCAATCAAGAGATAACATCTTCACTAGCAACATCACATATTGAACTGAAAGATCACATTGTCAAAAACACAATTTCTGAAATATGAAGCCTCAAACACACTTGACGTTGTCAGGAAGACCAGTAATGACGATGAAGAGGAGGAACGTCCATATGACAATATTATATAGCCAGACTATGTAGATAAATTGTTCAATGGTTCAGGCTGTGTTCAAGTGAAATAAATTTTATAGTTTTAGGAGTTAAAACTTTATCTGTACAAAGTGAGATAAATGCAGTTGAAGTACATGGAAGCCTCCTACACTTAGAAGGTTGGGATCTTGTTGCTTAATAATGTTTAACAGGTTAAAAGTTAGGATTAGGAACAGCAGCTGAGCTTGTGGAGCTGAAGATTTATCTGTACTGCTTGCAATAATGACAGTCGAGAGATTACATCCTAAACAAGCAATGATAAGTTAGTTGAAAGCATTAAGTAAATTAAAAAAGGCTGCAAAACTCATTCACTTTATTAAATCAACAAAGAAATAATAATATGGGATACTTAATCTAAAAGTCAGGTTAAAGATAGCTACATTGTCAAGCGCTTCAACAGAGCTTAGAAGGTTCACCAATTTCAATTTATCTGGGTATATTTTTGCTGGAGAGAGGTTTGTTGCAGTTTAGAGCCAAAGAGTGCAGAAGCAGAAGTAGTAGCACAAGTATTATTGTTAGTAAATTCCTGACAGTTAAGTCACCTAAATCTCAAGGAGTGGTGGCTCAATGTTGTTGAAAATAAATGGGCTCAAGAAGAAAAATAAAGTCTTGCAAAAGCTCAGCACAGTTGAGCGTTGGTGGAAGTCGGCTACTGGCAGTATTCACTCAATGCAGATGAGAAAGATTTGAGAGAAATTCAATGGTAAGCACGGTAAATTTAGCTGTTTGATAAAAGGTGAAATTGTGCTAATAATTGGATACTTGAGGCACTCAGCCATGGAAGAAAAGACTGTACCACCAAGATGCGAGCAGTCACTGAAACTTTTCATTCTAAAATGCATTGTTTTTAAACAGGAGTTCTGAGACAGAAATACTGCACTTTTAAATTTGGTGGCTATCTGGCAAAGTCAAACATGAAGCACATGGAATGTAGTACATGTTAATCAAGGAAAATTCAACAGGGAGAGATAACAAGGAGGATGACTCTTTCTCTGCTCTCAGCAGACATGTTTGCTGTGTACTACTGAAATAAACTAAAAAAGGGCTAGAAGACCACTCCAGGAGAGTGAATGCACTCGTGGGACTGAATACTCTTGGGTGCAGCAGTCTGCATTGGAGAGTGAGTGTGCTGTGAAAGTCTAGTTGAAGAACTGTCCACTAGTCACATATTTTCTCACTCCAAGTGCTGTAAACTAATTTAAACCAGTGATCGGAGCAAAGGAACATCTGAAGAGCAAATAATCTCAAAAAGAAACTGTTTAACTACCAACATCAGTGCCAACAGTAACCTCCATAACAAGAGCCGTGACATTCAACTATCCACACTTCATGAACAATTCAGAAAGTGATCCATGTATCTTTTTTTTTAAAAAAACTGCTCTTTTCAGACTCGCTTCTTATTTCTAATCTGTACATATGTTGCATTACCAATGCTTCTCATGTTCAGTTAATAATAAACTCATTGTTTTTGTTAATTCAAGCAACCTGAAATTGCAGATTTCATAGATGCAATCTATATGGATTCAGTGATTTGACAAAGTTGATAACACCTTAATCTTTCTAGTCCAGAATCTAATGTTCAGGAACACCAGCTACCCAGAAATATTTTTCACTCAAGAAAAAACATGGAATATATCAGGTAGACAAATAAAACAATTTTCATTATAGTTTTAGTGTACTATCATCACTGCTTTATGCTTCCAGGTAAATAGTTTTAACCAACAATGATATACAGTTCACAAACATGTGGTTAGGCATCCTAATGTTTTCTACAATCGAGAAAATGCCAAATTC